>NW_027436014.1:0-612153 GCF_964199755.1 Larus michahellis | reverse complement strand
AGGCACGGCTTTCCCTCCTGGCTCTTCGGGCGTGGGAGCTGTGGCCAGAGCCGCGGCCCTACCCGAAAATGCTTCGCAATCTGGCGCGGCGGCACCACGTGGGCGGCGGTGGCGCCGAGGCTGACGGCCGCCGCAAAGCCCGCAGCCCCACGGGCTGTGGGGCCACGCGAGCGGCTGCCAAAGAGGTTTCCAACGAGGCACGGCTTTCCCTCCTGGCTCTTCGGGCGTGGGAGCTGTGGCCAGAGACGCGGCCCTACCGGAAAATGCTTCGCAGGCTGGCTCGGCGGCGCCAGGTGGGCGCCGGTGGCGCCGAGGCTGACGGCCGCCGCAAAGCCCGCAGCCCCACGGGCTGTGGGGCCACGCGAGCGGCTGCCAAAGAGCTTTCCAACGAGGCACGGCTTTCCCTCCTGGCTCTTCGGGCGTGGGAGCTGTGGCCAGAGCCGCGGCCCTACCGGAAAATGCTTCGCAGGCTGGCTCGGCGGCGCCAGGTGGGCGGCGGTGGCGCCGAGGCTGACGGCCGCCGCAAAGCCCGCAGCCCCACGGGCTGTGGGGCCACGCGAGCGGCTGCCAAAGAGCTTTCCAACGAGGCACGGCTTTCCCTCCTGGCTCTTCGGGCGTGGGAGCTGTGGCCAGAGACGCGGCCCTACCCGAAAATGCTTCGCAGGCTGGCGCGGCGGCACCAGGTGGGCGCCGGTGGCGCTGAGGCTGATGGCCGCCGCAAAGCCCGCAGCCCCACGGGCTGTGGGGCCACGCGAGCGGCTGCCAAAGAGCTTTCCAACGAGGCACGGCTTTCCCTCCTGGCTCTTCGGGCGTGGGAGCTGTGGCCAGAGCCGCGGCCCTACCGGAAAATGCTTCGCAGGCTGGCTCGGCGGCGCCAGGTGGGCGCCGGTGGCGCCGAGGCTGACGGCCGCCGCAAAGCCCGCAGCCCCACGGGCTGTGGGGCCACGTGAGCGGCTGCCAAAGAGCTTTCCAACGAGGCACGGCTTTCCCTCCTGGCTCTTCGGGCGTGGGAGCTGTGGCCAGAGAGGCGGCCCTACCCGAAAATGCTTCGCAGGCTGGCTCGGCGGCACCACGTGGGCGCCGGTGGCGCCGAGGCTGACGGCCGCCGCAAAGCCCGCAGCCCCACGGGCTGTGGGGCCACGCGAGCGGCTGCCAAAGAGCTTTCCAACGAGGCACGGCTTTCCCTCCTGGCTCTTCGGGCGTGGGAGCTGTGGCCAGAGCCGCGGCCCTACCGGAAAATGCTTCGCAGGCTG
The DNA here is from genome assembly GCF_964199755.1 of Larus michahellis. Taxonomy (NCBI): domain Eukaryota; kingdom Metazoa; phylum Chordata; class Aves; order Charadriiformes; family Laridae; genus Larus; species Larus michahellis. The sequence goes on along the minus strand of NW_027436014.1, from coordinate 610,900 downwards.
GCGCGGCGGCGCCAGGTGGGCGGCGGTGGTGCCGAGGCTGACGGCCGCCGCAAAGCCCACAGCCCCATGGGCTGTGGGGCGACGCGAGCGGCTGCCAAAGAGCTTTCCAACGAGGCACGGCTTACCCTCCTGGCTCTTCGGGCGTGGGAGCTGTGGCCAGAGCCGCGGCCCTACCGGAAAATGCTTCGCAGGCTGGCGCAGCGGCGCCACGTGGGCGCCGGTGGCGCCGAGGCTGATGGTCGCCACAAAGCCCGCAGCCCCACGGGCTGTGGGGCCACGCGAGCGGCTGCCAAAGAGCTTTCCAACGAGGCACGGCTTTCCCTCCTGGCTCTTCGGGCGTGGGAGCTGTGGCCAGAGCCGCGGCCCTACCGGAAAATGCTTCGCAGGCTGGCTCGGCGGCGCCAGGTGGGCGGCGGTGGCGCCGAGGCTGACGGCCGCCGCAAAGCCCGCAGCCCCACGGGCTGTGGGGCCACGCGAGCGGCTGCCAAAGAGCTTTCCAACGAGGCACGGCTTTCCCTCCTGGCTCTTCGGGCGTGGGAGCTGTGACCAGAGCCGCGGCCCTACCGGAAAATGTTTCGCAGGCTGGCGCGGCGGCGCCAGGTGGGCGTCGGTGGCGCCGAGGCTGATGGCCGCCACAAAGCCCGCAGCCCCACGGGCTGTGGGTCCACGCGAGCGGCTGCCAAAGAGCTTTCCAACGAGGCACGGCTTTCCCTCCTGGCTCTTCGGGCGTGGGAGCTGTGGCCAGAGCCGCGGCCCTACCGGAAAATGCTTCGCAGGCTGGCACGGCGGCACCACGTGGGCGCCGGTGGCGCCGAGGCTGACGGCCGCCGCAAAGCCCGCAGCCCCATGGGCTGTGGGGCCACGCAAGCGGCTGCCAAAGAGCTTTCCAACGAGGCACGGCTTTCCCTCCTGGCTCTTCGGGCGTGGGAGCTGTGGCCAGAGACGCGGCCCTACCGGAAAATGCTTCGCAGGCTGGCTCGGCGGCGCCAGGTTGGCGCCGGTGGCGCCGAGACTGATGGCCGCCGCAAAGCCCGCAGCCCCACGGGCTGTGGGGCCACGCGAGCGGCTGCCAAAGAGCTTTCCAACGAGGCACGGCTTTCCCTCCTGGCTCTTCGGGCGTGGGAGCTGTGGCCAGAGCCGCGGCCCTACCAGAAAATGCTTCGCAGGCTGGCTCGGCGACGCCAGGTGGGCGCCGGTGGCGCCGAGGCTGACGGCCGCCGCAAAGCCCGCAGCCCCACGGGCTGTGGGGCCACGCGAGCGGCTGCCAAAGAGGTTTCCAACGAGGCACGGCTTTCCCTCCTGGCTCTTCGGGCGTGGGAGCTGTGGCCAGAGCCGTGGCCCTACCGGAAAATGCTTCGCAGGCTGGCTCGGCGGCGCCAGGTGGGCGCCGGTGGCGCCGAGGCTGACGGCCGCCGCAAAGCCCGCAGCCCCACGGGCTGTGGGGCCACGCGAGCGGCTGCCAAAGAGCTTTCCAACGAGGCACGGCTTTCCCTCCTGGCTCTTCGGGCGTGGGAGCTGTGGCCAGAGCCGCGGCCCTACCGGAAAATGCTTCGCAGGCTGGCTCGTCGGCGCCAGGTGGGTGCCGGTGGCGCCGAGGCTGACGGCCGCCGCAAAGCCCGCAGCCCCACGGGCTGTGGGGCCACGCGAGCGGCTGCCAAAGAGCTTTCCAACGAGGCACGGCTTTCCCTCCTGGCTCTTCGGGCGTGGGAGCTGTGGCCAGAGACGCGGCCCTACCCGAAAATGCTTCGCAGGCTGGCTCGGCGGCACCACGTGGGCGCCGGTGGCGCCGAGGCTGACGGCCGCCGCAAAGCCCGCAGCCCCACGGGCTGTGGGGCCACGCGAGCGGCTGCCAAAGAGCTTTCCAACGAGGCACGGCTTTCCCTCCTGGCTCTTCGGGCGTGGGAGCTGTGGCCAGAGCCGCGGCCCTACCGGAAAATGCTTCGCAGGCTGGCGCGGCGGCGCCAGGTGGGCGGCGGTGGTGCCGAGGCTGACGGCCGCCGCAAAGCCCACAGCCCCATGGGCTGTGTGGCGACGCGAGCGGCTGCCAAAGAGCTTTCCAACGAGGCACGGCTTTCCCTCCTGGCTCTTCGGGCGTGGGAGCTGTGGCCAGAGCCGCGGCCCTACCGGAAAATGCTTCGCAGGCTGGCGCAGCGGCGCCACGTGGGCGCCGGTGGCGCCGAGGCTGATGGTCGCCACAAAGCCCGCAGCCCCACGGGCTGTGGGGCCACGCGAGCGGCTGCCAAAGAGCTTTCCAACGAGGCACGGCTTTCCCTCCTGGCTCTTCGGGCGTGGGAGCTGTGGCCAGAGCCGCGGCCCTACCGGAAAATGCTTCGCAGGCTGGCGCGGCGGCGCCAGGTGGGCGGCGGTGGCGCCGAGGCTGACGGCCGCCGCAAAGCCCGCAGCCCCACGGGCTGTGGGGCCACGCGAGCGGCTGCCAAAGAGCTTTCCAACGAGGCACGGCTTTCCCTCCTGGCTCTTCGGGCGTGGGAGCTGTGACCAGAGCCGCGGCCCTACCGGAAAATGTTTCGCAGGCTGGCGCGGCGGCGCCAGGTGGGCGTCGGTGGCGCCGAGGCTGATGGCCGCCACAAAGCCCGCAGCCCCACGGGCTGTGGGTCCACGCGAGCGGCTGCCAAAGAGCTTTCCAACGAGGCACGGCTTTCCCTCCTGGCTCTTCGGGCGTGGGAGCTGTGGCCAGAGCCGCGGCCCTACCGGAAAATGCTTCGCAGGCTGGCACGGCGGCACCACGTGGGCGCCGGTGGCGCCGAGGCTGACGGCCGCCGCAAAGCCCGCAGCCCCATGGGCTGTGGGGCCACGCAAGCGGCTGCCAAAGAGCTTTCCAACGAGGCACGGCTTTCCCTCCTGGCTCTTCGGGCGTGGGAGCTGTGGCCAGAGACGCGGCCCTACCGGAAAATGCTTCGCAGGCTGGCTCGGCGGCGCCAGGTGGGCGCCGGTGGCGCCGAGACTGATGGCCGCCGCAAAGCCCGCAGCCCCACGGGCTGTGGGGCCACGCGAGCGGCTGCCAAAGAGCTTTCCAACGAGGCACGGCTTTCCCTCCTGGCTCTTCGGGCGTGGGAGCTGTGGCCAGAGCCGCGGCCCTACCAGAAAATGCTTCGCAGGCTGGCTCGGCGACGCCAGGTGGGCGCCGGTGGCGCCGAGGCTGACGGCCGCCGCAAAGCCCGCAGCCCCACGGGCTGTGGGGCCACGCGAGCGGCTGCCAAAGAGGTTTCCAACGAGGCACGGCTTTCCCTCCTGGCTCTTCGGGCGTGGGAGCTGTGGCCAGAGCCGTGGCCCTACCGGAAAATGCTTCGCAGGCTGGCTCGGCGGCGCCAGGTGGGCGCCGGTGGCGCCGAGGCTGACGGCCGCCGCAAAGCCCGCAGCCCCACGGGCTGTGGGGCCACGCGAGCGGCTGCCAAAGAGCTTTCCAACGAGGCACGGCTTTCCCTCCTGGCTCTTCGGGCGTGGGAGCTCTGGCCAGAGACGCGGCCCTACCGGAAAATGCTTCGCAGGCTGGCTCGTCGGCGCCAGGTGGGTGCCGGTGGCGCCGAGGCTGACGGCCGCCGCAAAGCCCGCAGCCCCACGGGCTGTGGGGCCACGCGAGCGGCTGCCAAAGAGCTTTCCAACGAGGCACGGCTTTCCCTCCTGGCTCTTCGGGCGTGGGAGCTGTGGCCAGAGCCGCGGCCCTACCCGAAAATGCTTCGCAATCTGGCGCGGCGGCACCACGTGGGCGGCGGTGGCGCCGAGGCTGACGGCCGCCGCAAAGCCCGCAGCCCCACGGGCTGTGGGGCCACGCGAGCGGCTGCCAAAGAGCTTTCCAACGAGGCACGGCTTTCCCTCCTGGCTCTTCGGGCGTGGGAGCTGTGGCCAGAGCCGCGGCCCTACCGGAAAATGCTTCGCAGGCTGGCTCGGAGGCGCCAGGTGGGCGCCGGTGGCGCTGAGGCTGATGGCCGCCGCAAAGCCCGCAGCCCCACGGGCTGTGGGGCCACGCGAGCGGCTGCCAAAGAGCTTTCCAACGAGGCACGGCTTTCCCTCCTGGCTCTTCGGGCGTGGGAGCTGTGGCCAGAGCCGCGGCCCTACCGGAAAATGCTTCGCAGGCTGGCGCGGCGGCGCCAGGTGGGCGCCGGTGGCGCCGAGGCTGACGGCCGCCGCAAAGCCCGCAGCCCCACGGGCTGTGGGGCCACGTGAGCGGCTGCCAAAGAGCTTTCCAACGAGGCACGGCTTTCCCTCCTGGCTCTTCGGGCGTGGGAGCTGTGGCCAGAGAGGCGGCCCTACCCGAAAATGCTTCGCAGGCTGGCTCGGCGGCACCACGTGGGCGCCGGTGGCGCCGAGGCTGACGGCCGCCGCAAAGCCCGCAGCCCCACGGGCTGTGGGGCCACGCGAGCAGCTGCCAAAGAGGTTTCCAACGAGGCACGGCTTTCCCTCCTGGCTCTTCGGGCGTGGGAGCTGTGGCCAGAGCCGCGGCCCTACCGGAAAATGCTTCGCAGGCTGGCTCGGCGGCGCCAGGTGGGCGCCGGTGGCGCCGAGGCTGACGGCCGCCGCAAAGCCCGCAGCCCCACGGGCTGTGGGGCCACGCGAGCGGCTGCCAAAGAGCTTTCCAACGAGGCACGGCTTTCCCTCCTGGCTCTTCGGGCGTGGGAGCTGTGGCCAGAGCCGCGGCCCTACCGGAAAATGCTTCACAGGCTGGCTCGGCGGCGCCAGGTGGGCGCCGGTGCCGCCGAGGCTGACGGCCGCCGCAAAGCCCGCAGCCCCACGGGCTGTGGGGCCACGCGAGCGGCTGCCAAAGAGCTTTCCAACGAGGCACGGCTTTCCCTCCTGGCTCTTCGGGCGTGGGAGCTGTGGCCAGAGACGCGGCCCTACCGGAAAATGCTTCGCAGGCTGGCTCGGCGGCGCCAGGTGGGCGCCGGTGGCGCCGAGGCTGACGGCCGCCGCAAAGCCCGCAGCCCCACGGGCTGTGGGGCCACGCGAGCGGCTGCCAAAGAGCTTTCCAACGAGGCACGGCTTTCCGTCCTGGCTCTTCGGGCGTGGGAGCTGTGGCCAGAGCCGCGGCCCTACTGGAAAATGCTTCGCAGGCTGGCGCGGCGGCGCCAGGTGGGCGCCGGTGGCGCCGAGGCTGACGGCCGCCGCAAAGCCCGCAGCCCCACGGGCTGTGGGGCCACGCGAGCGGCTGCCAAAGAGCTTTCCAACGAGGCACGGCTTTCCCTCCTGGCTCTTCGGGCGTGGGAGCTGTGGCCAGAGACGCGGCCCTACCGGAAAATGCTTCGCAGGCTGGCTCGGCGGCGCCAGGTGGGCGCCGGTGGCGCCGAGGCTGACGGCCGCCGCAAAGCCCGCAGCCCCACGGGCTGTGGGGCCACGTGAGCGGCTGCCAAAGAGCTTTCCAACGAGGCACGGCTTTCCCTCCTGGCTCTTCGGGCGTGGGAGCTGTGGCCAGAGAGGCGGCCCTACCCGAAAATGCTTCGCAGGCTGGCTCGGCGGCACCACGTGGGCGCCGGTGGCGCCGAGGCTGACGGCCGCCGCAAAGCCCGCAGCCCCACGGGCTGTGGGGCCACGCGAGTGGCTGCCAAAGAGCTTTCCAACGAGGCACGGCTTTCCCTCCTGGCTCTTCGGGCGTGGGAGCTGTGGCCAGAGCCGCGGCCCTACCGGAAAATGCTTCGCAGGCTGGCGCGGCGGCGCCAGGTGGGCGGCGGTGGTGCCGAGGCTGACGGCCGCCGCAAAGCCCACAGCCCCATGGGCTGTGGGGCCACGCGAGCGGCTGCCAAAGAGCTTTCCAACGAGGCACGGCTTTCCCTCCTGGCTCTTCGGGCGTGGGAGCTGTGGCCAGAGCTGCGGCCCTACCGGAAAATGCTTCGCAGGCTGGCACGGCGGCACCACGTGGGCGCCGGTGGCGCCAAGGCTGACGGCCGCCGCAAAGCCCGCAGCCCCACGGGCTGTGGGGCCACGCGAGCGGCTGCCAAAGAGCTTTCCAACGAGGCACGGCTTTCCCTCCTGGCTCTTCGGGCGTGGGAGCTGTGGCCAGAGCCGCGGCCCTACCCGAAAATGCTTCGCAGGCTGGCACGGCGGCACCACGTGGGCGCCGGTGGCGCCGAGGCTGACGGCCGCCGCAAAGCCCGCAGCCCCACGGGCTGTGGGGCCACGTGAGCGGCTGCCAAAGAGCTTTCCAACGAGGCACGGCTTTCCCTCCTGGCTCTTCAGGCGTGGGAGCTGTGGCCAGAGCCGCAGCCCTACCGGAAAATGCTTCGCAGGCTGGCACGGCGGCACCACGTGGGCGCCGGTGGCGCCGAGGCTGACGGCTGCCGCAAAGCCCGCAGCCCCACGGGCTGTGGGGCCACGCGAGCAGCTGCCAAAGAGGTTTCCAACGAGGCACGGCTTTCCCTCCTGGCTCTTCGGGCGTGGGAGCTGTGGCCAGAGCCGCGGCCCTACCGGAAAATGCTTCGCAGGCTGGCTCGGCGGCGCCAGGTGGGCGCCGGTGGCGCCGAGGCTGACGGCCGCCGCAAAGCCCGCAGCCCCACGGGCTGTGGGGCCACGCGAGCGGCTGCCAAAGAGCTTTCCAACGAGGCACGGCTTTCCCTCCTGGCTCTTCGGGCGTGGGAGCTGTGGCCAGAGCCGCGGCCCTACCGGAAAATGCTTCACAGGCTGGCTCGGCGGCGCCAGGTGGGCGCCGGTGCCGCCGAGGCTGACGGCCGCCGCAAAGCCCGCAGCCCCACGGGCTGTGGGGCCACGCGAGCGGCTGCCAAAGAGCTTTCCAACGAGGCACGGCTTTCCCTCCTGGCTCTTCGGGCGTGGGAGCTGTGGCCAGAGACGCGGCCCTACCGGAAAATGCTTCGCAGGCTGGCTCGGCGGCACCACGTGGGCGCCGGTGGCGCCGAGGCTGACGGCCGCCGCAAAGCCCGCAGCCCCACGGGCTGTGGGGCCACGCGAGCGGCTGCCAAAGAGCTTTCCAACGAGGCACGGCTTTCCGTCCTGGCTCTTCGGGCGTGGGAGCTGTGGCCAGAGCCGCGGCCCTACTGGAAAATGCTTCGCAGGCTGGCGCGGCGGCGCCAGGTGGGCGCCGGTGGCGCCGAGGCTGACGGCCGCCGCAAAGCCCGCAGCCCCACGGGCTGTGGGGCCACGCGAGCGGCTGCCAAAGAGCTTTCCAACGAGGCACGGCTTTCCCTCCTGGCTCTTCGGGCGTGGGAGCTGTGGCCAGAGACGCGGCCCTACCGGAAAATGCTTCGCAGGCTGGCTCGGCGGCGCCAGGTGGGCGCCGGTGGCGCCGAGGCTGACGGCCGCCGCAAAGCCCGCAGCCCCACGGGCTGTGGGGCCACGTGAGCGGCTGCCAAAGAGCTTTCCAACGAGGCACGGCTTTCCCTCCTGGCTCTTCGGGCGTGGGAGCTGTGGCCAGAGAGGCGGCCCTACCCGAAAATGCTTCGCAGGCTGGCTCGGCGGCACCACGTGGGCGCCGGTGGCGCCGAGGCTGACGGCCGCCGCAAAGCCCGCAGCCCCACGGGCTGTGGGGCCACGCGAGTGGCTGCCAAAGAGCTTTCCAACGAGGCACGGCTTTCCCTCCTGGCTCTTCGGGCGTGGGAGCTGTGGCCAGAGCCGCGGCCCTACCGGAAAATGCTTCGCAGGCTGGCGCGGCGGCGCCAGGTGGGCGGCGGTGGTGCCGAGGCTGACGGCCGCCGCAAAGCCCACAGCCCCATGGGCTGTGGGGCCACGCGAGCGGCTGCCAAAGAGCTTTCCAACGAGGCACGGCTTTCCCTCCTGGCTCTTCGGGCGTGGGAGCTGTGGCCAGAGCCGCGGCCCTACCGGAAAATGCTTCGCAGGCTGGCACGGCGGCACCACGTGGGCGCCGGTGGCGCCAAGGCTGACGGCCGCCGCAAAGCCCGCAGCCCCACGGGCTGTGGGGCCACGCGAGCGGCTGCCAAAGAGCTTTCCAACGAGGCACGGCTTTCCCTCCTGGCTCTTCGGGCGTGGGAGCTGTGGCCAGAGCCGCGGCCCTACCCGAAAATGCTTCGCAGGCTGGCACGGCGGCACCACGTGGGCGCCGGTGGCGCCGAGGCTGACGGCCGCCGCAAAGCCCGCAGCCCCACGGGCTGTGGGGCCACGTGAGCGGCTGCCAAAGAGCTTTCCAACGAGGCACGGCTTTCCCTCCTGGCTCTTCAGGCGTGGGAGCTGTGGCCAGAGCCGCAGCCCTACCGGAAAATGCTTCGCAGGCTGGCACGGCGGCACCACGTGGGCGCCGGTGGCGCCGAGGCTGACGGCTGCCGCAAAGCCCGCAGCCCCACGGGCTGTGGGGCCACGCGAGCGGCTGCCAAAGAGGTTTCCAACGAGGCACGGCTTTCCCTCCTGGCTCTTCGGGCGTGGGAGCTGTGGCCAGAGCCGCGGCCCTACCGGAAAATGCTTCGCAGGCTGGCTCGGCGGCGCCAGGTGGGCGCCGGTGGCGCCGAGGCTGACGGCCGCCGCAAAGCCCGCAGCCCCACGGGCTGTGGGGCCACGCGAGCGGCTGCCAAAGAGCTTTCCAACGAGGCACGGCTTTCCCTCCTGGCTCTTCGGGCGTGGGAGCTGTGGCCAGAGCCGCGGCCCTACCGGAAAATGCTTCACAGGCTGGCTCGGCGGCGCCAGGTGGGCGCCGGTGCCGCCGAGGCTGACGGCCGCCGCAAAGCCCGCAGCCCCACGGGCTGTGGGGCCACGCGAGCGGCTGCCAAAGAGCTTTCCAACGAGGCACGGCTTTCCCTCCTGGCTCTTCGGGCGTGGGAGCTGTGGCCAGAGACGCGGCCCTACCGGAAAATGCTTCGCAGGCTGGCTCGGCGGCGCCACGTGGGCGCCGGTGGCGCCGAGGCTGACGGCCGCCGCAAAGCCCGCAGCCCCACGGGCTGTGGGGCCACGCGAGCGGCTGCCAAAGAGCTTTCCAACGAGGCACGGCTTTCCGTCCTGGCTCTTCGGGCGTGGGAGCTGTGGCCAGAGCCGCGGCCCTACTGGAAAATGCTTCGCAGGCTGGCGCGGCGGCGCCAGGTGGGCGCCGGTGGCGCCGAGGCTGACGGCCGCCGCAAAGCCCGCAGCCCCACGGGCTGTGGGGCCACGCGAGCGGCTGCCAAAGAGCTTTCCAACGAGGCACGGCTTTCCCTCCTGGCTCTTCGGGCGTGGGAGCTGTGGCCAGAGACGCGGCCCTACCGGAAAATGCTTCGCAGGCTGGCTCGGCGGCGCCAGGTGGGCGCCGGTGGCGCCGAGGCTGACGGCCGCCGCAAAGCCCGCAGCCCCATGGGCTGTGGGGCCACGCGAGCGGCTGCCAAAGAGCTTTCCAACGAGGCACGGCTTTCCCTCCTGGCTCTTCGGGCGTGGGAGCTGTGGCCAGAGCCGCGGCCCTACCGGAAAATGCTTCGCAGGCTGGCGCGGCGGCACCAGGTGGGCGCCGGTGGCGCTGAGGCTGATGGCCGCCGCAAAGCCCGCAGCCCCACGGGCTGTGGGGCCATGCGAGCGGCTGCCAAAGAGCTTTCCAACGAGGCACGGCTTTCCCTCCTGGCTCTTCGGGCGTGGGAGCTGTGGCCAGAGCCGCGGCCCTACCGGAAAATGCTTCGCAGGCTGGCGCGGCGGCGCCAGGTGGGCGCCGGTGGTGCCGAGGCTGACGGCCGCCGCAAAGCCCGCAGCCCCACGGGCTGTGGGGCCACGCGAGCGGCTGCCAAAGAGCTTTCCAACGAGGCACGGCTTTCCCTCCTGGCTCTTCGGGCGTGGGAGCTGTGGCCAGAGCCGCGGCCCTACCGGAAAATGCTTCGCAGGCTGGCTCAGCGGCGCCAGGTGGGCGCCGGTGGCGCCGAGGCTGACGGCCGCCGCAAAGCCCGCAGCCCCACGGGCTGTGGGGCCACGCGAGCGGCTGCCAAAGAGCTTTCCAACGAGGCACGGCTTTCCCTCCTGGCTCTTCGGGCGTGGGAGCTGTGGCCAGAGCCGCGGCCCTACCGGAAAATGCTTCGCAGGCTGGCGCGGCGGCGCCAGGTGGGCGCCGGTGGCGCCGAGGCTGACGGCCGCCGCAAAGCCCGCAGCCCCACGGGCTGTGGGGCCACGCGAGCGGCTGCCAAAGAGCTTTCCAACGAGGCACGGCTTTCCCTCCTGGCTCTTCGGGCGTGGGAGCTGTGGCCAGAGCCGCGGCCCTACCGGAAAATGCTTCGCAGGCTGGCTCGGCGGCGCCAGGTGGGCGGCGGTGGCGCCAAGGCTGACGGCCGCCGCAAAGCCCGCAGCCCCACGGGCTGTGGGGCCACGCGAGCGGCTGCCAAAGAGCTTTCCAACGAGGCACGGCTTTCCCTCCTGGCTCTTCGGGCGTGGGAGCTGTGGCCAGAGACGCGGCCCTACCGGAAAATGCTTCGCAGGCTGGCGCGGCGGCGCCAGGTGGGCGGCGGTGGCGCCGAGGCTGACGGCCGCCGCAAAGCCCGCAGCCCCACGGGCTGTGGGGCCACGCGAGCGGCTGCCAAAGAGCTTTCCAACGAGGCACGGCTTTCCCTCCTGGCTCTTCGGGCGTGGGAGCTGTGGCCAGAGACGCGGCCCTACCGGAAAATGCTTCGCAGGCTGGCTCGGCGGCGCCAGGTGGGCGCCGGTGGCGCCGAGGCTGACGGCCGCCGCAAAGCCCGCAGCCCCACGGGCTGTGGGGCCACGCGAGCGGCTGCCAAAGAGCTTTCCAACGAGGCACGGCTTTCCCTCCTGGCTCTTCGGGCGTGGGAGCTGTGGCCAGAGCCGCGGCCCTACCGGAAAATGCTTTGCAGGCTGGCTCGGCGACGCCAGGTGGGCGCCGGTGGCGCCGAGGCTGACGGCCGCCGCAAAGCCCGCAGCCCCACGGGCTGTGGGGCCACGCGAGCGGCTACCAAAGAGCTTTCCAACGAGGCACGGCTTTCCCTCCTGGCTCTTCGGGCGTGGGAGCTGTGGCCAGAGCCGCGGCCCTACCGGAAAATGCTTCGCAGGCTGGCTCGGCGGCGCCAGGTGGGCGCCGGTGGCGCCGAGGCTGACGGCCGCCGCAAAGCCCGCAGCCCCACGGGCTGTGGGGCCACGCGAGCGGCTGCCAAAGAGCTTTCCAACGAGGCACGGCTTTCCCTCCTGGCTCTTCGGGCGTGGGAGCTGTGGCCAGAGACGCGGCCCTACCGGAAAATGCTTCGCAGGCTGGCTCGGCGGCGCCAGGTGGGCGGCGGTGGCGCCGAGGCTGACGGCCGCCGCAAAGCCCGCAGCCCCACGGGCTGTGGGGCCACGCGAGCGGCTGCCAAAGAGCTTTCCAACGAGGCACGGCTTTTCCTCCTGGCTCTTCGGGCGTGGGAGCTGTGGCCAGAGCCGCGGCCCTACCCGAAAATGCTTCGCAGGCTGGCTCGGCGGCGCCAGGTGGGCGCCGGTGGCGCCGAGGCTGACGGCCGCCGCAAAGCCCGCAGCCCCACGGGCTGTGGGGCCACGCGAGCGGCTGCCAAAGAGCTTTCCAACGAGGCACGGCTTTCCCTCCTGGCTCTTCGGGCGTGGGAGCTGTGGCCAGAGCCGCGGCCCTACCGGAAAATGCTTCGCAGGCTGGCTCGGCGGCGCCAGGTGGGCGCCGGTGGCGCCGAGGCTGACGGCCGCCGGAAAGCCCGCAGCCCCACGGGCTGTGGGGCCACGTGAGCGGCTGCCAAAGAGCTTTCCAACGAGGCACGGCTTTCCCTCCTGGCTCTTCGGGCGTGGGAGCTGTGGCCAGAGCCGCGGCCCTACCCGAAAATGCTTCGCAGGCTGGCTCGGCGGCGCCAGGTGGGCGGCGGTGGTGCCGAGGCTGACGGCCGCCGCAAAGCCCGCAGCCCCACGGGCTGTGGGGCCACGCGAGCGGCTGCCAAAGAGCTTTCCAACGAGGCACGGCTTTCCCTCCTGGCTCTTCGGGCGTGGGAGCTGTGGCCAGAGACGCGGCCCTACCGGAAAATGCTTCGCAGGCTGGCGCAGCGGCGCCACGTGGGCGCCGGTGGCGCCGAGGCTGATGGTCGCCGCAAAGCCCGCAGCCCCACGGGCTGTGGGGCCACGCGAGCGGCTGCCAAAGAGCTTTCCAACGAGGCACGGCTTTCCCTCCTGGCTCTTCGGGCGTGGGAGCTGTGGCCAGAGACGCGGCCCTACCCGAAAATGCTTCACAGGCTGGCTCGGCGACGCCAGGTGGGCGCCGGTGGCGCCGAGGCTGACGGCCGCCGCAAAGCCCGCAGCCCCGCGGGCTGTGGGGCCACGCGAGCGGCTGCCAAAGAGCTTTCCAACGAGGCACGGCTTTCCCTCCTGGCTCTTTGGGCGTGGGAGCTGTGGCCAGAGACGCGGCCCTACCGGAAAATGCTTCGCAGGCTGGCGCAGCGGCACCACGTGGGCGCCGGTGGCGCCGAGGCTGATGGTCGCCGCAAAGCCCGCAGCCCCACGGGCTGTGGGGCCACGCGAGCGGCTGCCAAAGAGCTTTCCAACGAGGCACGGCTTTCCCTCCTGGCTCTTCGGGCGTGGGAGCTGTGGCCAGAGACGCGGCCCTACCGGAAAATGCTTCGCAGGCTGGCTCGGCAGCGCCAGGTGGGCGCCGGTGGCGCCGAGGCTGACAGCCGCCGCAAAGCCCGCAGCCCCACGGGCTGTGGGGCCACGCGAGCGGCTGCCAAAGAGGTTTCCAACGAGGCACGGCTTTCCCTCCTGGCTCTTCGGGCGTGGGAGCTGTGGCCAGAGCCGCGGCCCTACCGGAAAATGCTTCGCAGGCTGGCGCGGCGGCGCCAGGTGGGCGGCGGTGGCGCCGAGGCTGACGGCCGCCGCAAAGCCCGCAGCCCCACGGGCTGTGGGGCCACGCGAGCGGCTGCCAAAGAGCTTTCCAACGAGGCACGGCTTTCCCTCCTGGCTCTTCGGGCGTGGGAGCTGTGGCCAGAGCCGCGGCCCTACCGGAAAATGCTTCGCAGGCTGGCTCGGCGGCGCCAGGTGGGCGGCGGTGGCGCCAAGGCTGACGGCCGCCGCAAAGCCCGCAGCCCCACGGGCTGTGGGGCCACGCGAGCGGCTGCCAAAGAGCTTTCCAACGAGGCACGGCTTTCCCTCCTGGCTCTTCGGGCGTGGGAGCTGTGGCCAGAGACGCGGCCCTACCGGAAAATGCTTCGCAGGCTGGCGCGGCGGCGCCAGGTGGGCGGCGGTGGCGCCGAGGCTGACGGCCGCCGCAAAGCCCGCAGCCCCACGGGCTGTGGGGCCACGCGAGCGGCTGCCAAAGAGCTTTCCAACGAGGCACGGCTTTCCCTCCTGGCTCTTCGGGCGTGGGAGCTGTGGCCAGAGACGCGGCCCTACCGGAAAATGCTTCGCAGGCTGGCTCGGCGACGCCAGGTGGGCGGCGGTGGCGCCGAGGCTGACGGCCGCCGCAAAGCCCGCAGCCCCACGGGCTGTGGGGCCACGCGAGCGGCTGCCAAAGAGCTTTCCAACGAGGCACGGCTTTCCCTCCTGGCTCTTCGGGCGTGGGAGCTGTGGCCAGAGCCGCGGCCCTACCGGAAAATGCTTTGCAGGCTGGCTCGGCGACGCCAGGTGGGCGCCGGTGGCGCCGAGGCTGACGGCCGCCGCAAAGCCCGCAGCCCCACGGGCTGTGGGGCCACGTGAGCGGCTACCAAAGAGCTTTCCAACGAGGCACGGCTTTCCCTCCTGGCTCTTCGGGCGTGGGAGCTGTGGCCAGAGCCGCGGCCCTACCGGAAAATGCTTCGCAGGCTGGCTCGGCGGCGCCAGGTGGGCGCCGGTGGCGCCGAGGCTGACGGCCGCCGCAAAGCCCGCAGCCCCACGGGCTGTGGGGCCACGCGAGCGGCTGCCAAAGAGCTTTCCAACGAGGCACGGCTTTCCCTCCTGGCTCTTCGGGCGTGGGAGCTGTGGCCAGAGACGCGGCCCTACCGGAAAATGCTTCGCAGGCTGGCTCGGCGGCGCCAGGTGGGCGGCGGTGGCGCCGAGGCTGACGGCCGCCGCAAAGCCCGCAGCCCCACGGGCTGTGGGGCCACGCGAGCGGCTGCCAAAGAGCTTTCCAACGAGGCACGGCTTTTCCTCCTGGCTCTTCGGGCGTGGGAGCTGTGGCCAGAGCCGCGGCCCTACCCGAAAATGCTTCGCAGGCTGGCTCGGCGGCGCCAGGTGGGCGCCGGTGGCGCCGAGGCTGACGGCCGCCGCAAAGCCCGCAGCCCCACGGGCTGTGGGGCCACGCGAGCGGCTGCCAAAGAGCTTTCCAACGAGGCACGGCTTTCCCTCCTGGCTCTTCGGGCGTGGGAGCTGTGGCCAGAGACGCGGCCCTACCGGAAAATGCTTCGCAGGCTGGCGCAGCGGCGCCACGTGGGCGCCGGTGGCGCCGAGGCTGATGGTCGCCGCAAAGCCCGCAGCCCCACGGGCTGTGGGGCCACGCGAGCGGCTGCCAAAGAGCTTTCCAACGAGGCACGGCTTTCCCTCCTGGCTCTTCGGGCGTGGGAGCTGTGGCCAGAGACGCGGCCCTACCCGAAAATGCTTCACAGGCTGGCTCGGCGACGCCAGGTGGGCGCCGGTGGCGCCGAGGCTGACGGCCGCCGCAAAGCCCGCAGCCCCGCGGGCTGTGGGGCCACGCGAGCGGCTGCCAAAGAGCTTTCCAACGAGGCACGGCTTTCCCTCCTGGCTCTTTGGGCGTGGGAGCTGTGGCCAGAGCCGCGGCCCTACCGGAAAATGCTTCGCAGGCTGGCGCAGCGGCGCCACGTGGGCGCCGGTGGCGCCGAGGCTGATGGTCGCCGCAAAGCCCGCAGCCCCACGGGCTGTGGGGCCACGCGAGCGGCTGCCAAAGAGCTTTCCAACGAGGCACGGCTTTCCCTCCTGGCTCTTCGGGCGTGGGAGCTGTGGCCAGAGACGCGGCCCTACCCGAAAATGCTTCGCAGGCTGGCTCGGCAGCGCCAGGTGGGCGCCGGTGGCGCCGAGGCTGACAGCCGCCGCAAAGCCCGCAGCCCCACGGGCTGTGGGGCCACGCGAGCGGCTGCCAAAGAGGTTTCCAACGAGGCACGGCTTTCCCTCCTGGCTCTTCGGGCGTGGGAGCTGTGGCCAGAGCCGCGGCCCTACCGGAAAATGCTTCGCAGGCTGGCTCGGCGGCGCCAGGTGGGCGCCGGTGGCGCCGAGGCTGACGGCCGCCGCAAAGCCCGCAGCCCCACGGGCTGTGGGGCCACGCGAGCGGCTGCCAAAGAGCTTTCCAACGAGGCACGGCTTTCCCTCCTGGCTCTTCGGGCGTGGGAGCTGTGGCCAGAGACGCGGCCCTACCGGAAAATGCTTCGCAGGCTGGCTCGGCGGCGCCAGGTGGGCGCCGGTGGCGCCGAGGCTGACGGCCGCCGCAAAGCCCGCAGCCCCACGGGCTGTGGGGCCACGCGAGCGGCTGCCAAAGAGCTTTCCAACGAGGCACGGCTTTCCCTCCTGGCTCTTCGGGCGTGGGAGCTGTGGCCAGAGACGCGGCCCTACCGGAAAATGCTTCGCAGGCGGGCTCGGCGGCGCCAGGTGGGCGCCGGTGGCGCCGAGGCTGACGTCCGCCGCAAAGCCCGCAGCCCCACGGGCTGTGGGGCCACGTGAGCGGCTGCCAAAGAGCTTTCCAACGAGGCACGGCTTTCCCTCCTGGCTCTTCGGGCGTGGGAGCTGTGGCCAGAGCCGCGGCCCTACCCGAAAATGCTTCGCAGGCTGGCTCGGCGGCGCCAGGTGGGCGGCGGTGGTGCCGAGGCTGACGGCCGCCGCAAAGCCCGCAGCCCCACGGGCTGTGGGGCCACGCGAGCGGCTGCCAAAGAGCTTTCCAACGAGGCACGGCTTTCCCTCCTGGCTCTTCGGGCGTGGGAGCTGTGGCCAGAGACGCGGCCCTACCGGAAAATGCTTCGCAGGCTGGCGCAGCGGCGCCACGTGGGCGCCGGTGGCGCCGAGGCTGATGGTCGCCGCAAAGCCCGCAGCCCCACGGGCTGTGGGGCCACGCGAGCGGCTGCCAAAGAGCTTTCCAACGAGGCACGGCTTTCCCTCCTGGCTCTTCGGGCGTGGGAGCTGTGGCCAGAGACGCGGCCCTACCCGAAAATGCTTCACAGGCTGGCTCGGCGACGCCAGGTGGGCGCCGGTGGCGCCGAGGCTGACGGCCGCCGCAAAGCCCGCAGCCCCGCGGGCTGTGGGGCCACGCGAGCGGCTGCCAAAGAGCTTTCCAACGAGGCACGGCTTTCCCTCCTGGCTCTTTGGGCGTGGGAGCTGTGGCCAGAGACGCGGCCCTACTGGAAAATGCTTCGCAGGCTGGCGCAGCGGCGCCACGTGGGCGCCGGTGGCGCCGAGGCTGATGGTCGCCGCAAAGCCCGCAGCCCCACGGGCTGTGGGGCCACGCGAGCGGCTGCCAAAGAGGTTTCCAACGAGGCACGGCTTTCCCTCCTGGCTCTTCGGGCGTGGGAGCTGTGGCCAGAGACGCGGCCCTACCCGAAAATGCTTCGCAGGCTGGCTCGGCAGCGCCAGGTGGGCGCCGGTGGCGCCGAGGCTGACAGCCGCCGCAAAGCCCGCAGCCCCACGGGCTGTGGGGCCACGCGAGCGGCTGCCAAAGAGGTTTCCAACGAGGCACGGCTTTCCCTCCTGGCTCTTCGGGCGTGGGAGCTGTGGCCAGAGCCGCGGCCCTACCCGAAAATGCTTCGCAGGCTGGCTCGGCGGCGCCAGGTGGGCGCCGGTGGCGCCGAGGCTGACGGCCGCCGCAAAGCCCGCAGCCCCACGGGCTGTGGGGCCACGCGAGCGGCTGCCAAAGAGCTTTCCAACGAGGCACGGCTTTCCCTCCTGGCTCTTCGGGCGTGGGAGCTGTGGCCAGAGACGCGGCCCTACTGGAAAATGCTTCGCAGGCTGGCTCGGCGGCGCCAGGTGGGCGCCGGTGGCGCCGAGGCTGATGGCCGCCGCAAAGCCCGCAGCCCCACGGGCTGTGGGGCCACGCGAGCGGCTGCCAAAGAGCTTTCCAACGAGGCACGGCTTTCCCTCCTGGCTCTTCGGGCGTGGGAGCTGTGGCCAGAGACGCGGCCCTACCGGAAAATGCTTCGCAGGCTGGCTCGGCGGCGCCAGGTGGGCGCCGGTGGCGCCGAGGCTGACGTCCGCCGCAAAGCCCGCAGCCCCACGGGCTGTGGGGCCACGCGAGCGGCTGCCAAAGAGCTTTCCAACGAGGCACGGCTTTCCCTCCTGGCTCTTCGGGCGTGGGAGCTGTGGCCAGAGACGCGGCCCTACCGGAAAATGCTTCACAGGCTGGCTCGGCGGCGCCAGGTGGGCGCCGGTGGCGCCGAGGCTGACGGCCGCCGCAAAGCCCGCAGCCCCATGGGCTGTGGGGCCACGCGAGCGGCTGCCAAAGAGGTTTCCAACGAGGCACGGCTTTCCCTCCTGGCTCTTCGGGCGTGGGAGCTGTGGCCAGAGCCGCGGCCCTACCGGAAAATGCTTCGCAGGCTGGCTCGGCGGCGCCAGGTGGGCGCCGGTGGCGCCGAGGCTGACGGCCGCCGCAAAGCCCGCAGCCCCACGGGCTGTGGGGCCACGCGAGCGGCTGCCAAAGAGCTTTCCAACGAGGCACGGCTTTCCCTCCTGGCTCTTCGGGCGTGGGAGCTGTGCCAGAGACGCGGCCCTACCGGAAAATGCTTCGCAGGCTGGCTCGGCGGCGCCAGGTGGGCGGCGGTGGCGCCAAGGCTGACGGCCGCCGCAAAGCCCGCAGCCCCACGGGCTGTGGGGCCACGCGAGCAGCTGCCAAAGAGCTTTCCAACGAGGCATGGCTTTCCCTCCTGGCTCTTCGGGCGTGGGAGCTGTGGCCAGAGACGCGGCCCTACCGGAAAATGCTTCGCAGGCTGGCTCGTCGGCGCCAGGTGGGTGCCGGTGGCGCCGAGGCTGACGGCCGCCGCAAAGCCCGCAGCCCCACGGGCTGTGGGGCCACGCGAGCGGCTGCCAAAGAGCTTTCCAACGAGGCACGGCTTTCCCTCCTGGCTCTTCGGGCGTGGGAGCTGTGGCCAGAGCCGCGGCCCTACCGGAAAATGCTTCGCAATCTGGCGCGGCGGCACCACGTGGGCGGCGGTGGCGCCGAGGCTGACGGCCGCCGCAAAGCCCGCAGCCCCACGGGCTGTGGGGCCACGCGAGCGGCTGCCAAAGAGCTTTCCAACGAGGCACGGCTTTCCCTCCTGGCTCTTCGGGCGTGGGAGCTGTGGCCAGAGACGCGGCCCTACCGGAAAATGCTTCGCAGGCTGGCGCGGCGGCGCCAGGTGGGCGCCGGTGGCGCCGAGGCTGACGGCCGCCGCAAAGCCCGCAGCCCCACGGGCTGTGGGGCCATGCGAGCGGCTGCCAAAGAGCTTTCCAACGAGGCACGGCTTTCCCTCCTGGCTCTTCGGGCGTGGGAGCTGTGGCCAGAGACGCGGCCCTACCGGAAAATGCTTCGCAGGCTGGCTCGGCGGCGCCAGGTGGGCGCCGGTGGCGCCGAGGCTGACGGCCGCCGCAAAGCCCGCAGCCCCACGGGCTGTGGGGCCACGCGAGCGGCTGCCAAAGAGCTTTCCAACGAGGCACGGCTTTCCCTCCTGGCTCTTCGGGCGTGGGAGCTGTGGCCAGAGACGCGGCCCTACCCGAAAATGCTTCGCAGGCTGGCTCGGCGACGCCAGGTGGGCGCCGGTGGCGCCGAGGCTGACGGCCGCCGCAAAGCCCGCAGCCCCACGGGCTGTGGGGCCACGCGAGCGGCTGCCAAAGAGCTTTCCAACGAGGCACGGCTTTCCCTCCTGGCTCTTCGGGCGTGGGAGCTGTGGCCAGAGACGCGGCCCTACCCGAAAATGCTTCGCAGGCTGGCTCGGCGACGCCAGGTGGGCGCCGGTGGCGCCGAGGCTGACGGCCGCCGCAAAGCCCGCAGCCCCACGGGCTGTGGGGCCACGCGAGCGGCTGCCAAAGAGGTTTCCAACGAGGCACGGCTTTCCCTCCTGGCTCTTCGGGCGTCGGAGCTGTGGCCAGAGCCGCGGCCCTACCGGAAAATGCTTCGCAGGCTGGCTCGGCGGCGCCAGGTGGGCGCCGGTGGCGCCGAGGCTGACGGCCGCCGCAAAGCCCGCAGCCCCACGGGCTGTGGGGCCACGCGAGCGGCTGCCAAAGAGCTTTCCAACGAGGCATGGCTTTCCCTCCTGGCTCTTCGGGCGTGGGAGCTGTGGCCAGAGCCGCGGTCCTACCGGAAAATGTTTCGCAGGCTGGCTCGGCGGCGCCAGGTGGGCGCCGGTGGCGCCGAGGCTGACGGCCGCCGCAAAGCCCGCAGCCCCACGGGCTGTGGGGCCACGCGAGCGGCTGCCAAAGAGCTTTCCAACGAGGCACGGCTTTCCCTCCTGGCTCTTCGGGCGTGGGAGCTGTGGCCAGAGCCGCGGCCCTACCGGAAAATGCTTCGCAGGCTGGCTCGGCGGCGCCAGGTGGGCGCCGGTGGCGCCGAGGCTGACGGCCGCCGCAAAGCCCGCAGCCCCACGGGCTGTGGGGCCACGTGAGCGGCTGCCAAAGAGCTTTCCAACGAGGCACGGCTTTCCCTCCTGGCTCTTCGGGCGTGGGAGCTGTGGCCAGAGACGCGGCCCTACCCGAAAATGCTTCGCAGGCTGGCTCGGCGGCGCCAGGTGGGCGCCGGTGGCGCCGAGGCTGACGGCCGCCGCAAAGCCCGCAGCCCCACGGGCTGTGGGGCCACGCGAGTGGCTGCCAAAGAGCTTTCCAACGAGGCACGGCTTTCCCTCCTGGCTCTTCGGGCGTGGGAGCTGTGGCCAGAGCCGCGGCCCTACCGGAAAATGCTTCGCAGGCTGGCTCGACGGCGCCAGGTGGGCGCCGGTGGCGCCGAGGCTGACGGCCGCCCCAAAGCCCGCAGCCCCACAGGCTGTGGGGCCACGCGAGCGGCTGCCAAAGAGCTTTCCAACGAGGCACGGCTTTCCCTCCTGGCTCTTCGGGCGTGGGAGCTGTGGCCAGAGACGCGGCCCTACCGGAAAATGCTTCGCAGGCTGGCGCAGCGGCGCCACGTGGGCGCCGGTGGCGCCGAGGCTGATGGTCGCCGCAAAGCCCGCAGCCCCAAGGGCTGTGGGGCCACGCGAGCGGCTGCCAAAGAGCTTTCCAACGAGGCACGGCTTTCCCTCCTGGCTCTTTGGGCGTGGGAGCTGTGGCCAGAGAGGCGGCCCTACCCGAAAATGCTTCACAGGCTGGCTCGGCGACGCCAGGTGGGCGCCGGTGGCGCCGAGGCTGACGGCCGCCGCAAAGCCCGCAGCCCCACGGGCTGTGGGGCCACGCGAGCGGCTGCCAAAGAGCTTTCCAACGAGGCACGGCTTTCCCTCCTGGCTCTTCGGGCGTGGGAGCTGTGGCCAGAGACGCGGCCCTACCGGAAAATGCTTCGCAGGCTGGCTCGGCGGCGCCAGGTGGGCGCCGGTGGCGCCGAGGCTGATGGTCGCCGCAAAGCCCGCAGCCCCACGGGCTGTGGGGCCACGCGAGCGGCTGCCAAAGAGCTTTCCAACGAGGCACGGCTTTCCCTCCTGGCTCTTCGGGCGTGGGAGCTGTGGCCAGAGCCGCGGCCCTACCGTAAAATGCTTCGCAGGCTGGCTCGGCGGCGCCAGGTGGGCGCCGGTGGCGCCGAGGCTGATGGCCGCCGCAAAGCCCGCAGCCCCACGGGCTGTGGGGCCACGCGAGCGGCTGCCAAAGAGCTTTCCAACGAGGCACGGCTTTCCCTCCTGGCTCTTCGGGCGTGGGAGCTGTGGCCAGAGCCGCGGCCCTACCGGAAAATGCTTCGCAATCTGGCGCGGCGGCACCACGTGGGCGGCGGTGGCGCCGAGGCTGACGGCCGCCGCAAAGCCCGCAGCCCCACGGGCTGTGGGGCCACGCGAGCGGCTGCCAAAGAGCTTTCCAACGAGGCACGGCTTTCCCTCCTGGCTCTTCGGGCGTGGGAGCTGTGGCCAGAGACGCGGCCCTACCGGAAAATGCTTCGCAGGCTGGCTCGGCGGCACCACGTGGGCGCCGGTGGCGCCGAGGCTGACGGCCGCCGCAAAGCCCGCAGCCCCACGGGCTGTGGGGCCACGCGAGCGGCTGCCAAAGAGCTTTCCAACGAGGCACGGCTTTCCCTCCTGGCTCTTCGGGCGTGGGAGCTGTGGCCAGAGCCGCGGCCCTACCGGAAAATGCTTCGCAGGCTGGTACGGCGGCGCCAGGTGAGCGCCGGTACCGCCGAGGCTGACGGCCGCCGCAAAGCCCGCAGCCCCACGGGCTGTGGGGCCACGCGAGCGGCTGCCAAAGAGGTTTCCAACGAGGCACGGCTTTCCCTCCTGGCTCTTCGGGCGTGGGAGCTGTGGCCAGAGCCGCGGCCCTACCGGAAAATGCTTCGCAGGCTGGCTCGGCGGCGCCAGGTGGGCGCCGGTGGCGCCGAGGCTGACGGCCGCCGCAAAGCCCGCAGCCCCACGGGCTGTGGGGCCACGCGAGCGGCTGCCAAAGAGCTTTCCAACGAGGCACGGCTTTCCCTCCTGGCTCTTCGGGCGTGGGAGCTGTGGCCAGAGACGCGGCCCTACCGGAAAATGCTTCGCAGGCTGGCTCGGCGGCGCCAGGTGGGCGCCGGTGGCGCCGAGGCTGATGGCCGCCGCAAAGCCCGCAGCCCCACGGGCTGTGGGGCCACGCGAGCGGCTGCCAAAGAGCTTTCCAACGAGGCACGGCTTTCCCTCCTGGCTCTTCGGGCGTGGGAGCTGTGGCCAGAGCCGCGGCCCTACCGGAAAATGCTTCGCAATCTGGCGCGGCGGCACCCCGTGGGCGGCAGTGGCGCCGAGGCTGACGGCCGCCGCAAAGCCCACAGCCCCACGGGCTGTGGGGCCACGCGAGCGGCTGCCAAAGAGCTTTCCAACGAGGCACGGCTTTCCCTCCTGGCTCTTCGGGCGTGGGAGCTGTGGCCAGAGCCGCGGCCCTACCGGAAAATGCTTCGCAGGCTGGCGCGGCGGCGCCAGGTGGGCGGCGGTGGTGCCGAGGCTGACGGCCGCCGCAAAGCCCACAGCCCCACGGGCTGTGGGGCCACGCGAGCGGCTGCCAAAGAGCTTTCCAACGAGGCACAGCTTTCCCTCCTGGCTCTTCGGGCGTGGGAGCTGTGGCCAGAGCCGCGGCCCTACCGGAAAATGCTTCGCAGGCTGGCGCAGCGGCGCCACGTGGGCGCCGGTGGCGCCGAGGCTGATGGTCGCCACAAAGCCCGCAGCCCCACGGGCTGTGGGGCCACGCGAGCGGCTGCCAAAGAGGTTTCCAACGAGGCACGGCTTTCCCTCCTGGCTCTTCGGGCGTGGGAGCTGTGGCCAGAGACGCGGCCCTACCCGAAAATGCTTTGCAATCTGGCGCGGCGGCACCACGTGGGCAGCGGTGGCGCCGAGGCTGACGGCCGCCGGAAGGCCCGCAGCCCCACGGGCTGTGGGGCCACGCGAGCGGCTGCCAAAGAGCTTTCCAACGAGGCACGGCTTTCCCTCCTGGCTCTTCGGGCGTGGGAGCTGTGGCCAGAGCCGCGGCCCTACCGGAAAATGCTTCGCAGGCTGGCTCGGCGGCGCCAGGTGGGCGGCGGTGCCGCCGAGGCTGACGGCCGCCGCAAAGCCCGCAGCCCCACGGGCTGTGGGGCCACGCGAGCGGCTGCCAAAGATCTTTCCAACGAGGCACAGCTTTCCCTCCTGGCTCTTCGGGCGTGGGAGCTGTGGCCAGAGCCGCGGCCCTACCGGAAAATGCTTCGCAATCTGGCGCGGCGGCACCACGTGGGCGGCGGTGACACCGAGGCTGACGGCCGCCGCAAAGCCCGCAGCCCCACGGGCTGTGGGGCCACGCGAGCGGCTGCCAAAGAGCTTTCCAACGAGGCACGGCTTTCCCTCCTGGCTCTTCGGGCGTGGGAGCTGTGGCCAGAGACGCGGCCCTACCCGAAAATGCTTCGCAGGCTGGCTCGGCGGCGCCAGGTGGGCGCCGGTGGCGCCGAGGCTGACGGACGCCGCAAAGCCCGCAGCCCCATGGGCTGTGGGGCCACGTGAGCGGCTGCCAAAGAGCTTTCCAACGAGGCACGGCTTTCCCTCCTGGCTCTTCGGGCGTGGGAGCTGTGGCCAGAGACGCGGCCCTACCCGAAAATGCTTCGCAGGCTGGCTCGGCGGCGCCAGGTGGGCGGCGGTGGCGCCGAGGCTGATGGCCGCCGCAAAGCCCGCAGCCCCACGGGCTGTGGGGCCACGCGAGCGGCTGCCAAAGAGCTTTCCAACGAGGCACGGCTTTCCCTCCTGGCTCTTCGGGCGTGGGAGCTGTGGCCAGAGACGCGGCCCTACCCGAAAATGCTTCGCAGGCTGGCTCGGCGACGCCAGGTGGGCGCCGGTGGCGCCGAGGCTGACGGCCGCCGCAAAGCCCGCAGCCCCACGGGCTGTGGGGCCACGCGAGCGGCTGCCAAAGAGCTTTCCAACGAGGCACGGCTTTCCCTCCTGGCTCTTCGGGCGTGGGAGCTGTGGCCAGAGCCGCGGCCCTACCGGAAAATGCTTCGCAGGCTGGCTCGGCGGCGCCAGGTGGGCGCCGGTGGCGCCGAGGCTGACGGCCGCCGCAAAGCCCGCAGCCCCACGGGCTGTGGGGCCACGCGAGCGGCTGCCAAAGAGCTTTCCAACGAGGCATGGCTTTCCCTCCTGGCTCTTCGGGCGTGGGAGCTGTGGCCAGAGCCGCGGTCCTACCGGAAAATGTTTCGCAGGCTGGCGCGGCGGCGCCAGGTGGGCGTCGGTGGCGCCGAGGCTGATGGCCCCCGCAAAGCCCGCAGCCCCACGGGCTGTGGGGCCACGCGAGCGGCTGCCAAAGAGCTTTCCAACGAGGCACGGCTTTCCCTCCTGGCTCTTCGGGCGTGGGAGCTGTGGCCAGAGCCGCGGCCCTACCGGAAAATGCTTCGCAGGCTGGCTCGGCGGCGCCATGTGGGCGCCGGTGGCGCCGAGGCTGACGGCCGCCGCAAAGCCCGCAGCCCCACGGGCTGTGGGGCCACGCGAGCGGCTGCCAAAGAGCTTTCCAACGAGGCACGGCTTTCCCTCCTGGCTCTTCGGGCGTGGGAGCTGTGGCCAGAGACGCGGCCCTACCGGAAAATGCTTCGCAGGCTGGCTCGGCGGCGCCAGGTGGGCGCCGGTGGCGCCGAGGCTGACGGCCGCCGCAAAGCCCGCAGCCCCACGGGCTGTGGGGCCACGCGAGCGGCTGCCAAAGAGCTTTCCAACGAGGCACGGCTTTCCCTCCTGGCTCTTCGGGCGTGGGACCTGTGGCCAGAGCCGTGGCCCTACCGGAAAATGCTTCGCAGGCTGGCTCGGCGGCGCCAGGTGGGCGCCGGTGGCGCCGAGGCTGACGGCCGCCGCAAAGCCCGCAGCCCCACGGGCTGTGGGGCCACGCGAGCGGCTGCCAAAGAGCTTTCCAACGAGGCACGGCTTTCCCTCCTGGCTCTTCGGGCGTGGGAGCTGTGGCCAGAGCCGCGGCCCTACCCGAAAATGCTTCGCAGGCTGGCTCGGCGAGGCCAGGTGGGCGGCGGTGGCGCCGAGGCTGACGGCCGCCGCAAAGCCCGCAGCCCCACGGGCTGTGGGGCCACGTGAGCGGCTGCCAAAGAGCTTTCCAACGAGGCACGGCTTTCCCTCCTGGCTCTTCGGGCGTGGGAGCTGTGGCCAGAGACGCGGCCCTACCGGAAAATGCTTCGCAGGCTGGCTCGGCGGCGCCAGGTGGGCGGCGGTGGCGCCGAGGCTGACGGCCGCCGCAAAGCCCGCAGCCCCACGGGCTGTGGGGCCACGCGAGCGGCTGCCAAAGAGCTTTCCAACGAGGCACGGCTTTCCCTCCTGGCTCTTCGGGCGTGGGAGCTGTGGCCAGAGACGCGGCCCTACCGGAAAATGCTTCGCAGGCTGGCGCGGCGGCGCCAGGTGGGCGGCGGTGTTGCCGAGGCTGATGGCCGCCGCAAAGCCCGCAGCCCCACGGGCTGTGGGGCCACGCGAGCGGCTGCCAAAGAGCTTTCCAACGAGGCACGGCTTTCCCTCCTGGCTCTTCGGGCGTGGGAGCTGTGGCCAGAGACGCGGCCCTACCGGAAAATGCTTCGCAGGCTGGCGCAGCGGCGCCACGTGGGCGCCGGTGGCGCCGAGGCTGATGGTCGCCGCAAAGCCCGCAGCCCCAAGGGCTGTGGGGCCACGCGAGCGGCTGCCAAAGAGCTTTCCAACGAGGCACGGCTTTCCCTCCTGGCTCTTCGGGCGTGGGAGCTGTGGCCAGAGACGCGGCCCTACTCGAAAATGCTTCGCAGGCTGGCTCGGCGGCACCACGTGGGCGCCGGTGGCGCCGAGGCTGACGGCCGCCGCAAAGCCCGCAGCCCCACGGGCTGTGGGGCCACGCGAGCGGCTGCCAAAGAGCTTTCCAACGAGGCACGGCTTTCCCTCCTGGCTCTTCGGGCGTGGGAGCTGTGGCCAGAGCCGCGGCCCTACCGGAAAATGCTTCGCAGGCTGGCGCGGCGGCGCCAGGTGGGCGCCGGTGGTGCCGAGGCTGACGGCCGCCGCAAAGCCCACAGCCCCACGGGCTGTGGGGCCACGCGAGCGGCTGCCAAAGAGCTTTCCAACGAGGCACGGCTTTCCCTCCTGGCTCTTCGGGCGTGGGAGCTGTGGCCAGAGACGCGGCCCTACCGGAAAATGCTTCGCAGGCTGGCTCGGCGGCGCCAGGTGGGCGCCGGTGGCGCCGAGGCTGACGGCCGCCGCAAAGCCCGCAGCCCCACGGGCTGTGGGGCCACGCGAGCGGCTGCCAAAGAGCTTTCCAACGAGGCACGGCTTTCCCTCCTGGCTCTTCGGGCGTGGGAGCTGTGGCCAGAGACGCGGCCCTACCGGAAAATGCTTCGCAGGCTGGCGCGGCGGCGCCAGGTGGGCGGCGGTGTTGCCGAGGCTGATGGCCGCCGCAAAGCCCGCAGCCCCACGGGCTGTGGGGCCACGCGAGCGGCTGCCAAAGAGCTTTCCAACGAGGCACGGCTTTCCCTCCTGGCTCTTCGGGCGTGGGAGCTGTGGCCAGAGACGCGGCCCTACCGGAAAATGCTTCGCAGGCTGGCGCAGCGGCGCCACGTGGGCGCCGGTGGCGCCGAGGCTGATGGTCGCCGCAAAGCCCGCAGCCCCAAGGGCTGTGGGGCCACGCGAGCGGCTGCCAAAGAGCTTTCCAACGAGGCACGGCTTTCCCTCCTGGCTCTTCGGGCGTGGGAGCTGTGGCCAGAGACGCGGCCCTACCCGAAAATGCTTCACAGGCTGGCTCGGCGACGCCAGGTGGGCGCCGGTGGCGCCGAGGCTGACGGCCGCCGCAAAGCCCACAGCCCCACGGGCTGTGGGGCCACGCGAGCGGCTGCCAAAGAGCTTTCCAACGAGGCACGGCTTTCCCTCCTGGCTCTTCGGGCGTGGGAGCTGTGGCCAGAGCCGCGGCCCTACCGGAAAATGCTTCGCAGGCTGGCTCGGCGGCGCCAGGTGGGCGCCGGTGGCGCCGAGGCTGACGGCCGCCGCAAAGCCCGCAGCCCCACGGGCTGTGGGGCCACGTGAGCGGCTGCCAAAGAGCTTTCCAACGAGGCACAGCTTTCCCTCCTGGCTCTTCGGGCGTGGGAGCTGTGGCCAGAGACGCGGCCCTACTCGAAAATGCTTCGCAGGCTGGCTCGGCGGCACCACGTGGGCGCCGGTGGCGCCGAGGCTGACGGCCGCCGCAAAGCCCGCAGCCCCACGGGCTGTGGGGCCACGCGAGCGGCTGCCAAAGAGCTTTCCAACGAGGCACGGCTTTCCCTCCTGGCTCTTCGGGCGTGGGAGCTGTGGCCAGAGCCGCGGCCCTACCGGAAAATGCTTCGCAGGCTGGCGCGGCGGCGCCAGGTGGGCGCCGGTGGTGCCGAGGCTGACGGCCGCCGCAAAGCCCACAGCCCCACGGGCTGTGGGGCCACGCGAGCGGCTGCCAAAGAGCTTTCCAACGAGGCACGGCTTTCCCTCCTGGCTCTTCGGGCGTGGGAGCTGTGGCCAGAGACGCGGCCCTACCGGAAAATGCTTCGCAGGCTGGCTCGGCGGCGCCAGGTGGGCGCCGGTGGCGCCGAGGCTGACGGCCGCCGCAAAGCCCGCAGCCCCACGGGCTGTGGGGCCACGCGAGCGGCTGCCAAAGAGCTTTCCAACGAGGCACGGCTTTCCCTCCTGGCTCTTCGGGCGTGGGAGCTGTGGCCAGAGCCGCGGCCCTACCGGAAAATGCTTCGCAGGCTGGCTCGGCGGCGCCAGGTGGGCGCCGGTGGCGCCGAGGCTGACGGCCGCCGCAAAGCCCGCAGCCCCACGGGCTGTGGGGCCACGCGAGCGGCTGCCAAAGAGCTTTCCAACGAGGCACGGCTTTCCCTCCTGGCTCTTCGGGCGTGGGAGCTGTGGCCAGAGACGCGGCCCTACCGGAAAATGCTTCGCAGGTTGCCTCGGCGGCGCCAGGTGGGCGCCGGTGGCGCCGAGGCTGATGGCCGCCGCAAAGCCCGCAGCCCCACGGGCTGTGGGGCCACGCGAGCGGCTGCCAAAGAGCTTTCCAACGAGGCACGGCTTTCCCTCCTGGCTCTTCGGGCGTGGGAGCTGTGGCCAGAGCCGCGGCCCTACCGGAAAATGCTTCGCAATCTGGCGCGGCGGCACCACGTGGGCGCCGGTGGCGCCGAGGCTGACGGCCGCCGCAAAGCCCGCAGCCCCACGGGCTGTGGGGCCACGCGAGCGGCTGCCAAAGAGCTTTCCAACGAGGCACGGCTTTCCCTCCTGGCTCTTCGGGCGTGGGAGCTGTGGCCAGAGCCGCGGCCCTACCGGAAAATGCTTCGCAGGCTGGCGCGGCGGCGCCAGGTGGGCGGCGGTGGTGCCGAGGCTGACGGCCGCCGCAAAGCCCACAGCCCCACGGGCTGTGGGTCCACGCGAGCGGCTGCCAAAGAGGTTTCCAACGAGGCACGGCTTTCCCTCCTGGCTCTTCGGGCGTGGGAGCTGTGGCCAGAGCCGCGGCCCTACCGGAAAATGCTTTGCAATCTGGCGCGGCGGCACCAGGTGGGCGGCGGTGGCGCCGAGGCTGACGGCCGCCGGAAGGCCCGCAGCCCCACGGGCTGTGGGGCCACGCGAGCGGCTGCCAAAGAGCTTTCCAACGAGGCACGGCTTTCCCTCCTGGCTCTTCGGGCGTGGGAGCTGTGGCCAGAGACGCGGCCCTACCGGAAAATGCTTCGCAGGCTGGCTCGGCGGCGCCAGGTGGGCGCCGGTGGCGCCGAGGCTGACGGCCGCCGCAAAGCCCGCAGCCCCACGGGCTGTGGGGCCACGCGAGCGGCTGCCAAAGAGCTTTCCAACGAGGCACGGCTTTCCCTCCTGGCTCTTCGGGCGTGGGAGCTGTGGCCAGAGCCGCGGCCCTACCGGAAAATGCTTCGCAGGCTGGCTCGGCGGTGCCAGGTGGGCGCCGGTGGCGCCGAGGCTGACGGCCGCCGCAAAGCCCGCAGCCCCACGGGCTGTGGGGCCATGTGAGCGGCTGCCAAAGAGCTTTCCAACGAGGCACGGCTTTCCCTCCTGGCTCTTCGGGCGTGGGAGCTGTGGCCAGAGACGCGGCCCTACCCGAAAATGCTTCGCAGGCTGGCACGGCGGCACCACGTGGGCGCCGGTGGCGCCAAGGCTGACGGCCGCCGCAAAGCCCGCAGCCCCACGGGCTGTGGGGCCACGCGAGCGGCTGCCAAAGAGCTTTCCAACGAGGCACGGCTTTCCCTCCTGGCTCTTCGGGCGTGGGAGCTGTGGCCAGAGCCGTGGCCCTACCGGAAAATGCTTCGCAGGCTGGCGCGGCGGCGCCAGGTGGGCGGCGGTGGTGCCGAGGCTGACGGCCGACGCAAAGCCCACAGCCCCACGGGCTGTGGGGCCACGCGAGCGGCTGCCAAAGAGCTTTCCAACGAGGCACGGCTTTCCCTCCTGGCTCTTCGGGCGTGGGAGCTGTGGCCAGAGCCGCGGCCCTACCGGAAAATGCTTCGCAGGCTGGCGCAGCGGCGCCACGTGGGCGCCGGTGGCGCCGAGGCTGATGGTCGCCACAAAGCCCGCAGCCCCACGGGCTGTGGGGCCACGCGAGCGGCTGCCAAAGAGGTTTCCAACGAGGCACGGCTTTCCCTCCTGGCTCTTCGGGCGTGGGAGCTGTGGCCAGAGACGCGGCCCTACCGGAAAATGCTTTGCAATCTGGCGCGGCGGCACCACGTGGGCGGCGGTGGCGCCGAGGCTGACGGCCGCCGGAAGGCCCGCAGCCCCACGGGCTGTGGGGCCACGCGAGCGGCTGCCAAAGAGCTTTCCAACGAGGCACGGCTTTCCCTCCTGGCTCTTCGGGCGTGGGAGCTGTGGCCAGAGACGCGGCCCTACCCGAAAATGCTTCGCAGGCTGGCTCGGCGGCGCCAGGTGGGCGCCGGTGGCGCCGAGGCTGACGGCCGCCGCAAAGCCCGCAGCCCCACGGGCTGTGGGGCCACGCGAGCGGCTGCCAAAGAGCTTTCCAACGAGGCACGGCTTTCCCTCCTGGCTCTTCGGGCGTGGGAGCTGTGGCCAGAGCCGCGGCCCTACCGGAAAATGTTTCGCAGGCTGGTGCGGCGGCGCCAGGTGGGCGGCGGTGGCGCCGAGGCTGATGGCCGCCGCAAAACCCGCAGCCCCACGGGCTGTGGGGCCACGCGAGTGGCTGCCAAAGAGCTTTCCAACGAGGCACGGCTTTCCCTCCTGGCTCTTCGGGCGTGGGAGCTGTGGCCAGAGCCGCGGCCCTACCGGAAAATGCTTCGCAGGCTGGCTCGGAGGCGCCAGGTGGGCGCCGGTGGCGCCGAGGCTGACGGCCGCCGCAAAGCCCGCAGCCCCACGGGCTGTGGGGCCACGCGAGCGGCTGCCAAAGAGCTTTCCAACGAGGCACGGCTTTCCCTCCTGGCTCTTCGGGCGTGGGAGCTGTGGCCAGAGACGCGGCCCTACCGGAAAATGCTTCGCAGGCTGGCTCGGCGGCGCCAGGTGGGCGGCGGTGGCGCCGAGGCTGACGGCCGCCGCAAAGCCCGCAGCCCCACGGGCTGTGGGGCCACGCGAGCGGCTGCCAAAGAGCTTTCCAACGAGGCACGGCTTTCCCTCCTGGCTCTTCGGGCGTGGGAGCTGTGGCCAGAGCCGCGGCCCTACCGGAAAATGCTTCGCAGGCTGGCTCGGCGGCGTCAGGTGGGCGCCGGTGGCGCCGAGGCTGACGGCCGCCGCAAAGCCCGCAGCCCCACGGGCTGTGGGGCCACGCGAGCGGCTGCCAAAGAGCTTTCCAACGAGGCACAGCTTTCCCTCCTGGCTCTTCGGGCGTGGGAGCTGTGGCCAGAGCCGCGGCCCTACCCGAAAATGCTTCGCAATCTGGCGCGGCGGCACCACGTGGGCGGCGGTGGCGCCGAGGCTGACGGCCGCCGCAAAGCCCGCAGCCCCACGGGCTGTGGGGCCACGCGAGCGGCTGCCAAAGAGCTTTCCAACGAGGCACGGCTTTCCCTCCTGGCTCTTCGGGCGTGGGAGCTGTGGCCAGAGCCGCGGCCCTACCGGAAAATGCTTCGCAGGCTGGCGCAGCGGCGCCACGTGGGCGCCGGTGGCGCCGAGGCTGATGGTCGCCACAAAGCCCGCAGCCCCACGGGCTGTGGGGCCACGCGAGCGGCTGCCAAGGAGCTTTCCAACGAGGCACGGCTTTCCCTCCTGGCTCTTCGGGCGTGGGAGCTGTGGCCAGAGCCGCGGCCCTACCGGAAAATGCTTTGCAATCTGGCGCGGCGGCACCACGTGGGCGCCGGTGGCGCCGAGGCTGACGGCCGCCGGAAGGCCCGCAGCCCCACGGGCTGTGGGGCCACGCGAGCGGCTGCCAAAGAGCTTTCCAACGAGGCACGGCTTTCCCTCCTGGCTCTTCGGGCGTGGGAGCTGTGGCCAGAGACGCGGCCCTACCGGAAAATGCTTCGCAGGCTGGCTCGGCGGCGCCAGGTGGGCGGCGGTGGCGCCGAGGCTGACGGCCGCCGCAAAGCCCGCAGCCCCACGGGCTGTGGGGCCACGCGAGCGGCTGCCAAAGAGCTTTCCAACGAGGCACGGCTTTCCCTCCTGGCTCTTCGGGCGTGGGAGCTGTGGCCAGAGCCGTGGCCCTACCGGAAAATGCTTCGCAGGCTGGCGCGGCGGCGCCAGGTGGGCGGCGGTGGTGCCGAGGCTGACGGCCGACGCAAAGCCCACAGCCCCACGGGCTGTGGGGCCACGCGAGCGGCTGCCAAAGAGCTTTCCAACGAGGCACGGCTTTCCCTCCTGGCTCTTCGGGCGTGGGAGCTGTGGCCAGAGCCGCGGCCCTACCGGAAAATGCTTCGCAGGCTGGCGCAGCGGCGCCACGTGGGCGCCGGTGGCGCCGAGGCTGATGGTCGCCACAAAGCCCGCAGCCCCACGGGCTGTGGGGCCACGCGAGCGGCTGCCAAAGAGGTTTCCAACGAGGCACGGCTTTCCCTCCTGGCTCTTCGGGCGTGGGAGCTGTGGCCAGAGCCGCGGCCCTACCGGAAAATGCTTCGCAGGCTGGCTCGGAGGCGCCAGGTGGGCGCCGGTGGCGCCGAGGCTGACGGCCGCCGCAAAGCCCGCAGCCCCACGGGCTGTGGGGCCACGCGAGCGGCTGCCAAAGAGCTTTCCAACGAGGCACGGCTTTCCCTCCTGGCTCTTCGGGCGTGGGAGCTGTGGCCAGAGCCGCGGCCCTACCGGAAAATGCTTCGCAATCTGGCGCGGCGGCACCACGTGGGCGGCGGTGGCGCCGAGGCTGACGGCCGCCGCAAAGCCCGCAGCCCCACGGGCTGTGGGGCCACGCGAGCGGCTGCCAAAGAGCTTTCCAACGAGGCACGGCTTTCCCTCCTGGCTCTTCGGGCGTGGGAGCTGTGGCCAGAGCCGCGGCCCTACCGGAAAATGCTTCGCAGGCTGGCGCAGCGGCGCCACGTGGGCGCCGGTGGCGCCGAGGCTGATGGTCGCCACAAAGCCCGCAGCCCCACGGGCTGTGGGGCCACGCGAGCGGCTGCCAAGGAGCTTTCCAACGAGGCACGGCTTTCCCTCCTGGCTCTTCGGGCGTGGGAGCTGTGGCCAGAGCCGCGGCCCTACCGGAAAATGCTTTGCAATCTGGCGCGGCGGCACCACGTGGGCGCCGGTGGCGCCGAGGCTGACGGCCGCCGGAAGGCCCGCAGCCCCACGGGCTGTGGGGCCACGCGAGCGGCTGCCAAAGAGCTTTCCAACGAGGCACGGCTTTCCCTCCTGGCTCTTCGGGCGTGGGAGCTGTGGCCAGAGACGCGGCCCTACCGGAAAATGCTTCGCAGGCTGGCTCGGCGGCGCCAGGTGGGCGGCGGTGGCGCCGAGGCTGACGGCCGCCGCAAAGCCCGCAGCCCCACGGGCTGTGGGGCCACGCGAGCGGCTGCCAAAGAGCTTTCCAACGAGGCACGGCTTTCCCTCCTGGCTCTTCGGGCGTGGGAGCTGTGGCCAGAGCCGTGGCCCTACCGGAAAATGCTTCGCAGGCTGTCGCGGCGGCGCCAGGTGGGCGGCGGTGGTGCCGAGGCTGACGGCCGACGCAAAGCCCACAGCCCCACGGGCTGTGGGGCCACGCGAGCGGCTGCCAAAGAGCTTTCCAACGAGGCACGGCTTTCCCTCCTGGCTCTTCGGGCGTGGGAGCTGTGGCCAGAGCCGCGGCCCTACCGGAAAATGCTTCGCAGGCTGGCGCAGCGGCGCCACGTGGGCGCCGGTGGCGCCGAGGCTGATGGTCGCCACAAAGCCCGCAGCCCCACGGGCTGTGGGGCCACGCGAGCGGCTGCCAAAGAGGTTTCCAACGAGGCACGGCTTTCCCTCCTGGCTCTTCGGGCGTGGGAGCTGTGGCCAGAGCCGCGGCCCTACCGGAAAATGCTTTGCAATCTGGCGCGGCGGCACCACGTGGGCGGCGGTGGCGCCGAGGCTGACGGCCGCCGGAAGGCCCGCAGCCCCACGGGCTGTGGGGCCACGCGAGCGGCTGCCAAAGAGCTTTCCAACGAGGCACGGCTTTGCCTCCTGGCTCTTCGGGCGTGGGAGCTGTGGCCAGAGACGCGGCCCTACCCGAAAATGCTTCGCAGGCTGGCTCGGCGGTGCCAGGTGGGCGGCGGTGGCGCCGAGGCTGACGGCCGCCGCAAAGCCCGCAGCCCCACGGGCTGTGGGGCCACGCGAGCGGCTGCCAAAGAGCTTTCCAACGAGGCACGGCTTTCCCTCCTGGCTCTTCGGGCGTGGGAGCTGTGGCCAGAGCCGCGGCCCTACCGGAAAATGCTTCGCAGGCTGGCTCGGCGGCGCCAGGTGGGCGCCGGTGGCGCCGAGGCTGACGGCCGCCGCAAAGCCCGCAGCCCCACGGGCTGTGGGGCCACGCGAGCGGCTGCCAAAGAGCTTTCCAACGAGGCACGGCTTTCCCTCCTGGCTCTTCGGGCGTGGGAGCTGTGGCCAGAGACGCGGCCCTACCGGAAAATGCTTCGCAGGCTGGCTCGGCGGCGCCAGGTGGGCGGCGGTGGCGCCGAGGCTGACGGCCGCCGCAAAGCCCGCAGCCCCACGGGCTGTGGGGCCACGCGAGCGGCTGCCAAAGAGCTTTCCAATGAGGCACGGCTTTCCATCCTAGCTCTTCGGGCGTGGGAGCTGTGGCCAGAGCCGCGGCCCTACCGGAAAATGCTTCGCAGGCTGGCGCGGCGGCGCCACGTGGGCGGCGGTGGCGCCGAGGCTGACAGCCGCCGGAAAGCCCGCAGCCCCACGGGCTGTGGGGCCACGCGAGCGGCTGCCAAAGAGCTTTCCAACGAGGCACGGCTTTCCCTCCTGGCTCTTCGGGCGTGGGAGCTGTGGCCAGAGACGCGGCCCTACCCGAAAATGCTTCGCAGGCTGGCTCGGCGGCGCCAGGTGGGCGCCGGTGGCGCCGAGGCTGACGGCCGCCGCAAAGCCCGCAGCCCCATGGGCTGTGGGGCCACGCGAGCGGCTGCCAAAGAGCTTTCCAATGAGGCACGGCTTTCCCTCCTGGCTCTTCGGGCGTGGGAGCTGTGGCCAGAGCCGCGGCCCTACCGGAAAATGCTTCGCAGGCTGGCTCGGCGGCGCCAGGTGGGCGCCGGTGGCGCCGAGGCTGACGGCCGCCGCAAAGCCCGCAGCCCCACGGGCTGTGGGGCCACGCGAGCGGCTGCCAAAGAGCTTTCCAACGAGGCACGGCTTTCCCTCCTGGCTCTTCGGGCGTGGGAGCTGTGGCCAGAGCCGCGGCCCTACCGGAAAATGCTTCGCAGGCTGGCTCGGCGACGCCAGGTGGGCGCCGGTGGCGCCGAGGCTGACGGCCGCCGCAAAGCCCGCAGCCCCACGGGCTGTGGGGCCACGCGAGCGGCTGCCAAAGAGCTTTCCAACGAGGCACGGCTTTCCCTCCTGGCTCTTTGGGCGTGGGAGCTGTGGCCAGAGCCGCGGCCCTATCGGAAAATGCTTCGCAGGCTGGCTCGGTGGCGTCAGGTGGGCGCCGGTGGCACCGAGGCTGACGGCCGCCGCAAAGCCCGCAGCCCCACGGGCTGTGGGGCCACGCGAGCGGCTGCCAAAGAGCTTTCCAACGAGGCACGGCTTTCCCTCCTGGCTCTTCGGGCGTGGGAGCTGTGGCCAGAGCCGCGGCCCTACCGGAAAATGCTTCGCAGGCTGGCTCGGCGGTGCCAGGTGGGCGCCGGTGGCGCCGAAGCTGACGGCCGCCGCAAAGCCCGCAGCCCCACGGGCTGTGGGGCCACGCGAGCGGCTGCCAAAGAGCTTTCCAACGAGGCACGGCTTTCCCTCCTGGCTCTTCGGGCGTGGGAGCTGTGGCCAGAGACGCGGCCCTACCCGACAATGCTTCGCAGGCTGGCACGGCGGCACCACGTGGGCGCCGGTGGCGCCGAGGCTAACGGCCGCCGCAAAGCCCGCAGCCCCACGGGCTGTGGGGCCACGCGAGCGGCTGCCAAGGAGCTTTCCAACGAGGCACGGCTTTCCCTCCTGGCTCTTCGGGCGTGGGAGCTGTGGCCAGAGCCGCGGCCCTACCGGAAAATGCTTCGCAGGCTGGCGCGGCGGCACCACGTGGGCGCCGGTGGCGCCGAGGCTGACGGCCGCCGGAAGGCCCGCAGCCCCACGGGCTGTGGGGCCATGCGAGCGGCTGCCAAAGAGCTTTCCAACGAGGCACGGCTTTCCCTCCTGGCTCTTCGGGCGTGGGAGCTGTGGCCAGAGCCGCGGCCCTACCGGAAAATGCTTCGCAGGCTGGCTCGGCGGCGCCACGTGGGCGCCGGTGGCGCCGAGGCTGACGGCCGCCGCAAAGCCCGCAGCCCCACGGGCTGTGGGGCCACGCGAGCGGCTGCCAAAGAGCTTTCCAACGAGGCACGGCTTTCCCTCCTGGCTCTTCGGGCGTGGGAGCTGTGGCCAGAGCCGCGGCCCTACCGGAAAATGCTTCGCAGGCTGGTGCGGCGGCGCCAGGTGGGCGGCGGTGGCGCCGAGGCTGATGGCCGCCGCAAAACCCGCAGCCCCACGGGCTGTGGGGCCACGCGAGCGGCTGCCAAAGAGCTTTCCAACGAGGCACGGCTTTCCCTCCTGGCTCTTCGGGCGTGGGAGCTGTGGCCAGAGCCGCGGCCCTACCGGAAAATGCTTCGCAGGCTGGCTCGGCGGCGCCAGGTGGGCGCCGGTGGCGCCGAGGCTGACGGCCGCCGCAAAGCCCGCAGCCCCACGGGCTGTGGGGCCACGCGAGCGGCTGCCAAAGAGCTTTCCAACGAGGCACGGCTTTCCCTCCTGGCTCTTCGGGCGTGGGAGCTGTGGCCAGAGACGCGGCCCTACCGGAAAATGCTTCGCAGGCTGGCTCGGCGGCGCCAGGTGGGCGGCGGTGGCGCCGAGGCTGACGGCCGCCGCAAAGCCCGCAGCCCCACGGGCTGTGGGGCCACGCGAGCGGCTGCCAAAGAGCTTTCCAACGAGGCACGGCTTTCCCTCCTGGCTCTTCGGGCGTGGGAGCTGTGGCCAGAGCCGCGGCCCTACCCGAAAATGCTTCGCAGGCTGGCTCGGCGGCGTCAGGTGGGCGCCGGTGGCGCCGAGGCTGACGGCCGCCGCAAAGCCCGCAGCCCCACGGGCTGTGGGGCCACGCCAGCGGCTGCCAAAGAGCTTTCCAACGAGGCACAGCTTTCCCTCCTGGCTCTTCGGGCGTGGGAGCTGTGGCCAGAGCCGCGGCCCTACCGGAAAATGCTTCGCAATCTGGCGCGGCGGCACCACGTGGGCGGCGGTGGCGCCGAGGCTGACGGCCGCCGCAAAGCCCGCAGCCCCACGGGCTGTGGGGCCACGCGAGCGGCTGCCAAAGAGCTTTCCAACGAGGCACGGCTTTCCCTCCTGGCTCTTCGGGCGTGGGAGCTGTGGCCAGAGCCGCGGCCCTACCGGAAAATGCTTCGCAGGCTGGCGCAGCGGCGCCACGTGGGCGCCGGTGGCGCCGAGGCTGATGGTCGCCACAAAGCCCGCAGCCCCACGGGCTGTGGGGCCACGCGAGCGGCTGCCAAGGAGCTTTCCAACGAGGCACGGCTTTCCCTCCTGGCTCTTCGGGCGTGGGAGCTGTGGCCAGAGCCGCGGCCCTACCGGAAAATGCTTTGCAATCTGGCGCGGCGGCACCACGTGGGCGCCGGTGGCGCCGAGGCTGACGGCCGCCGGAAGGCCCGCAGCCCCACGGGCTGTGGGGCCATGCGAGCGGCTGCCAAAGAGCTTTCCAACGAGGCACGGCTTTCCCTCCTGGCTCTTCGGGCGTGGGAGCTGTGGCCAGAGACGCGGCCCTACCGGAAAATGCTTCGCAGGCTGGCTCGGCGGCGCCAGGTGGGCGGCGGTGGCGCCGAGGCTGACGGCCGCCGCAAAGCCCGCAGCCCCATGGGCTGTGGGGCCACGCGAGCGGCTGCCAAAGAGCTTTCCAACGAGGCACGGCTTTCCCTCCTGGCTCTTCGGGCGTGGGAGCTGTGGCCAGAGCCGCGGCCCTACCGGAAAATGCTTCGCAGGCTGGCTCGGCGGTGCCAGGTGGGCGCCGGTGGCGCCGAGGCTGACGGCCGCCGCAAAGCCCGCAGCCCCACGGGCTGTGGGGCCATGTGAGCGGCTGCCAAAGAGCTTTCCAACGAGGCACGGCTTTCCCTCCTGGCTCTTCGGGCGTGGGAGCTGTGGCCAGAGACGCGGCCCTACCCGAAAATGCTTCGCAGGCTGGCACGGCGGCACCACGTGGGCGCCGGTGGCGCCAAGGCTGACGGCCGCCGCAAAGCCCGCAGCCCCACGGGCTGTGGGGCCACGCGAGCGGCTGCCAAAGAGCTTTCCAACGAGGCACGGCTTTCCCTCCTGGCTCTTCGGGCGTGGGAGCTGTGGCCAGAGCCGTGGCCCTACCGGAAAATGCTTCGCAGGCTGGCGCGGCGGCGCCAGGTGGGCGGCGGTGGTGCCGAGGCTGACGGCCGACGCAAAGCCCACAGCCCCACGGGCTGTGGGGCCACGCGAGCGGCTGCCAAAGAGCTTTCCAACGAGGCACGGCTTTCCCTCCTGGCTCTTCGGGCGTGGGAGCTGTGGCCAGAGCCGCGGCCCTACCGGAAAATGCTTCGCAGGCTGGCGCAGCGGCGCCACGTGGGCGCCGGTGGCGCCGAGGCTGATGGTCGCCACAAAGCCCGCAGCCCCACGGGCTGTGGGGCCACGCGAGCGGCTGCCAAAGAGCTTTCCAACGAGGCACGGCTTTCCCTCCTGGCTCTTCGGGCGTGGGAGCTGTGGCCAGAGCCGCGGCCCTACCGGAAAATGCTTTGCAATCTGGCGCGGCGGCACCACGTGGGCGGCGGTGGCGCCGAGGCTGACGGCCGCCGGAAGGCCCGCAGCCCCACGGGCTGTGGGGCCACGCGAGCGGCTGCCAAAGAGCTTTCCAACGAGGCACGGCTTTCCCTCCTGGCTCTTCGGGCGTGGGAGCTGTGGCCAGAGCCGCGGCCCTACCCGAAAATGCTTCGCAGGCTGGCTCGGCGGCGCCACGTGGGCGCCGGTGGCGCCGAGGCTGACGGCCGCCGCAAAGCCCGCAGCCCCACGGGCTGTGGGGCCACGCGAGCGGCTGCCAAAGAGCTTTCCAACGAGGCACGGCTTTCCCTCCTGGCTCTTCGGGCGTGGGAGCTGTGGCCAGAGCCGCGGCCCTACCGGAAAATGTTTCGCAGGCTGGTGCGGCGGCGCCAGGTGGGCGGCGGTGGCGCCGAGGCTGATGGCCGCCGCAAAACCCGCAGCCCCACGGGCTGTGGGGCCACGCGAGCGGCTGCCAAAGAGCTTTCCAACGAGGCACGGCTTTCCCTCCTGGCTCTTCGGGCGTGGGAGCTGTGGCCAGAGCCGCGGCCCTACCGGAAAATGCTTCGCAATCTGGCGCGGCGGCACCACGTGGGCGGCGGTGGCGCCGAGGCTGACGGCCGCCGCAAAGCCCGCAGCCCCACGGGCTGTGGGGCCACGCGAGCGGCTGCCAAAGAGCTTTCCAACGAGGCACGGCTTTCCCTCCTGGCTCTTCGGGCGTGGGAGCTGTGGCCAGAGCCGCGGCCCTACCGGAAAATGCTTCGCAGGCTGGCGCAGCGGCGCCACGTGGGCGCCGGTGGCGCCGAGGCTGATGGTCGCCACAAAGCCCGCAGCCCCACGGGCTGTGGGGCCACGCGAGCGGCTGCCAAGGAGCTTTCCAACGAGGCACGGCTTTCCCTCCTGGCTCTTCGGGCGTGGGAGCTGTGGCCAGAGCCGCGGCCCTACCGGAAAATGCTTTGCAATCTGGCGCGGCGGCACCACGTGGGCGCCGGTGGCGCCGAGGCTGACGGCCGCCGGAAGGCCCGCAGCCCCACGGGCTGTGGGGCCATGCGAGCGGCTGCCAAAGAGCTTTCCAACGAGGCACGGCTTTCCCTCCTGGCTCTTCGGGCGTGGGAGCTGTGGCCAGAGACGCGGCCCTACCGGAAAATGCTTCGCAGGCTGGCTCGGCGGCGCCAGGTGGGCGGCGGTGGCGCCGAGGCTGACGGCCGCCGCAAAGCCCGCAGCCCCACGGGCTGTGGGGCCACGCGAGCGGCTGCCAAAGAGCTTTCCAACGAGGCACGGCTTTCCCTCCTGGCTCTTCGGGCGTGGGAGCTGTGGCCAGAGCCGCAGCCCTACCGGAAAATGCTTCGCAGGCTGGCTCGGCGGTGCCAGGTGGGCGCCGGTGGCGCCGAGGCTGACGGCCGCCGCAAAGCCCGCAGCCCCACGGGCTGTGGGGCCATGTGAGCGGCTGCCAAAGAGCTTTCCAACGAGGCACGGCTTTCCCTCCTGGCTCTTCGGGCGTGGGAGCTGTGGCCAGAGACGCGGCCCTACCCGAAAATGCTTCGCAGGCTGGCACGGCGGGACCACGTGGGCGCCGGTGGCGCCAAGGCTGACGGCCGCCGCAAAGCCCGCAGCCCCACGGGCTGTGGGGCCACGCGAGCGGCTGCCAAAGAGCTTTCCAACGAGGCACGGCTTTCCCTCCTGGCTCTTCGGGCGTGGGAGCTGTGGCCAGAGCCGTGGCCCTACCGGAAAATGCTTCGCAGGCTGGCGCGGCGGCGCCAGGTGGGCGGCGGTGGTGCCGAGGCTGACGGCCGACGCAAAGCCCACAGCCCCACGGGCTGTGGGGCCACGCGAGCGGCTGCCAAAGAGCTTTCCAACGAGGCACGGCTTTCCCTCCTGGCTCTTCGGGCGTGGGAGCTGTGGCCAGAGCCGCGGCCCTACCGGAAAATGCTTCGCAGGCTGGCGCAGCGGCGCCACGTGGGCGCCGGTGGCGCCGAGGCTGATGGTCGCCACAAAGCCCGCAGCCCCACGGGCTGTGGGGCCACGCGAGCGGCTGCCAAAGAGGTTTCCAACGAGGCACGGCTTTCCCTCCTGGCTCTTCGGGCGTGGGAGCTGTGGCCAGAGCCGCGGCCCTACCGGAAAATGCTTTGCAATCTGGCGCGGCGGCACCACGTGGGCGGCGGTGGCGCCGAGGCTGACGGCCGCCGGAAGGCCCGCAGCCCCACGGGCTGTGGGGCCACGCGAGCGGCTGCCAAAGAGCTTTCCAACGAGGCACGGCTTTCCCTCCTGGCTCTTCGGGCGTGGGAGCTGTGGCCAGAGCCGCGGCCCTACCGGAAAATGTTTCGCAGGCTGGTGCGGCGGCGCCAGGTGGGCGGCGGTGGCGCCGAGGCTGATGGCCGCCGCAAAACCCGCAGCCCCACGGGCTGTGGGGCCACGCGAGCGGCTGCCAAAGAGCTTTCCAACGAGGCACGGCTTTCCCTCCTGGCTCTTCGGGCGTGGGAGCTGTGGCCAGAGCCGCGGCCCTACCGGAAAATGCTTCGCAGGCTGGCTCGGCGGCGCCAGGTGGGCGCCGGTGGCGCCGAGGCTGACGGCCGCCGCAAAGCCCGCAGCCCCACGGGCTGTGGGGCCACGCGAGCGGCTGCCAAAGAGCTTTCCAACGAGGCACGGCTT
Source organism: Larus michahellis (assembly GCF_964199755.1). Taxonomy (NCBI): domain Eukaryota; kingdom Metazoa; phylum Chordata; class Aves; order Charadriiformes; family Laridae; genus Larus; species Larus michahellis. The sequence goes on along the minus strand of NW_027436014.1, from coordinate 570,608 downwards.
TCCCTCCTGGCTCTTCGGGCGTGGGAGCTGTGGCCAGAGCCGCGGCCCTACCGGAAAATGCTTCGCAGGCTGGCTCGGCGGCGCCAGGTGGGCGGCGGTGGCGCCGAGGCTGACGGCCGCCGCAAAGCCCGCAGCCCCACGGGCTGTGGGGCCACGCGAGCGGCTGCCAAAGAGCTTTCCAACGAGGCACGGCTTTCCCTCCTGGCTCTTCGGGCGTGGGAGCTGTGGCCAGAGCCGCGGCCCTACCCGAAAATGCTTCGCAGGCTGGCTCGGCGGCGTCAGGTGGGCGCCGGTGGCGCCGAGGCTGACGGCCGCCGCAAAGCCCGCAGCCCCACGGGCTGTGGGGCCACGCGAGCGGCTGCCAAAGAGCTTTCCAACGAGGCACAGCTTTCCCTCCTGGCTCTTCGGGCGTGGGAGCTGTGGCCAGAGCCGCGGCCCTACCGGAAAATGCTTCGCAATCTGGCGCGGCGGCACAACGTGGGCGGCGGTGGCGCCGAGGCTGACGGCCGCCGCAAAGCCCGCAGCCCCACGGGCTGTGGGGCCACGCGAGCGGCTGCCAAAGAGCTTTCCAACGAGGCACGGCTTTCCCTCCTGGCTCTTCGGGCGTGGGAGCTGTGGCCAGAGCCGCGGCCCTACCGGAAAATGCTTCGCAGGCTGGCGCAGCGGCGCCACGTGGGCGCCGGTGGCGCCGAGGCTGATGGTCGCCACAAAGCCCGCAGCCCCACGGGCTGTGGGGCCACGCGAGCGGCTGCCAAGGAGCTTTCCAACGAGGCACGGCTTTCCCTCCTGGCTCTTCGGGCGTGGGAGCTGTGGCCAGAGCCGCGGCCCTACCGGAAAATGCTTTGCAATCTGGCGCGGCGGCACCACGTGGGCGCCGGTGGCGCCGAGGCTGACGGCCGCCGGAAGGCCCGCAGCCCCACGGGCTGTGGGGCCATGCGAGCGGCTGCCAAAGAGCTTTCCAACGAGGCACGGCTTTCCCTCCTGGCTCTTCGGGTGTGGGAGCTGTGGCCAGAGACGCGGCCCTACCGGAAAATGCTTCGCAGGCTGGCTCGGCGGCGCCAGGTGGGCGGCGGTGGCGCCGAGGCTGACGGCCGCCGCAAAGCCCGCAGCCCCACGGGCTGTGGGGCCACGCGAGCGGCTGCCAAAGAGCTTTCCAACGAGGCACGGCTTTCCCTCCTGGCTCTTCGGGCGTGGGAGCTGTGGCCAGAGCCGCGGCCCTACCGGAAAATGCTTCGCAGGCTGGCTCGGCGGTGCCAGGTGGGCGCCGGTGGCGCCGAGGCTGACGGCCGCCGCAAAGCCCGCAGCCCCACGGGCTGTGGGGCCATGTGAGCGGCTGCCAAAGAGCTTTCCAACGAGGCACGGCTTTCCCTCCTGGCTCTTCGGGCGTGGGAGCTGTGGCCAGAGACGCGGCCCTACCCGAAAATGCTTCGCAGGCTGGCGCGGCGGCGCCACGTGGGCGGCGGTGGCGCCGAGGCTGACAGCCGCCGGAAAGCCCGCAGCCCCACGGGCTGTGGGGCCACGCGAGCGGCTGCCAAAGAGCTTTCCAACGAGGCACGGCTTTCCCTCCTGGCTCTTCGGGCGTGGGAGCTGTGGCCAGAGACGCGGCCCTACCGGAAAATGCTTCGCAGGCTGGCTCGGCGGCGCCAGGTGGGCGCCGGTGGCGCCGAGGCTGACGGCCGCCGCAAAGCCCGCAGCCCCACGGGCTGTGGGGCCACGCGAGCGGCTGCCAAAGAGGTTTCCAACGAGGCACGGCTTTCCCTCCTGGCTCTTCGGGCGTGGGAGCTGTGGCCAGAGCCGCGGCCCTACAGGAAAATGCTTCGCAGGCTGGCTCGGCGGTGCCAGGTGGGCGCCGGTGGCGCCGAGGCTGACGGCCGCCGCAAAGCCCGCAGCCCCACGGGCTGTGGGGCCACGTGAGCGGCTGCCAAAGAGCTTTCCAATGAGGCACGGCTTTCCCTCCTGGCTCTTCGGGCGTGGGAGCTGTGGCCAGAGACGCGGCCCTACCCGAAAATGCTTCGCAGGCTGGCTCGGCGGTGCCAGGTGGGCGCCGGTGGCGCCGAGGCTGACGGCCGCCGCAAAGCCCGCAGCCCCACGGGCTGTGGGGCCACGCGAGCGGCTGCCAAAGAGCTTTCCAATGAGGCACGGCTTTCCCTCCTGGCTCTTCGGGCGTGGGAGCTGTGGCCAGAGCCGCGGCCCTACCGGAAAATGCTTCGCAGGCTGGCGCGGCGGCGCCAGGTGGGCGGCGGTGTCGAGGCTGACGGCCGCCGCAAAGCCCGCAGCCCCACGGGCTGTGGGGCCACGCGAGCGGCTGCCAAAGAGCTTTCCAACGAGGCACGGCTTTCCCTCCTGGCTCTTCGGGCGTGGGAGCTGTGGCCAGAGCCGCGGCCCTACCGGAAAATGCTTCGCAGGCTGGCGCAACGGCGCCACGTGGGCGCCGGTGGCGCCGAGGCTGATGGTCGCCAAAAAGCCCGCAGCCCCACGGGCTGTGGGGCCACGCGAGCGGCTGCCAAAGAGGTTTCCAACGAGGCACGGCTTTCCCTCCTGGCTCTTCGGGCGTGGGAGCTGTGGCCAGAGCCGCGGCCCTACCGGAAAATGCTTTGCAATCTGGCGCGGCGGCACCACGTGGGCGGCGGTGGCGCCGAGGCTGACGGCCGCCGGAAGGCCCGCAGCCCCACGGGCTGTGGGGCCACGCGAGCGGCTGCCAAAGAGCTTTCCAACGAGGCACGGCTTTCCCTCCTGGCTCTTCGGGCGTGGGAGCTGTGGCCAGAGACGCGGCCCTACCCGAAAATGCTTCGCAGGCTGGCTCGGCGGCGCCAGGTGGGCGCCGGTGGCGCCGAGGCTGACGGCCGCCGCAAAGCCCGCAGCCCCACGGGCTGTGGGGCCACGCGAGCGGCTGCCAAAGAGCTTTCCAACGAGGCACGGCTTTCCCTCCTGGCTCTTCGGGCGTGGGAGCTGTGGCCAGAGCCGCGGCCCTACCGGAAAATGTTTCGCAGGCTGGTGCGGCGGCGCCAGGTGGGCGGCGGTGGCGCCGAGGCTGATGGCCGCCGCAAAACCCGCAGCCCCACGGGCTGTGGGGCCACGCGAGCGGCTGCCAAAGAGCTTTCCAACGAGGCACGGCTTTCCCTCCTGGCTCTTCGGGCGTGGGAGCTGTGGCCAGAGCCGCGGCCCTACCGGAAAATGCTTCGCAGGCTGGCTCGGCGGCGCCAGGTGGGCGCCGGTGGCGCCGAGGCTGACGGCCGCCGCAAAGCCCGCAGCCCCACGGGCTGTGGGGCCACGCGAGCGGCTGCCAAAGAGCTTTCCAACGAGGCACGGCTTTCCCTCCTGGCTCTTCGGGCGTGGGAGCTGTGGCCAGAGCCGCGGCCCTACCGGAAAATGCTTCGCAGGCTGGCTCGGCGGCGCCAGGTGGGCGGCGGTGGCGCCGAGGCTGACGGCCGCCGCAAAGCCCGCAGCCCCACGGGCTGTGGGGCCACGCGAGCGGCTGCCAAAGAGCTTTCCAACGAGGCACGGCTTTCCCTCCTGGCTCTTCGGGCGTGGGAGCTGTGGCCAGAGCCGCGGCCCTACCCGAAAATGCTTCGCAGGCTGGCTCGGCGGCGTCAGGTGGGCGCCGGTGGCGCCGAGGCTGACGGCCGCCGCAAAGCCCGCAGCCCCACGGGCTGTGGGGCCACGCGAGCGGCTGCCAAAGAGCTTTCCAACGAGGCACAGCTTTCCCTCCTGGCTCTTCGGGCGTGGGAGCTGTGGCCAGAGCCGCGGCCCTACCGGAAAATGCTTCGCAATCTGGCGCGGCGGCACCACGTGGGCGGCGGTGGCGCCGAGGCTGACGGCCGCCGCAAAGCCCGCAGCCCCACGGGCTGTGGGGCCACGCGAGCGGCTGCCAAAGAGCTTTCCAACGAGGCACGGCTTTCCCTCCTGGCTCTTCGGGCGTGGGAGCTGTGGCCAGAGCCGCGGCCCTACCGGAAAATGCTTCGCAGGCTGGCGCAGCGGCGCCACGTGGGCGCCGGTGGCGCCGAGGCTGATGGTCGCCACAAAGCCCGCAGCCCCACGGGCTGTGGGGCCACGCGAGCGGCTGCCAAGGAGCTTTCCAACGAGGCACGGCTTTCCCTCCTGGCTCTTCGGGCGTGGGAGCTGTGGCCAGAGCCGCGGCCCTACCGGAAAATGCTTTGCAATCTGGCGCGGCGGCACCACGTGGGCGCCGGTGGCGCCGAGGCTGACGGCCGCCGGAAGGCCCGCAGCCCCACGGGCTGTGGGGCCATGCGAGCGGCTGCCAAAGAGCTTTCCAACGAGGCACGGCTTTCCCTCCTGGCTCTTCGGGCGTGGGAGCTGTGGCCAGAGCCGCAGCCCTACCGGAAAATGCTTCGCAGGCTGGCTCGGCGGTGCCAGGTGGGCGCCGGTGGCGCCGAGGCTGACGGCCGCCGCAAAGCCCGCAGCCCCACGGGCTGTGGGGCCATGTGAGCGGCTGCCAAAGAGCTTTCCAACGAGGCACGGCTTTCCCTCCTGGCTCTTCGGGCGTGGGAGCTGTGGCCAGAGACGCGGCCCTACCCGAAAATGCTTCGCAGGCTGGCACGGCGGGACCACGTGGGCGCCGGTGGCGCCAAGGCTGACGGCCGCCGCAAAGCCCGCAGCCCCACGGGCTGTGGGGCCACGCGAGCGGCTGCCAAAGAGCTTTCCAACGAGGCACGGCTTTCCCTCCTGGCTCTTCGGGCGTGGGAGCTGTGGCCAGAGCCGTGGCCCTACCGGAAAATGCTTCGCAGGCTGGCGCGGCGGCGCCAGGTGGGCGGCGGTGGTGCCGAGGCTGACGGCCGACGCAAAGCCCACAGCCCCACGGGCTGTGGGGCCACGCGAGCGGCTGCCAAAGAGCTTTCCAACGAGGCACGGCTTTCCCTCCTGGCTCTTCGGGCGTGGGAGCTGTGGCCAGAGCCGCGGCCCTACCGGAAAATGCTTCGCAGGCTGGCGCAGCGGCGCCACGTGGGCGCCGGTGGCGCCGAGGCTGATGGTCGCCACAAAGCCCGCAGCCCCACGGGCTGTGGGGCCACGCGAGCGGCTGCCAAAGAGGTTTCCAACGAGGCACGGCTTTCCCTCCTGGCTCTTCGGGCGTGGGAGCTGTGGCCAGAGCCGCGGCCCTACCGGAAAATGCTTTGCAATCTGGCGCGGCGGCACCACGTGGGCGGCGGTGGCGCCGAGGCTGACGGCCGCCGGAAGGCCCGCAGCCCCACGGGCTGTGGGGCCACGCGAGCGGCTGCCAAAGAGCTTTCCAACGAGGCACGGCTTTCCCTCCTGGCTCTTCGGGCGTGGGAGCTGTGGCCAGAGACGCGGCCCTACCCGAAAATGCTTCGCAGGCTGGCTCGGCGGCGCCAGGTGGGCGCCGGTGGCGCCGAGGCTGACGGCCGCCGCAAAGCCCGCAGCCCCACGGGCTGTGGGGCCACGCGAGCGGCTGCCAAAGAGCTTTCCAACGAGGCACGGCTTTCCCTCCTGGCTCTTCGGGCGTGGGAGCTGTGGCCAGAGCCGCGGCCCTACCGGAAAATGTTTCGCAGGCTGGTGCGGCGGCGCCAGGTGGGCGGCGGTGGCGCCGAGGCTGATGGCCGCCGCAAAACCCGCAGCCCCACGGGCTGTGGGGCCACGCGAGCGGCTGCCAAAGAGCTTTCCAACGAGGCACGGCTTTCCCTCCTGGCTCTTCGGGCGTGGGAGCTGTGGCCAGAGCCGCGGCCCTACCGGAAAATGCTTCGCAGGCTGGCTCGGCGGCGCCAGGTGGGCGCCGGTGGCGCCGAGGCTGACGGCCGCCGCAAAGCCCGCAGCCCCACGGGCTGTGGGGCCACGCGAGCGGCTGCCAAAGAGCTTTCCAACGAGGCACGGCTTTCCCTCCTGGCTCTTCGGGCGTGGGAGCTGTGGCCAGAGCCGCGGCCCTACCGGAAAATGCTTCGCAGGCTGGCTCGGCGGCGCCAGGTGGGCGGCGGTGGCGCCGAGGCTGACGGCCGCCGCAAAGCCCGCAGCCCCACGGGCTGTGGGGCCACGCGAGCGGCTGCCAAAGAGCTTTCCAACGAGGCACGGCTTTCCCTCCTGGCTCTTCGGGCGTGGGAGCTGTGGCCAGAGCCGCGGCCCTACCCGAAAATGCTTCGCAGGCTGGCTCGGCGGCGTCAGGTGGGCGCCGGTGGCGCCGAGGCTGACGGCCGCCGCAAAGCCCGCAGCCCCACGGGCTGTGGGGCCACGCGAGCGGCTGCCAAAGAGCTTTCCAACGAGGCACAGCTTTCCCTCCTGGCTCTTCGGGCGTGGGAGCTGTGGCCAGAGCCGCGGCCCTACCGGAAAATGCTTCGCAATCTGGCGCGGCGGCACAACGTGGGCGGCGGTGGCGCCGAGGCTGACGGCCGCCGCAAAGCCCGCAGCCCCACGGGCTGTGGGGCCACGCGAGCGGCTGCCAAAGAGCTTTCCAACGAGGCACGGCTTTCCCTCCTGGCTCTTCGGGCGTGGGAGCTGTGGCCAGAGCCGCGGCCCTACCGGAAAATGCTTCGCAGGCTGGCGCAGCGGCGCCACGTGGGCGCCGGTGGCGCCGAGGCTGATGGTCGCCACAAAGCCCGCAGCCCCACGGGCTGTGGGGCCACGCGAGCGGCTGCCAAGGAGCTTTCCAACGAGGCACGGCTTTCCCTCCTGGCTCTTCGGGCGTGGGAGCTGTGGCCAGAGCCGCGGCCCTACCGGAAAATGCTTTGCAATCTGGCGCGGCGGCACCACGTGGGCGCCGGTGGCGCCGAGGCTGACGGCCGCCGGAAGGCCCGCAGCCCCACGGGCTGTGGGGCCATGCGAGCGGCTGCCAAAGAGCTTTCCAACGAGGCACGGCTTTCCCTCCTGGCTCTTCGGGTGTGGGAGCTGTGGCCAGAGACGCGGCCCTACCGGAAAATGCTTCGCAGGCTGGCTCGGCGGCGCCAGGTGGGCGGCGGTGGCGCCGAGGCTGACGGCCGCCGCAAAGCCCGCAGCCCCACGGGCTGTGGGGCCACGCCAGCGGCTGCCAAAGAGCTTTCCAACGAGGCACGGCTTTCCCTCCTGGCTCTTCGGGCGTGGGAGCTGTGGCCAGAGCCGCGGCCCTACCGGAAAATGCTTCGCAGGCTGGCTCGGCGGTGCCAGGTGGGCGCCGGTGGCGCCGAGGCTGACGGCCGCCGCAAAGCCCGCAGCCCCACGGGCTGTGGGGCCATGTGAGCGGCTGCCAAAGAGCTTTCCAACGAGGCACGGCTTTCCCTCCTGGCTCTTCGGGCGTGGGAGCTGTGGCCAGAGACGCGGCCCTACCCGAAAATGCTTCGCAGGCTGGCGCGGCGGCGCCACGTGGGCGGCGGTGGCGCCGAGGCTGACAGCCGCCGGAAAGCCCGCAGCCCCACGGGCTGTGGGGCCACGCGAGCGGCTGCCAAAGAGCTTTCCAACGAGGCACGGCTTTCCCTCCTGGCTCTTCGGGCGTGGGAGCTGTGGCCAGAGACGCGGCCCTACCGGAAAATGCTTCGCAGGCTGGCTCGGCGGCGCCAGGTGGGCGCCGGTGGCGCCGAGGCTGACGGCCGCCGCAAAGCCCGCAGCCCCACGGGCTGTGGGGCCACGCGAGCGGCTGCCAAAGAGCTTTCCAACGAGGCACGGCTTTCCCTCCTGGCTCTTCGGGCGTGGGAGCTGTGGCCAGAGCCGCGGCCCTACAGGAAAATGCTTCGCAGGCTGGCTCGGCGGTGCCAGGTGGGCGCCGGTGGCGCCGAGGCTGACGGCCGCCGCAAAGCCCGCAGCCCCACGGGCTGTGGGGCCACGTGAGCGGCTGCCAAAGAGCTTTCCAATGAGGCACGGCTTTCCCTCCTGGCTCTTCGGGCGTGGGAGCTGTGGCCAGAGACGCGGCCCTACCCGAAAATGCTTCGCAGGCTGGCTCGGCGGTGCCAGGTGGGCGCCGGTGGCGCCGAGGCTGACGGCCGCCGCAAAGCCCGCAGCCCCACGGGCTGTGGGGCCACGCGAGCGGCTGCCAAAGAGCTTTCCAATGAGGCACGGCTTTCCCTCCTGGCTCTTCGGGCGTGGGAGCTGTGGCCAGAGCCGCGGCCCTACCGGAAAATGCTTCGCAGGCTGGCGCGGCGGCGCCAGGTGGGCGGCGGTGTCGAGGCTGACGGCCGCCGCAAAGCCCGCAGCCCCACGGGCTGTGGGGCCACGCGAGCGGCTGCCAAAGAGCTTTCCAACGAGGCACGGCTTTCCCTCCTGGCTCTTCGGGCGTGGGAGCTGTGGCCAGAGCCGCGGCCCTACCGGAAAATGCTTCGCAGGCTGGCGCAACGGCGCCACGTGGGCGCCGGTGGCGCCGAGGCTGATGGTCGCCAAAAAGCCCGCAGCCCCACGGGCTGTGGGGCCACGCGAGCGGCTGCCAAAGAGGTTTCCAACGAGGCACGGCTTTCCCTCCTGGCTCTTCGGGCGTGGGAGCTGTGGCCAGAGCCGCGGCCCTACCGGAAAATGCTTTGCAATCTGGCGCGGCGGCACCACGTGGGCGGCGGTGGCGCCGAGGCTGACGGCCGCCGGAAGGCCCGCAGCCCCACGGGCTGTGGGGCCACGCGAGCGGCTGCCAAAGAGCTTTCCAACGAGGCACGGCTTTCCCTCCTGGCTCTTCGGGCGTGGGAGCTGTGGCCAGAGACGCGGCCCTACCCGAAAATGCTTCGCAGGCTGGCTCGGCGGCGCCAGGTGGGCGCCGGTGGCGCCGAGGCTGACGGCCGCCGCAAAGCCCGCAGCCCCACGGGCTGTGGGGCCACGCGAGCGGCTGCCAAAGAGCTTTCCAACGAGGCACGGCTTTCCCTCCTGGCTCTTCGGGCGTGGGAGCTGTGGCCAGAGCCGCGGCCCTACCGGAAAATGTTTCGCAGGCTGGTGCGGCGGCGCCAGGTGGGCGGCGGTGGCGCCGAGGCTGATGGCCGCCGCAAAACCCGCAGCCCCACGGGCTGTGGGGCCACGCGAGCGGCTGCCAAAGAGCTTTCCAACGAGGCACGGCTTTCCCTCCTGGCTCTTCGGGCGTGGGAGCTGTGGCCAGAGCCGCGGCCCTACCGGAAAATGCTTCGCAGGCTGGCTCGGCGGCGCCAGGTGGGCGCCGGTGGCGCCGAGGCTGACGGCCGCCGCAAAGCCCGCAGCCCCACGGGCTGTGGGGCCACGCGAGCGGCTGCCAAAGAGCTTTCCAACGAGGCACGGCTTTCCCTCCTGGCTCTTCGGGCGTGGGAGCTGTGGCCAGAGCCGCGGCCCTACCGGAAAATGCTTCGCAGGCTGGCTCGGCGGCGCCAGGTGGGCGGCGGTGGCGCCGAGGCTGACGGCCGCCGCAAAGCCCGCAGCCCCACGGGCTGTGGGGCCACGCGAGCGGCTGCCAAAGAGCTTTCCAACGAGGCACGGCTTTCCCTCCTGGCTCTTCGGGCGTGGGAGCTGTGGCCAGAGCCGCGGCCCTACCCGAAAATGCTTCGCAGGCTGGCTCGGCGGCGTCAGGTGGGCGCCGGTGGCGCCGAGGCTGACGGCCGCCGCAAAGCCCGCAGCCCCACGGGCTGTGGGGCCACGCGAGCGGCTGCCAAAGAGCTTTCCAACGAGGCACAGCTTTCCCTCCTGGCTCTTCGGGCGTGGGAGCTGTGGCCAGAGCCGCGGCCCTACCCGAAAATGCTTCGCAATCTGGCGCGGCGGCACCACGTGGGCGGCGGTGGCGCCGAGGCTGACGGCCGCCGCAAAGCCCGCAGCCCCACGGGCTGTGGGGCCACGCGAGCGGCTGCCAAAGAGCTTTCCAACGAGGCACGGCTTTCCCTCCTGGCTCTTCGGGCGTGGGAGCTGTGGCCAGAGCCGCGGCCCTACCGGAAAATGCTTCGCAGGCTGGCGCAGCGGCGCCACGTGGGCGCCGGTGGCGCCGAGGCTGATGGTCGCCACAAAGCCCGCAGCCCCACGGGCTGTGGGGCCACGCGAGCGGCTGCCAAGGAGCTTTCCAACGAGGCACGGCTTTCCCTCCTGGCTCTTCGGGCGTGGGAGCTGTGGCCAGAGCCGCGGCCCTACCGGAAAATGCTTTGCAATCTGGCGCGGCGGCACCACGTGGGCGCCGGTGGCGCCGAGGCTGACGGCCGCCGGAAGGCCCGCAGCCCCACGGGCTGTGGGGCCATGCGAGCGGCTGCCAAAGAGCTTTCCAACGAGGCACGGCTTTCCCTCCTGGCTCTTCGGGCGTGGGAGCTGTGGCCAGAGCCGCGGCCCTACCGGAAAATGCTTCGCAGGCTGGCTCGGCGGCGCCAGGTGGGCGGCGGTGGCGCCGAGGCTGACGGCCGCCGCAAAGCCCGCAGCCCCACGGGCTGTGGGGCCACGCGAGCGGCTGCCAAAGAGCTTTCCAACGAGGCACGGCTTTCCCTCCTGGCTCTTCGGGCGTGGGAGCTGTGGCCAGAGCCGCGGCCCTACCGGAAAATGCTTCGCAGGCTGGCTCGGCGGTGCCAGGTGGGCGCCGGTGGCGCCGAGGCTGACGGCCGCCGCAAAGCCCGCAGCCCCACGGGCTGTGGGGCCATGTGAGCGGCTGCCAAAGAGCTTTCCAACGAGGCACGGCTTTCCCTCCTGGCTCTTCGGGCGTGGGAGCTGTGGCCAGAGACGCGGCCCTACCCGAAAATGCTTCGCAGGCTGGCGCGGCGGCGCCACGTGGGCGGCGGTGGCGCCGAGGCTGACAGCCGCCGGAAAGCCCGCAGCCCCACGGGCTGTGGGGCCACGCGAGCGGCTGCCAAAGAGCTTTCCAACGAGGCACGGCTTTCCCTCCTGGCTCTTCGGGCGTGGGAGCTGTGGCCAGAGACGCGGCCCTACCGGAAAATGCTTCGCAGGCTGGCTCGGCGGCGCCAGGTGGGCGCCGGTGGCGCCGAGGCTGACGGCCGCCGCAAAGCCCGCAGCCCCACGGGCTGTGGGGCCACGCGAGCGGCTGCCAAAGAGCTTTCCAACGAGGCACGGCTTTCCCTCCTGGCTCTTCGGGCGTGGGAGCTGTGGCCAGAGCCGCGGCCCTACAGGAAAATGCTTCGCAGGCTGGCGCAACGGCGCCACGTGGGCGCCGGTGGCGCCGAGGCTGATGGTCGCCAAAAAGCCCGCAGCCCCACGGGCTGTGGGGCCACGCGAGCGGCTGCCAAAGAGCTTTCCAACGAGGCACGGCTTTCCCTCCTGGCTCTTCGGGCGTGGGAGCTGTGGCCAGAGCCGCGGCCCTACCGGAAAATGCTTCGCAGGCTGGCACGGCGGCACCACGTGGGCGGCGGTGGCGCCGAGGCTGACGGCCGCCGCAAAGCCCGCAGCCCCACGGGCTGTGGGGCCACGCGAGCGGCTGCCAAAGAGCTTTCCAACGAGGCACGGCTTTCCCTCCTGGCTCTTCGGGCGTGGGAGCTGTGGCCAGAGCCGCGGCCCTACGGGAAAATGCTTCGCAGGCTGGCGCGGCGGCACCAGGTGGGCGCCGGTGGCGCTGAGGCTGATGGCCGCCGCAAAGCCCGCAGCCCCACGGGCTCTGGGGCCACGCGAGCGGCTGCCAAAGAGCTTTCCAACGAGGCACGGCTTTCCCTCCTGGCTCTTCGGGCGTGGGAGCTGTGGCCAGAGGCGCGGCCCTACCCGAAAATGCTTCGCAGGCTGGCGCGGCGGCGCCAGGTGGGCGCAGGTGGCGCCGAGGCTGACGGCCGCCGCAAAGCCCGCAGCCCCACGGGCTGTGGGGCCACGCGAGCGGCTGCCAAAGAGCTTTCCAACGAGGCACGGCTTTCCCTCCTGGCTCTTCGGGCGTGGGAGCTGTGGCCAGAGCCGCGGCCCTACCGGAAAATGCTTCGCAGGCTGGCTCGGCGGCGCCAGGTGGGCGGCGGTGGCGCCAAGGCTGACGGCCGCCGCAAAGCCCGCAGCCCCACGGGCTGTGGGGCCACGCGAGCGGCTGCCAAAGAGCTTTCCAACGAGGCACGGCTTTCCCTCCTGGCTCTTCGGGCGTGGGAGCTGTGGCCAGAGCCGCGGCCCTACCGGAAAATGTTTCGCAGGCTGGCGCGGCGGCGCCAGGTGGGCGGCGGTGGCGCCGAGGCTGATGGCCGCCGCAAAGCCCGCAGCCCCACGGGCTGTGGGGCCACGCGAGCGACTGCCAAAGAGCTTTCAAACGAGGCACAGCTTTCCCTCCTGGCTCTTCGGGCGTGGGAGCTGTGGCCAGAGCCGCGGCCCTACCGGAAAATGCTTCGCAGGCTGGCTCGGCGGCGCCAGGTGGACGCCGGTGCCGCCGAGGCTGACGGCTGCCGCAAAGCCCGCAGCCCCACGGGCTGTGGGGCCACGCGAGCGGCTGCCAAAGAGCTTTCCAACGAGGCACGGCTTTCCCTCCTGGCTCTTCGGGCGTGGGAGCTGTGGCCAGAGCCGCGGCCCTACCGGAAAATGCTTCGCAGGCTGGCTCGGCGGCGCCAGGTGGGCGCCGGTGGCACCGAGGCTGACGGCCGCCACAAAGCCCACAGCCCCACGGGCTGTGGGGCCACGCGAGCGGCTGCCAAAGAGCTTTCCAACGAGGCACGGCTTTCCCTCCTGGCTCTTCGGGCGTGGGAGCTGTGGCCAGAGACGCGGCCCTACTGGAAAATGCTTCGCAGGCTGGCTCGGCGGCGCCAGGTGGGCGCCGGTGGCGCCGAGGCTGACGGCCGCCGCAAAGCCCGCAGCCCCACGGGCTGTGGGGCCACGCGAGCGGCTGCCAAAGAGCTTTCCAACGAGGCACGGCTTTCCCTCCTGGCTCTTCGGGCGTGGGAGCTGTGGCCAGAGCCGCGGCCCTACCGGAAAATGCTTTGTAATCTGGCGCGGCGGCACCACGTGGGCGGCGGTGGCGCCGAGGCTGACGGCCGCCGCAAAGCCCGCAGCCCCACGGGCTGTGGGGCCACGCGAGCGGCTGCCAAAGAGCTTTCCAACGAGGCACGGCTTTCCCTCCTGGCTCTTCGGGCGTGGGAGCTGTGGCCAGAGCCGCGGCCCTACGGGAAAATGCTTCGCAGGCTGGCGCGGCGGCACCAGGTGGGCGCCGGTGGCGCTGAGGCTGATGGCCGCCGCAAAGCCCGCAGCCCCACGGGCTCTGGGGCCACGCGAGCGGCTGCCAAAGAGCTTTCCAACGAGGCACGGCTTTCCCTCCTGGCTCTTCGGGCATGGGAGCTGTGGCCAGAGGCGCGGCCCTACCCGAAAATGCTTCGCAGGCTGGCGCGGCGGCGCCAGGTGGGCGCAGGTGGCGCCGAGGCTGACGGCCGCCGCAAAGCCCGCAGCCCCACGGGCTGTGGGGCCACGCGAGCGGCTGCCAAAGAGCTTTCCAACGAGGCACGGCTTTCCCTCCTGGCTCTTCGGGCGTGGGAGCTGTGGCCAGAGCCGCGGCCCTACCGGAAAATGCTTCGCAGGCTGGCTCGGCGGCGCCAGGTGGGCGGCGGTGGCGCCAAGGCTGACGGCCGCCGCAAAGCCCGCAGCCCCACGGGCTGTGGGGCCACGCGAGCGGCTGCCAAAGAGCTTTCCAACGAGGCACGGCTTTCCCTCCTGGCTCTTCGGGCGTGGGAGCTGTGGCCAGAGCCGCGGCCCTACCGGAAAATGCTTCGCAGGCTGGCGCGGCGGCGCCAGGTGGGCGGCGGTGGCGCCGAGGCTGACGGCCGCCGCAAAGCCCGCAGCCCCACGGGCTGTGGGGCCACGCGAGCGGCTGCCAAAGAGCTTTCCAACGAGGCACGGCTTTCCCTCCTGGCTCTTCGGGCGTGGGAGCTGTGGCCAGAGACGCGGCCCTACCGGAAAATGCTTCGCAGGCTGGCTCGGCGGCGCCAGGTGGGCGCCGGTGGCGCCGAGGCTGACGGCCGCCGCAAAGCCCGCAGCCCCACGGGCTGTGGGGCCACGCGAGCGGCTGCCAAAGAGCTTTCCAACGAGGCACGGCTTTCCCTCCTGGCTCTTCGGGCGTGGGAGCTGTGGCCAGAGCCGCGGCCCTACCGGAAAATGTTTCGCAGGCTGGCGCGGCGGCGCCAGGTGGGCGGCGGTGGCGCCGAGGCTGATGGCCGCCGCAAAGCCCGCAGCCCCACGGGCTGTGGGGCCACGCGAGCGACTGCCAAAGAGCTTTCCAACGAGGCACGGCTTTCCCTCCTGGCTCTTCGGGCGTGGGAGCTGTGGCCAGAGCCGCGGCCCTACCGGAAAATGTTTCGCAGGCTGGTGCGGCGGCGCCAGGTGGGCGGCGGTGGCGCCGAGGCTGATGGCCGCCGCAAAACCCGCAGCCCCACGGGCTGTGGGGCCACGCGAGCGGCTGCCAAAGAGCTTTCCAACGAGGCACGGCTTTCCCTCCTGGCTCTTCGGGCGTGGGAGCTGTGGCCAGAGCCGCGGCCCTACCGGAAAATGCTTCGCAGGCTGGCTCGGCGGCGCCAGGTGGGCGCCGGTGGCGCCGAGGCTGACGGCCGCCGCAAAGCCCGCAGCCCCACGGGCTGTGGGGCCACGCGAGCGGCTGCCAAAGAGCTTTCCAACGAGGCACGGCTTTCCCTCCTGGCTCTTCGGGCGTGGGAGCTGTGGCCAGAGACGCGGCCCTACCGGAAAATGCTTCGCAGGCTGGCTCGGCGGCGCCAGGTGGGCGGCGGTGGCGCCGAGGCTGACGGCCGCCGCAAAGCCCGCAGCCCCACGGGCTGTGGGGCCACGCGAGCGGCTGCCAAAGAGCTTTCCAACGAGGCACGGCTTTCCCTCCTGGCTCTTCGGGCGTGGGAGCTGTGGCCAGAGACGCGGCCCTACCGGAAAATGCTTCGCAGGCTGGCTCGGCGGCGCCAGGTGGGCGCCGGTGGCGCCGAGGCTGACGGCCGCCGCAAAGCCCGCAGCCCCACGGGCTGTGGGGCCACGCGAGCGGCTGCCAAAGAGCTTTCCAACGAGGCACGGCTTTCCCTCCTGGCTCTTCGGGCGTGGGAGCTGTGGCCAGAGACGCGGCCCTACCGGAAAATGCTTCGCAGGCTGGCTCGGCGGCGCCAGGTGGGCGCCGGTGGCGCCGAGGCTGACGGCCGCCGCAAAGCCCGCAGCCCCACGGGCTGTGGGGCCACGCGAGCGGCTGCCAAAGAGCTTTCCAACGAGGCACGGCTTTCCCTCCTGGCTCTTCGGGCGTGGGAGCTGTGGCCAGAGACGCGGCCCTACCGGAAAATGCTTCGCAGGCTGGCTCGGCGGCGCCAGGTGGGCGGCGGTGGCGCCGAGGCTGACGGCCGCCGCAAAGCCCGCAGCCCCACGGGCTGTGGGGCCACGCGAGCGGCTGCCAAAGAGCTTTCCAACGAGGCACGGCTTTCCCTCCTGGCTCTTCGGGCGTGGGAGCTGTGGCCAGAGACGCGGCCCTACCGGAAAATGCTTCGCAGGCTGGCTCGGCGGCGCCAGGTGGGCGGCGGTGGCGCCGAGGCTGACGGCCGCCGCAAAGCCCGCAGCCCCACGGGCTGTGGGGCCACGCGAGCGGCTGCCAAAGAGCTTTCCAACGAGGCACGGCTTTCCCTCCTGGCTCTTCGGGCGTGGGAGCTGTGGCCAGAGACGCGGCCCTACCGGAAAATGCTTCGCAGGCTGGCTCGGCGGCGCCAGGTGGGCGCCGGTGGCGCCGAGGCTGACGGCCGCCGCAAAGCCCGCAGCCCCACGGGCTGTGGGGCCACGCGAGCGGCTGCCAAAGAGCTTTCCAACGAGGCACGGCTTTCCCTCCTGGCTCTTCGGGCGTGGGAGCTGTGGCCAGAGCCGCGGCCCTACCGGAAAATGTTTCGCAGGCTGGCGCGGCGGCGCCAGGTGGGCGGCGGTGGCGCCGAGGCTGATGGCCGCCGCAAAGCCCGCAGCCCCACGGGCTGTGGGGCCACGCGAGCGGCTGCCAAAGAGCTTTCCAACGAGGCACGGCTTTCCCTCCTGGCTCTTCGGGCGTGGGAGCTGTGGCCAGAGCCGCGGCCCTACCGGAAAATGTTTCGCAGGCTGGTGCGGCGGCGCCAGGTGGGCGGCGGTGGCGCCGAGGCTGATGGCCGCCGCAAAGCCCGCAGCCCCACGGGCTGTGGGGCCACGCGAGCGGCTGCCAAAGAGCTTTCCAACGAGGCACGGCTTTCCCTCCTGGCTCTTCGGGCGTGGGAGCTGTGGCCAGAGCCGCGGCCCTACCGGAAAATGCTTCGCAGGCTGGCTCGGCGGCGCCAGGTGGGCGCCGGTGGCGCCGAGGCTGACGGCCGCCGCAAAGCCCGCAGCCCCACGGGCTGTGGGGCCACGCGAGCGGCTGCCAAAGAGCTTTCCAACGAGGCACGGCTTTCCCTCCTGGCTCTTCGGGCGTGGGAGCTGTGGCCAGAGACGCGGCCCTACCGGAAAATGCTTCGCAGGCTGGCTCGGCGGCGCCAGGTGGGCGGCGGTGGCGCCGAGGCTGACGGCCGCCGCAAAGCCCGCAGCCCCACGGGCTGTGGGGCCACGCGAGCGGCTGCCAAAGAGCTTTCCAACGAGGCACGGCTTTCCCTCCTGGCTCTTCGGGCGTGGGAGCTGTGGCCAGAGCCGCGGCCCTACCCGAAAATGCTTCGCAGGCTGGCTCGGCGGCGTCAGGTGGGCGCCGGTGGCGCCGAGGCTGACGGCCGCCGCAAAGCCCGCAGCCCCACGGGCTGTGGGGCCACGCGAGCGGCTGCCAAAGAGCTTTCCAACGAGGCACAGCTTTCCCTCCTGGCTCTTCGGGCGTGGGAGCTGTGGCCAGAGCCGCGGCCCTACCGGAAAATGCTTCGCAATCTGGCGCGGCGGCACCACGTGGGCGGCGGTGGCGCCGAGGCTGACGGCCGCCGCAAAGCCCGCAGCCCCACGGGCTGTGGGGCCACGCGAGCGGCTGCCAAAGAGCTTTCCAACGAGGCACGGCTTTCCCTCCTGGCTCTTCGGGCGTGGGAGCTGTGGCCAGAGCCGCGGCCCTACCGGAAAATGCTTCGCAGGCTGGCGCAGCGGCGCCACGTGGGCGCCGGTGGCGCCGAGGCTGATGGTCGCCACAAAGCCCGCAGCCCCACGGGCTGTGGGGCCACGCGAGCGGCTGCCAAGGAGCTTTCCAACGAGGCACGGCTTTCCCTCCTGGCTCTTCGGGCGTGGGAGCTGTGGCCAGAGCCGCGGCCCTACCGGAAAATGCTTTGCAATCTGGCGCGGCGGCACCACGTGGGCGCCGGTGGCGCCGAGGCTGACGGCCGCCGGAAGGCCCGCAGCCCCACGGGCTGTGGGGCCATGCGAGCGGCTGCCAAAGAGCTTTCCAACGAGGCACGGCTTTCCCTCCTGGCTCTTCGGGCGTGGGAGCTGTGGCCAGAGACGCGGCCCTACCGGAAAATGCTTCGCAGGCTGGCTCGGCGGCGCCAGGTGGGCGGCGGTGGCGCCGAGGCTGACGGCCGCCGCAAAGCCCGCAGCCCCACGGGCTGTGGGGCCACGCGAGCGGCTGCCAAAGAGCTTTCCAACGAGGCACGGCTTTCCCTCCTGGCTCTTCGGGCGTGGGAGCTGTGGCCAGAGCCGCAGCCCTACCGGAAAATGCTTCGCAGGCTGGCTCGGCGGTGCCAGGTGGGCGCCGGTGGCGCCGAGGCTGACGGCCGCCGCAAAGCCCGCAGCCCCACGGGCTGTGGGGCCATGTGAGCGGCTGCCAAAGAGCTTTCCAACGAGGCACGGCTTTCCCTCCTGGCTCTTCGGGCGTGGGAGCTGTGGCCAGAGACGCGGCCCTACCCGAAAATGCTTCGCAGGCTGGCACGGCGGCACCACGTGGGCGCCGGTGGCGCCAAGGCTGACGGCCGCCGCAAAGCCCGCAGCCCCACGGGCTGTGGGGCCACGCGAGCGGCTGCCAAAGAGCTTTCCAACGAGGCACGGCTTTCCCTCCTGGCTCTTCGGGCGTGGGAGCTGTGGCCAGAGCCGTGGCCCTACCGGAAAATGCTTCGCAGGCTGGCGCGGCGGCGCCAGGTGGGCGGCGGTGGTGCCGAGGCTGACGGCCGACGCAAAGCCCACAGCCCCACGGGCTGTGGGGCCACGCGAGCGGCTGCCAAAGAGCTTTCCAACGAGGCACGGCTTTCCCTCCTGGCTCTTCGGGCGTGGGAGCTGTGGCCAGAGCCGCGGCCCTACCGGAAAATGCTTCGCAGGCTGGCGCAGCGGCGCCACGTGGGCGCCGGTGGCGCCGAGGCTGATGGTCGCCACAAAGCCCGCAGCCCCACGGGCTGTGGGGCCACGCGAGCGGCTGCCAAAGAGGTTTCCAACGAGGCACGGCTTTCCCTCCTGGCTCTTCGGGCGTGGGACCTGTGGCCAGAGCCGCGGCCCTACCGGAAAATGCTTTGCAATCTGGCGCGGCGGCACCACGTGGGCGGCGGTGGCGCCGAGGCTGACGGCCGCCGGAAGGCCCGCAGCCCCACGGGCTGTGGGGCCACGCGAGCGGCTGCCAAAGAGCTTTCCAACGAGGCACGGCTTTCCCTCCTGGCTCTTCGGGCGTGGGAGCTGTGGCCAGAGACGCGGCCCTACCCGAAAATGCTTCGCAGGCTGGCTCGGCGGCGCCAGGTGGGCGCCGGTGGCGCCGAGGCTGACGGCCGCCGCAAAGCCCGCAGCCCCACGGGCTGTGGGGCCACGCGAGCGGCTGCCAAAGAGCTTTCCAACGAGGCACGGCTTTCCCTCCTGGCTCTTCGGGCGTGGGAGCTGTGGCCAGAGCCGCGGCCCTACCGGAAAATGTTTCGCAGGCTGGTGCGGCGGCGCCAGGTGGGCGGCGGTGGCGCCGAGGCTGATGGCCGCCGCAAAACCCGCAGCCCCACGGGCTGTGGGGCCACGCGAGCGGCTGCCAAAGAGCTTTCCAACGAGGCACGGCTTTCCCTCCTGGCTCTTCGGGCGTGGGAGCTGTGGCCAGAGCCGCGGCCCTACCGGAAAATGCTTCGCAGGCTGGCTCGGCGGCGCCAGGTGGGCGCCGGTGGCGCCGAGGCTGACGGCCGCCGCAAAGCCCGCAGCCCCACGGGCTGTGGGGCCACGCGAGCGGCTGCCAAAGAGCTTTCCAACGAGGCACGGCTTTCCCTCCTGGCTCTTCGGGCGTGGGAGCTGTGGCCAGAGCCGCGGCCCTACCGGAAAATGCTTCGCAGGCTGGCTCGGCGGCGCCAGGTGGGCGGCGGTGGCGCCGAGGCTGACGGCCGCCGCAAAGCCCGCAGCCCCACGGGCTGTGGGGCCACGCGAGCGGCTGCCAAAGAGCTTTCCAACGAGGCACGGCTTTCCCTCCTGGCTCTTCGGGCGTGGGAGCTGTGGCCAGAGCCGCGGCCCTACCCGAAAATGCTTCGCAGGCTGGCTCGGCGGCGTCAGGTGGGCGCCGGTGGCGCCGAGGCTGACGGCCGCCGCAAAGCCCGCAGCCCCACGGGCTGTGGGGCCACGCGAGCGGCTGCCAAAGAGCTTTCCAACGAGGCACAGCTTTCCCTCCTGGCTCTTCGGGCGTGGGAGCTGTGGCCAGAGCCGCGGCCCTACCGGAAAATGCTTTGCAATCTGGCGCGGCGGCACCACGTGGGCGCCGGTGGCGCCGAGGCTGACGGCCGCCGGAAGGCCCGCAGCCCCACGGGCTGTGGGGCCATGCGAGCGGCTGCCAAAGAGCTTTCCAACGAGGCACGGCTTTCCCTCCTGGCTCTTCGGGCGTGGGAGCTGTGGCCAGAGACGCGGCCCTACCGGAAAATGCTTCGCAGGCTGGCTCGGCGGCGCCAGGTGGGCGGCGGTGGCGCCGAGGCTGACGGCCGCCGCAAAGCCCGCAGCCCCACGGGCTGTGGGGCCACGCGAGCGGCTGCCAAAGAGCTTTCCAACGAGGCACGGCTTTCCCTCCTGGCTCTTCGGGCGTGGGAGCTGTGGCCAGAGCCGCAGCCCTACCGGAAAATGCTTCGCAGGCTGGCTCGGCGGTGCCAGGTGGGCGCCGGTGGCGCCGAGGCTGACGGCCGCCGCAAAGCCCGCAGCCCCACGGGCTGTGGGGCCATGTGAGCGGCTGCCAAAGAGCTTTCCAACGAGGCACGGCTTTCCCTCCTGGCTCTTCGGGCGTGGGAGCTGTGGCCAGAGACGCGGCCCTACCCGAAAATGCTTCGCAGGCTGGCACGGCGGCACCACGTGGGCGCCGGTGGCGCCAAGGCTGACGGCCGCCGCAAAGCCCGCAGCCCCACGGGCTGTGGGGCCACGCGAGCGGCTGCCAAAGAGCTTTCCAACGAGGCACGGCTTTCCCTCCTGGCTCTTCGGGCGTGGGAGCTGTGGCCAGAGCCGTGGCCCTACCGGAAAATGCTTCGCAGGCTGGCGCGGCGGCGCCAGGTGGGCGGCGGTGGTGCCGAGGCTGACGGCCGACGCAAAGCCCACAGCCCCACGGGCTGTGGGGCCACGCGAGCGGCTGCCAAAGAGCTTTCCAACGAGGCACGGCTTTCCCTCCTGGCTCTTCGGGCGTGGGAGCTGTGGCCAGAGCCGCGGCCCTACCGGAAAATGCTTCGCAGGCTGGCGCAGCGGCGCCACGTGGGCGCCGGTGGCGCCGAGGCTGATGGTCGCCACAAAGCCCGCAGCCCCACGGGCTGTGGGGCCACGCGAGCGGCTGCCAAAGAGGTTTCCAACGAGGCACGGCTTTCCCTCCTGGCTCTTCGGGCGTGGGAGCTGTGGCCAGAGCCGCGGCCCTACCGGAAAATGCTTTGCAATCTGGCGCGGCGGCACCACGTGGGCGGCGGTGGCGCCGAGGCTGACGGCCGCCGGAAGGCCCGCAGCCCCACGGGCTGTGGGGCCACGCGAGCGGCTGCCAAAGAGCTTTCCAACGAGGCACGGCTTTCCCTCCTGGCTCTTCGGGCGTGGGAGCTGTGGCCAGAGACGCGGCCCTACCCGAAAATGCTTCGCAGGCTGGCTCGGCGGCGCCAGGTGGGCGCCGGTGGCGCCGAGGCTGACGGCCGCCGCAAAGCCCGCAGCCCCACGGGCTGTGGGGCCACGCGAGCGGCTGCCAAAGAGCTTTCCAACGAGGCACGGCTTTCCCTCCTGGCTCTTCGGGCGTGGGAGCTGTGGCCAGAGCCGCGGCCCTACCGGAAAATGTTTCGCAGGCTGGTGCGGCGGCGCCAGGTGGGCGGCGGTGGCGCCGAGGCTGATGGCCGCCGCAAAACCCGCAGCCCCACGGGCTGTGGGGCCACGCGAGCGGCTGCCAAAGAGCTTTCCAACGAGGCACGGCTTTCCCTCCTGGCTCTTCGGGCGTGGGAGCTGTGGCCAGAGCCGCGGCCCTACCGGAAAATGCTTCGCAGGCTGGCTCGGCGGCGCCAGGTGGGCGCCGGTGGCGCCGAGGCTGACGGCCGCCGCAAAGCCCGCAGCCCCACGGGCTGTGGGGCCACGCGAGCGGCTGCCAAAGAGCTTTCCAACGAGGCACGGCTTTCCCTCCTGGCTCTTCGGGCGTGGGAGCTGTGGCCAGAGCCGCGGCCCTACCGGAAAATGCTTCGCAGGCTGGCTCGGCGGCGCCAGGTGGGCGGCGGTGGCGCCGAGGCTGACGGCCGCCGCAAAGCCCGCAGCCCCACGGGCTGTGGGGCCACGCGAGCGGCTGCCAAAGAGCTTTCCAACGAGGCACGGCTTTCCCTCCTGGCTCTTCGGGCGTGGGAGCTGTGGCCAGAGCCGCGGCCCTACCCGAAAATGCTTCGCAGGCTGGCTCGGCGGCGTCAGGTGGGCGCCGGTGGCGCCGAGGCTGACGGCCGCCGCAAAGCCCGCAGCCCCACGGGCTGTGGGGCCACGCGAGCGGCTGCCAAAGAGCTTTCCAACGAGGCACAGCTTTCCCTCCTGGCTCTTCGGGCGTGGGAGCTGTGGCCAGAGCCGCGGCCCTACCGGAAAATGCTTCGCAATCTGGCGCGGCGGCACAACGTGGGCGGCGGTGGCGCCGAGGCTGACGGCCGCCGCAAAGCCCGCAGCCCCACGGGCTGTGGGGCCACGCGAGCGGCTGCCAAAGAGCTTTCCAACGAGGCACGGCTTTCCCTCCTGGCTCTTCGGGCGTGGGAGCTGTGGCCAGAGCCGCGGCCCTACCGGAAAATGCTTCGCAGGCTGGCGCAGCGGCGCCACGTGGGCGCCGGTGGCGCCGAGGCTGATGGTCGCCACAAAGCCCGCAGCCCCACGGGCTGTGGGGCCACGCGAGCGGCTGCCAAGGAGCTTTCCAACGAGGCACGGCTTTCCCTCCTGGCTCTTCGGGCGTGGGAGCTGTGGCCAGAGCCGCGGCCCTACCGGAAAATGCTTTGCAATCTGGCGCGGCGGCACCACGTGGGCGCCGGTGGCGCCGAGGCTGACGGCCGCCGGAAGGCCCGCAGCCCCACGGGCTGTGGGGCCATGCGAGCGGCTGCCAAAGAGCTTTCCAACGAGGCACGGCTTTCCCTCCTGGCTCTTCGGGCGTGGGAGCTGTGGCCAGAGACGCGGCCCTACCGGAAAATGCTTCGCAGGCTGGCTCGGCGGCGCCAGGTGGGCGGCGGTGGCGCCGAGGCTGACGGCCGCCGCAAAGCCCGCAGCCCCACGGGCTGTGGGGCCACGCGAGCGGCTGCCAAAGAGCTTTCCAACGAGGCACGGCTTTCCCTCCTGGCTCTTCGGGCGTGGGAGCTGTGGCCAGAGCCGCGGCCCTACCGGAAAATGCTTCGCAGGCTGGCTCGGCGGTGCCAGGTGGGCGCCGGTGGCGCCGAGGCTGACGGCCGCCGCAAAGCCCGCAGCCCCACGGGCTGTGGGGCCATGTGAGCGGCTGCCAAAGAGCTTTCCAACGAGGCACGGCTTTCCCTCCTGGCTCTTCGGGCGTGGGAGCTGTGGCCAGAGACGCGGCCCTACCCGAAAATGCTTCGCAGGCTGGCGCGGCGGCGCCACGTGGGCGGCGGTGGCGCCGAGGCTGACAGCCGCCGGAAAGCCCGCAGCCCCACGGGCTGTGGGGCCACGCGAGCGGCTGCCAAAGAGCTTTCCAACGAGGCACGGCTTTCCCTCCTGGCTCTTCGGGCGTGGGAGCTGTGGCCAGAGCCGCGGCCCTACCGGAAAATGCTTCGCAGGCTGGCTCGGCGGCGCCAGGTGGGCGCCGGTGGCGCCGAGGCTGACGGCCGCCGCAAAGCCCGCAGCCCCACGGGCTGTGGGGCCACGCGAGCGGCTGCCAAAGAGCTTTCCAACGAGGCACGGCTTTCCCTCCTGGCTCTTCGGGCGTGGGAGCTGTGGCCAGAGCCGCGGCCCTACAGGAAAATGCTTCGCAGGCTGGCTCGGCGGTGCCAGGTGGGCGCCGGTGGCGCCGAGGCTGACGGCCGCCGCAAAGCCCGCAGCCCCACGGGCTGTGGGGCCACGTGAGCGGCTGCCAAAGAGCTTTCCAATGAGGCACGGCTTTCCCTCCTGGCTCTTCGGGCGTGGGAGCTGTGGCCAGAGACGCGGCCCTACCCGAAAATGCTTCGCAGGCTGGCTCGGCGGTGCCAGGTGGGCGCCGGTGGCGCCGAGGCTGACGGCCGCCGCAAAGCCCGCAGCCCCACGGGCTGTGGGGCCACGCGAGCGGCTGCCAAAGAGCTTTCCAATGAGGCACGGCTTTCCCTCCTGGCTCTTCGGGCGTGGGAGCTGTGGCCAGAGCCGCGGCCCTACCGGAAAATGCTTCGCAGGCTGGCGCGGCGGCGCCAGGTGGGCGGCGGTGTCGAGGCTGACGGCCGCCGCAAAGCCCACAGCCCCACGGGCTGTGGGGCCACGCGAGCGGCTGCCAAAGAGCTTTCCAACGAGGCACGGCTTTCCCTCCTGGCTCTTCGGGCGTGGGAGCTGTGGCCAGAGCCGCGGCCCTACCGGAAAATGCTTCGCAGGCTGGCGCAACGGCGCCACGTGGGCGCCGGTGGCGCCGAGGCTGATGGTCGCCAAAAAGCCCGCAGCCCCACGGGCTGTGGGGCCACGCGAGCGGCTGCCAAAGAGGTTTCCAACGAGGCACGGCTTTCCCTCCTGGCTCTTCGGGCGTGGGAGCTGTGGCCAGAGCCGCGGCCCTACCGGAAAATGCTTTGCAATCTGGCGCGGCGGCACCACGTGGGCGGCGGTGGCGCCGAGGCTGACGGCCGCCGGAAGGCCCGCAGCCCCACGGGCTGTGGGGCCACGCGAGCGGCTGCCAAAGAGCTTTCCAACGAGGCACGGCTTTCCCTCCTGGCTCTTCGGGCGTGGGAGCTGTGGCCAGAGACGCGGCCCTACCCGAAAATGCTTCGCAGGCTGGCTCGGCGGCGCCAGGTGGGCGCCGGTGGCGCCGAGGCTGACGGCCGCCGCAAAGCCCGCAGCCCCACGGGCTGTGGGGCCACGCGAGCGGCTGCCAAAGAGCTTTCCAACGAGGCACGGCTTTCCCTCCTGGCTCTTCGGGCGTGGGAGCTGTGGCCAGAGCCGCGGCCCTACCGGAAAATGTTTCGCAGGCTGGTGCGGCGGCGCCAGGTGGGCGGCGGTGGCGCCGAGGCTGATGGCCGCCGCAAAACCCGCAGCCCCACGGGCTGTGGGGCCACGCGAGCGGCTGCCAAAGAGCTTTCCAACGAGGCACGGCTTTCCCTCCTGGCTCTTCGGGCGTGGGAGCTGTGGCCAGAGCCGCGGCCCTACCGGAAAATGCTTCGCAGGCTGGCTCGGCGGCGCCAGGTGGGCGCCGGTGGCGCCGAGGCTGACGGCCGCCGCAAAGCCCGCAGCCCCACGGGCTGTGGGGCCACGCGAGCGGCTGCCAAAGAGCTTTCCAACGAGGCACGGCTTTCCCTCCTGGCTCTTCGGGCGTGGGAGCTGTGGCCAGAGCCGCGGCCCTACCGGAAAATGCTTCGCAGGCTGGCTCGGCGGCGCCAGGTGGGCGGCGGTGGCGCCGAGGCTGACGGCCGCCGCAAAGCCCGCAGCCCCACGGGCTGTGGGGCCACGCGAGCGGCTGCCAAAGAGCTTTCCAACGAGGCACGGCTTTCCCTCCTGGCTCTTCGGGCGTGGGAGCTGTGGCCAGAGCCGCGGCCCTACCCGAAAATGCTTCGCAGGCTGGCTCGGCGGCGTCAGGTGGGCGCCGGTGGCGCCGAGGCTGACGGCCGCCGCAAAGCCCGCAGCCCCACGGGCTGTGGGGCCACGCGAGCGGCTGCCAAAGAGCTTTCCAACGAGGCACAGCTTTCCCTCCTGGCTCTTCGGGCGTGGGAGCTGTGGCCAGAGCCGCGGCCCTACCGGAAAATGCTTCGCAATCTGGCGCGGCGGCACCACGTGGGCGGCGGTGGCGCCGAGGCTGACGGCCGCCGCAAAGCCCGCAGCCCCACGGGCTGTGGGGCCACGCGAGCGGCTGCCAAAGAGCTTTCCAACGAGGCACGGCTTTCCCTCCTGGCTCTTCGGGCGTGGGAGCTGTGGCCAGAGCCGCGGCCCTACCGGAAAATGCTTCGCAGGCTGGCGCAGCGGCGCCACGTGGGCGCCGGTGGCGCCGAGGCTGATGGTCGCCACAAAGCCCGCAGCCCCACGGGCTGTGGGGCCACGCGAGCGGCTGCCAAGGAGCTTTCCAACGAGGCACGGCTTTCCCTCCTGGCTCTTCGGGCGTGGGAGCTGTGGCCAGAGCCGCGGCCCTACCGGAAAATGCTTTGCAATCTGGCGCGGCGGCACCACGTGGGCGCCGGTGGCGCCGAGGCTGACGGCCGCCGGAAGGCCCGCAGCCCCACGGGCTGTGGGGCCATGCGAGCGGCTGCCAAAGAGCTTTCCAACGAGGCACGGCTTTCCCTCCTGGCTCTTCGGGCGTGGGAGCTGTGGCCAGAGACGCGGCCCTACCGGAAAATGCTTCGCAGGCTGGCTCGGCGGCGCCAGGTGGGCGGCGGTGGCGCCGAGGCTGACGGCCGCCGCAAAGCCCGCAGCCCCACGGGCTGTGGGGCCACGCGAGCGGCTGCCAAAGAGCTTTCCAACGAGGCACGGCTTTCCCTCCTGGCTCTTCGGGCGTGGGAGCTGTGGCCAGAGCCGCGGCCCTACCGGAAAATGCTTCGCAGGCTGGCTCGGCGGTGCCAGGTGGGCGCCGGTGGCGCCGAGGCTGACGGCCGCCGCAAAGCCCGCAGCCCCACGGGCTGTGGGGCCATGTGAGCGGCTGCCAAAGAGCTTTCCAACGAGGCACGGCTTTCCCTCCTGGCTCTTCGGGCGTGGGAGCTGTGGCCAGAGACGCGGCCCTACCCGAAAATGCTTCGCAGGCTGGCGCGGCGGCACCACGTGGGCGGCGGTGGCGCCGAGGCTGACAGCCGCCGGAAAGCCCGCAGCCCCACGGGCTGTGGGGCCACGCGAGCGGCTGCCAAAGAGCTTTCCAACGAGGCACGGCTTTCCCTCCTGGCTCTTCGGGCGTGGGAGCTGTGGCCAGAGACGCGGCCCTACCGGAAAATGCTTCGCAGGCTGGCTCGGCGGCGCCAGGTGGGCGCCGGTGGCGCCGAGGCTGACGGCCGCCGCAAAGCCCGCAGCCCCACGGGCTGTGGGGCCACGCGAGCGGCTGCCAAAGAGCTTTCCAACGAGGCACGGCTTTCCCTCCTGGCTCTTCGGGCGTGGGAGCTGTGGCCAGAGCCGCGGCCCTACAGGAAAATGCTTCGCAGGCTGGCTCGGCGGTGCCAGGTGGGCGCCGGTGGCGCCGAGGCTGACGGCCGCCGCAAAGCCCGCAGCCCCACGGGCTGTGGGGCCACGTGAGCGGCTGCCAAAGAGCTTTCCAATGAGGCACGGCTTTCCCTCCTGGCTCTTCGGGCGTGGGAGCTGTGGCCAGAGACGCGGCCCTACCCGAAAATGCTTCGCAGGCTGGCACGGCGGCACCACGTGGGCGCCGGTGGCGCCGAGGCTGACGGCCGCCGCAAAGCCCGCAGCCCCACGGGCTGTGGGGCCACGCGAGCGGCTGCCAAAGAGCTTTCCAATGAGGCACGGCTTTCCCTCCTGGCTCTTCGGGCGTGGGAGCTGTGGCCAGAGCCGCGGCCCTACCGGAAAATGCTTCGCAGGCTGGCTCGGCGGCGCCAGGTGGGCGGCGGTGGTGTCGAGGCTGACGGCCGCCGCAAAGCCCACAGCCCCACGGGCTGTGGGGCCACGCGAGCGGCTGCCAAAGAGCTTTCCAACGAGGCACGGCTTTCCCTCCTGGCTCTTCGGGCGTGGGAGCTGTGGCCAGAGCCGCGGCCCTACCGGAAAATGCTTCGCAGGCTGGCGCGGCGGCACCAGGTGGGCGCCGGTGGCGCTGAGGCTGATGGCCGCCGCAAAGCCCGCAGCCCCACGGGCTCTGGGGCCACGCGAGCGGCTGCCAAAGAGCTTTCCAACGAGGCACGGCTTTCCCTCCTGGCTCTTCGGGCGTGGGAGCTGTGGCCAGAGGCGCGGCCCTACCCGAAAATGCTTCGCAGGCTGGCGCGGCGGCGCCAGGTGGGCGCAGGTGGCGCCGAGGCTGACGGCCGCCGCAAAGCCCGCAGCCCCACGGGCTGTGGGGCCACGCGAGCGGCTGCCAAAGAGCTTTCCAACGAGGCACGGCTTTCCCTCCTGGCTCTTCGGGCGTGGGAGCTGTGGCCAGAGCCGCGGCCCTACCGGAAAATGCTTCGCAGGCTGGCTCGGCGGCGCCAGGTGGGCGGCGGTGGCGCCAAGGCTGACGGCCGCCGCAAAGCCCGCAGCCCCACGGGCTGTGGGGCCACGCGAGCGGCTGCCAAAGAGCTTTCCAACGAGGCACGGCTTTCCCTCCTGGCTCTTCGGGCGTGGGAGCTGTGGCCAGAGCCGCGGCCCTACCGGAAAATGTTTCGCAGGCTGGCGCGGCGGCGCCAGGTGGGCGGCGGTGGCGCCGAGGCTGATGGCCGCCGCAAAGCCCGCAGCCCCACGGGCTGTGGGGCCACGCGAGCGACTGCCAAAGAGCTTTCAAACGAGGCACAGCTTTCCCTCCTGGCTCTTCGGGCGTGGGAGCTGTGGCCAGAGCCGCGGCCCTACCGGAAAATGCTTCGCAGGCTGGCTCGGCGGCGCCAGGTGGACGCCGGTGCCGCCGAGGCTGACGGCTGCCGCAAAGCCCGCAGCCCCACGGGCTGTGGGGCCACGCGAGCGGCTGCCAAAGAGCTTTCCAACGAGGCACGGCTTTCCCTCCTGGCTCTTCGGGCGTGGGAGCTGTGGCCAGAGCCGCGGCCCTACCGGAAAATGCTTCGCAGGCTGGCTCGGCGGCGCCAGGTGGGCGCCGGTGGCACCGAGGCTGACGGCCGCCACAAAGCCCACAGCCCCACGGGCTGTGGGGCCACGCGAGCGGCTGCCAAAGAGCTTTCCAACGAGGCACGGCTTTCCCTCCTGGCTCTTCGGGCTTGGGAGCTGTGGCCAGAGACGCGGCCCTACTGGAAAATGCTTCGCAGGCTGGCTCGGCGGCGCCAGGTGGGCGCCGGTGGCGCCGAGGCTGACGGCCGCCGCAAAGCCCGCAGCCCCACGGGCTGTGGGGCCACGCGAGCGGCTGCCAAAGAGCTTTCCAACGAGGCACGGCTTTCCCTCCTGGCTCTTCGGGCGTGGGAGCTGTGGCCAGAGCCGCGGCCCTACCGGAAAATGCTTTGTAATCTGGCGCGGCGGCACCACGTGGGCGGCGGTGGCGCCGAGGCTGACGGCCGCCGCAAAGCCCGCAGCCCCACGGGCTGTGGGGCCACGCGAGCGGCTGCCAAAGAGCTTTCCAACGAGGCACGGCTTTCCCTCCTGGCTCTTCGGGCGTGGGAGCTGTGGCCAGAGCCGCGGCCCTACGGGAAAATGCTTCGCAGGCTGGCGCGGCGGCACCAGGTGGGCGCCGGTGGCGCTGAGGCTGATGGCCGCCGCAAAGCCCGCAGCCCCACGGGCTCTGGGGCCACGCGAGCGGCTGCCAAAGAGCTTTCCAACGAGGCACGGCTTTCCCTCCTGGCTCTTCGGGCATGGGAGCTGTGGCCAGAGGCGCGGCCCTACCCGAAAATGCTTCGCAGGCTGGCGCGGCGGCGCCAGGTGGGCGCAGGTGGCGCCGAGGCTGACGGCCGCCGCAAAGCCCGCAGCCCCACGGGCTGTGGGGCCACGCGAGCGGCTGCCAAAGAGCTTTCCAACGAGGCACGGCTTTCCCTCCTGGCTCTTCGGGCGTGGGAGCTGTGGCCAGAGCCGCGGCCCTACCGGAAAATGCTTCGCAGGCTGGCTCGGCGGCGCCAGGTGGGCGGCGGTGGCGCCAAGGCTGACGGCCGCCGCAAAGCCCGCAGCCCCACGGGCTGTGGGGCCACGCGAGCGGCTGCCAAAGAGCTTTCCAACGAGGCACGGCTTTCCCTCCTGGCTCTTCGGGCGTGGGAGCTGTGGCCAGAGCCGCGGCCCTACCGGAAAATGCTTCGCAGGCTGGCGCGGCGGCGCCAGGTGGGCGGCGGTGGCGCCGAGGCTGACGGCCGCCGCAAAGCCCGCAGCCCCACGGGCTGTGGGGCCACGCGAGCGGCTGCCAAAGAGCTTTCCAACGAGGCACGGCTTTCCCTCCTGGCTCTTCGGGCGTGGGAGCTGTGGCCAGAGACGCGGCCCTACCGGAAAATGCTTCGCAGGCTGGCTCGGCGGCGCCAGGTGGGCGCCGGTGGCGCCGAGGCTGACGGCCGCCGCAAAGCCCGCAGCCCCACGGGCTGTGGGGCCACGCGAGCGGCTGCCAAAGAGCTTTCCAACGAGGCACGGCTTTCCCTCCTGGCTCTTCGGGCGTGGGAGCTGTGGCCAGAGCCGCGGCCCTACCGGAAAATGTTTCGCAGGCTGGCGCGGCGGCGCCAGGTGGGCGGCGGTGGCGCCGAGGCTGATGGCCGCCGCAAAGCCCGCAGCCCCACGGGCTGTGGGGCCACGCGAGCGACTGCCAAAGAGCTTTCCAACGAGGCACGGCTTTCCCTCCTGGCTCTTCGGGCGTGGGAGCTGTGGCCAGAGCCGCGGCCCTACCGGAAAATGCTTCGCAGGCTGGCTCGGCGGCGCCAGGTGGACGCCGGTGCCGCCGAGGCTGACGGCTGCCGCAAAGCCCGCAGCCCCACGGGCTGTGGGGCCACGCGAGCGGCTGCCAAAGAGCTTTCCAACGAGGCACGGCTTTCCCTCCTGGCTCTTCGGGCGTGGGAGCTGTGGCCAGAGCCGCGGCCCTACCGGAAAATGCTTCGCAGGCTGGCTCGGCGGCGCCAGGTGGGCG
The DNA here is from genome assembly GCF_964199755.1 of Larus michahellis. Taxonomy (NCBI): domain Eukaryota; kingdom Metazoa; phylum Chordata; class Aves; order Charadriiformes; family Laridae; genus Larus; species Larus michahellis. Next base: position 540,688 of record NW_027436014.1, on the reverse strand, counting down.
CCGGTGGCGCCGAGGCTGACGGCCGCCGCAAAGCCCGCAGCCCCACGGGCTGTGGGGCCACGCGAGCGGCTGCCAAAGAGCTTTCCAACGAGGCACGGCTTTCCCTCCTGGCTCTTCGGGCGTGGGAGCTGTGGCCAGAGCCGCGGCCCTACCGGAAAATGTTTCGCAGGCTGGCGCGGCGGCGCCAGGTGGGCGGCGGTGGCGCCGAGGCTGATGGCCGCCGCAAAGCCCGCAGCCCCACGGGCTGTGGGGCCACGCGAGCGACTGCCAAAGAGCTTTCCAACGAGGCACGGCTTTCCCTCCTGGCTCTTCGGGCGTGGGAGCTGTGGCCAGAGCCGCGGCCCTACCGGAAAATGCTTCGCAGGCTGGCTCGGCGGCGCCAGGTGGACGCCGGTGCCGCCGAGGCTGACGGCTGCCGCAAAGCCCGCAGCCCCACGGGCTGTGGGGCCACGCGAGCGGCTGCCAAAGAGCTTTCCAACGAGGCACGGCTTTCCCTCCTGGCTCTTCGGGCGTGGGAGCTGTGGCCAGAGCCGCGGCCCTACCGGAAAATGCTTCGCAGGCTGGCTCGGCGGCGCCAGGTGGGCGCCGGTGGCGCCGAGGCTGACGGCCGCCGCAAAGCCCGCAGCCCCACGGGCTGTGGGGCCACGCGAGCGGCTGCCAAAGAGCTTTCCAAGGAGGCACGGCTTTCCCTCCTGGCTCTTTGGGCGTGGGAGCTGTGGCCAGAGCCGCGGCCCTACCGGAAAATGCTTCGCAGGCTGGCTCGGCGGCGTCAGGTGGGCGCCGGTGGTGCCGAGGCTGACGGCCGCCGCAAAGCCCGCAGCCCCACGGGCTGTGGGGCCACGCGAGCGGCTGCCAAAGAGCTTTCCAACGAGGCACGGCTTTCCCTCCTGGCTCTTCGGGCGTGGGAGCTGTGGCCAGAGCCGCGGCCCTACCGGAAAATGCTTCGCAATCTGGCGCGGCGGCACCACGTGGGCGGCGGTGGCGCCGAGGCTGACGGCCGCCGCAAAGCCCGCAGCCCCACGGGCTGTGGGGCCATGCGAGCGGCTGCCAAAGAGCTTTCCAACGAGGCACGGCTTTCCCTCCTGGCTCTTCGGGCGTGGGAGCTGTGGCCAGAGACGCGGCCCTACCGGAAAATGCTTCGCAGGCTGGCTCGGCGGCGCCAGGTGGGCGCCGGTGGCGCCGAGGCTGACGGCCGCCGCAAAGCCCGCAGCCCCACGGGCTGTGGGGCCACGCGAGCGGCTGCCAAAGAGGTTTCCAACGAGGCACGGCTTTCCCTCCTGGCTCTTCGGGCGTGGGAGCTGTGGCCAGAGCCGCGGCCCTACCGGAAAATGCTTTGCAATCTGGCGCGGCGGCACCAAGTGGGCGGCGGTGGCGCCGAGGCTGACGGCCGCCGGAAGGCCTGCAGCCCCACGGGCTGTGGGGCCACGCGAGCGGCTGCCAAAGAGCTTTCCAACGAGGCACGGCTTTCCCTCCTGGCTCTTCGGGCGTGGGAGCTGTGGCCAGAGCCGCGGCCCTACCCGAAAATGCTTCGCAGGCTGGCTCGGCGGCGCCAGGTGGGCGCCGGTGGCGCCGAGGCTGACGGCCGCCGCAAAGCCCGCAGCCCCACGGGCTGTGGGGCCACGCGAGCGGCTGCCAAAGAGCTTTCCAACGAGGCACGGCTTTCCCTCCTGGCTCTTCGGGCGTGGGAGCTGTGGCCAGAGCCGCGGCCCTACCGGAAAATGTTTCGCAGGCTGGTGCGGCGGCGCCAGGTGGGCGGCGGTGGCGCCGAGGCTGACGGCCGCCGCAAAGCCCGGAGCCCCACGGGCTGTGGGGCCACGCGAGCGGCTGCCAAAGAGCTTTCCAACGAGGCACGGCTTTCCCTCCTGGCTCTTCGGGCGTGGGAGCTGTGGCCAGAGACGCTGCCCTACCGGAAAATGCTTCGCAGGCTGGCTCGGCGGCGCCAGGTGGGCGCCGGTGGCGCCGAGGCTGACGGCCGCCGCAAAGCCCGCAGCCCCACGGGCTGTGGGGCCACGCGAGCGGCTGCCAAAGAGCTTTCCAACGAGGCACGGCTTTCCCTCCTGGCTCTTCGGGCGTGGGAGCTGTGGCCAGAGCCGCGGCCCTACCGGAAAATGTTTCGCAGGCTGGCGCGGCGGCGCCAGGTGGGCGGCGGTGGCGCCGAGGCTGATGGCCGCCGCAAAGCCCGCAGCCCCACGGGCTGTGGGGCCACGCGAGCGACTGCCAAAGAGCTTTCCAACGAGGCACAGCTTTCCCTCCTGGCTCTTCGGGCGTGGGAGCTGTGGCCAGAGCCGCGGCCCTACCGGAAAATGCTTCGCAGGCTGGCTCGGCGGCGCCAGGTGGACGCCGGTGCCGCCGAGGCTGACGGCTGCCGCAAAGCCCGCAGCCCCACGGGCTGTGGGGCCACGCGAGCGGCTGCCAAAGAGCTTTCCAACGAGGCACGGCTTTCCCTCCTGGCTCTTCGGGCGTGGGAGCTGTGGCCAGAGCCGCGGCCCTACCGGAAAATGCTTCGCAGGCTGGCACGGCGGCGCCAGGTGGGCGCCGGTGGCGCCGAGGCTGACGGCCGCCGCAAAGCCCGCAGCCCCACGGGCTGTGGGGCCACGCGAGCGGCTGCCAAAGAGCTTTCCAACGAGGCACGGCTTTCCATCCTGGCTCTTCGGGCGTGGGAGCTGTGGCCAGAGCCGCGGCCCTACCGGAAAATGCTTCGCAGGCTGGCTCGGCGGCGCCAGGTGGGCGCCGGTGGCGCCGAGGCTGACGGCCGCCGCAAAGCCCGCAGCCCCACGGGCTGTGGGGCCACGCGAGCGGCTGCCAAAGAGCTTTCCAAGGAGGCACGGCTTTCCCTCCTGGCTCTTTGGGCGTGGGAGCTGTGGCCAGAGCCGCGGCCCTACCGGAAAATGCTTCGCAGGCTGGCTCGGCGGCGTCAGGTGGGCGCCGGTGGCGCCGAGGCTGACGGCCGCCGCAAAGCCCGCAGCCCCACGGGCTGTGGGGCCACGCGAGCGGCTGCCAAAGAGCTTTCCAACGAGGCACAGCTTTCCCTCCTGGCTCTTCGGGCGTGGGAGCTGTGGCCAGAGCCGCGGCCCTACCGGAAAATGCTTCGCAATCTGGCGCGGCGGCACCACGTGGGCGGCGGTGGCGCCGAGGCTGACGGCCGCCGCAAAGCCCGCAGCCCCACGGGCTGTGGGGCCATGCGAGCGGCTGCCAAAGAGCTTTCCAACGAGGCACGGCTTTCCCTCCTGGCTCTTCGGGCGTGGGAGCTGTGGCCAGAGCCGCGGCCCTACCGGAAAATGCTTCGCAGGCTGGCTCGGCGGCGCCAGGTGGGCGCCGGTGGCACCGAGGCTGACGGCCGCCACAAAGCCCACAGCCCCACGGGCTGTGGGGCCACGCGAGCGGCTGCCAAAGAGCTTTCCAACGAGACACGGCTTTCCCTCCTGGCTCTTCGGGCGTGGGAGCTGTGGCCAGAGCCGCGGCCCTACCGGAAAATGTTTCGCAGGCTGGCGCGGCGGCGCCAGGTGGGCGGCGGTGGCGCCGAGGCTGATGGCCGCCGCAAAGCCCGCAGCCCCACGGGCTGTGGGGCCACGCGAGCGGCTGCCAAAGAGCTTTCCAACGAGGCACGGCTTTCCCTCCTGGCTCTTCGGGCGTGGGAGCTGTGGCCAGAGCCGCGGCCCTACCGGAAAATGCTTTGCAATCTGGCGCGGCGGCACCAAGTGGGCGGCGGTGGCGCCGAGGCTGACGGCCGCCGGAAGGCCTGCAGCCCCACGGGCTGTGGGGCCACGCGAGCGGCTGCCAAAGAGCTTTCCAACGAGGCACGGCTTTCCCTCCTGGCTCTTCGGGCGTGGGAGCTGTGGCCAGAGACGCGGCCCTACCCGAAAATGCTTCGCAGGCTGGCTCGGCGGCGCCAGGTGGGCGCCGGTGGCGCCGAGGCTGACGGCCGCCGCAAAGCCCGCAGCCCCACGGGCTGTGGGGCCACGCGAGCGGCTGCCAAAGAGCTTTCCAACGAGGCACGGCTTTCCCTCCTGGCTCTTTGGGCGTGGGAGCTGTGGCCAGAGCCGCGGCCCTACAGGAAAATGCTTCGCAGGCTGGCGCGGCGGCACCACGTGGGCGGCGGTGGCGCCGAGGCTGACGGCCGCCGCAAAGCCCGCAGCCCCACGGGCTGTGGGGCCACGCGAGCGGCTGCCAAAGAGCTTTCCAACGAGGCACGGCTTTCCCTCCTGGCTCTTCGGGCGTGGGAGCTGTGGCCAGAGCCGCGGCCCTACCGGAAAATGCTTCGCAGGCTGGCTCGGCGGCGCCAGGTGGGTGCCGGTGGCGCCGAGGCTGACGGCCGCCGCAAAGCCCGCAGCCCCACGGGCTGTGGGGCCACGCGAGCGGCTGCCAAAGAGCTTTCCAACGAGGCACGGCTTTCCCTCCTGGCTCTTCGGGCGTGGGAACTGTGGCCAGAGCCGCGGCCCTACCCGAAAATGCTTCGCAGGCTGGCGCGGCGGCGCCAGGTGGGCGGCGGTGGCGCCGAGGCTGACGGCCGCCGCAAAGCCCGCAGCCCCACGGGCTGTGGGGCCACGCGAGCGGCTGCCAAAGAGCTTTCCAACGAGGCATGGCTTTCCCTCCTGGCTCTTCGGGCGTGGGAGCTGTGGCCAGAGCCGCGGCCCTACCGGAAAATGCTTCGCAGGCTGGCTCGGCGGCGCCAGGTGGGCGCCGGTGGCGCCGAGGCTGACGGCCGCCGCAAAGCCCGCAGCCCCACGGGCTGTGGGGCCACGCGAGCGGCTGCCAAAGAGCTTTCCAACGAGGCACGGCTTTCCATCCTGGCTCTTCGGGCGTGGGAGCTGTGGCCAGAGACGCGGCCCTACCGGAAAATGCTTCGCAGGCTGGCGCGGCGGCGCCAGGTGGACGCCGGTGCCGCCGAGGCTGACGGCTGCCGCAAAGCCCGCAGCCCCACGGGCTGTGGGGCCACGCGAGCGGCTGCCAAAGAGCTTTCCAACGAGGCACGGCTTTCCCTCCTGGCTCTTCGGGCGTGGGAGCTGTGGCCAGAGCCGCGGCCCTACCGGAAAATGCTTCGCAGGCTGGCTCGGCGGCGCCAGGTGGGCGCCGGTGGCGCCGAGGCTGACGGCCGCCGCAAAGCCCGCAGCCCCACGGGCTGTGGGGCCACGCGAGCGGCTGCCAAAGAGCTTTCCAAGGAGGCACGGCTTTCCCTCCTGGCTCTTTGGGCGTGGGAGCTGTGGCCAGAGCCGCGGCCCTACCGGAAAATGCTTCGCAGGCTGGCTCGGCGGCGTCAGGTGGGCGCCGGTGGTGCCGAGGCTGACGGCCGCCGCAAAGCCCGCAGCCCCACGGGCTGTGGGGCCACGCGAGCGGCTGCCAAAGAGCTTTCCAACGAGGCACGGCTTTCCCTCCTGGCTCTTCGGGCGTGGGAGCTGTGGCCAGAGCCGCGGCCCTACCGGAAAATGCTTCGCAATCTGGCGCGGCGGCACCACGTGGGCGGCGGTGGCGCCGAGGCTGACGGCCGCCGCAAAGCCCGCAGCCCCACGGGCTGTGGGGCCATGCGAGCGGCTGCCAAAGAGCTTTCCAACGAGGCACGGCTTTCCCTCCTGGCTCTTCGGGCGTGGGAGCTGTGGCCAGAGACGCGGCCCTACCGGAAAATGCTTCGCAGGCTGGCTCGGCGGCGCCAGGTGGGCGCCGGTGGCGCCGAGGCTGACGGCCGCCGCAAAGCCCGCAGCCCCACGGGCTGTGGGGCCACGCGAGCGGCTGCCAAAGAGGTTTCCAACGAGGCACGGCTTTCCCTCCTGGCTCTTCGGGCGTGGGAGCTGTGGCCAGAGCCGCGGCCCTACCGGAAAATGCTTTGCAATCTGGCGCGGCGGCACCAAGTGGGCGGCGGTGGCGCCGAGGCTGACGGCCGCCGGAAGGCCTGCAGCCCCACGGGCTGTGGGGCCACGCGAGCGGCTGCCAAAGAGCTTTCCAACGAGGCACGGCTTTCCCTCCTGGCTCTTCGGGCGTGGGAGCTGTGGCCAGAGCCGCGGCCCTACCCGAAAATGCTTCGCAGGCTGGCTCGGCGGCGCCAGGTGGGCGCCGGTGGCGCCGAGGCTGACGGCCGCCGCAAAGCCCGCAGCCCCACGGGCTGTGGGGCCACGCGAGCGGCTGCCAAAGAGCTTTCCAACGAGGCACGGCTTTCCCTCCTGGCTCTTCGGGCGTGGGAGCTGTGGCCAGAGCCGCGGCCCTACCGGAAAATGTTTCGCAGGCTGGTGCGGCGGCGCCAGGTGGGCGGCGGTGGCGCCGAGGCTGACGGCCGCCGCAAAGCCCGGAGCCCCACGGGCTGTGGGGCCACGCGAGCGGCTGCCAAAGAGCTTTCCAACGAGGCACGGCTTTCCCTCCTGGCTCTTCGGGCGTGGGAGCTGTGGCCAGAGACGCTGCCCTACCGGAAAATGCTTCGCAGGCTGGCTCGGCGGCGCCAGGTGGGCGCCGGTGGCGCCGAGGCTGACGGCCGCCGCAAAGCCCGCAGCCCCACGGGCTGTGGGGCCACGCGAGCGGCTGCCAAAGAGCTTTCCAACGAGGCACGGCTTTCCCTCCTGGCTCTTCGGGCGTGGGAGCTGTGGCCAGAGCCGCGGCCCTACCGGAAAATGTTTCGCAGGCTGGCGCGGCGGCGCCAGGTGGGCGGCGGTGGCGCCGAGGCTGATGGCCGCCGCAAAGCCCGCAGCCCCACGGGCTGTGGGGCCACGCGAGCGACTGCCAAAGAGCTTTCCAACGAGGCACAGCTTTCCCTCCTGGCTCTTCGGGCGTGGGAGCTGTGGCCAGAGCCGCGGCCCTACCGGAAAATGCTTCGCAGGCTGGCTCGGCGGCGCCAGGTGGACGCCGGTGCCGCCGAGGCTGACGGCTGCCGCAAAGCCCGCAGCCCCACGGGCTGTGGGGCCACGCGAGCGGCTGCCAAAGAGCTTTCCAACGAGGCACGGCTTTCCCTCCTGGCTCTTCGGGCGTGGGAGCTGTGGCCAGAGCCGCGGCCCTACCGGAAAATGCTTCGCAGGCTGGCACGGCGGCGCCAGGTGGGCGCCGGTGGCGCCGAGGCTGACGGCCGCCGCAAAGCCCGCAGCCCCACGGGCTGTGGGGCCACGCGAGCGGCTGCCAAAGAGCTTTCCAACGAGGCACGGCTTTCCATCCTGGCTCTTCGGGCGTGGGAGCTGTGGCCAGAGCCGCGGCCCTACCGGAAAATGCTTCGCAGGCTGGCTCGGCGGCGCCAGGTGGGCGCCGGTGGCGCCGAGGCTGACGGCCGCCGCAAAGCCCGCAGCCCCACGGGCTGTGGGGCCACGCGAGCGGCTGCCAAAGAGCTTTCCAACGAGGCACAGCTTTCCCTCCTGGCTCTTCGGGCGTGGGAGCTGTGGCCAGAGCCGCGGCCCTACCGGAAAATGCTTCGCAATCTGGCGCGGCGGCACCACGTGGGCGGCGGTGGCGCCGAGGCTGACGGCCGCCGCAAAGCCCGCAGCCCCACGGGCTGTGGGGCCATGCGAGCGGCTGCCAAAGAGCTTTCCAACGAGGCACGGCTTTCCCTCCTGGCTCTTCGGGCGTGGGAGCTGTGGCCAGAGCCGCGGCCCTACCGGAAAATGCTTCGCAGGCTGGCTCGGCGGCGCCAGGTGGGCGCCGGTGGCACCGAGGCTGACGGCCGCCACAAAGCCCACAGCCCCACGGGCTGTGGGGCCACGCGAGCGGCTGCCAAAGAGCTTTCCAACGAGGCACGGCTTTCCCTCCTGGCTCTTCGGGCGTGGGAGCTGTGGCCAGAGCCGCGGCCCTACCGGAAAATGTTTCGCAGGCTGGCGCGGCGGCGCCAGGTGGGCGGCGGTGGCGCCGAGGCTGATGGCCGCCGCAAAGCCCGCAGCCCCACGGGCTGTGGGGCCACGCGAGCGGCTGCCAAAGAGCTTTCCAACGAGGCACGGCTTTCCCTCCTGGCTCTTCGGGCGTGGGAGCTGTGGCCAGAGCCGCGGCCCTACCGGAAAATGCTTTGCAATCTGGCGCGGCGGCACCAAGTGGGCGGCGGTGGCGCCGAGGCTGACGGCCGCCGGAAGGCCTGCAGCCCCACGGGCTGTGGGGCCACGCGAGCGGCTGCCAAAGAGCTTTCCAACGAGGCACGGCTTTCCCTCCTGGCTCTTCGGGCGTGGGAGCTGTGGCCAGAGACGCGGCCCTACCCGAAAATGCTTCGCAGGCTGGCTCGGCGGCGCCAGGTGGGCGCCGGTGGCGCCGAGGCTGACGGCCGCCGCAAAGCCCGCAGCCCCACGGGCTGTGGGGCCACGCGAGCGGCTGCCAAAGAGCTTTCCAACGAGGCACGGCTTTCCCTCCTGGCTCTTTGGGCGTGGGAGCTGTGGCCAGAGCCGCGGCCCTACAGGAAAATGCTTCGCAGGCTGGCGCGGCGGCACCACGTGGGCGGCGGTGGCGCCGAGGCTGACGGCCGCCGCAAAGCCCGCAGCCCCACGGGCTGTGGGGCCACGCGAGCGGCTGCCAAAGAGCTTTCCAACGAGGCACGGCTTTCCCTCCTGGCTCTTCGGGCGTGGGAGCTGTGGCCAGAGCCGCGGCCCTACCGGAAAATGCTTCGCAGGCTGGCTCGGCGGCGCCAGGTGGGCGCCGGTGGCGCCGAGGCTGACGGCCGCCGCAAAGCCCGCAGCCCCACGGGCTGTGGGGCCACGCGAGCGGCTGCCAAAGAGCTTTCCAACGAGGCACGGCTTTCCCTCCTGGCTCTTCGGGCGTGGGAACTGTGGCCAGAGCCGCGGCCCTACCCGAAAATGCTTCGCAGGCTGGCTCGGCGGCGCCAGGTGGGCGGCGGTGGCGCCGAGGCTGACGGCCGCCGCAAAGCCCGCAGCCCCACGGGCTGTGGGGCCACGCGAGCGGCTGCCAAAGAGCTTTCCAACGAGGCATGGCTTTCCCTCCTGGCTCTTCGGGCGTGGGAGCTGTGGCCAGAGCCGCGGCCCTACCGGAAAATGCTTCGCAGGCTGGCTCGGCGGCGCCAGGTGGGCGCCGGTGGCGCCGAGGCTGACGGCCGCCGCAAAGCCCGCAGCCCCACGGGCTGTGGGGCCACGCGAGCGGCTGCCAAAGAGCTTTCCAACGAGGCACGGCTTTCCATCCTGGCTCTTCGGGCGTGGGAGCTGTGGCCAGAGACGCGGCCCTACCGGAAAATGCTTCGCAGGCTGGCGCGGCGGCGCCACGTGGGCGCCGGTGGCGCCGAGGCTGACGGCCGCCGCAAAGCCCGCAGCCCCACGGGCTGTGGGGCCACGAGAGCGGCTGCCAAAGAGCTTTCCAACGAGGCACGGCTTTCCCTCCTGGCTCTTCGGGCGTGGGAGCTGTGGCCAGAGCCGCGGCCCTACCGGAAAATGCTTCGCAGGCTGGCGCGGCGGCACCACGTGGGCGCCGGTGGCGCCAAGGCTGATGGCCGCCGCAAAGCCCGCAGCCCCACGGGCTGTGGGGCCACGCGAGCGGCTGCCAAAGAGCTTTCCAACGAGGCACGGCTTTCCCTCCTGGCTCTTCGGGCGTGGGAGCTGTGGCCAGAGCCGCGGCCCTACCGGAAAATGCTTCGCAGGCTGGCTCGGCGGCGCCAGTTGGGCGCCGGTGGCGCCGAGGCTGACGGCCGCCGCAAAGCCCGCAGCCCCACGGGCTGTGGGGCCACGCGAGCGGCTGCCAAAGAGCTTTCCAACGAGGCACGGCTTTCCCTCCTGGCTCTTCGGGCGTGGGAGCTGTGGCCAGAGCCGCGGCCCTACCGGAAAATGCTTCGCAGGCTGGCTCGGCGGCGCCACGTGGGCGCCGGTGGCGCCGAGGCTGATGGCCGCCGCAAAGCCCGCAGCCCCACGGGCTGTGGGGCCACGCGAGCGGCTGCCAAAGAGCTTTCCAACGAGGCATGGCTTTCCCTCCTGGCTCTTCGGGCGTGGGAGCTGTGGCCAGAGCCGCGGCCCTACCGGAAAATGCTTCGCAGGCTGGCGCGGCGGCGCGACGTGGGCGGCGGTGGCGCCGAGGCTGACGGCCGCCGCAAAGCCCGCAGCCCCACGGGCTGTGGGGCCACGAGAGCGGCTGCCAAAGAGCTTTCCAACGAGGCACGGCTTTCCCTCCTGGCTCTTCGGGCGTGGGAGCTGTGGCCAGAGCCGCGGCCCTACCGGAAAATGCTTCGCAGGCTGGCGCGGCGGCACCACGTGGGCGCCGGTGGCGCCAAGGCTGATGGCCGCCGCAAAGCCCGCAGCCCCACGGGCTGTGGGGCCACGCGAGCGGCTGCCAAAGAGCTTTCCAACGAGGCACGGCTTTCCCTCCTGGCTCTTCGGGCGTGGGAGCTGTGGCCAGAGCCGCGGCCCTACCCGAAAATGCTTCGCAGGCTGGCTCGGCGGCGCCAGTTGGGCGCCGGTGGCGCCGAGGCTGACGGCCGCCGCAAAGCCCGCAGCCCCACGGGCTGTGGGGCCACGCGAGCGGCTGCCAAAGAGCTTTCCAACGAGGCACGGCTTTCCCTCCTGGCTCTTCGGGCGTGGGAGCTGTGGCCAGAGCCGCGGCCCTACCGGAAAATGCTTCGCAGGCTGGCTCGGCGGCGCCACGTGGGCGCCGGTGGCGCCGAGGCTGATGGCCGCCGCAAAGCCCGCAGCCCCACGGGCTGTGGGGCCACGCGAGCGGCTGCCAAAGAGCTTTCCAACGAGGCATGGCTTTCCCTCCTGGCTCTTCGGGCGTGGGAGCTGTGGCCAGAGCCGCGGCCCTACCGGAAAATGCTTCGCAGGCTGGCGCGGCGGCGCGACGTGGGCGCCGGTGGCGCCGAGGCTGACGGCCGCCGCAAAGCCCGCAGCCCCACGGGCTGTGGGGCCACGAGAGCGGCTGCCAAAGAGCTTTCCAACGAGGCACGGCTTTCCCTCCTGGCTCTTCGGGCGTGGGAGCTGTGGCCAGAGCCGCGGCCCTACCGGAAAATGCTTCGCAGGCTGGCGCGGCGGCACCACGTGGGCGCCGGTGGCGCCAAGGCTGATGGCCGCCGCAAAGCCCGCAGCCCCACGGGCTGTGGGGCCACGCGAGCGGCTGCCAAAGAGCTTTCCAACGAGGCACGGCTTTCCCTCCTGGCTCTTCGGGCGTGGGAGCTGTGGCCAGAGCCGCGGCCCTACCCGAAAATGCTTCGCAGGCTGGCTCGGCGGCGCCAGTTGGGCGCCGGTGGCGCCGAGGCTGACGGCCGCCGCAAAGCCCGCAGCCCCACGGGCTGTGGGGCCACGCGAGCGGCTGCCAAAGAGCTTTCCAACGAGGCACGGCTTTCCCTCCTGGCTCTTCGGGCGTGGGAGCTGTGGCCAGAGCCGCGGCCCTACCGGAAAATGCTTCGCAGGCTGGCTCGGCGGCGCCACGTGGGCGCCGGTGGCGCCGAGGCTGATGGCCGCCGCAAAGCCCGCAGCCCCACGGGCTGTGGGGCCACGCGAGCGGCTGCCAAAGAGCTTTCCAACGAGGCATGGCTTTCCCTCCTGGCTCTTCGGGCGTGGGAGCTGTGGCCAGAGCCGCGGCCCTACCGGAAAATGCTTCGCAGGCTGGCGCGGCGGCGCGACGTGGGCGCCGGTGGCGCCGAGGCTGACGGCCGCCGCAAAGCCCGCAGCCCCACGGGCTGTGGGGCCACGCGAGCGGCTGCCAAAGAGCTTTCCAACGAGGCACGGCTTTCCCTCCTGGCTCTTCGGGCGTGGGAGCTGTGGCCAGAGCCGCGGCCCTACCGGAAAATGCTTCGCAGGCTGGCGCGGCGGCACCACGTGGGCGCCGGTGGCGCCAAGGCTGATGGCCGCCGCAAAGCCCGCAGCCCCACGGGCTGTGGGGCCACGCGAGCGGCTGCCAAAGAGCTTTCCAACGAGGCACGGCTTTCCCTCCTGGCTCTTCGGGCGTGGGAGCTGTGGCCAGAGCCGCGGCCCTACCCGAAAATGCTTCGCAGGCTGGCTCGGCGGCGCCAGTTGGGCGCCGGTGGCGCCGAGGCTGACGGCCGCCGCAAAGCCCGCAGCCCCACGGGCTGTGGGGCCACGCGAGCGGCTGCCAAAGAGCTTTCCAACGAGGCACGGCTTTCCCTCCTGGCTCTTCGGGCGTGGGAGCTGTGGCCAGAGCCGCGGCCCTACCCGAAAATGCTTCGCAGGCTGGCTCGGCGGCGCCACGTGGACGCCGGTGGCGCCGAGGCTGACGGCCGCCGCAAAGCCCGCAGCCCCACGGGCTGTGGGGCCACGCGAGCGGCTGCCAAAGAGCTTTCCAACGAGGCATGGCTTTCCCTCCTGGCTCTTCGGGCGTGGAAGCTGTGGCCAGAGACGCGGCCCTACCGGAAAATGATTCACAGGCTGGCGCGGCAGCGCTACGTAGGCATCGGTGGCGCCGAGGCTGACGGCCGCCGCAAAGCACGCAGCCCCACGGGCTGTGGGGCCACGCGAGCGGCTGCCAAAGAGCTTTCCAACGAGGCACGGCTTTCCCTCCTGGCTCTTCGGGCGTGGGAGCTGTGGCCAGAGCCGCGGCCCTACCCGAAAATGCTTCGCAGGCTGGCTCGGCGGCGCCAGTTGGGCGCCGGTGGCGCCGAGGCTGACGGCCGCCGCAAAGCCCGCAGCCCCACGGGCTGTGGGGCCACGCGAGCGGCTGCCAAAGAGCTTTCCAACGAGGCACGGCTTTCCCTCCTGGCTCTTCGGGCGTGGGAGCTGTGGCCAGAGCCGCGGCCCTACCGGAAAATGCTTCGCAGGCTGGCTCGGCGGCGCCACGTGGGCGCCGGTGGCGCCGAGGCTGATGGCCGCCGCAAAGCCCGCAGCCCCACGGGCTGTGGGGCCACGCGAGCGGCTGCCAAAGAGCTTTCCAACGAGGCATGGCTTTCCCTCCTGGCTCTTCGGGCGTGGGAGCTGTGGCCAGAGCCGCGGCCCTACCGGAAAATGCTTCGCAGGCTGGCGCGGCGGCGCGACGTGGGCGCCGGTGGCGCCGAGGCTGACGGCCGCCGCAAAGCCCGCAGCCCCACGGGCTGTGGGGCCACGAGAGCGGCTGCCAAAGAGCTTTCCAACGAGGCACGGCTTTCCCTCCTGGCTCTTCGGGCGTGGGAGCTGTGGCCAGAGCCGCGGCCCTACCGGAAAATGCTTCGCAGGCTGGCTCGGCGGCGCCAGGTGGGCGCCGGTGGCGCCGAGGCTGACGGCCGCCGCAAAGCCCGCAGCCCCACGGGCTGTGGGGCCACGCGAGCGGCTGCCAAAGAGCTTTCCAACGAGGCACAGCTTTCCCTCCTGGCTCTTCGGGCGTGGGAGCTGTGGCCAGAGCCGCGGCCCTACCCGAAAATGCTTCGCAGGCTGGCTCGGCGGCGCCAGGTGGGCGCCGGTGGCGCCGAGGCTGACGGCCGCCGCAAAGCCCGCAGCCCCACGGGCTGTGGGGCCACGCGAGCGGCTGCCAAAGAGCTTTCCAACGAGGCATGGCTTTCCCTCCTGGCTCTTCGGGCGTGGGAGCTGTGGCCAGAGCCGCGGCCCTACCCGAAAATGCTTCGCAGGCTGGCTCGGCGGCGCCACGTGGACGCCGGTGGCGCCGAGGCTGACGGCCGCCGCAAAGCCCGCAGCCCCACGGGCTGTGGGGCCACGCGAGCGGCTGCCAAAGAGCTTTCCAACGAGGCATGGCTTTCCCTCCTGGCTCTTCGGGCGTGGAAGCTGTGGCCAGAGACGCGGCCCTACCGGAAAATGATTCACAGGCTGGCGCGGCAGCGCTACGTAGGCATCGGTGGCGCCGAGGCTGACGGCCGCCGCAAAGCACGCAGCCCCACGGGCTGTGGGGCCACGCGAGCGGCTGCCAAAGAGCTTTCCAACGAGGCACGGCTTTCCCTCCTGGCTCTTCGGGCGTGGGAGCTGTGCCAGAGACGCGGCCCTACCGGAAAATGCTTCGCAGGCTGGCTCGGCGGCGCCAGGTGGGCGCCGGTGGCGCCGAGGCTGACGGCCACCGCAAACCCTGCAGCCCCACGGGCTGTGGGGCCACGCGAGCGGCTGCCAAAGAGCTTTCCAACGAGGCACGGCTTTCCCTCCTGGCTCTTCGGGCGTGGGAGCTGTGGCCAGAGACGCGGCCCTACCCGAAAATGCTTCGCAGGCTGGCTCGGCGTCGCCAGGTGGGCGCCGGTGGCGCCGAGGCTGACGGCCGCCGCAAAGCCCGCAGCCCCACGGGCTGTGGGGCCACGCGAGCGGCTGCCAAAGAGCTTTCCAACGAGGCACGGCTTTCCCTCCTGGCTCTTCAGGCGTGGGAGCTGTGGCCAGAGACGCGGCCCTACCGGAAAATGCTTCGCAATCTGGCGCGGCGGCACCACGTGGGCGCCGGTGGCGCCGAGGCTGATGGCCGCCGCAATGCCCGCAGCCCCACGGGCTGTGGGGCCACGCGAGCGGCTGCCAAAGAGCTTTCCAACGAGGCACGGCTTTCCCTCCTGGCTCTTCGGGCGTGGGAGCTGTCGCCAGAGCCGCGGCCCTACCGGAAAATGCTTCGCAATCTGGCGCGGCGGCACCACGTGGGCGCCGGTGGCGCCGAGGCTGACGGCCGCCGCAAAGCCCGCAGCCCCACGGGCTGTGGGGCCACGCGAGCGGCTGCCAAAGAGCTTTCCAACGAGGCACGGCTTTCCCTCCTGGCTCTTCGGGCGTGGGAGCTGTGGCCAGAGCCGCGGCCCTACCCGAAAATGCTTCGCAGGCTGGCTCGGCGGCGCCAGGTGGGCGCCAGTGGCGCCGAGGCTGACGGCCACCGCAAAGCCCGCAGCCCCACGGGCTGTGGGGCCACGCGAGCGGCTGCCAAAGAGCTTTCCAACGAGGCACGGCTTTCCATCCTGGCTCTTCGGGCGTGGGAGCTGTGGCCAGAGCCGCGGCCCTACCGGAAAATGCTTCGCAGGCTGGCGCGGCGGCGCCACGTGGGCGCCGGTGGCGCCGAGGCTGACGGCCGCCGGAAAGCTTGCAGCCCCACGGGCTGTGGGGCCACGCGAGCGGCTGCCAAAGAGCTTTCCAACGAGGCACGGCTTTCCCTCCTGGCTCTTCGGGCGTGGGAGCTGTGGCCAGAGCCGCGGCCCTACCCGAAAATGCTTCGCAGGCTGGCTCGGCGGCGCCAGGTGGGCGCCGGTGGCGCCGAGGCTGACGGCCGCCGCAAAGCCCGCAGCCCCACGGGCTGTGGGGCCACGTGAGCGGCTGCCAAAGAGCTTTCCAACGAGGCATGGCTTTCCCTCCTGGCTCTTCGGGCGTGGGAGCTGTGGCCAGAGACGCGGCCCTACCGGAAAATGCTTCGCAGGCTGGCTCGGCGGCGCCAGGTGGGCGCCGGTGGCGCCGAGGCTGACGGCCGCCGCAAAGCCCGCAGCCCCACGGGCTGTGGGGCCACGCGAGCGGCTGCCAAAGAGCTTTCCAACGAGGCACGGCTTTCCCTCCTGGCTCTTTGGGCGTGGGAGCTGTGGCCAGAGCCGCGGCCCTACCCGAAAATGCTTCGCAATCTGGCGCGGCGGCACCACGTGGGCGGCGGTGGCGCCGAGGCTGACGGCCGCCGCAAAGCCCGCAGCCCCACGGGCTGTGGGGCCACGCGAGCGGCTGCCAAAGAGCTTTCCAACGAGGCACGGCTTTCCCTCCTGGCTCTTCGGGCGTGGGAGCTGTGGCCAGAGACGCGGCCCTACTGGAAAATGCTTCGCAGGCTGGCTCGGCAGCGCCAGGTGGGCGCCAGTGGCGCCGAGGCTGACGGCCGCCGCAAAGCCCGCAGCCCCACGGGCTGTGGGGCCACGCGAGCGGCTGCCAAAGAGCTTTCCAACGAGGCACGGCTTTCCATCCTGGCTCTTCGGGCGTGGGAGCTGTGGCCAGAGCCGCGGCCCTACCGGAAAATGCTTCGCAGGCTGGCGCGGCGGCGCCACGTGGGCGCCGGTGGCGCCGAGGCTGACGGCCGCCGGAAAGCTTGCAGCCCCACGGGCTGTGGGGCCACGCGAGCGGCTGCCAAAGAGCTTTCCAACGAGGCACGGCTTTCCCTCCTGGCTCTTCGGGCGTGGGAGCTGTGCCAGAGACGCGGCCCTACCGGAAAATGCTTCGCAGGCTGGCTCGGCGGCGCCAGGTGGGCGCCGGTGGTGCCGAGGCTGACGGCCGCCGCAAAGCCCGCAGCCCCACGGGCTGTGGGGCCACGCGAGCGGCTGCCAAAGAGGTTTCCAACGAGGCACGGCTTTCCCTCCTGGCTCTTCGGGCGTGGGAGCTGTGGCCAGAGCCGCGGCCCTACCCGAAAATGCTTCGCAGGCTGGCGCGGCGGCACCACGTGGGCGCCGGTGGCGCCAAGGCTGATGGCCGCCGCAAAGCCCGCAGCCCCACGGGCTGTGGGGCCACACGAGCGGCTGCCAAAGAGCTTTCCAACAAGGCACGGCTTTCCCTCCTGGCTCTTCGGGCGTGGGAGCTGTGGCCAGAGCCGCGGCCCTACCGGAAAATGCTTCGCAGGCTGGCACGGCGGCGCCAGGTGGGCGCCAGTGGCGCCGAGGCTGACGGCCGCCGCAAAGCCCGCAGCCCCACGGGCTGTGGGGCCACGCGAGCGGCTGCCAAAGAGCTTTCCAACGAGGCACGGCTTTCCCTCCTGGCTCTTCGGGCGTGGGAGCTGTGCCAGAGACGCGGCCCTACCGGAAAATGCTTCGCAGGCTGGCGCGGAGGCGCGAGGTGGGCGCCGGTGGCGCCGAGGCTGATGGCCGCCGCAAAGCCCGCAGCCCCACGGGCTGTGGGGCCACGCGAGCGGCTGCCAAAGAGCTTTCCAACGAGGCACGGCTTTCCCTCCTGGCTCTTTGGGCGTGGGAGCTGTGGCCAGAGACTCGGCCCTAGTGGAAAATGCTTCGCAGGCTGGCGCGGCGGCACCACGTGGGCGGCGGTGGCGCCGAGGCTGACGGCCGCCGCAAAGCCCGCAGCCCCACGGGCTGTGGGGCCACGCGAGCGGCTGCCAAAGAGCTTTCCAACGAGGCACGGCTTTCCCTCCTGGCTCTTCGGGCGTGGGAGCTGTGGCCAGAGCCGCGGCCCTACCGGAAAATGCTTCGCAGGCTGGCTCGGCGGCGCCAGGTGGGCGCCGGTGGCGCCGAGGCTGACGGCCGCCGCAAAGCCCGCAGCCCCACGGGCTGTGGGGCCACGCGAGCGGCTGCCAAAGAGCTTTCCAACGAGGCACGGCATGCCCTCCTGGCGCTTTGGGCGTGGGAGCTGTGGCCAGAGCCGCGGCCCTACCGGAAAATGCTTCGCAGGCTGGCTCGGCGGCGCCAGGTGGGCGCCGGTGGCGCCGAGGCTGACGGCCGCCGCAAAGCCCGCAGCCCCACGGGCTGTGGGGCCACGCGAGCCCCTGCCAAAGAGCTTTCCAACGAGGCATGGCTTTCCCTCCTGGCTCTTCGGGCGTGGGAGCTGTGGCCAGAGCCGCGGCCCTACCCGAAAATGCTTCGCAGGCTGGCTCGGCGGCGCCACGTGGGCGCCGGTGGCGCCGAGGCTGACGGCCGCCGCAAAGCCCGCAGCCCCACGGGCTGTGGGGCTACGCGAGCGGCTGCCAAAGAGCTTTCCAACGAGGCATGGCTTTCCCTCCTGGCTCTTCGGGCGTGGAAGCTGTGGCCAGAGACGCGGCCCTACCGGAAAATGATTCACAGGCTGGCGCGGCAGCGCTACGTAGGCATCGATGGCGCCGAGGCTGACGGCCGCCGCAAAGCCCGCAGCCCCACGGGCTGTGGGGCCACGTGAGCGGCTGCCAAAGAGCTTTCCAACGAGGCACGGCTTTCCCTCCTGACTCTTCGGGCGTGGGAGCTGTGGCCAGAGCCGCGGCCCTACCGGAAAATGCTTCGCAGGCTGGCTCGGCGGCGCCAGGTGGGCGCCAGTGGCGCCGAGGCTGACGGCCGCCGCAAAGCCCGCAGCCCCACGGGCTGTGGGGCCACGCGAGCGGCTGCCAAAGAGCTTTCCAACGAGGCACGGCATGCCCTCCTGGCTCTTCGGGCGTGGGAGCTGTGGCCAGAGCCGCGGCCCTACCGGAAAATGCTTCGCAATCTGGCGCGGCGGCACCACGTGGGCGCCGGTGGCGCCGAGGCTGACGGCCGCCGCAAAGCCCGCAGCCCCACGGGCTGTGGGGCCACGCGAGCGGCTGCCAAAGAGCTTTCCAACGAGGCATGGCTTTCCCTCCTGGCTCTTCGGGCGTGGGAGCTGTGGCCAGAGCCGCGGCCCTACCGGAAAATGCTTCGCAGGCTGGCTCGGCGGCGTCAGGTGGGCGCCGGTGGCGCCGAGGCTGACGGCCGCCGCAAAGCCCGCAGCCCCACGGGCTGTGGGGCCACGCGAGCGGCTGCCAAAGAGCTTTCCAACGAGGCACGGCTTTCCCTCCTGGCTCTTCGGGCGTGGGAGCTGTGGCCAGAGACGCGGCCCTACTGGAAAATGCTTCGCAGGCTGGCTCGGCGGCGCCAGGTGGGCGCCGGTGGCGCCGAGGCTGACGGCCGCCGCAAAGCCCGCAGCCCCACGGGCTGTGGGGCCACGCGAGCGGCTGCCAAAGAGCTTTCCAACGAGGCACGGCTTTCCCTCCTGGCTCTTCGGGCGTGGGAGCTGTGGCCAGAGACGCGGCCCTACCGGAAAATGCTTCGCAGGCTGGCTCGGCGGCGCCAGGTGGGCGCCGGTGGCGCCGAGGCTGACGGCCGCCGCAAAGCCCGCAGCCCCACGGGCTGTGGGGCCACGCGAGCGGCTGCCAAAGAGCTTTCCAACGAGGCACGGCTTTCCCTCCTGGCTCTTCGGGCGTGGAAGCTGTGGCCAGAGACGCGGCCCTACCGGAAAATGATTCACAGGCTGGCGCGGCAGCGCTACGTAGGCATCGGTGGCGCCGAGGCTGACGGCCGCCGCAAAGCCCGCAGCCCCACGGGCTGTGGGGCCACGCGAGCGGCTGCCAAAGAGCTTTCCAACGAGGCACGGCTTTCCCTCCTGGCTCTTCGGGCGTGGGAGCTGTGCCAGAGACGCGGCCCTACCGGAAAATGCTTCGCAGGCTGGCTCGGCGGCGCCAGGTGGGCGCCGGTGGCGCCGAGGCTGACGGCCGCCGCAAAGCCCGCAGCCCCACGGGCTGTGGGGCCACGCGAGCGGCTGCCAAAGAGCTTTCCAACGAGGCACGGCTTTCCCTCCTGGCTCTTCGGGCGTGGGAGCTGTGGCCAGAGCCGCGGCCCTACCGGAAAATGCTTCGCAGGCTGGCTCGGCGGCGCCAGGTGGGCGCCGGTGGCGCCGAGGCTGACGGCCGCCGCAAAGCCCGCAGCCCCACGGGCTGTGGGGCCACGCGAGCGGCTGCCAAAGAGCTTTCCAACGAGGCACGGCTTTCCCTCCTGGCTCTTCGGGCGTGGGAGCTGTGGACAGAGCCGCGGCCCTACCGGAAAATGCTTCGCAGGCTGGCTCGGCGGCGCCAGGTGGGCGCCGGTGGCGCCGAGGCTGACGGCCGCCGCAAAGCCCGCAGCCCCACGGGCTGTGGGGCCACGCGAGCGGCTGCCAAAGAGCTTTCCAACGAGGCACGGCTTTCCCTCCTGGCTCTTCGGGCGTGGGAGCTGTGGCCAGAGCCGCGGCCCTACCGGAAAATGCTTCGCAATCTGGCGCGGCGGCACCACGTGGGCGCCGGTGGCGCCGAGGCTGACGGCCGCCGCAAAGCCCGCAGCCCCACGGGCTGTGGGGCCACGCGAGCGGCTGCCAAAGAGCTTTCCAACGAGGCACGGCTTTCCCTCCTGGCTCTTCGGGCGTGGGAGCTGTGCCAGAGACGAGGCCCTACCGGAAAATGCTTCGCAGGCTGGCGCGGCGGCGCGAGGTGGGCGCCGGTGGCGCCGAGGCTGACGGCCGCCGCAAAGCCCGCAGCCCCACGGGCTGTGGGGCCACGCGAGCGGCTGCCAAAGAGCTTTCCAACGAGGCACGGCTTTCCCTCCTGGCTCTTCGGGCGTGGGAGCTGTGGCCAGAGACTCGGCCCTAGTGGAAAATGCTTCGCAGGCTGGCGCGGCGGCACCACGTGGGCGGCAGTGGCGCCGAGGCTGACGGCCGCCGCAAAGCCCGCAGCCCCACGGGCTGTGGGGCCACGCGAGCGGCTGCCAAAGAGCTTTCCAACGAGGCACGGCTTTCCCTCCTGGCTCTTCGGGCGTGGGAGCTGTGGCCAGAGCCGCGGCCCTACCGGAAAATGCTTCGCAGGCTGGCTCGGCGGCGCCAGGTGGGCGCCGGTGGCGCCGAGGCTGACGGCCGCCGCAAAGCCCGCAGCCCCACGGGCTGTGGGGCCACGCGAGCGGCTGCCAAAGAGCTTTCCAACGAGGCACGGCATGCCCTCCTGGCTCTTCGGGCGTGGGAGCTGTGGCCAGAGACGCGGCCCTACCGGAAAATGCTTCGCAGGCTGGCTCGGCGGCGCTACGTGGGCGCCGGTGGCGCCGAGGCTGACGGCCGCCGCAAAGCCCGCAGCCCCACGGGCTTTGGGGCCACGCGAGCGGCTGCCAAAGAGCTTTCCAACGAGGCACGGCTTTCCCTCCTGGCTCTTCGGGCGTGGGAGCTGTGGCCAGAGCCGCGGCCCTACCGGAAAATGCTTCGCAGGCTGGCTCGGCGGCGACAGGTGGGCGCCGGTGGCGCCGAGGCTAACGGCCGTCGCAAAGCCCGCAGCCCCACGGGCTGTGGGGCCACGCGAGCGGCTGCCAAAGAGCTTTCCAACGAGGCACGGCTTTCCCTCCTGGCTCTTCGGGCGTGGGAGCTGTGGCCAGAGCCGCGGCCCTACCGGAAAATGCTTCGCAGGCTGGCTCGGCGGCGCCAGGTGGGCGACGGTGGTGCCGAGGCTGACGGCCGCCGCAAAGCCCGCAGCCCCACGGGCTGTGGGGCCACGCGAGCGGCTGCCAAAGAGCTTTCCAACGAGGCACGGCTTTCCCTCCTGGCTCTTCGGGCGTGGGAGCTGTGGCCAGAGCCGCTTTCCCACCGGAAATTGCTTCGCAGGCTGGCTCGGCGGCGCCACGTGGGCACCGGTGGCGCCGAGGCTGACGGCCGCCGCAAAGCCCGCAGCCCCACGGGCTGTGGGGCCACGTGAGCGGCTGCCAAAGAGCTTTCCAATGAGGCATGGCTTTCCCTCCTGGCTCTTCGGGCGTGGGAGCTGTGCCAGAGACGCGGCCCTACCCGAAAATGCTTCGCAGGCTGGCTCGGCGGCGCCAGGTGGGCGCCGGTGGCGCCGAGGCTGACGGCCGCCGCAAAGCCCGCAGCCCCACGGGCTGTGGGGCCACGCGAGCGGCTGCCAAAGAGGTTTCCAACGAGGCACGGCTTTCCCTCCTGGCTCTTCGGGCGTGGGAGCTGTGGCCAGAGCCGCGGCCCTACCGGAAAATGCTTCGCAGGCTGGCACGGCGGCACGACGTGGGCGCCGGTGGCGCCAAGGCTGATGGCCGCCGCAAAGCCCGCAGCCCCACGGGCTGTGGGGCCACGCGAGCGGCTGCCAAAGAGCTTTCCAACGAGGCACGGCTTTCCCTCCTGGCTCTTCGGGCGTGGGAGCTGTGGCCAGAGCCGCGGCCCTACCGGAAAATGCTTCGCAGGCTGGCTCGGCGGCACCACGTGGGCGCCGGTGGCGCCGAGGCTGACGGCCGCCGCAAAGCCCGCAGCCCCACGGGCTGTGGGGCCACGCGAGCGGCTGCCAAAGAGCTTTCCAACGAGGCACGGCTTTCCCTCCTGGCTCTTCGGGCGTGGGAGCTGTGGCCAGAGCCGTGGCCCTACCGGAAAATGCTTCGCAGGCTGGCTCGGCGGCGCCAGGTGGGCGCCGGTGGCGCCGAGGCTGACGGCCGCCGCAAAGCCCGCAGCCCCACGGGCTGTGGGGCCACGCGAGCCCCTGCCAAAGAGCTTTCCAACGAGGCACGGCTTTCCCTCCTGGCTCTTCGGGCGTGGGAGCTGTGGCCAGAGCCGCGGCCCTACCGGAAAATGCTTCGCAGTCTGGCTCGGCGGCGTCAGGTGGGCGCCGGTGGCGCCGAGGCTGACGGCCGCCGCAAAGCCCGCAGCCCCACGGGCTGTGGGGCCACGCGAGCGGCTGCCAAAGATCTTTCCAACGAGGCACAGCTTTCCCTCCTGGCTCTTCGGGCGTGGGAGCTGTGGCCAGAGCCGCGGCCCTACCGGAAAATGCTTCGCAATCTGGCGCGGCGGCACCACGTGGGCGGCGGTGGCGCCGAGGCTGACGGCCGCCGCAAAGCCCGCAGCCCCACGGGCTGTGGGGCCACGCGAGCGGCTGCCAAAGAGCTTTCCAACGAGGCACGGCTTTCCCTCCTGGCTCTTCGGGCGTGGGAGCTGTGGCCAGAGCCGCGGCCCTACCGGAAAATGCTTCGCAGTCTGGCTCGGCGGCGTCAGGTGGGCGGCGGTGGCGCCGAGGCTGACGGCCGCCGCAAAGCCCGCAGCCCCACGGGCTGTGGGGCCACGCGAGCGGCTGCCAAAGATCTTTCCAACGAGGCACAGCTTTCCCTCCTGGCTCTTCGGGCGTGGGAGCTGTGGCCAGAGCCGCGGCCCTACCGGAAAATGCTTCGCAATCTGGCGCGGCGGCACCACGTGGGCGGCGGTGGCGCCGAGGCTGACGGCCGCCGCAAAGCCCGCAGCCCCACGGGCTGTGGGGCCACGCGAGCGGCTGCCAAAGAGCTTTCCAATGAGGCACGGCTTTCCCTCCTGGCTCTTCGGGCGTGGGAGCTGTGGCCAGAGCCGCGGCCCTACCGGAAAATGCTTCGCAGGCTGGCTCGGCGGCGCCAGGTGGGCGCCGGTGGCACCGAGGCTGACGGCCGCCGCAAAGCCCGCAGCCCCACGGGCTGTGGGGCCACGCGAGCGGCTGCCAAAGAGCTTTCCAACGAGGCACGGCTTTCCCTCCTGGCTCTTCGGGCGTGGGAGCTGTGGCCAGAGACGCGGCCCTACCCGAAAATGCTTCGCAGGCTGGCTCGGCGGCGCCAGGTGGGCCCCAGTGGCGCCGAGGCTGACGGCCGCCGCAAAGCCCGCAGCCCCACGGGCTGTGGGGCCACGCGAGCGGCTGCCAAAGAGCTTTCCAACGAGGCACGGCTTTCCATCCTGGCTCTTCGGGCGTGGGAACTGTGGCCAGAGCCGCGGCCCTACCGGAAAATGCTTCGCAGGCTGGCGCGGCGGCGCCAGGTGGGCGCCGGTGGCGCCGAGGCTGACGGCCGCCGCAAAGCCCGCAGCCCCACGGGCTGTGGGGCCACGTGAGCGGCTGCCAAAGAGCTTTCCAACGAGGCACGGCTTTCCCTCCTGGCTCTTTGGGCGTGGGAGCTGTGGCCAGAGACGCGGCCCTACCGGAAAATGCTTCGCAGGCTGGCGCGGCGGCACCACGTGGGCGGCGGTAGCACCGAGGCTGACGGCCGCCGCAAAGCCCGCAGCCCCACGGGCTGTGGGGCCACGCGAGCGGCTGCCAAAGAGCTTCCAACGAGGCACGGCTTTCCCTCCTGGCTCTTCGGGCGTGGGAGCTGTGGCCAGAGCCGCGGCCCTACCGGAAAATGCTTCGCAGGCTGGCTCGGCGGCGCCAGGTGGGTGCCGGTGGCGCCGAGGCTGACGGCCGCCGCAAAGCCCGCAGCCCCACGGGCTGTGGGGCCACGCGAGCGGCTGCCAAAGAGCTTTCCAACGAGGCACGGCTTTCCCTCCTGGCTCTTCGGGCGTGGGAGCTGTGGCCAGAGACGCGGCCCTACCCGAAAATGCTTCGCAGGCTGGCTCGGCGGCGCCAGGTGGGCGCCGGTGGCGCCGAGGCTGACAGCCGCCGCAAAGCCCGCAGCCCCACGGGCTGTGGGGCCACGCGAGCGGCTGCCAAAGAGCTTTCCAACGAGGCACGGCTTTCCCTCCTGGCTCTTCGGGCGTGGGAGCTGTGGCCAGAGACGCGGCCCTACCGGAAAATGCTTCGCAGGCTGGCTCGGCGGCGCCAGGTGGGCGCTGGTGGCGCCGAGGCTGACGGCCGCCGCAAAGCCCGCAGCCCCACGGGCTGTGGGGCCACGCGAGCGGCTGCCAAAGAGCTTTCCAACGAGGCACGGCTTTCCCTCCTGGCTCTTCGGGCGTGGGAGCTGTGGCCAGAGCCACGGCCCTACCGGAAAATGCTTCGCAGGCTGGCGCGGCGGCGCCAGGTGGGCGCCGGTGGCACCGAGGCTGACGGCCGCCGCAAAGCCCGCAGCCCCACGGGCTGTGGGGCCACGCGAGCGGCTGCCAAAGAGCTTTCCAACGAGGCACGGCTTTCCCTCCTGGCTCTTCGGGCGTGGGAGCTGTGGCCAGAGCCGCGGCCCTACCCGAAAATGCTTCGCAGGCTGGCGCGGCGGCGCCAGGTGGGCGCCAGTGTCGCCGAGGCTGACGGCCACCGCAAAGCCCGCAGCCCCACGGGCTGTGGGGCCACGCGAGCGGCTGCCAAAGAGCTTTCCAACGAGGCACGGCTTTCCATCCTGGCTCTTCGGGCGTGGGAGCTGTGGCCAGAGACGCGGCCCTACCCGAAAATGCTTCGCAGGCTGGCGCGGCGGCGCCACGTGGGCGCCGGTGGCGCCGAGGCTGACGGCCGCCGGAAAGCTTGCAGCCCCACGGGCTGTGGGGCCACGCAAGCGGCTGCCAAAGAGCTTTCCAACGAGGCACGGCTTTCCCTCCTGGCTCTTCGGGCGTGGGAGCTGTGGCCAGAGCCGCGGCCCTACCCGAAAATGCTTCACAATCTGGCGCGGCGGCACCACGTGGGCGGCGGTGGCGCCGAGGCTGACGGCCGCCGCAAAGCCCGCAGCCCCACGGGCTGTCGGGCCACGCGAGCGGCTGCCAAAGAGCTTTCCAACGAGGCACGGCTTTCCCTCCTGGCTCTTCGGGCGTGGGAGCTGTGGCCAGAGCCGCGGCCCTACCGGAAAATGCTTCGCAGGCTGGCTCGGCGGCGCCAGGTGGGCGCCGGTGGCACCGAGGCTGACGGCCGCCGCAAAGCCCGCAGCCCCACGGGCTGTGGGGCCACGCGAGCGGCTGCCAAAGAGCTTTCCAACGAGGCACGGCTTTCCCTCCTGGCTCTTCGGGCGTGGGAGCTGTGGCCAGAGACGCGGCCCTACCGGAAAATGCTTCGCAGGCTGGCTCGGCGGCGCCAGGTGGGCGGCGGTGGCGCCGAGGCTGACGGCCGCCGCAAAGCCCGCAGCCCCACGGGCTGTGGGGCCACGCGAGCGGCTGCCAAAGAGCTTTCCAACGAGGCACGGCTTTCCATCCTGGCTCTTCGGGCGTGGGAGCTGTGGCCAGAGCCGCGGCCCTACCGGAAAATGCTTCGCAGGCTGGCGCGGCGGCGCCACGTGGGCGCCGGTGGCGCCGAGGCTGACGGCCGCCGGAAAGCTTACAGCCCCACGGGCTGTGGGGCCACGTGAGCGGCTGCCAAAGAGCTTTCCAACGAGGCACGGCTTTCCCTCCTGGCTCTTCGGGCGTGGGAGCTGTGGCCAGAGACGCGGCCCTACCCGAAAATGCTTCGCAGGCTGGCTCGGCGGCGCCAGGTGGGCGCCGGTGGCGCCGAGGCTGACGGCCGCCGCAAAGCCCGCAGCCCCACGGGCTGTGGGGCCACGCGAGCGGCTGCCAAAGAGCTTTCCAACGAGGCACGGCTTTCCCTCCTGGCTCTTCGGGCGTGGGAGCTGTGGCCAGAGACGCGGCCCTACAGGAAAATGCTTCGGGGGCTGGCGCGGCGGCACCACGTGGGCGCCGGTGGCACCGAGGCTGACGGCCGCCGGAAAGCCCGCAGCCCCACGGGCTGTGGGGCCACGCGAGCGGCTGCCAAAGAGCTTTCCAACGAGGCACGGCTTTCCCTCCTGGCTCTTCGGGCGTGGGAGCTGTGGCCAGAGACGCGGCCCTACCGGAAAATGCTTCGCAGGCTGGCTCGGCGGCGCCACGTGGGCGCCGGTGGCGCCGAGGCTGACGGCCGCCGCAAAGCCCGCAGCCCCACGGGCTGTGGGGCCACGCGAGCGGCTGCCAAAGAGCTTTCCAACGAGGCACGGAATGCCCTCCTGGCTCTTCGGGCGTGGGAGCTGTGGCCAGAGCCGCGGCCCTACCGGAAAATGCTTCGCAGGCTGGCTCGGCGGCGCCAGGTGGGCGCCGGTGGCGCCGAGGCTGACGGCCGCCGCAAAGCCCGCAGCCCCACGGGCTGTGGGGCCACGTGAGCGGCTGCCAAAGAGCTTTCCAATGAGGCACGGCTTTCCCTCCTGGCTCTTCGGGCGTGGGAGCTGTGCCAGAGACGCGGCCCTACCGGAAAATGCTTCGCAGGCTGGCGCGGCGGCGCGAGGTGGGCGCCGGTGGCGCCGAGGCTGATGGCCGCCGCAAAGCCCGCAGCCCCACGGGCTGTGGGGCCACGCGAGCGGCTGCCAAAGAGCTTTCCAACGAGGCACGGCTTTCCCTCCTGGCTCTTTGGGCGTGGGAGCTGTGGCCAGAGACGCGGCCCTACAGGAAAATGCTTCGCAGGCTGGCGCGGCGGCACCACGTGGGCGGCGGTGGCGCCGAGGCTGACGGCCGCCGGAAAGCCCGCAGCCCCACGGGCTGTGGGGCCACGCGAGCAGCTGCCAAAGAGCTTTCCAACGAGGCACGGCTTTCCCTCCTGGCTCTTCGGGCGTGGGAGCTGTGGCCAGAGAGGCGGCCCTACCCGAAAATGCTTCGCAGGCTGGCTCGGCGGCGCCAGGTGGGCGCCGGTGGCGCCGAGGCTGACGGCCGCCGCAAAGCCCGCAGCCCCACGGGCTGTGGGGCCACGCGAGCGGCTGCCAAAGAGCTTTCCAACGAGGCACGGCTTTCCCTCCTGGCTCTTCGGGCGTGGGAGCTGTGGCCAGAGACGCAGCCCTACCGGAAAATGCTTCGCAGGCTGGCTCGGCGGCGCCAGGTGGGCGCCAGTGGCGCCGAGGCTGACGGCCACCGCAAAGCCCGCAGCCCCACGGGCTGTGGGGCCACGCGAGCGGCTGCCAAAGAGCTTTCCAACGAGGCACGGCTTTCCCTCCTGGCTCTTCGGGCGTGGGAGCTGTGGCCAGAGCCGCAGCCCTACCCGAAAATGCTTCGCAGGCTGGCTCGGCGGCGCCAGGTGGGCGCCGGTGGCGCCGAGGCTGACGGCCGCCACAAAGCCCGCAGCCCCACGGGCTGTGGGGCTACGTGAGCGGCTGCCAAAGAGCTTTCCAACGAGGCATGGCTTTCCCTCCTGGCTCTTCGGGCGTGGGAGCTGTGGCCAGAGCCGCGGCCCTACCGGAAAATGCTTCGCAGGCTGGCTCGGCGGCGCCAGGTGGGCGCCGGTGGCGCCGAGGCTGACGGCCGCCGCAAAGCCCGCAGCCCCACGGGCTGTGGGGCCACGCGAGCGGCGGCCAAAGAGCTTTCCAACGAGGCACGGCTTTCCCTCCTGGCTCTTTGGGCGTGGGAGCTGTGGCCAGAGCCGCGGCCCTACCCGAAAATGCTTCACAATCTGGCGCGGCGGCACCACGTGGGCGGCGGTGGCGCCGAGGCTGACGGCCGCCGCAAAGCCCGCAGCCCCACGGGCTGTCGGGCCACGCGAGCGGCTGCCAAAGAGCTTTCCAACGAGGCACGGCTTTCCCTCCTGGCTCTTCGGGCGTGGGAGCTGTGGCCAGAGCCGCGGCCCTACCGGAAAATGCTTCGCAGGCTGGCTCGGCGGCGCCAGGTGGGCGCCGGTGGCACCGAGGCTGACGGCCGCCGCAAAGCCCGCAGCCCCACGGGCTGTGGGGCCACGCGAGCGGCTGCCAAAGAGCTTTCCAACGAGGCACGGCTTTCCCTCCTGGCTCTTCGGGCGTGGGAGCTGTGGCCAGAGACGCGGCCCTACCGGAAAATGCTTCGCAGGCTGGCTCGGCGGCGCCAGGTGGGCGGCGGTGGCGCCGAGGCTGACGGCCGCCGCAAAGCCCGCAGCCCCACGGGCTGTGGGGCCACGCGAGCGGCTGCCAAAGAGCTTTCCAACGAGGCACGGCTTTCCATCCTGGCTCTTCGGGCGTGGGAGCTGTGGCCAGAGCCGCGGCCCTACCGGAAAATGCTTCGCAGGCTGGCGCGGCGGCGCCACGTGGGCGCCGGTGGCGCCGAGGCTGACGGCCGCCGGAAAGCTTACAGCCCCACGGGCTGTGGGGCCACGTGAGCGGCTGCCAAAGAGCTTTCCAACGAGGCACGGCTTTCCCTCCTGGCTCTTCGGGCGTGGGAGCTGTGGCCAGAGACGCGGCCCTACCCGAAAATGCTTCGCAGGCTGGCTCGGCGGCGCCAGGTGGGCGCCGGTGGCGCCGAGGCTGACGGCCGCCGCAAAGCCCGCAGCCCCACGGGCTGTGGGGCCACGCGAGCGGCTGCCAAAGAGCTTTCCAACGAGGCACGGCTTTCCCTCCTGGCTCTTCGGGCGTGGGAGCTGTGGCCAGAGACGCGGCCCTACCGGAAAATGCTTCGCAGGCTGGCTCGGCGGCGCCAGGTGGGCACCGGTGGCGCCGAGGCTGACGGCCGCCGCAAAGCCCGCAGCCCCACGGGCTGTGGGGCCACGCGAGCGGCTGCCAAAGAGCTTTCCAACGAGGCATGGCTTTCCCTCCTGGCTCTTCGGGCGTGGGAGCTGTGCCAGAGACGCGGCCCTACCCGAAAATGCTTCGCAGGCTGGCTCGGCGGCGCCAGGTGGGCGCCGGTGGTGCCGAGGCTGACGGCCGCCGCAAAGCCCACAGCCCCACGGGCTGTGGGGCCACGCGAGCGGCTGCCAAAGAGGTTTCCAACGAAGCACGGCTTTCCCTCCTGGCTCTTCGGGCGTGGGAGCTGTGGCCAGAGCCGCGGCCCTACCGGAAAATGCTTCGCAGGCTGGCGCGGCGGCACCACGTGGGCGCCGGTGGCGCCAAGGCTGACGGCCGCCGCAAAGCCCGCAGCCCCACGGGCTGTGGGGCCACGCGAGTGGCTGCCAAAGAGCTTTCCAACGAGGCACGGCTTGCCCTCCTGGCTCTTCGGGCGTGGGAGCTGTGGCCAGAGCCGCGGCCTTACCGGAAAATGCTTCGCAGGCTGGCTCGGCGGCACCAGGTGGGCGCCAGTGGCGCCGAGGCTGACGGCCGCCGCAAAGCCCGCAGCCCCACGGGCTGTGGGGCCACGCGAGCGGCTGCCAAAGAGCTTTCCAACGAGGCATGGCTTTCCCTCCTGGCTCTTCGGGCGTGGGAGCTTTGCCAGAGACGCGGCCCTACCGGAAAATGCTTCGCAATCTGGCGCGGCGGCGCCAGGTGGGCGCCGGTGGCGCCGAGGCTGACGGCCGCCGCAAAGCCCGCAGCCCCACGGGCTGTGGGGCCACGCGAGCGGCTGCCAAAGAGCTTTCCAACGAGGCACGGCTTTCCCTCCTGGCTCTTCGGGCGTGGGAGCTGTGGCCAGAGACGCGGCCCTACCGGAAAATGCTTCACAATCTGGCGCGGCGGCACCACGTGGGCGCCGGTGGCGCCGAGGCTGACGGCCGCCGCAAAGCCCGCAGCCCCACGGGCTGTGGGGCCACGCGAGCGGCTGCCAAAGAGCTTTCCAACGAGGCACGGCTTTCCCTCCTGGCTCTTCGGGCGTGGGAGCTGTGGCCAGAGACGCGGCCCTACCGGAAAATGCTTCGCAGGCTGGCTGGGCGGCGCCAGGTGGGCGCCGGTGGCACCGAGGCTGACGGCCGCCGCAAAGCCCGCAGCCCCACGGGCTGTGGGGCCACGCGAGCGGCTGCCAAAGAGCTTTCCAACGAGGCACGGCTTTCCCTCCTGGCTCTTCGGGCGTGGGAGCTGTGGCCAGAGACGCGGCCCTACTGGAAAATGCTTCGCAGGCTGGCTCGGCAGCGCCAGGTGGGCGCCAGTGGCGCCGAGACTGACGGCCACCGCAAAGCCCGCAGCCCCACGGGCTCTGGGGCCACGCGAGCGGCTGCCAAAGAGCTTTCCAACGAGGCACGGCTTTCCCTCCTGGCTCTTCGGGCGTGGGAGCTGTGGCCAGAGCCGCGGCCCTACCGGAAAATGCTTCGCAGGCTGGCTCGGCGGCGCCAGGTGGGCGCCGGTGCCGCCGAGGCTGACGGCCGCCGCAAAGCCCGCAGCCCCACGGGCTGTGGGGCCACGCGAGCGGCTGCCAAAGAGCTTTCCAACGAGGCACGGCTTTCCCTCCTGGCTCTTCGGGCGTGGAAGCTGTGGCCAGAGACGCGGCCCTACCGGAAAATGATTCACAGGCTGGCGCGGCAGCGCTACGTAGGCATCGGTGGCGCCGAGGCTGACGGCCGCCGCAAAGCACGCAGCCCCACGGGCTGTGGGGCCACGCGAGCGGCTGCCAAAGAGCTTTCCAACGAGGCACGGCTTTCCCTCCTGGCTCTTCGGGCGTGGGAGCTGTGGCCAGAGCCGCGGCCCTACCGGAAAATGCTTCGCAGGCTGGCGCGGCGGCACCACGTGGGCGCCAGTGGCGCCAAGGCTGATGGCCGCCGCAAAGCCCGCAACCCCACGGGCTGTGGGGCCACGCGAGCGGCTGCCAAAGAGCTTTCCAACGAGGCACGGCTTTCCCTCCTGGCTCTTCGGGCGTGGGAGCTGTGGCCAGAGCCGCGGCCCTACCGGAAAATGCTTCGCAGGCTGGCACGGCGGCACCACGTGGGCGCCGGTGGCGCCGAGGCTGACGGCCGCCACAAAGCCCGCAGCCCCACGGGCTGTGGGGCCACGCGAGCGGCTGCCAAAGAGCTTTCCAACGAGGCATGGCTTTCCCTCCTGGCTCTTCGGGCGTGGGAGCTGTGCCAGAGCCGCGGCCCTACCGGAAAATGCTTCGCAATCTGGCGCGGCGGCACCACGTGGGCGCCGGTGGCGCCGAGGCTGATGGCCGCCGCAAAGCCCGCAGCCCCACGGGCTGTGGGGCCACGCGAGCGGCTGCCAAAGAGCTTTCCAACGAGGCACGGCTTTCCCTCCTGGCTCTTTGGGCGTGGGAGCTGTGGCCAGAGACGCGGCCCTACCGGAAAATGCTTCGCAGGCTGGCGCGGCGGCACCACGTGGGCGGCGGTGGCGCCGAGGCTGACGGCCGCCGCAAAGCCCGCAGCCCCACGGGCTGTGGGGCCACGCGAGCGGCTGCCAAAGAGCTTTCCAACGAGGCACGGCTTTCCCTCCTGGCTCTTCGGGCGTGGGAGCTGTGGCCAGAGCCGCGGCCCTACCGGAAAATGCTTCGCAGGCTGGCTCGGCGGCGCCAGGTGGGCACCGGTGGCGCCGAGGCTGACGGCCGCCGCAAAGCCCGCAGCCCCACGGGCTGTGGGGCCACGCTAGCGGCTGCCAAAGAGCTTTCCAACGATGCATGGCTTTCCCTCCTGGCTCTTCGGGCGTGGGAGCTGTGCCAGAGACGCGGCCCTACCGGAAAATGCTTCGCAGGCTGGCTCGGCGGCGCCAGGTGGGCGCCGGTGGTGCCGAGGCTGACAGCCGCCGCAAAGCCCGCAGCCCCACGGGCTGTGGGGCCACGCGAGCGGCTGCCAAAGAGGTTTCCAACGAGGCACGGCTTTCCCTCCTGGCTCTTCGGGCGTGGGAGCTGTGGCCAGAGACGCGGCCCTACCGGAAAATGCTTCGCAGGCTGGCGCGGCGGCACCACGTGGGCGCCGGTGGCGCCAAGGCTGATGGCCGCCGCAAAGCCCGCAGCCCCACGGGCTGTGGGGCCACGCGAGCGGCTGCCAAAGAGCTTTCCAACGAGGCACGGCTTTCCCTCCTGGCTCTTCGGGCGTGGGAGCTGTGGCCAGAGCCGCGGCCCTACCGGAAAATGCTTCGCAGGCTGGCACGGCGGCACCAGGTGGGCGCCGGTGGCGCCGAGGCTGACGGCCGCCGCAAAGCCCGCAGCCCCACGGGCTGTGGGGCCACGCGAGCGGCTGCCAAAGAGCTTTCCAACGAGGCATGGCTTTCCCTCCTGGCTCTTCGGGCGTGGGAGCTGTGCCAGAGACGCGGCCCTACCGGAAAATGCTTCGCAATCTGGCGCGGCGGCGCCAGGTGGGCGCCGGTGGCGCCGAGGCTGACGGCCGCCGCAAAGCCCGCAGCCCCACGGGCTGTGGGGCCACGCGAGCGGCTGCCAAAGAGCTTTCCAACGAGGCACGGCTTTCCCTCCTGGCTCTTCGGGCGTGGGAGCTGTGCCAGAGCCGCGGCCCTACCGGAAAATGCTTCGCAATCTGGCGCGGCGGCGCCAGGTGGGCGCCGGTGGCGCCGAGGCTGATGGCCGCCGCAAAGCCCGCAGCCCCACGGGCTGTGGGGCCACGCGAGCGGCTGCCAAAGAGGTTTCCAACGAGGCACGGCTTTCCCTCCTGGCTCTTCGGGCGTGGGAGCTGTGGCCAGAGCCGCGGCCCTACCGGAAAATGCTTCGCAATCTGGCGCGGCGGCACCACGTGGGCGCCGGTGGCGCCGAGGCTGACGGCCGCCGCAAAGCCCGCAGCCCCACGGGCTGTGGGGCCACGCGAGCGGCTGCCAAAGAGCTTTCCAACGAGGCACGGCTTTCCCTCCTGGCTCTTCGGGCATGGGAGCTGTGGCCAGAGCCGCGGCCCTACCGGAAAATGCTTCGCAGGCTGGCTCGGCGGCGCCAGGTGGGCGCCGGTGGCACCGAGGCTGACGGCCGCCGCAAAGCCCGCAGCCCCACGGGCTGTGGGGCCACGCGAGCGGCTGCCAAAGAGCTTTCCAACGAGGCACGGCTTTCCCTCCTGGCTCTTCGGGCGTGGGAGCTGTGGCCAGAGACGCGGCCCTACCCGAAAATGCTTCGCAGGCTGGCTCGGCGGCGCCAGGTGGGCGCCAGTGGCGCCGAGGCTGACGGCCACCGCAAAGCCCGCAGCCCCACGGGCTGTGGGGCCACGCGAGCGGCTGCCAAAGAGCTTTCCAACGAGGCACGGCTTTCCATCCTGGCTCTTCGGGCGTGGGAGCTGTGGCCAGAGCCGCGGCCCTACCGGAAAATGCTTCGCAGGCTGGCGCGGCGGCGCCACGTGGGCGCCGGTGGCGCCGAGGCTGACGGCCGCCGGAAAGCTTGCAGCCCCACGGGCTGTGGGGCCACGCGAGCGGCTGCCAAAGAGCTTTCCAACGAGGCACGGCTTTCCCTCCTGGCTCTTCGGGCGTGGGAGCTGTGGCCAGAGACGCGGCCCTACCGGAAAATGCTTCGCAGGCTGGCTCGGCGGCGCCAGGTGGGCGCCGGTGGTGCCGAGGCTGACGGCCGCCGCAAAGCCCGCAGCCCCACGGGCTGTGGGGCCACGCGAGCGGCTGCCAAAGAGGTTTCCAACGAGGCACGGCTTTCCCTCCTGGCTCTTCGGGCGTGGGAGCTGTGGCCAGAGCCGCGGCCCTACCGGAAAATGCTTCGCAGGCTGGCGCGGCGGCGCCAGGTGGGCGCCGGTGGCGCCAAGGCTGATGGCCGCCGCAAAGCCCGCAGCCCCACGGGCTGTGGGGCCAAGCGAGCGGCTGCCAAAGAGCTTTCCAACGAGGCATGGCTTTCCCTCCTGGCTCTTCGGGCGTGGGAGCTGTGCCAGAGACGCGGCCCTACCGGAAAATGCTTCGCAATCTGGCGCGGCGGCGCCAGGTGGGCGCCGGTGGCGCCGAGGCTGACGGCCGCCGCAAAGCCCGCAGCCCCACGGGCTGTGGGGCCACGCGAGCGGCTGCCAAAGAGCTTTCCAACGAGGCACGGCTTTCCCTCCTGGCTCTTCGGGCGTGGGAGCTGTGGCCAGAGCCGCGGCCCTACCGGAAAATGCTTCGCAGGCTGGCTCGGCGGCACCACGTGGGCGCCGGTGGCGCCAAGGCTGATGGCCGCCGCAAAGCCCGCAGCCCCACGGGCTGTGGGGCCACGCGAGCAGCTGCCAAAGAGCTTTCCAACGAGGCACGGCTTTCCCTCCTGGCTCTTCGGGCGTGGGAGCTGTGGCCAGAGCCGCGGCCCTACCGGAAAATGCTTCGCAGGCTGGCACGGCGGCACCAGGTGGGCGCCAGTGGCGCCGAGGCTGACGGCCGCCGCAAAGCCCGCAGCCCCACGGGCTGTGGGGCCACGCGAGCGGCTGCCAAAGAGCTTTCCAACGAGTCATGGCTTTCCCTCCTGGCTCTTCGGGCGTGGGAGCTGTGCCAGAGACGCGGCCCTACCGGAAAATGCTTCGCAATCTGGCGCGGCGGCGCCAGGTGGGCGCCGGTGGCGCCGAGGCAGACGGCCGCCGCAAAGCCCGCAGCCCCACGGGCTGTGGGGCCACGCGAGCGGCTGCCAAAGAGCTTTCCAACGAGGCACGGCTTTCCCTCCTGGCTCTTCGGGCGTGGGAGCTGTGGCCAGAGCCGCGGCCCTACCGGAAAATGCTTCGCAATCTGGCGCGGCGGCACCACGTGGGCGCCGGTGGCGCCGAGGCTGACGGCCGCCGCAAAGCCCGCAGCCCCACGGGCTGTGGGGCCACGCGAGCGGCTGCCAAAGAGCTTTCCAACGAGGCACGGCTTTCCCTCCTGGCTCTTCGGGCGTGGGAGCTGTGGCCAGAGACGCGGCCCTACCGGAAAATGCTTCGCAGGCTGGCTGGGCGGCGCCAGGTGGGCGCCGGTGGCACCGAGGCTGACGGCCGCCGCAAAGCCCGCAGCCCCACGGGCTGTGGGGCCACGCGAGCGGCTGCCAAAGAGCTTTCCAACGAGGCACGTCTTTCCCTCCTGGCTCTTCGGGCGTGGGAGCTGTGGCCAGAGCCGCAGCCCTACTGGAAAATGCTTCGCAGGCTGGCTCGGCAGCGCCAGGTGGGCGCCAGTGGCGCCGAGACTGACGGCCACCGCAAAGCCCGCAGCCCCACGGGCTGTGGGGCCACGCGAGCGGCTGCCAAAGAGCTTTCCAACGAGGTACGGCTTTCCCTCCTGGCTCTTCGGGCGTGGGAGCTGTGGCCAGAGCCGCGGCCCTACCGGAAAATGCTTCGCAGGCTGGCTCGGCGGCGCCAGTTGGGCGCCGGTGGCGCCGAGGCTGACGGCCGCCGCAAAGCCCGCAGCCCCACGGGCTGTGGGGCCACGCGAGCGGCTGCCAAAGAGCTTTCCAACGAGGCACGGCTTTCCCTCCTGGCTCTTCGGGCGTGGAAGCTGTGGCCAGAGACGCGGCCCTACCGGAAAATGATTCACAGGCTGGCGCGGCAGCGCTACGTAGGCATCGGTGGCGCCGAGGCTGACGGCCGCCGCAAAGCACGCAGCCCCACGGGCTGTGGGGCCACGCGAGCGGCTGCCAAAGAGCTTTCCAACGAGGCACGGCTTTCCCTCCTGGCTCTTCGGGCGTGGGAGCTGTGGCCAGAGACGCGGCCCTACCGGAAAATGCTTCGCAGGCTGGCGCGGCGGCACCACGTGGGCGCCAGTGGCGCCAAGGCTGATGGCCGCCGCAAAGCCCGCAACCCCACGGGCTGTGGGGCCACGCGAGCGGCTGCCAAAGAGCTTTCCAACGAGGCACGGCTTTCCCTCCTGGCTCTTCGGGCGTGGGAGCTGTGGCCAGAGCCGCGGCCCTACCGGAAAATGCTTCGCAGGCTGGCACGGCGGCACCACGTGGGCGCCGGTGGCGCCGAGGCTGACGGCCGCCGCAAAGCCCGCAGCCCCACGGGCTGTGGGGCCACGCGAGCGGCTGCCAAAGAGCTTTCCAACGAGGCATGGCTTTCCCTCCTGGCTCTTCGGGCGTCGGAGCTGTGCCAGAGCCGCGGCCCTACCGGAAAATGCTTCGCAATCTGGCGCGGCGGCGCCAGGTGGGCGCCGGTGGCGCCGAGGCTGATGGCCGCCGCAAAGCCCGCAGCCCCACGGGCTGTGGGGCCACGCGAGCGGCTGCCAAAGAGCTTTCCAACGAGGCACGGCTTTCCCTCCTGGCTCTTCGGGCGTGGGAGCTGTGGCCAGAGACGCGGCCCTACCGGAAAATGCTTCGCAGGCTGCCGCGGCGGCACCACATGGGCGGCGGTGGTGCCGAGGCTGACGGCCGCCACAAAGCCCGCAGCCCCACGGGCTGTGGGGCCACGCGAGCGGCTGCCAAAGAGCTTTCCAACGAGGCACGGCTTTCCCTCCTGGCTCTTCGGGCGTGGGAGCTGTGGCCAGAGCCGCGGCCCTACCGGAAAATGCTTCGCAGGCTGGCTCGGCGGCGCCAGGTGGGCGCCGGTGGCGCCGAGGCTGACGGCCGCCGCAAAGCCCGCAGCCCCACGGGCTGTGGGGCCACGCGAGCGGCTGCCAAAGAGCTTTCCAACGAGGCACGGCTTTCCCTCCTGGCTCTTCGGGCATGGGAGCTGTGCCAGAGACGTGGCCCTACCGGAAAATGCTTCGCAGGCTGGCTCGGCGGCGCCAGGTGGGCGCCGGTGGTGCCGAGGCTGACGGCCGCCGCAAAGCCCGCAGCCCCACGGGCTGTGGGGCCACGCGAGCGGCTGCCAAAGAGGTTTCCAACGAGGCACGGCTTTCCCTCCTGGCTCTTCAGGCGTGGGAGCTGTGGCCAGAGCCGCGGCCCTACCGGAAAATGCTTCGCAGGCTGGCGCGGCGGCACCACGTGGGCGCCGGTGGCGCCAAGGCTGATGGCCGCCGCAAAGCCCGCAGCCCCACGGGCTGTGGGGCCACGCGAGCGGCTGCCAAAGAGCTTTCCAACGAGGCACGGCTTTCCCTCCTGGCTCTTCGGGCGTGGGAGCTGTGGCCAGAGCCGCGGCCCTACCGGAAAATGCTTCGCAGGCTGGCACGGCGGCACCAGGTGGGCGCCAGTGGCTCCGAGGCTGACGGCCGCCGCAAAGCCCGCAGCCCCACGGGCTGTGGGGCCACGCGAGCGGCTGCCAAAGAGCTTTCCAACGAGGCACGGCTTTCCCTCCTGGCTCTTCGGGCGTGGGAGCTGTGGCCAGAGACGCGGCCCTACCAGAAAATGCTTCGCAGGCTGGCTCGGCGGCGCCAGGTGGGCGCCGGTGTCTCCGAGGCTGACGGCCGCCGCAAAGCCCGCAGCCCCACGGGCTGTGGGGCCACGCGAGCGGCTGCCAAAGAGCTTTCCAACGAGGCACGGCTTTCCCTCCTGGCTCTTCGGGCGTGGGAGCTGTGGCCAGAGACGCGGCCCTACCGGAAAATGCTTCGCAGGCTGGCTCGGCGGCGCCAGGTGGGCGCCGGTGGCGCCGAGGCTGACGGCTGCCGCAAAGCCCGCAGCCCCACGGGCTGTGGGGCCACGCGAGCGGCTGCCAAAGAGCTTTCCAACGAGGCACGGCTTTCCCTCCTGGCTCTTCGGGCGTGGGAGCTGTGGCCAGAGACGCGGCCCTACCGGAAAATGCTTCGCAGGCTGGCGCGGCGGCGCCAGGTGGGCGCCGGTGGCGCCGAGGCTGACGGCCGCCGCAAAGCCCGCAGCCCCACGGGCTGTGGGGCCACGCGAGCGGCTGCCAAAGAGCTTTCCAACGAGGCACGGCTTTCCCTCCTGGCTCTTCGGGTGTGGGAGCTGTGGCCAGAGCCGCGGCCCTACCGGAAAATGCTTCGCAGGCTGGCTCGGCGGCGCCAGGTGGGCGCCGGTGGCGCCGAGGCTGACGGCCGCCGCAAAGCCCGCAGCCCCACGGGCTGTGGGGCCACGCGAGCGGCTGCCAAAGAGCTTTCCAACGAGGCACGGCTTTCCCTCCTGGCTCTTCGGGCGTGGGAGCTGTGGCCAGAGACGCGGCCCTACCGGAAAATGCTTCGCAGGCTGGCTCGGCGACGCCAGGTGGGCGCCGGTGGCGCCGAGGCTGACGGCCGCCGCAAAGCCCGCAGCCCCACGGGCTGTGGGGCCACGCGAGCGGCTGCCAAAGAGCTTTCCAACGAGGCACGGCTTTCCCTCCTGGCTCTTCGGGCGTGGGAGCTGTGGCCAGAGACGCGGCCCTACCGGAAAATGCTTCGCAGGCTGGCTCGGCGGCGCCAGGTGGGCGCCGGTGGCACCGAGGCTGACGGCCGCCGCAAAGCCCGCAGCCCCACGGGCTGTGGGGCCACGCGAGCGGCTGCCAAAGAGCTTTCCAACGAGGCACGGCTTTCCCTCCTGGCTCTTCGGGCGTGGGAGCTGTGGCCAGAGACGCGGCCCTACCCGAAAATGCTTCGCAGGCTGGCTCGGCGGCGCCAGGTGGGCGCCGGTGGCGCCGAGGCTGACGGCCTCCGCAAAGCCCGCAGCCCCACGGGCTGTGGGGCCACGCGAGCGGCTGCCAAAGAGCTTTCCAACGAGGCACGGCTTTCCCTCCTGGCTCTTCGGGCGTGGGAGCTGTGGCCACAGACGCGGCCCTACCCGAAAATGCTTCGCAGGCTGGCTCGGCGGCGCCAGGTGGGCGCCGGTGGCGCCGAGGCTGACGGCCGCCGCAAAGCCCGCAGCCCCACGGGCTGTGGGGCCACGCGAGCGGCTGCCAAAGAGCTTTCCAACGAGGCACGGCTTTCCCTCCTGGCTCTTCGGGTGTGGGAGCTGTGGCCAGAGCCGCGGCCCTACCGGAAAATGCTTCGCAGGCTGGCGCGGCGGCGCCAGGTGGGCGCCGGTGGCACCGAGGCTGACGGCCGCCGCAAAGCCCGCAGCCCCACGGGCTGTGGGGCCACGCGAGCGGCTGCCAAAGAGCTTTCCAACGAGGCACGGCTTTCCCTCCTGGCTCTTCGGGCGTGGGAGCTGTGGCCAGAGACGCGGCCCTACCGGAAAATGCTTCGCAGGCTGGCTCGGCGGCGCCAGGTGGGCGCCGGTGGCGCCGAGGCTGACGGCCGCCGCAAAGCCCGCAGCCCCACGGGCTGTGGGGCCACGCGAGCGGCTGCCAAAGAGCTTTCCAACGAGGCACGGCTTTCCCTCCTGGCTCTTCGGGTGTGGGAGCTGTGGCCAGAGCCGCGGCCCTACCGGAAAATGCTTCGCAGGCTGGCTCGGCGGCGCCAGGTGGGCGGCGGTGGCGCCGAGGCTGACGGCCGCCGCAAAGCCCGCAGCCCCACGGGCTGTGGGGCCACGCGAGCGGCTGCCAAAGAGCTTTCCAACGAGGCACGGCTTTCCCTCCTGGCTCTTCGGGCGTGGGAGCTGTGGCCAGAGACGCGGCCCTACCCGAAAATGCTTCGCAGGCTGGCTCGGCGGCGCCAGGTGGGCGCCGGTGGCGCCGAGGCTGACGGCCGCCGCAAAGCCCGCAGCCCCACGGGCTGTGGGGCCACGCGAGCGGCTGCCAAAGAGCTTTCCAACGAGGCACGGCTTTCCCTCCTGGCTCTTCGGGTGTGGGAGCTGTGGCCAGAGCCGCGGCCCTACCGGAAAATGCTTCGCAGGCTGGCGCGGCGCCGCCAGGTGGGCGCCGGTGGCACCGAGGCTGACGGCCGCCGCAAAGCCCGCAGCCCCACGGGCTGTGGGGCCACGCGAGCGGCTGCCAAAGAGCTTTCCAACGAGGCACGGCTTTCCCTCCTGGCTCTTCGGGCGTGGGAGCTGTGGCCAGAGACGCGGCCCTACCAGAAAATGCTTCGCAGGCTGGCTCGGCGGCGCCAGGTGGGCGCCGGTGGCGCCGAGGCTGACGGCCGCCGCAAAGCCCGCAGCCCCACGGGCTGTGGGGCCACGCGAGCGGCTGCCAAAGAGCTTTCCAACGAGGCACGGCTTTCCCTCCTGGCTCTTCGGGCGTGGGAGCTGTGGCCAGAGACGCGGCCCTACCCGAAAATGCTTCGCAAGCTGGCTCGGCGGCGCCAGGTGGGCGCCGGTGGCGCCGAGGCTGACGGCCGCCGCAAAGCCCGCAGCCCCACGGGCTGTGGGGCCACGCGAGCGGCTGCCAAAGAGCTTTCCAACGAGGCACGGCTTTCCCTCCTGGCTCTTCGGGTGTGGGAGCTGTGGCCAGAGACGCGGCCCTACCGGAAAATGCTTCGCAGGCTGGCGCGGCGGCGCCAGGTGGGCGCCGGTGGCACCGAGGCTGACGGCCGCCGCAAAGCCCGCAGCCCCACGGGCTGTGGGGCCACGCGAGCGGCTGCCAAAGAGCTTTCCAACGAGGCACGGCTTTCCCTCCTGGCTCTTCGGGCGTGGGAGCTGTGGCCAGAGACGCGGCCCTACCGGAAAATGCTTCGCAGGCTGGCTCGGCGGCGCCAGGTGGGAGCCGGTGGCGCCGAGGCTGACGGCCGCCGCAAAGCCCGCAGCCCCACGGGCTGTGGGGCCACGCGAGCGGCTGCCAAAGAGCTTTCCAACGAGGCACGGCTTTCCCTCCTGGCTCTTCGGGTGTGGGAGCTGTGGCCAGAGCCGCGGCCCTACCGGAAAATGCTTCGCAGGCTGGCTCGGCGGCGCCAGGTGGGCGCCGGTGGCGCCGAGGCTGACGGCCGCCGCAAAGCCCGCAGCCCCACGGGCTGTGGGGCCACGCGAGCGGCTGCCAAAGAGCTTTCCAACGAGGCACGGCTTTCCCTCCTGGCTCTTCGGGTGTGGGAGCTGTGGCCAGAGACGCGGCCCTACCGGAAAATGCTTCGCAGGCTGGCGCGGCGGCTCCAGGTGGGCGCCGGTGGCGCCGAGGCTGACGG
This sequence comes from Larus michahellis, assembly GCF_964199755.1. NCBI lineage: Eukaryota > Metazoa > Chordata > Aves > Charadriiformes > Laridae > Larus > Larus michahellis. Next base: position 500,514 of record NW_027436014.1, on the reverse strand, counting down.
CCGCCGCAAAGCCCGCAGCCCCACGGGCTGTGGGGCCACGCGAGCGGCTGCCAAAGAGGTTTCCAACGAGGCACGGCTTTCCCTCCTGGCTCTTCGGGCGTGGGAGCTGTGGCCAGAGACGCGGCCCTACTGGAAAATGCTTCGCAGGCTGGCTCGGCGGCGCCAGGTGGGAGCCGGTGGCGCCGAGGCTGACGGCCGCCGCAAAGCCCGCAGCCCCACGGGCTGTGGGGCCACGCGAGCGGCTGCCAAAGAGCTTTCCAACGAGGCACGGCTTTCCCTCCTGGCTCTTCGGGTGTGGGAGCTGTGGCCAGAGACGCGGCCCTACCCGAAAATGCTTCGCAGGCTGGCTCGGCGGCGCCAGGTGGGCGCCGGTGGCGCCGAGGCTGACGGCCGCCGCAAAGCCCGCAGCCCCACGGGCTGTGGGGCCACGCGAGCGGCTGCCAAAGAGCTTTCCAACGAGGCACGGCTTTCCCTCCTGGCTCTTCGGGCGTGGGAGCTGTGGCCAGAGACGCGGCCCTACCGGAAAATGCTTCGCAGGCTGGCTCGGCGGCGCCAGGTGGGCGCCGGTGGCTCCGAGGCTGACGGCCGCCGCAAAGCCCGCAGCCCCACGGGCTGTGGGGCCACGCGAGCGGCTGCCAAAGAGCTTTCCAACGAGGCACGGCTTTCCCTCCTGGCTCTTCGGGCGTGGGAGCTGTGGCCAGAGACGCGGCCCTACCCGAAAATGCTTCGCAGGCTGGCACGGCGGCACCACGTGGGCGCCGGTGGCGCCGAGGCTGACGGCCGCCGCAAACCCCGCAGCCCCACGGGCTGTGGGGCCACGCGAGCGGCTGCCAAAGAGCTTTCCAACGAGGCATGGCTTTCCCTCCTGGCTCTTCGGGCGTGGGAGCTGTGGCCAGAGCCGCGGCCCTACCGGAAAATGCTTCGCAGGCTGGCTCGGCGACGCCAGGTGGGCGCCGGTGGCGCCGAGGCTGACGGCCGCCGCAAAGCCCGCAGCCCCACGGGCTGTGGGGCCACGCGAGCGGCTGCCAAAGAGCTTTCCAACGAGGCACGGCTTTCCCTCCTGGCTCTTCGGGCGTGGGAGCTGTGGCCAGAGCCGCGGCCCTACCAGAAAATGCTTCGCAGGCTGGCTCGGCGGCGCCAGGTGGGCGGCGGTGCCGCCGAGGCTGACGGCCGCCGCAAAGCCCGCAGCCCCACGGGCTGTGGGGCCACGCGAGCGGCTGCCAAAGAGCTTTCCAACGAGGCACGGCTTTCCCTCCTGGCTCTTCGGGCGTGGGAGCTGTGGCCAGAGACGCGGACCTACCCGAAAATGCTTCGCAGGCTGGCACGGCGGCACCACGTGGGCCCCGGTGGCTCCGAGGCTGACGGCCGCCGCAAAGCCCGCAGCCCCACGGGCTGTGGGGCCACGCGAGCGGCTGCCAAAGAGGTTTCCAACGAGGCACGGCTTTCCCTCCTGGCTCTTCGGGCGTGGGAGCTGTGGCCAGAGACGCGGCCCTACCGCAAAATCCTTCGCAATCTGGCGCGGCGGTACCACGTGGGCGGCGGTGGCGCCGAGGCTGACGGCCGCCGCAAAGCCCGCAGCCCCACGGGCTGTGGGGCCACGCGAGCGGCTGCCAAAGAGCTTTCCAACGAGGCACGGCTTTCCCTCCTGGCTCTTCGGGCGTGGGAGCTGTGGCCAGAGCCGCGGCCCTACCGGAAAATGCTTCGCAGGCTGGCTCGGCGGCGCCACGTGGGCGCTGGTGGCGCCGAGGCTGATGGCCGCCGCAAAGCCCGCAGCCCCACGGGCTGTGGGGCCACGCGAGCGGCTGCCAAAGAGCTTTCCAACGAGGCACGGCTTTCCCTCCTGGCTCTTCGGGCGTGGGAGCTGTGGCCAGAGACGCGGCCCTACCGGAAAATGCTTCGCAGGCTGGCTCGGCGGCGCCAGGTGGGCGGCGGTGGCGCCGAGGCTGACGGCCGCCGCAAAGCCCGCAGCCCCACGGGCTGTGGGGCCACGTGAGCGGCTGCCAAAGAGCTTTCCAATGAGGCACGGCTTTCCCTCCTGGCTCTTCGGGCGTGGGAGATGTGGCCAGAGCCGCGGCCCTACCCGAAAATGCTTCGCAGGCTGGCACGGCGGCACCACGTGGGCGCCGGTGGCACCGAGGCTGACGGCCGCCGCAAAGCCCGCAGCCCCACGGGCTGTGGGGCCACGCGAGCGGCTGCCAAAGAGCTTTCCAACGAGGCACGGCTTTCCCTCCTGGCTCTTCGGGCGTGGGAGCTGTGGCCAGAGACGCGGCCCTACCGGAAAATGCTTCGCAGGCTGGCGTGGCGGCGCCAGGTGGGCGCCGGTGGCGCCGAGGCTGACGGCCGCCGCAAAGCCCGCAGCCCCACGGGCTGTGGGGCCACGCGAGCGGCTGCCAAAGAGCTTTCCAACGAGGCACGGGTTTCCCTCCTGGCTCTTCGGGCGTGGGAGCTGTGGCCAGAGACGCGGCCCTACCGGAAAATGCTTCGCAGGCTGGCGCAGCGGCGCCACGTGGGCGCCGGTGGCGCCGAGGCTGATGGTCGCCGCAAAGCCCGCAGCCCCACGGGCTGTGGGGCCACACGAGCGGCTGCCAAAGAGCTTTCCAACGAGGCACGGCTTTCCCTCCTGGCTCTTCGGGCGTGGAGCTGTGGCCAGAGACGCGGCCCTACCCGAAAATGCTTCGCAGGCTGGCTCGGCGACGCCAGGTGGGCGCCGGTGGCGCCGAGGCTGACGGCCGCCGCAAAGCCTGCAGCCCCACGGGCTGTGGGGCCACGCGAGCGGCTGCCAAAGAGCTTTCCAACGAGGCACGGCTTTCCCTCCTGGCTCTTCGGGCGTGGGAGCTGTGGCCAGAGACGCGGCCCTACCCGAAAATGCTTCGCAGGCTTGCTCGGTGGCACCACGTGGGCGCCGGTGGCGCCGAGGCTGACGGCCGCCGCAAAGCCCGCAGCCCCACGGGCTGTGGGGCCACGCGAGCGGCTGCCAAAGAGCTTTCCAACGAGGCACGGCTTTCCCTCCTGGCTCTTCGGGCGTGGGAGCTGTGGCCAGAGACGCGGCCCTACCCGAAAATGCTTCGCAGGCTGGCTCGACGGCGCCAGGTGGGCGCCGGTGGCGCCGAGGCTGACGGCCGCCGCAAAGCCCGCAGCCCCACGGGCTGTGGGGCCACGCGAGCGGCTGCCAAAGAGCTTTCCAACGAGGCACGGCTTTCCCTCCTGGCTCTTCGGGCGTGGGAGCTGTGGCCAGAGACGCGGCCCTACCGGAAAATGCTTCACAGGCTGGCGCAGCGGCGCCACGTGGGCGCCGGTGGCGACGAGGCTGATGGTCGCCGCAAAGCCCGCAGCCCCACGGGCTGTGGGGCCACGCGAGCGGCTGCCAAAGAGCTTTCCAACGAGGCACGGCTTTCCCTCCTGGCTCTTCGGGCGTGGGAGCTGTGGCCAGAGCCGCGGCCCTACCGGAAAATGCTTCGCAGGCTGGCACGGCGGCACCATGTGGGCGCCGGTGGCGCCGAGGCTGACGGCCGCCGCAAAGCCCGCAGCCCCACGGGCTGTGGGGCCACGCGAGCGGCTGCCAAAGAGCTTTCCAACGAGGCACGGCTTTCCCTCCTGGCTCTTCGGGCGTGGGAGCTGTGGCCAGAGACGCGGCCCTACCCGAAAATGCTTCGCAGGCTGGCTCGACGGCGCCAGGTGGGCGCCGGTGGCGCCGAGGCTGACGGCCGCCGCAAAGCCCGCAGCCCCACGGGCTGTGGGGCCACGCGAGCGGCTGCCAAAGAGCTTTCCAACGAGGCACGGCTTTCCCTCCTGGCTCTTCGGGCGTGGGAGCTGTGGCCAGAGACGCGGCCCTACCGGAAAATGCTTCACAGGCTGGCGCAGCGGCGCCACGTGGGCGCCGGTGGCGACGAGGCTGATGGTCGCCGCAAAGCCCGCAGCCCCACGGGCTGTGGGGCCACGCGAGCGGCTGCCAAAGAGCTTTCCAACGAGGCACGGCTTTCCCTCCTGGCTCTTCGGGCGTGGGAGCTGTGGCCAGAGCCGCGGCCCTACCGGAAAATGCTTCGCAGGCTGGCACGGCGGCACCATGTGGGCGCCGGTGGCGCCGAGGCTGACGGCCGCCGCAAACCCCGCAGCCCCACGGGCTGTGGGGCCACGCGAGCGGCTGCCAAAGAGCTTTCCAACGAGGCACGGCTTTCCCTCCTGGCTCTTCGGGCGTGGGAGCTGTGGCCAGAGCCGCGGCCCTACCGGAAAATGCTTCGCAGGCTGGCTCGGCGGCGCCAGGTGGGCGGCGGTGCCGCCGAGGCTGACGGCCGCCGCAAAGCCCGCAGCCCCACGGGCTGTGGGGCCACGCGAGCGGCTGCCAAAGAGCTTTCCAACGAGGCACGGCTTTCCCTCCTGGCTCTTCGGGCGTGGGAGCTGTGGCCAGAGCCGCGGCCCTACCGCAAAATCCTTCGCAATCTGGCGCGGCGGCACCACGTGGGCGGCGGTGGCGCCGAGGCTGACGGCCGCCGCAAAGCCCGCAGCCCCACGGGCTGTGGGGCCACGCGAGCGGCTGCCAAAGAGCTTTCCAACGAGGCACGGCTTTCCCTCCTGGCTCTTCGGGCGTGGGAGCTGTGGCCAGAGCCGCGGCCCTACCGGAAAATGCTTCGCAGGCTGGCTCGGCGGCGCCAGGTGGGCGCCGGTGGCGCCGAGGCTGACGGCCGCCGCAAAGCCCGCAGCCCCACGGGCTGTGGGGCCACGCGAGCGGCTGCCAAAGAGCTTTCCAACGAGGCACGGCTTTCCCTCCTGGCTCTTCGGGCGTGGGAGCTGTGGCCAGAGACGCGGCCCTACCGGAAAATGCTTCGCAGCCTGGCTCGGCGGCGCCAGGTGGGCGCCGGTGGCGCCGAGGCTGATGGCCGCCGCAAAGCCCGCAGCCCCACGGGCTGTGGGGCCACGCGAGCGGCTGCCAAAGAGCTTTCCAACGAGGCACGGCTTTCCCTCCTGGCTCTTCGGGCGTGGGAGCTGTGGCCAGAGACGCGGCCCTACCGGAAAATGCTTCGCAGGCTGGCTCGGCGGCGCCAGGTGGGCGCCGGTGGCGCCGAGGCTGACGGCCGCCGCAAAGCCCGCAGCCCCACGGGCTGTGGGGCCACGTGAGCGGCTGCCAAAGATCTTTCCAATGAGGCACGGCTTTCCCTCCTGGCTCTTCGGGCGTGGGAGCTGTGGCCAGAGACGCGGCCCTACCCGAAAATGCTTCGCAGGCTGGCACGGCGGCACCACGTGGGCGGCGGTGGCGCCGAGGCTGACGGCCGCCGCAAAGCCCGCAGCCCCACGGGCTGTGGGGCCACGCGAGCGGCTGCCAAAGAGCTTTCCAACGAGGCACGGCTTTCCCTCCTGGCTCTTCGGGCGTGGGAGCTGTGGCCAGAGCCGCGGCCCTACCGGAAAATGCTTCGCAGGCTGGCTCGGAGGCGCCAGGTGGGCGGCGGTTGTGCTGAGGCTGACGGCCGCCGCAAAGCCCGCAGCCCCACGGGCTGTGGGGCCACGCGAGCGGCTGCCAAACAGCTTTCCAACGAGGCACGGCTTTCCCTCCTGGCTCTTCGGGCGTGGGAGCTGTGGCCAGAGACGCGGCCCTACCGGAAAATGCTTCGCAGGCTGGCGCAGCGGCGCCACGTGGGCGCCGGTGGCGCCGAGGCTGATGGTCGCCGCAAAGCCCGCAGCCCCACGGGCTGTGGGGCCACGCGAGCGGCTGCCAAAGAGCTTTCCAACGAGGCACGGCTTTCCCTCCTGGCTCTTCGGGCGTGGGAGCTGTGGCCAGAGCCGCGGCCCTACCGGAAAATGCTTCGCAGGCTGGCTCGGAGGCGCCAGGTGGGCGGCGGTTGTGCTGAGGCTGACGGCCGCCGCAAAGCCCGCAGCCCCACGGGCTGTGGGGCCACGCGAGCGGCTGCCAAACAGCTTTCCAACGAGGCACGGCTTTCCCTCCTGGCTCTTCGGGCGTGGGAGCTGTGGCCAGAGACGCGGCCCTACCGGAAAATGCTTCGCAGGCTGGCGCAGCGGCGCCACGTGGGCGCCGGTGGCGCCGAGGCTGATGGTCGCCGCAAAGCCCGCAGCCCCACGGGCTGTGGGGCCACGCGAGCGGCTGCCAAAGAGCTTTCCAACGAGGCACGGCTTTCCCTCCTGGCTCTTCGGGCGTGGGAGCTGTGGCCAGAGATGCGGCCCTACCTGAAAATGCTTCGCAGGCTGGCTCGGCGGCGCCAGGTGGGCGCCGGTGGCGCCGAGGCTGACGGCCGCCGCAAAGCCCGCAGCCCCACGGGCTGCGGGGCCACGCGAGCGGCTGCCAAAGAGCTTTCCAACGAGGCACGGCTTTCCCTCCTGGCTCTTCGGGCGTGGGAGCTGTGGCCAGAGACGCGGCCCTACCCGAAAATGCTTCGCAGGCTGGGACGGCGGCACCACGTGGGCGCCGGTGGCGCCGAGGCTGACGGCCGCCGCAAAGCCCGCAGCCCCACGGGCTGTGGGGCCACGTGAGCGGCTGCCAAAGAGCTTTCCAACGAGGCACGGCTTTCCCTCCTGGCTCTTCGGGCATGGGAGCTGTGGCCAGAGCCGCGGCCCTACCCGAAAATGCTTCGCAGGCTGGCGCGGCGGCGCCAGGTGGGCGGCGGTGGCGCCGAGGCTGACGGCCGCCGCAAAGCCCGCAGCCCCACGGGCTGTGGGGCCACGCGAGCGGCTGCCAAAGAGCTTTCCAACGAGGCACGGCTTTCCCTCCTGGCTCTTCGGGCGTGGGAGCTGTGGCCAGAGCCGCGGCCCTACCCGAAAATGCTTCGCAGGCTGTCTCGGCGACGCCAGGTGGGCGCCGGTGGCGCCGAGGCTGACGGCCGCCGCAAAGCCCGCAGCCCCACGGGCTGTGGGTCCACGCGAGCGGCTGCCAAAGAGCTTTCCAACGAGGCACGGCTTTCCCTCCTGGCTCTTCGGGCGTGGGAGCTGTGGCCAGAGCCGCGGCCCTACCGGAAAATGCTTCGCAGGCTGGCTCGGCGGCGCCAGGTGGGCGGCGGTGCCGCCGAGGCTGACGGCCGCCGCAAAGCCCGCAGCCCCACGGGCTGTGGGGCCACGCGAGCGGCTGCCAAAGAGCTTTCCAACGAGGCACGGCTTTCCCCTCCTGGCTCTTCGGGCGTGGGAGCTGTGGCCAGAGACGCGGCCCTACCCGAAAATGCTTCGCAGGCTGGCACGGCGGCACCACGTGGGCGCCGGTGCCGCCGAGGCTGACGGCCGCCGCAAACCCCGCAGCCCCACGGGCTGTGGGGCCACGCGAGCGGCTGCCAAAGAGCTTTCCAATGAGGCACGGCTTTCCCTCCTGGCTCTTCGGGCGTGGGAGCTGTGGCCAGAGCCGCGGCCCTACCGGAAAATGCTTCGCAGGCTGGCTTGGCGACGCCAGGTGGGCGCCGGTGGCGCCGAGGCTGACGGCCGCCGCAAAGCCCGCAGCCCCACGGGCTGTGGGGCCACGCGAGCGGCTGCCAAAGAGCTTTCCAACGAGGCACGGCTTTCCCTCCTGGCTCTTCGGGCGTGGGAGCTGTGGCCAGAGCCGCGGCCCTACCGGAAAATGCTTCGCAGGCTGGCTCGGCGGCGCCAGGTGGGCGGCGGTGGCGCCGAGGCTGACGGCCGCCGCAAAGCCCGCAGCCCCACGGGCTGTGGGGCCACGCGAGCGGCTGCCAAAGAGCTTTCCAACGAGGCACGGCTTTCCCTCCTGGCTCTTCGGGCGTGGGAGCTGTGGCCAGAGACGCGGCCCTACCCGAAAATGCTTCGCAGGCTGGCACGGCGGCACCACGTGAGCGCCGGTGGCTCCGAGGCTGACGGCCGCCGCAAAGCCCGCAGCCCCACGGGCTGTGGGGCCACGCGAGCGGCTGCCAAAGAGCTTTCCAACGAGGCACGGCTTTCCCTCCTGGCTCTTCGGGCGTGGGAGCTGTGGCCAGAGCCGCGGCCCTACCGCAAAATCCTTCGCAATCTGGCGCGGCGGCACCACGTGGGCGGCGGTGGCGCCGAGGCTGACGGCCGCCGCAAAGCCCGCAGCCCCACGGGCTGTGGGGCCACGCGAGCGGCTGCCAAAGAGCTTTCCAACGAGGCACGGCTTTCCCTCCTGGCTCTTCGGGCGTGGGAGCTCTGGCCAGAGACGCGGCCCTACCGGAAAATGCTTCGCAGGCTGGCTCGGCGGCGCCAGGTGGGCGCCGGTGGCGCCGAGGCTGACGGCCGCCGCAAAGCCCGCAGCCCCACGGGCTGTGGGGCCACGTGAGCGGCTGCCAAAGAGCTTTCCAATGAGGCACGGCTTTCCCTCCTGGCTCTTCGGGCGTGGGAGCTGTGGCCAGAGACGCGGCCCTACCCGAAAATGCTTCGCAGGCTGGCACGGCGGCACCACGTGGGCGCCGGTGGCGCCGAGGCTGACGGCCGCCGCAAAGCCCGCAGCCCCACGGGCTGTGGGGCCACGCGAGCGGCTGCCAAAGAGCTTTCCAACGAGGCACGGCTTTCCCTCCTGGCTCTTCGGGCGTGGGAGCTGTGGCCAGAGATGCGGCCCTACCTGAAAATGCTTCGCAGGCTGGCTCGGCGGCACCACGTGGGCGCCGGTGGCGCCGAGGCTGACGGCCGCCGCAAAGCCCGCAGCCCCACGGGCTGTGGGGCCACGCGAGCGGCTGCCAAAGAGCTTTCCAACGAGGCACGGCTTTCCCTCCTGGCTCTTCGGGCGTGGGAGCTGTGGCCAGAGACGCGGCCCTACCCGAAAATGCTTCGCAGGCTGGCTCGGCGGCGCCAGGTGGGCGCCGGTGGCGCCGAGGCTGACGGCCGCCGCAAAGCCCGCAGCCCCACGGGCTGTGGGGCCACGCGAGCGGCTGCCAAAGAGCTTTCCAACGAGGCACGGCTTTCCCTCCTGGCTCTTCGGGCGTGGGAGCTGTGGCCAGAGCCGCGGCCATACCGGAAATGCTTCGCAGGCTGGCTCGGCGACGCCAGGTGGGCGCCGGTGGCGCCGAGGCTGACGGCCGCCGCAAAGCCCGCAGCCCCACGGGCTGTGGGGCCACGCGAGCGGCTGCCAAAGAGCTTTCCAACGAGGCACGGCTTTCCCTCCTGGCTCTTTGGGCGTGGGAGCTGTGGCCAGAGCCGCGGCCCTACCGGAAAATGCTTCGCAGGCTGGCTCGGAGGCGCCAGGTGGGCGCCGGTGGCGCCGAGGCTGATGGCCGCCGCAAAGCCCGCAGCCCCACGGGCTGTGGGGCCACGCGAGCGGCTGCCAAAGAGCTTTCCAACGAGGCACGGCTTTCCCTCCTGGCTCTTCGGGCGTGGGAGCTGTGGCCAGAGCCGCGGCCCTACCGGAAAATGCTTCGCAGGCTGGCTCGGCGACGCCAGGTGGGCGCCGGTGGCGCTGAGGCTGACGGCCGCCGCAAAGCCTGCAGCCCCACGGGCTGTGGGGCCACGCGAGCGGCTGCCAAAGAGCTTTCCAACGAGGCACGGCTTTCCCTCCTGGCTCTTCGGGCGTGGGAGCTGTGGCCAGAGCCGCGGCCCTACCGGAAAATGCTTCGCAGGCTGGCTCGGCGACGCCAGGTGGGCGCCGGTGGCGCCGAGGCTGACGGCCGCCGCAAAGCCCACAGCCCCACGGGCTGTGGGGCCACGCGAGCGGCTGCCAAAGAGCTTTCCAACGAGGCACGGCTTTCCCTCCTGGCTCTTCGGGCGTGGGAGCTGTGGCCAGAGACGCGGCCCTACCGGAAAATGCTTCGCAGGCTGGCTCGGCGGCGCCAGGTCTGCGCCGGTGGCGCCGAGGCTGACGGCCGCCGCAAAGCCCGCAGCCCCACGGGCTGTGGGGCCACGTGAGCGGCTGCCAAAGAGCTTTCCAACGAGGCACGGCTTTCCCTCCTGGCTCTTCGGGCGTGGGAGCTGTGGCCAGAGACGCGGCCCTACCGGAAAATGCTTCGCAGGCTGGCACGGCGGCACCACGTGGGCGCCGGTGGCTCCGAGGCTGACGGCCGCCGGAAAGCCCGCAGCCCCACGGGCTGTGGGGCCACGCGAGCGGCTGCCAAAGAGCTTTCCAACGAGGCATGGCTTTCCCTCCTGGCTCTTCGGGCGTGGGAGCTGTGGCCAGAGCCGCGGCCCTACCGGAAAATGCTTCGCAATCTGGCGCGGCGGAACCACGTGGGCGGCGGTGGCGCCGAGGCTGACGGCCGCCGCAAAGCCCGCAGCCCCACGGGCTGTGGGGTCACGCGAGCGGCTGCCAAAGAGCTTTCCAACGAGGCACGGCTTTCCCTCCTGGCTCTTCGGGCGTGGGAGCTGTGGCCAGAGCCGCGGCCCTACCGGAAAATGCTTCGCAGGCTGGCTCGGCGACGCCAGGTGGGCGCCGGTGGCACCGAGGCTGACGGCCGCCGCAAAGCCCGCAGCCCCACGGGCTGTGGGGCCACGCGAGCGGCTGCCAAAGAGCTTTCCAACGAGGCACGGCTTTCCCTCCTGGCTCTTCGGGCGTGGGAGCTGTGGCCAGAGCCGCGGCCCTACCCGAAAATGCTTCGCAGGCTGGCACGGCGGCACCACGTGGGCGCCGGTGCCGCCGAGGCTGACGGCCGCCGCAAACCCCGCAGCCCCACGGGCTGTGGGGCCACGCGAGTGGCTGCCAAAGAGCTTTCCAATGAGGCACGGCTTTCCCTCCTGGCTCTTCGGGCGTGGGAGCTGTGGCCAGAGCCGCGGCCCTACCGGAAAATGCTTCGCAGGCTGGCTTGGCGACGCCAGGTGGGCGCCGGTGGCGCCGAGGCTGACGGCCGCCGCAAAGCCCGCAGCCCCACGGGCTGTGGGGCCACGCGAGCGGCTGCCAAAGAGCTTTCCAACGAGGCACGGCTTTCCCTCCTGGCTCTTCGGGCGTGGGAGCTGTGGCCAGAGACGCGGCCCTACCGGAAAATGCTTCGCAGGCTGGCTCGGCGGCGCCAGGTGGGCGGCGGTGGCGCCGAGGCTGACGGCCGCCGCAAAGCCCGCAGCCCCACGGGCTGTGGGGCCACGCGAGCGGCTGCCAAAGAGCTTTCCAACGAGGCACGGCTTTCCCTCCTGGCTCTTCGGGCGTGGGAGCTGTGGCCAGAGACGCGGCCCTACCCGAAAATGCTTCGCAGGCTGGCACGGCGGCACCACGTGAGCGCCGGTGGCTCCGAGGCTGACGGCCGCCGCAAAGCCCGCAGCCCCACGGGCTGTGGGGCCACGCGAGCGGCTGCCAAAGAGCTTTCCAACGAGGCACGGCTTTCCCTCCTGGCTCTTCGGGCGTGGGAGCTGTGGCCAGAGATGCGGCCCTACCTGAAAATGCTTCGCAGGCTGGCTCGGCGGCACCACGTGGGCGGCGGTGGCGCCGAGGCTGACGGCCGCCGCAAAGCCCGCAGCCCCACGGGCTGTGGGGCCACGCGAGCGGCTGCCAAAGAGCTTTCCAACGAGGCACGGCTTTCCCTCCTGGCTCTTCGGGCGTGGGAGCTGTGGCCAGAGCCGCGGCCCTACCGGAAAATGCTTCGCAGGCTGGCTCGGCGGCGCCAGGTGGGCGCCGGTGGCGCCGAGGCTGACGGCCGCCGCAAAGCCCGCAGCCCCACGGGCTGTGGGGCCACGTGAGCGGCTGCCAAAGAGCTTTCCAATGAGGCACGGCTTTCCCTCCTGGCTCTTCGGGCGTGGGAGCTGTGGCCAGAGACGCGGCCCTACCCGAAAATGCTTCGCAGGCTGGCACGGCGGCACCACGTGGGCGCCGGTGGCGCCGAGGCTGACGGCCGCCGCAAAGCCCGCAGCCCCACGGGCTGTGGGGCCACGCGAGCGGCTGCCAAAGAGCTTTCCAACGAGGCACGGCTTTCCCTCCTGGCTCTTCGGGCGTGGGAGCTGTGGCCAGAGATGCGGCCCTACCTGAAAATGCTTCGCAGGCTGGCTCGGCGGCACCACGTGGGCGCCGGTGGCGCCGAGGCTGACGGCCGCCGCAAAGCCCGCAGCCCCACGGGCTGTGGGGCCACGCGAGCGGCTGCCAAAGAGCTTTCCAACGAGGCACGGCTTTCCCTCCTGGCTCTTCGGGCGTGGGAGCTGTGGCCAGAGACGCGGCCCTACCCGAAAATGCTTCGCAGGCTGGCTCGGCGGCGCCAGGTGGGCGCCGGTGGCGCCGAGGCTGACGGCCGCCGCAAAGCCCGCAGCCCCACGGGCTGTGGGGCCACGCGAGCGGCTGCCAAAGAGCTTTCCAACGAGGCACGGCTTTCCCTCCTGGCTCTTCGGGCGTGGGAGCTGTGGCCAGAGCCGCGGCCATACCGGAAAATGCTTCGCAGGCTGGCTCGGCGACGCCAGGTGGGCGCCGGTGGCGCCGAGGCTGACGGCCGCCGCAAAGCCCGCAGCCCCACGGGCTGTGGGGCCACGCGAGCGGCTGCCAAAGAGCTTTCCAACGAGGCACGGCTTTCCCTCCTGGCTCTTCGGGCGTGGGAGCTGTGGCCAGAGCCGCGGCCCTACCGGAAAATGCTTCGCAGGCTGGCTCGGAGGCGCCAGGTGGGCGCCGGTGGCGCCGAGGCTGATGGCCGCCGCAAAGCCCGCAGCCCCACGGGCTGTGGGGCCACGCGAGCGGCTGCCAAAGAGCTTTCCAACGAGGCACGGCTTTCCCTCCTGGCTCTTCGGGCGTGGGAGCTGTGGCCAGAGCCGCGGCCCTACCGGAAAATGCTTCGCAGGCTGGCTCGGCGACGCCAGGTGGGCGCCGGTGGCGCTGAGGCTGACGGCCGCCGCAAAGCCTGCAGCCCCACGGGCTGTGGGGCCACGCGAGCGGCTGCCAAAGAGCTTTCCAACGAGGCACGGCTTTCCCTCCTGGCTCTTCGGGCGTGGGAGCTGTGGCCAGAGCCGCGGCCCTACCGGAAAATGCTTCGCAGGCTGGCTCGGCGACGCCAGGTGGGCGCCGGTGGCGCTGAGGCTGACGGCCGCCGCAAAGCCCGCAGCCCCACGGGCTGTGGGGCCACGCGAGCGGCTGCCAAAGAGCTTTCCAACGAGGCACGGCTTTCCCTCCTGGCTCTTCGGGCGTGGGAGCTGTGGCCAGAGCCGCGGCCCTACCGGAAAATGCTTCGCAGGCTGGCTCGGCGGCGCCAGGTCTGCGCCGGTGGCGCCGAGGCTGACGGCCGCCGCAAAGCCCGCAGCCCCACGGGCTGTGGGGCCACGTGAGCGGCTGCCAAAGAGCTTTCCAACGAGGCACGGCTTTCCCTCCTGGCTCTTCGGGCGTGGGAGCTGTGGCCAGAGACGCGGCCCTACCGGAAAATGCTTCGCAGGCTGGCACGGCGGCACCACGTGGGCGCCGGTGGCTCCGAGGCTGACGGCCGCCGGAAAGCCCGCAGCCCCACGGGCTGTGGGGCCACGCGAGCGGCTGCCAAAGAGCTTTCCAACGAGGCATGGCTTTCCCTCCTGGCTCTTCGGGCGTGGGAGCTGTGGCCAGAGCCGCGGCCCTACCGGAAAATGCTTCGCAATCTGGCGCGGCGGAACCACGTGGGCGGCGGTGGCGCCGAGGCTGACGGCCGCCGCAAAGCCCGCAGCCCCACGGGCTGTGGGGTCACGCGAGCGGCTGCCAAAGAGCTTTCCAACGAGGCACGGCTTTCCCTCCTGGCTCTTCGGGCGTGGGAGCTGTGGCCAGAGCCGCGGCCCTACGGGAAAATGCTTCGCAGGCTGGCTCGGCGACGCCAGGTGGGCGCCGGTGGCACCGAGGCTGACGGCCGCCGCAAAGCCTGCAGCCCCACGGGCTGTGGGGCCACGCGAGCGGCTGCCAAAGAGCTTTCCAACGAGGCACGGCTTTCCCTCCTGGCTCTTCGGGCGTGGGAGCTGTGGCCAGAGACGCGGCCCTACCGGAAAATGCTTCGCAGGCTGGCTCGGCGGCGCCAGGTGGGCGCCGGTGGCGCCGAGGCTGACGGCCGCCGCAAAGCCCGCAGCCCCACGGGCTGTGGGGCCACGCGAGCGGCTGCCAAAGAGCTTTCCAACGAGGCACGGCTTTCCCTCCTGGCTCTTCGGGCGTGGGAGCTGTGGCCAGAGCCGCGGCCCTACCAGAAAATGCTTCGCAGGCTGGCTCGGCGGCGCCAGGTGGGCGGCGGTGGCGCCGAGGCTGACGGCCGCCGCAAAGCCCGCAGCCCCACGGGCTGTGGGGCCACGCGAGCGGCTGCCAAAGAGCTTTCCAACGAGGCACGGCTTTCCCTCCTGGCTCTTCGGGCGTGGGAGCTGTGGCCAGAGCCGCGGCCCTACCGGAAAATGCTTCGCAGGCTGGCTCGGCGGCGCCAGGTGGGCGCCGGTGGCGCCGAGGCTGACGGCCGCCGCAAAGCCCGCAGCCCCACGGGCTGTGGGGCCACGCGAGCGGCTGCCAAAGAGCTTTCCAACGAGGCACGGCTTTCCCTCCTGGCTCTTCGGGCGTGGGAGCTGTGGCCAGAGACGCGGCCCTACCGGAAAATGCTTCGCAGGCTGGCTCGGCGGCGCCAGGTGGGCGGCGGTGGCGCCGAGGCTGACGGCCGCCGCAAAGCCCGCAGCCCCACGGGCTGTGGGGCCACGCGAGCGGCTGCCAAAGAGCTTTCCAACGAGGCACGGCTTTCCCTCCTGGCTCTTCGGGCGTGGGAGCTGTGGCCAGAGACGCGGCCCTACCCGAAAATGCTTCGCAGGCTGGCACGGCGGCACCACGTGAGCGCCGGTGGCTCCGAGGCTGACGGCCGCCGCAAAGCCCGCAGCCCCACGGGCTGTGGGGCCACGCGAGCGGCTGCCAAAGAGCTTTCCAACGAGGCACGGCTTTCCCTCCTGGCTCTTCGGGCGTGGGAGCTGTGGCCAGAGCCGCGGCCCTACCGCAAAATCCTTCGCAATCTGGCGCGGCGGCACCACGTGGGCGGCGGTGGCGCGGAGGCTGACGGCCGCCGCAAAGCCCGCAGCCCCACGGGCTGTGGGGCCACGCGAGCGGCTGCCAAAGAGCTTTCCAACGAGGCACGGCTTTCCCTCCTGGCTCTTCGGGCGTGGGAGCTGTGGCCAGAGCCGCGGCCCTACCGGAAAATGCTTCGCAGGCTGGCTCGGCGGCGCCAGGTGGGCGCCGGTGGCGCCGAGGCTGACGGCCGCCGCAAAGCCCGCAGCCCCACGGGCTGTGGGGCCACGCGAGCGGCTGCCAAAGAGCTTTCCAACGAGGCACGGCTTTCCCTCCTGGCTCTTCGGGCGTGGGAGCTGTGGCCAGAGCCGCGGCCCTACCGGAAAATGCTTCGCAGCCTGGCTCGGCGGCGCCAGGTGGGCGCCGGTGGCGCCGAGGCTGATGGCCGCCGCAAAGCCCGCAGCCCCACGGGCTGTGGGGCCACGCGAGCGGCTGCCAAAGAGCTTTCCAACGAGGCACGGCTTTCCCTCCTGGCTCTTCGGGCGTGGGAGCTGTGGCCAGAGACGCGGCCCTACCGGAAAATGCTTCGCAGGCTGGCTCGGCGGCGCCAGGTGGGCGCCGGTGGCGCCGAGGCTGACGGCCGCCGCAAAGCCCGCAGCCCCACGGGCTGTGGGGCCACGTGAGCGGCTGCCAAAGATCTTTCCAATGAGGCACGGCTTTACCTCCTGGCTCTTCGGGCGTGGGAGATGTGGCCAGAGACGCGGCCCTACCCGAAAATGCTTCGCAGGCTGGCACGGCGGCACCACGTGGGCGCCGGTGGCGCCGAGGCTGACGGCCGCCGCAAAGCCCGCAGCCCCACGGGCTGTGGGGCCACGCGAGCGGCTGCCAAAGAGCTTTCCAACGAGGCACGGCTTTCCCTCCTGGCTCTTCGGGCGTGGGAGCTGTGGCCAGAGATGCGGCCCTACCGGAAAATGCTTCGCAGGCTGGCTCGGCGGCACCACGTGGGCGCCGGTGGCGCCGAGGCTGACGGCCGCCGCAAAGCCCGCAGCCCCACGGGCTGTGGGGCCACGCGAGCGGCTGCCAAAGAGCTTTCCAACGAGGCACGGCTTTCCCTCCTGGCTCTTCGGGTGTGGGAGCTGTGGCCAGAGACGCGGCCCTACCCGAAAATGCTTCGCAGGCTGGCTCGGCGGCGCCAGGTGGGCGCCGGTGGCGCCGAGGCTGACGGCCGCCGCAAAGCCCGCAGCCCCACGGGCTGTGGGGCCACGCGAGCGGCTGCCAAAGAGCTTTCCAACGAGGCACGGCTTTCCCTCCTGGCTCTTCGGGCGTGGGAGCTGTGGCCAGAGACGCGGCCCTACCGGAAAATGCTTCGCAGGCTGGCTCGGCGACGCCAGGTGGGCGCCGGTGGCGCCGAGGCTGACGGCCGCCGCAAAGCCCGCAGCCCCACGGGCTGTGGGGCCACGCGAGCGGCTGCCAAAGAGCTTTCCAACGAGGCACGGCTTTCCCTCCTGGCTCTTCGGGCGTGGGAGCTGTGGCCAGAGCCGCGGCCCTACCGGAAAATGCTTCGCAGGCTGGCTCGGAGGCGCCAGGTGGGCGCCGGTGGCGCCGAGGCTGATGGCCGCCGCAAAGCCCGCAGCCCCACGGGCTGTGGGGCCACGCGAGCGGCTGCCAAAGAGCTTTCCAACGAGGCACGGCTTTCCCTCCTGGCTCTTCGGGCGTGGGAGCTGTGGCCAGAGCCGCGGCCCTACCAGAAAATGCTTCGCAGGCTGGCTCGGCGGCGCCAGGTGGGCGCCGGTGGCGCCGAGGCTGACGGCCGCCGCAAAGCCCGCAGCCCCACGGGCTGTGGGGCCACGCGAGCGGCTGCCAAAGAGCTTTCCAACGAGGCACGGCTTTCCCTCCTGGCTCTTCGGGCGTGGGAGCTGTGGCCAGAGCCGCGGCCCTACCGGAAAATGCTTCGCAGGCTGGCTCGGCGGCGCCAGGTGGGCGGCGGTGGCGCCGAGGCTGACGGCCGCCGCAAAGCCCGCAGCCCCACGGGCTGTGGGGCCACGCGAGCGGCTGCCAAAGAGCTTTCCAACGAGGCACGGCTTTCCCTCCTGGCTCTTCGGGCGTGGGAGCTGTGGCCAGAGCCGCGGCCCTACCGGAAAATGCTTCGCAGGCTGGCTCGGCGGCGCCAGGTGGGCGCCGGTGGCGCCGAGGCTGACGGCCGCCGCAAAGCCCGCAGCCCCACGGGCTGTGGGGCCACGCGAGCGGCTGCCAAAGAGCTTTCCAACGAGGCACGGCTTTCCCTCCTGGCTCTTCGGGCGTGGGAGCTGTGGCCAGAGACGCGGCCCTACCGGAAAATGCTTCGCAGGCTGGCTCGGCGGCGCCAGGTGGGCGGCGGTGGCGCCGAGGCTGACGGCCGCCGCAAAGCCCGCAGCCCCACGGGCTGTGGGGCCACGCGAGCGGCTGCCAAAGAGCTTTCCAACGAGGCACGGCTTTCCCTCCTGGCTCTTCGGGCGTGGGAGCTGTGGCCAGAGACGCGGCCCTACCCGAAAATGCTTCGCAGGCTGGCACGGCGGCACCACGTGAGCGCCGGTGGCTCCGAGGCTGACGGCCGCCGCAAAGCCCGCAGCCCCACGGGCTGTGGGGCCACGCGAGCGGCTGCCAAAGAGCTTTCCAACGAGGCACGGCTTTCCCTCCTGGCTCTTCGGGCGTGGGAGCTGTGGCCAGAGCCGCGGCCCTACCGCAAAATCCTTCGCAATCTGGCGCGGCGGCACCACATGGGCGGCGGTGGCGCGGAGGCTGACGGCCGCCGCAAAGCCCGCAGCCCCACGGGCTGTGGGGCCACGCGAGCGGCTGCCAAAGAGCTTTCCAACGAGGCACGGCTTTCCCTCCTGGCTCTTCGGGCGTGGGAGCTGTGGCCAGAGACGCGGCCCTACCGGAAAATGCTTCGCAGGCTGGCTCGGCGGCGCCAGGTGGGCGCCGGTGGCGCCGAGGCTGACGGCCGCCGCAAAGCCCGCAGCCCCACGGGCTGTGGGGCCACGCGAGCGGCTGCCAAAGAGCTTTCCAACGAGGCACGGCTTTCCCTCCTGGCTCTTCGGGCGTGGGAGCTGTGGCCAGAGCCGCGGCCCTACCGGAAAATGCTTCGCAGGCTGGCGCGGCGGCGCCAGGTGGGCGCCGGTGGCGCCGAGGCTGATGGCCGCCGCAAAGCCCGCAGCCCCACGGGCTGTGGGGCCACGCGAGCGGCTGCCAAAGAGCTTTCCAACGAGGCACGGCTTTCCCTCCTGGCTCTTCGGGCGTGGGAGCTGTGGCCAGAGACGCGGCCCTACCGGAAAATGCTTCGCAGGCTGGCTCGGCGGCGCCAGGTGGGCGCCGGTGGCGCCGAGGCTGACGGCCGCCGCAAAGCCCGCAGCCCCACGGGCTGTGGGGCCACGCGAGCGGCTGCCAAAGAGCTTTCCAACGAGGCACGGCTTTCCCTCCTGGCTCTTCGGGCGTGGGAGATGTGGCCAGAGACGCGGCCCTACCCGAAAATGCTTCGCAGGCTGGCACGGCGGCACCACGTGGGCGCCGGTGGCGCCGAGGCTGACGGCCGCCGCAAAGCCCGCAGCCCCACGGGCTGTGGGGCCACGCGAGCGGCTGCCAAAGAGCTTTCCAACGAGGCACGGCTTTCCCTCCTGGCTCTTCGGGCGTGGGAGCTGTGGCCAGAGATGCGGCCCTACCGGAAAATGCTTCGCAGGCTGGCTCGGCGGCACCACGTGGGCGCCGGTGGCGCCGAGGCTGACGGCCGCCGCAAAGCCCGCAGCCCCACGGGCTGTGGGGCCACGCGAGCGGCTGCCAAAGAGCTTTCCAACGAGGCACGGCTTTCCCTCCTGGCTCTTCGGGTGTGGGAGCTGTGGCCAGAGACGCGGCCCTACCCGAAAATGCTTCGCAGGCTGGCTCGGCGGCGCCAGGTGGGCGCCGGTGGCGCCGAGGCTGACGGCCGCCGCAAAGCCCGCAGCCCCACGGGCTGTGGGGCCACGCGAGCGGCTGCCAAAGAGCTTTCCAACGAGGCACGGCTTTCCCTCCTGGCTCTTCGGGCGTGGGAGCTGTGGCCAGAGACGCGGCCCTACCGGAAAATGCTTCGCAGGCTGGCTCGGCGACGCCAGGTGGGCGCCGGTGGCGCCGAGGCTGACGGCCGCCGCAAAGCCCGCAGCCCCACGGGCTGTGGGGCCACGCGAGCGGCTGCCAAAGAGCTTTCCAACGAGGCACGGCTTTCCCTCCTGGCTCTTCGGGCGTGGGAGCTGTGGCCAGAGCCGCGGCCCTACCGGAAAATGCTTCGCAGGCTGGCTCGGAGGCGCCAGGTGGGCGCCGGTGGCGCCGAGGCTGATGGCCGCCGCAAAGCCCGCAGCCCCACGGGCTGTGGGGCCACGCGAGCGGCTGCCAAAGAGCTTTCCAACGAGGCACGGCTTTCCCTCCTGGCTCTTCGGGCGTGGGAGCTGTGGCCAGAGCCGCGGCCCTACCGGAAAATGCTTCGCAGGCTGGCTCGGCGACGCCAGGTGGGCGCCGGTGGCGCCGAGGCTGACAGCCGCCGCAAAGCCTGCAGCCCCACGGGCTGTGGGGCCACGCGAGCGGCTGCCAAAGAGCTTTCCAACGAGGCACGGCTTTCCCTCCTGGCTCTTCGGGCGTGGGAGCTGTGGCCAGAGCCGCGGCCCTACCGGAAAATGCTTCGCAGGCTGGCTCGGCGGCGCCAGGTGGGCGCCGGTGGCGCCGAGGCTGACGGCCGCCGCAAAGCCCGCAGCCCCACGGGCTGTGGGGCCACGCGAGCGGCTGCCAAAGAGCTTTCCAACGAGGCATGGCTTTCCCTCCTGGCTCTTCGGGCGTGGGAGCTGTGGCCAGAGCCGCGGCCCTACCGGAAAATGCTTCGCAGGCTGGCTCGGCGGCGCCAGGTGGGCGGCGGTGGCGCCGAGGCTGACGGCCGCCGCAAAGCCCGCAGCCCCACGGGCTGTGGGGCCACGCGAGCGGCTGCCAAAGAGCTTTCCAACGAGGCACGGCTTTCCCTCCTGGCTCTTCGGGCGTGGGAGCTGTGGCCAGAGCCGCGGCCCTACCGGAAAATGCTTCGCAGGCTGGCTCGGCGGCGCCAGGTGGGCGGCGGTGCCGCCGAGGCTGACGGCCGCCGCAAAGCCCGCAGCCCCACGGGCTGTGGGGCCACGCGAGCGGCTGCCAAAGAGGTTTCCAACGAGGCACGGCTTTCCCTCCTGGCTCTTCGGGCGTGGGAGCTGTGGCCAGAGCCGCGGCCCTACCGGAAAATGCTTCGCAGGCTGGCTCGGCGGCGACAGGTGGGCGCCGGTGGCGCCGAGGCTGATGGCCGCCGCAAAGCCCGCAGCCCCACGGGCTGTGGGGCCACGCGAGCGGCTGCCAAAGAGCTTTCCAACGAGGCACGGCTTTCCCTCCTGGCTCTTCGGGCGTGGGAGCTGTGGCCAGAGCCGCGGCCCTACCGGAAAATGCTTCGCAGGCTGGCGCAGCGGCGCCACGTGGGCGCCGGTGGCGCCGAGGCTGATGGTCGCCGCAAAGCCCGCAGCCCCACGGGCTGTGGGGCCACACGAGCGGCTGCCAAAGAGCTTTCCAACGAGGCACGGCTTTCCCTCCTGGCTCTTCGGGCGTGGGAGCTGTGGCCAGAGACGCGGCCCTACCGGAAAATGCTTCGCAGGCTGGCTCGGCGGCGCCAGGTGGGCGGCGGTGGCGCCGAGGCTGACGGCCGCCGCAAAGCCCGCAGCCCCACGGGCTGTGGGGCCACGCGAGCGGCTGCCAAAGAGCTTTCCAACGAGGCACGGCTTTCCCTCCTGGCTCTTCGGGCGTGGGAGCTGTGGCCAGAGCCGCGGCCCTACCGGAAAATGCTTCGCAGGCTGGCGCAGCGGCGCCACGTGGGCGCCGGTGGCGCCGAGGCTGATGGTCGCCGCAAAGCCCGCAGCCCCACGGGCTGTGGGGCCACACGAGCGGCTGCCAAAGAGCTTTCCAACGAGGCACGGCTTTCCCTCCTGGCTCTTCGGGCGTGGGAGCTGTGGCCAGAGACGCGGCCCTACCCGAAAATGCTTCGCAGGCTGGCTCGGCGACGCCAGGTGGGCGCCGGTGGCGCCGAGGCTGATGGTCGCCGCAAAGCCCGCAGCCCCACGGGCTGTGGGGCCACGCGAGCGGCTGCCAAAGAGCTTTCCAACGAGGCACGGCTTTCCCTCCTGGCTCTTCGGGCGTGGGAGCTGTGGCCAGAGCCGCGGCCCTACCGGAAAATGCTTCGCAGGCTGGCACGGCGGCACCATGTGGGCGCCGGTGGCGCCGAGGCTGACGGCCGCCGCAAACCCCGCAGCCCCACGGGCTGTGGGGCCACGCGAGCGGCTGCCAAAGAGCTTTGCAACGAGGCACGGCTTTCCCTCCTGGCTCTTCGGGCGTGGGAGCTGTGGCCAGAGCCGCGGCCCTACCAGAAAATGCTTCGCAGGCTGGCTCGGCGGCGCCAGGTGGGCGCCGGTGGCGCCGAGGCTGATGGCCGCCGCAAGGCCCGCAGCCCCACGGGCTGTGGGGCCACGCGAGCGGCTGCCAAAGAGCTTTCCAACGAGGCACGGCTTTCCCTCCTGGCTCTTCGGGCGTGGGAGCTGTGGCCAGAGACGCGGCCCTACCGGAAAATGCTTCGCAGGCTGGCGTGGCGGCGCCAGGTGGGCGCCGGTGGCGCCGAGGCTGACGGCCGCCGCAAAGCCCGCAGCCCCACGGGCTGTGGGGCCACGCGAGCGGCTGCCAAAGAGCTTTGCAACGAGGCACGGCTTTCCCTCCTGGCTCTTCGGGCGTGGGAGCTGTGGCCAGAGCCGCGGCCCTACCAGAAAATGCTTCGCAGGCTGGCTCGGCGGCGCCAGGTGGGCGCCGGTGGCGCCGAGGCTGATGGCCGCCGCAAGGCCCGCAGCCCCACGGGCTGTGGGGCCACGCGAGCGGCTGCCAAAGAGCTTTCCAACGAGGCACGGCTTTCCCTCCTGGCTCTTCGGGCGTGGGAGCTGTGGCCAGAGACGCGGCCCTACCGGAAAATGCTTCGCAGGCTGGCTCGGCGGCGCCAGGTGGGCGCCGGTGGCGCCGAGGCTGACGGCCGCCGCAAAGCCCGCAGCCCCACGGGCTGTGGGGCCACGTGAGCGGCTGCCAAAGAGCTTTCCAATGAGGCACGGCTTTCCCTCCTGGCTCTTCGGGCGTGGGAGATGTGGCCAGAGACGCGGCCCTACCGGAAAATGCTTCGCAGGCTGGCACGGCGGCACCACGTGGGCGCCGGTGGCACCGAGGCTGACGGCCGCCGCAAAGCCCGCAGCCCCACGGGCTGTGGGGCCACGTGAGCGGCTGCCAAAGAGCTTTCCAACGAGGCACGGCTTTCCCTCCTGGCTCTTCGGGCGTGGGAGCTGTGGCCAGAGACGCGGCCCTACCGGAAAATGCTTCGCAGGCTGGCGTGGCGGCGCCAGGTGGGCGCCGGTGGCGCCGAGGCTGACGGCCGCCGCAAAGCCCGCAGCCCCACGGGCTGTGGGGCCACGCGAGCGGCTGCCAAAGAGCTTTCCAACGAGGCACGGGTTTCCCTCCTGGCTCTTCGGGCGTGGGAGCTGTGGCCAGAGCCGCGGCCCTACCGGAAAATGCTTCGCAGGCTGGCGCAGCGGCGCCACGTGGGCGCCGGTGGCGCCGAGGCTGATGGTCGCCGCAAAGCCCGCAGCCCCACGGGCTGTGGGGCCACACGAGCGGCTGCCAAAGAGCTTTCCAACGAGGCACGGCTTTCCCTCCTGGCTCTTCGGGCGTGGGAGCTGTGGCCAGAGACGCGGCCCTACCCGAAAATGCTTCGCAGGCTGGCTCGGCGACGCCAGGTGGGCGCCGGTGGCGCCGAGGCTGACGGCCGCCGCAAAGCCTGCAGCCCCACGGGCTGTGGGGCCACGCGAGCGGCTGCCAAAGAGCTTTCCAACGAGGCACGGCTTTCCCTCCTGGCTCTTCGGGCGTGGGAGCTGTGGCCAGAGACGCGGCCCTACCCGAAAATGCTTCGCAGGCTTGCTCGGTGGCACCACGTGGGCGCCGGTGGCGCCGAGGCTGACGGCCGCCGCAAAGCCCGCAGCCCCACGGGCTGTGGGGCCACGCGAGCGGCTGCCAAAGAGCTTTCCAACGAGGCACGGCTTTCCCTCCTGGCTCTTCGGGCGTGGGAGCTGTGGCCAGAGACGCGGCCCTACCCGAAAATGCTTCGCAGGCTGGCTCGACGGCGCCAGGTGGGCGCCGGTGGCGCCGAGGCTGACGGCCGCCGCAAAGCCCGCAGCCCCACGGGCTGTGGGGCCACGCGAGCGGCTGCCAAAGAGCTTTCCAACGAGGCACGGCTTTCCCTCCTGGCTCTTCGGGCGTGGGAGCTGTGGCCAGAGACGCGGCCCTACCGGAAAATGCTTCACAGGCTGGCGCAGCGGCGCCACGTGGGCGCCGGTGGCGACGAGGCTGATGGTCGCCGCAAAGCCCGCAGCCCCACGGGCTGTGGGGCCACGCGAGCGGCTGCCAAAGAGCTTTCCAACGAGGCACGGCTTTCCCTCCTGGCTCTTCGGGCGTGGGAGCTGTGGCCAGAGCCGCGGCCCTACCGGAAAATGCTTCGCAGGCTGGCACGGCGGCACCATGTGGGCGCCGGTGGCGCCGAGGCTGACGGCCGCCGCAAACCCCGCAGCCCCACGGGCTGTGGGGCCACGCGAGCGGCTGCCAAAGAGCTTTGCAACGAGGCACGGCTTTCCCTCCTGGCTCTTCTAGCGTGGGAGCTGTGGCCAGAGCCGCGGCCCTACCAGAAAATGCTTCGCAGGCTGGCTCGGCGGCGCCAGGTGGGCGGCGGTGCCGCCGAGGCTGACGGCCGCCGCAAAGCCCGCAGCCCCACGGGCTGTGGGGCCACGCGAGCGGCTGCCAAAGAGCTTTCCAACGAGGCACGGCTTTCCCTCCTGGCTCTTCGGGCGTGGGAGCTGTGGCCAGAGCCGCGGCCCTACCGCAAAATCCTTCGCAATCTGGCGCGGCGGCACCACGTGGGCGGCGGTGGCGCCGAGGCTGACGGCCGCCGCAAAGCCCGCAGCCCCACGGGCTGTGGGGCCACGCGAGCGGCTGCCAAAGAGCTTTCCAACGAGGCACGGCTTTCCCTCCTGGCTCTTCGGGCGTGGGAGCTGTGGCCAGAGCCGCGGCCCTACCGGAAAATGCTTCGCAGGCTGGCTCGGCGGCGCCAGGTGGGCGCCGGTGGCGCCGAGGCTGACGGCCGCCGCAAAGCCCGCAGCCCCACGGGCTGTGGGGCCACGCGAGCGGCTGCCAAAGAGCTTTCCAACGAGGCACGGCTTTCCCTCCTGGCTCTTCGGGCGTGGGAGCTGTGGCCAGAGACGCGGCCCTACCGGAAAATGCTTCGCAGCCTGGCTCGGCGGCGCCAGGTGGGCGCCGGTGGCGCCGAGGCTGATGGCCGCCGCAAAGCCCGCAGCCCCACGGACTGTGGGGCCACGCGAGCGGCTGCCAAAGAGGTTTCCAATGAGGCACGGCTTTCCCTCCTGGCTCTTCGGGCGTGGGAGCTGTGGCCAGAGACGCGGCCCTACCGGAAAATGCTTCGCAGGCTGGCTCGGCGGCGCCAGGTGGGCGCCGGTGGCGCCGAGGCTGACGGCCGCCGCAAAGCCCGCAGCCCCACGGGCTGTGGGGCCACGTGAGCGGCTGCCAAAGATCTTTCCAATGAGGCACGGCTTTCCCTCCTGGCTCTTCGGGCGTGGGAGATGTGGCCAGAGACGCGGCCCTACCCGAAAATGCTTCGCAGGCTGGCACGGCGGCACCACGTGGGCGGCGGTGGCGCCGAGGCTGACGGCCGCCGCAAAGCCCGCAGCCCCACGGGCTGTGGGGCCACGCGAGCGGCTGCCAAAGAGCTTTCCAACGAGGCACGGCTTTCCCTCCTGGCTCTTCGGGCGTGGGAGCTGTGGCCAGAGCCGCGGCCCTACCGGAAAATGCTTCGCAGGCTGGCTCGGCGGCGCCAGGTGGGCGGCGGTTGTGCTGAGGCTGACGGCCGCCGCAAAGCCCGCAGCCCCACGGGCTGTGGGGCCACGCGAGCGGCTGCCAAACAGCTTTCCAACGAGGCACGGCTTTCCCTCCTGGCTCTTCGGGCGTGGGAGCTGTGGCCAGAGACGCGGCCCTACCGGAAAATGCTTCGCAGGCTGGCGCAGCGGCGCCACGTGGGCGCCGGTGGCGCCGAGGCTGATGGTCGCCGCAAAGCCCGCAGCCCCACGGGCTGTGGGGCCACGCGAGCGGCTGCCAAAGAGCTTTCCAACGAGGCACGGCTTTCCCTCCTGGCTCTTCGGGCGTGGGAGCTGTGGCCAGAGATGCGGCCCTACCTGAAAATGCTTCGCAGGCTGGCTCGGCGGCGCCAGGTGGGCGCCGGTGGCGCCGAGGCTGACGGCCGCCGCAAAGCCCGCAGCCCCACGGGCTGCGGGGCCACGCGAGCGGCTGCCAAAGAGCTTTCCAACGAGGCACGGCTTTCCCTCCTGGCTCTTCGGGCGTGGGAGCTGTGGCCAGAGACGCGGCCCTACCTGAAAATGCTTCGCAGGCTGGGACGGCGGCACCACGTGGGCGCCGGTGGCGCCGAGGCTGACGGCCGCCGCAAAGCCCGCAGCCCCACGGGCTGTGGGGCCACGTGAGCGGCTGCCAAAGAGCTTTCCAACGAGGCACGGCTTTCCCTCCTGGCTCTTCGGGCATGGGAGCTGTGGCCAGAGCCGCGGCCCTACGGGAAAATGCTTCGCAGGCTGGCGCGGCGGCGCCAGGTGGGCGGCGGTGGCGCCGAGGCTGACGGCCGCCGCAAAGCCCGCAGCCCCACGGGCTGTGGGGCCACGCGAGCGGCTGCCAAAGAGCTTTCCAACGAGGCACGGCTTTCCCTCCTGGCTCTTCGGGCGTGGGAGCTGTGGCCAGAGACGCGGCCCTACCCGAAAATGCTTCGCAGGCTGGCTCGGCGACGCCAGGTGGGCGCCGGTGGCGCCGAGGCTGACGGCCGCCGCAAAGCCCGCAGCCCCACGGGCTGTGGGGCCACGCGAGCGGCTGCCAAAGAGCTTTCCAACGAGGCACGGCTTTCCCTCCTGGCTCTTCGGGCGTGGGAGCTGTGGCCAGAGCCGCGGCCCTACCGGAAAATGCTTCGCAGGCTGGCTCGGCGGCGCCAGGTGGGCGGCGGTGCCGCCGAGGCTGACGGCCGCCGCAAAGCCCGCAGCCCCACGGGCTGTGGGGCCACGCGAGCGGCTGCCAAAGAGCTTTCCAACGAGGCACGGCTTTCCCTCCTGGCTCTTCGGGCGTGGGAGCTGTGGCCAGAGACGCGGCCCTACCGGAAAATGCTTCGCAGGCTGGCTCGGCGGCGCCAGGTCTGCGCCAGTGGCGCCGAGGCTGACGGCCGCCGCAAAGCCCGCAGCCCCACGGGCTGTGGGGCCACGTGAGCGGCTACCAAAGAGCTTTCCAACGAGGCACGGCTTTCCCTCCTGGCTCTTCGGGCGTGGGAGATGTGGCCAGAGACGCGGCCCTACCCGAAAATGCTTCGCAGGCTGGCACGGCGGCACCAAGTGGGCGCCGGTGGCGCCGAGGCTGACGGCCGCCGCAAAGCCCGCAGCCCCACGGGCTGTGGGGCCACGCGAGCGGCTGCCAAAGAGCTTTCCAACGAGGCACGGCTTTCCCTCCTGGCTCTTCGGGCGTGGGAGCTGTGGCCAGAGACGCGGCCCTACCGGAAAATGCTTCGCAGGCTGGCTCGGCGGCGCCAGGTGGGCGGCGGTTGTGCCGAGGCTGACGGCCGCCGCAAAGCCCGCAGCCCCACGGGCTGTGGGGCCACGCGAGCGGCTGCCAAACAGCTTTCCAACGAGGCACGGCTTTCCCTCCTGGCTCTTCGGGCGTGGGAGCTGTGGCCAGAGACGCGGCCCTACCGGAAAATGCTTCGCAGGCTGGCGCAGCGGCGCCACGTGGGTGCCGGTGGCGCTGAGGCTGATGGTCGCCGCAAAGCCCGCAGCCCCACGGGCTGTGGGGCCACGCGAGCGGCTGCCAAAGAGCTTTCCAACGAGGCACGGCTTTCCCTCCTGGCTCTTCGGGCGTGGGAGCTGTGGCCAGAGATGCGGCCCTACCTGAAAATGCTTCGCAGGCTGGCTCGGCGGCACCACGTGGGCGCCGGTGGCGCCGAGGCTGACGGCCGCCGCAAAGCCCGCAGCCCCACGGGCTGTGGGGCCACGCGAGCGGCTGCCAAAGAGCTTTCCAACGAGGCACGGCTTTCCCTCCTGGCTCTTCGGGCGTGGGGGCTGTGGCCAGAGACGCGGCCCTACCCGAAAATGCTTCGCAGGCTGGCACGGCGGCACCACGTGGGCGCCGGTGGCTCCGAGGCTGACGGCCGCCGGAAAGCCCGCAGCCCCACGGGCTGTGGGGCCACGCGAGCGGCTGCCAAAGAGCTTTCCAACGAGGCATGGCTTTCCCTCCTGGCTCTTCGGGCGTGGGAGCTGTGGCCAGAGCCGCGGCCCTACCGGAAAATGCTTCGCAATCTGGCGCGGCGGAACCACGTGGGCGGCGGTGGCGCCGAGGCTGACGGCCGCCGCAAAGCCCGCAGCCCCACGGGCTGTGGGGTCACGCGAGCGGCTGCCAAAGAGCTTTCCAACGAGGCACGGCTTTCCCTCCTGGCTCTTCGGGCGTGGGAGCTGTGGCCAGAGCCGCGGCCCTACCGGAAAATGCTTCGCAGGCTGGCTCGGCGACGCCAGGTGGGCGCCGGTGGCGCCGAGGCTGACGGCCGCCGCAAAGCCTGCAGCCCCACGGGCTGTGGGGCCACGCGAGCGGCTGCCAAAGAGCTTTCCAACGAGGCACGGCTTTCCCTCCTGGCTCTTCGGGCGTGGGAGCTGTGGCCAGAGCCGCGGCCCTACCGGAAAATGCTTCGCAGGCTGGCTCGGCGGCGCCAGGTGGGCGCCGGTGGCGCCGAGGCTGACGGCCGCCGCAAAGCCCGCAGCCCCACAGGCTGTGGGGCCACGCGAGCGGCTGCCAAAGAGCTTTCCAACGAGGCACGGCTTTCCCTCCTGGCTCTTCGGGCGTGGGAGCTGTGGCCAGAGCCGCGGCCCTACCGGAAAATGCTTCGCAGGCTGGCTCGGCAGCGCCAGGTGGGCGGCGGTGGCGCCGAGGCTGACGGCCGCCGCAAAGCCCGCAGCCCCACGGGCTGTGGGGCCACGCGAGCGGCTGCCAAAGAGCTTTCCAACGAGGCACGGCTTTCCCTCCTGGCTCTTCGGGCGTGGGAGCTGTGGCCAGAGCCGCGGCCCTACCGGAAAATGCTTCGCAGGCTGGCTCGGCGGCGCCAGGTGGGCGCCGGTGCCGCCGAGGCTGACGGCCGCCGCAAAGCCCGCAGCCCCACGGGCTGTGGGGCCACGCGAGCGGCTGCCAAAGAGCTTTCGAACGAGGCACGGCTTTCCCTCCTGGCTCTTCGGGCGTGGGAGCTGTGGCCAGAGACGCGGCCCTACCCGAAAATGCTTCGCAGGCTGGCACGGCGGCACCACGTGGGCGCCGGTGCCGCCGAGGCTGACGGCCGCCGCAAACCCCGCAGCCCCACGGGCTGTGGGGCCACGCGAGCGGCTGCCAAAGAGCTTTCCAATGAGGCACGGCTTTCCCTCCTGGCTCTTCGGGCGTGGGAGCTGTGGCCAGAGCCGCGGCCCTACCGGAAAATGCTTCGCAGCCTGGCTCGGCGGCGCCAGGTGGGCGGCGGTGGCGCCGAGGCTGACGGCCGCCGCAAAGCCCGCAGCCCCACGGGCTGTGGGGCCACGCGAGCGGCTGCCAAAGAGCTTTCCAACGAGGCACGGCTTTCCCTCCTGGCTCTTCGGGCGTGGGAGCTGTGGCCAGAGCCGCGGCCCTACCCGAAAATGCTTCGCAGGCTGGCACGGCGGCACCACGTGAGCGCCGGTGGCTCCGAGGCTGACGGCCGCCGCAAAGCCCGCAGCCCCACGGGCTGTGGGGCCACGCGAGCGGCTGCCAAAGAGCTTTCCAACGAGGCACGGCTTTCCCTCCTGGCTCTTCGGGCGTGGGAGCTGTGGCCAGAGCCGCGGCCCTACCGCAAAATCCTTCGCAATCTGGCGCGGCGGCACCACGTGGGCGGCGGTGGCGCCGAGGCTGACGGCCGCCGCAAAGCCCGCAGCCCCACGGGCTGTGGGGCCACGTGAGCGGCTGCCAAAGAGCTTTCCAATGAGGCACGGCTTTCCCTCCTGGCTCTTCGGGCGTGGGAGATGTGGCCAGAGACGCGGCCCTACCCGAAAATGCTTCGCAGGCTGGCACGGCGGCACCACGTGGGCGCCGGTGGCGCCGAGGCTGACGGCCGCCGCAAAGCCCGCAGCCCCACGGGCTGTGGGGCCACGCGAGCGGCTGCCAAAGAGCTTTCCAACGAGGCACGGCTTTCCCTCCTGGCTCTTCGGGCGTGGGAGCTGTGGCCAGAGATGCGGCCCTACCTGAAAATGCTTCGCAGGCTGGCTCGGCAGCACCACGTGGGCGCCGGTGGCGCCGAGGCTGACGGCCGCCGCAAAGCCCGCAGCCCCACGGGCTGTGGGGCCACGCGAGCGGCTGCCAAAGAGCTTTCCAACGAGGCACGGCTTTCCCTCCTGGCTCTTCGGGCGTGGGAGCTGTGGCCAGACACGCGGCCCTACCCGAAAATGCTTCGCAGGCTGGCTCGGCGGCGCCAGGTGGGCGGCGGTGGCGCCGAGGCTGACGGCCGCCGCAAAGCCCGCAGCCCCACGGGCTGTGGGGCCACGCGAGCGGCTGCCAAAGAGCTTTCCAACGAGGCACGGCTTTCCCTCCTGGCTCTTCGGGCGTGGGAGCTGTGGCCAGAGCCGCGGCCATACCGGAAAATGCTTCGCAGGCTGGCTCGGCGACGCCAGGTGGGCGCCGGTGGCGCCGAGGCTGACGGCCGCCGCAAAGCCCGCAGCCCCACGGGCTGTGGGGCCACGCGAGCGGCTGCCAAAGAGCTTTCCAACGAGGCACGGCTTTCCCTCCTGGCTCTTCGGGCGTGGGAGCTGTGGCCAGAGCCGCGGCCCTACCCGAAAATGCTTCGCAGGCTGGCTCGGAGGCGCCAGGTGGGCGCCGGTGGCGCCGAGGCTGATGGCCGCCGCAAAGCCCGCAGCCCCACGGGCTGTGGGGCCACGCGAGCGGCTGCCAAAGAGCTTTCCAACGAGGCACGGCTTTCCCTCCTGGCTCTTCGGGCGTGGGAGCTGTGGCCAGAGCCGCGGCCCTACCGGAAAATGCTTCGCAGGCTGGCTCGGCGACGCCAGGTGGGCGCCGGTGGCGCTGAGGCTGACGGCCGCCGCAAAGCCTGCAGCCCCACGGGCTGTGGGGCCACGCGAGCGGCTGCCAAAGAGCTTTCCAACGAGGCACGGCTTTCCCTCCTGGCTCTTCGGGCGTGGGAGCTGTGGCCAGAGCCGCGGCCCTACCGGAAAATGCTTCGCAGACTGGCTCGGCGGCGCCAGGTGGGCGGCGGTGCCGCCGAGGCTGACGGCCGCCGCAAAGCCCGCAGCCCCACGGGCTGTGGGGCCACGCGAGCGGCTGCCAAAGAGCTTTCCAACGAGGCACGGCTTTCCCTCCTGGCTCTTCGGGCGTGGGAGCTGTGGCCAGAGACGCGGCCCTACCCGAAAATGCTTCGCAGGCTGGCTCGGCGGCGCCAGGTCTGCGCCGGTGGCGCCGAGGCTGACGGCCGCCGCAAAGCCCGCAGCCCCACGGGCTGTGGGGCCACGTGAGCGGCTGCCAAAGAGCTTTCCAACGAGGCACGGCTTTCCCTCCTGGCTCTTCGGGCGTGGGAGCTGTGGCCAGAGACGCGGCCCTACCCGAAAATGCTTCGCAGGCTGGCACGGCGGCACCACGTGGGCGCCGGTGGCTCCGAGGCTGACGGCCGCCGGAAAGCCCGCAGCCCCACGGGCTGTGGGGCCACGCGAGCGGCTGCCAAAGAGCTTTCCAACGAGGCATGGCTTTCCCTCCTGGCTCTTCGGGCGTGGGAGCTGTGGCCAGAGCCGCGGCCCTACCCGAAAATGCTTCGCAGGCTGGCTCGGCGGCGCCAGGTGGGCGGCGGTGGCGCCGAGGCTGACGGCCGCCGCAAAGCCCGCAGCCCCACGGGCTGTGGGGTCATGCGAGCGGCTGCCAAAGAGCTTTCCAACGAGGCACGGCTTTCCCTCCTGGCTCTTCGGGCGTGGGAGCTGTGGCCAGAGCCGCGGCCCTACCGGAAAATGCTTCGCAGGCTGGCTCGGCGACGCCAGGTGGGCGCCGGTGGCGCCGAGGCTGACGGCCGCCGCAAAGCCCGCAGCCCCACGGGCTGTGGGGCCACGCGAGCGGCTGCCAAACAGCTTTCCAACGAGGCACGGCTTTCCCTCCTGGCTCTTCGGGCGTGGGAGCTGTGGCCAGAGCCGCGGCCCTACCGGAAAATGCTTCGCAGGCTGGCTCGGCGGCGCCAGGTGGGCGCCGGTGGCGCCGAGGCTGACGGCCGCCGCAAAGCCCGCAGCCCCACGGGCTGTGGGGCCACGCGAGCGGCTGCCAAAGAGCTTTCCAACGAGGCACGGCTTTCCCTCCTGGCTCTTCGGGCGTGGGAGCTGTGGCCAGAGCCGCGGCCCTACCGGAAAATGCTTCGCAGGCTGGCTCGGCGGCGCCAGGTGGGCGGCGGTGGCGCCGAGGCTGACGGCCGCCGCAAAGCCCGCAGCCCCACGGGCTGTGGGGCCACGCGAGCGGCTGCCAAAGAGCTTTCCAACGAGGCACGGCTTTCCCTCCTGGCTCTTCGGGCGTGGGAGCTGTGGCCAGAGCCGCGGCCCTACCGGAAAATGCTTCGCAGGCTGGCTCGGCGGCGCCAGGTGGGCGCCGGTGGCGCCGAGGCTGACGGCCGCCGCAAAGCCCGCAGCCCCACGGGCTGTGGGGCCACGCGAGCGGCTGCCAAAGAGCTTTGCAACGAGGCACGGCTTTCCCTCCTGGCTCTTCGGGCGTGGGAGCTGTGGCCAGAGACGCGGCCCTACCGGAAAATGCTTCGCAGGCTGGCTCGGCGGCGCCAGGTGGGCGCCGGTGGCGCCGAGGCTGACGGCCGCCGCAAAGCCCGCAGCCCCACGGGCTGTGGGGCCACGCGAGCGGCTGCCAAAGAGCTTTCCAACGAGGCATGGCTTTCCCTCCTGGCTCTTCGGGCGTGGGAGCTGTGGCCAGAGACGCGGCCCTACCGGAAAATGCTTCGCAGGCTGGCACGGCGGCACCACGTGAGCGCCGGTGGCTCCGAGGCTGACGGCCGCCGCAAAGCCCGCAGCCCCACGGGCTGTGGGGCCACGCGAGCGGCTGCCAAAGAGCTTTCCAACGAGGCACGGCTTTCCCTCCTGGCTCTTCGGGCGTGGGAGCTGTGGCCAGAGATGCGGCCCTACCGGAAAATGCTTCGCAGGCTGGCTCGGCGGCACCACGTGGGCGGCGGTGGCGCCGAGGCTGACGGCCGCCGCAAAGCCCGCAGCCCCACGGGCTGTGGGGCCACGCGAGCGGCTGCCAAAGAGCTTTCCAACGAGGCACGGCTTTCCCTCCTGGCTCTTCGGGCGTGGGAGCTGTGGCCAGAGACGCGGCCCTACCCGAAAATGCTTCGCAGGCTGGCTCGGCGGCGCCAGGTGGGCGCCGGTGGCGCCGAGGCTGACGGCCGCCGCAAAGCCCGCAGCCCCACGGGCTGTGGGGCCACGCGAGCGGCTGCCAAAGAGCTTTCCAACGAGGCACGGCTTTCCCTCCTGGCTCTTCGGGCGTGGGAGCTGTGGCCAGAGACGCGGCCCTACCGGAAAATGCTTCGCAGGCTGGCTCGGCGACGCCAGGTGGGCGCCGGTGGCGCCGAGGCTGACGGCCGCCGCAAAGCCCGCAGCCCCACGGGCTGTGGGGCCACGCGAGCGGCTGCCAAAGAGCTTTCCAACGAGGCACGGCTTTCCCTCCTGGCTCTTCGGGCGTGGGAGCTGTGGCCAGAGCCGCGGCCCTACCGGAAAATGCTTCGCAGGCTGGCTCGGAGGCGCCAGGTGGGCGCCGGTGGCGCCGAGGCTGATGGCCGCCGCAAAGCCCGCAGCCCCACGGGCTGTGGGGCCACGCGAGCGGCTGCCAAAGAGCTTTCCAACGAGGCACGGCTTTCCCTCCTGGCTCTTCGGGCGTGGGAGCTGTGGCCAGAGACGCGGCCCTACCGGAAAATGCTTCGCAGGCTGGCTCGGCGACGCCAGGTGGGCGCCGGTGGCGCCGAGGCTGACGGCCGCCGCAAAGCCCGCAGCCCCACGGGCTGTGGGGCCACGCGAGCGGCTGCCAAAGAGCTTTCCAACGAGGCACGGCTTTCCCTCCTGGCTCTTCGGGCGTGGGAGCTGTGGCCAGAGCCGCGGCCCTACCGGAAAATGCTTCGCAGGCTGGCTCGGCGGCGCCAGGTGGGCGCCGGTGGCGCCGAGGCTGACGGCCGCCGCAAAGCCCGCAGCCCCACGGGCTGTGGGGCCACGCGAGCGGCTGCCAAAGAGCTTTCCAACGAGGCATGGCTTTCCCTCCTGGCTCTTCGGGCGTGGGAGCTGTGGCCAGAGACGCGGCCCTACCGGAAAATGCTTCGCAGGCTGGCTCGGCGGCGCCAGGTGGGCGGCGGTGGCGCCGAGGCTGACGGCCGCCGCAAAGCCCGCAGCCCCACGGGCTGTGGGGCCACGCGAGCGGCTGCCAAAGAGCTTTCCAACGAGGCACGGCTTTCCCTCCTGGCTCTTCGGGCGTGGGAGCTGTGGCCAGAGCCGCGGCCCTACCGGAAAATGCTTCGCAGGCTGGCTCGGCGGCGCCAGGTGGGCGGCGGTGCCGCCGAGGCTGACGGCCGCCGCAAAGCCCGCAGCCCCACGGGCTGTGGGGCCACGCGAGCGGCTGCCAAAGAGGTTTCCAACGAGGCACGGCTTTCCCTCCTGGCTCTTCGGGCGTGGGAGCTGTGGCCAGAGCCGCGGCCCTACCGGAAAATGCTTCGCAGGCTGGCTCGGCGGCGACAGGTGGGCGCCGGTGGCGCCGAGGCTGATGGCCGCCGCAAAGCCCGCAGCCCCACGGGCTGTGGGGCCACGCGAGCGGCTGCCAAAGAGCTTTCCAACGAGGCACGGCTTTCCCTCCTGGCTCTTCGGGCGTGGGAGCTGTGGCCAGAGCCGCGGCCCTACCGGAAAATGCTTCGCAGGCTGGCTCGGCGGCGTCAGGTGGGCGCCGGTGGCGCCGAGGCTGACGGCCGCCGCAAAGCCCGCAGCCCCACGGGCTGTGGGGCCACGCGAGCGGCTGCCAAAGAGCTTTCCAACGAGGCACGGCTTTCCCTCCTGGCTCTTCGGGCGTGGGAGCTGTGGCCAGAGACGCGGCCCTACCCGAAAATGCTTCGCAGGCTGGCACGGCGGCACCACGTGGGCGCCGGTGCCGCCGAGGCTGATGGCCGCCGCAAACCCCGCAGCCCCACGGGCTGTGGGGCCACGCGAGCGGCTGCCAAAGAGCTTTCCAACGAGGCACGGCTTTCCCTCCTGGCTCTTCGGGCGTGGGAGCTGTGGCCAGAGCCGCGGCCCTACCGGAAAATGCTTCGCAGGCTGGCTCGGCGGCGTCAGGTGGGCGCCGGTGGCGCCGAGGCTGACGGCCGCCGCAAAGCCCGCAGCCCCACGGGCTGTGGGGCCACGCGAGCGGCTGCCAAAGAGCTTTCCAACGAGGCACGGCTTTCCCTCCTGGCTCTTCGGGCGTGGGAGCTGTGGCCAGAGACGCGGCCCTACCCGAAAATGCTTCGCAGGCTGGCACGGCGGCACCACGTGGGCGCCGGTGCCGCCGAGGCTGACGGCCGCCGCAAACCCCGCAGCCCCACGGGCTGTGGGGCCACGCGAGCGGCTGCCAAAGAGCTTTCCAATGAGGCACGGCTTTCCCTCCTGGCTCTTCGGGCGTGGGAGCTGTGGCCAGAGCCGCGGCCCTACCCGAAAATGCTTCGCAGGCTGGCTCGGCGACGCCAGGTGGGCGCCGGTGGCGCCGAGGCTGACGGCCGCCGCAAAGCCCGCAGCCCCACGGGCTGTGGGGCCACGCGAGCGGCTGCCAAAGAGCTTTGCAACGAGGCACGGCTTTCCCTCCTGGCTCTTCGGGCGTGGGAGCTGTGGCCAGAGCCGCGGCCCTACCGGAAAATGCTTCGCAGGCTGGCTCGGCGGCGCCAGGTGGGCGCCGGTGGCGCCGAGGCTGACGGCCGCCGCAAAGCCCGCAGCCCCACGGGCTGTGGGGCCACGCGAGCGGCTGCCAAAGAGCTTTGCAACGAGGCACGGCTTTCCCTCCTGGCTCTTCGGGCGTGGGAGCTGTGGCCAGAGACGCGGCCCTACCGGAAAATGCTTCGCAGGCTGGCTCGGCGGCGCCAGGTGGGCGCCGGTGGCGCCGAGGCTGACGGCCGCCGCAAAGCCCGCAGCCCCACGGGCTGTGGGGCCACGCGAGCGGCTGCCAAAGAGCTTTCCAACGAGGCATGGCTTTCCCTCCTGGCTCTTCGGGCGTGGGAGCTGTGGCCAGAGACGCGGCCCTACCGGAAAATGCTTCGCAGGCTGGCACGGCGGCACCACGTGAGCGCCGGTGGCTCCGAGGCTGACGGCCGCCGCAAAGCCCGCAGCCCCACGGGCTGTGGGGCCACGCGAGCGGCTGCCAAAGAGCTTTCCAACGAGGCACGGCTTTCCCTCCTGGCTCTTCGGGCGTGGGAGCTGTGGCCAGAGATGCGGCCCTACCGGAAAATGCTTCGCAGGCTGGCTCGGCGGCACCACGTGGGCGGCGGTGGCGCCGAGGCTGACGGCCGCCGCAAAGCCCGCAGCCCCACGGGCTGTGGGGCCACGCGAGCGGCTGCCAAAGAGCTTTCCAACGAGGCACGGCTTTCCCTCCTGGCTCTTCGGGCGTGGGAGCTGTGGCCAGAGACGCGGCCCTACCCGAAAATGCTTCGCAGGCTGGCTCGGCGGCGCCAGGTGGGCGCCGGTGGCGCCGAGGCTGACGGCCGCCGCAAAGCCCGCAGCCCCACGGGCTGTGGGGCCACGCGAGCGGCTGCCAAAGAGCTTTCCAACGAGGCACGGCTTTCCCTCCTGGCTCTTCGGGCGTGGGAGCTGTGGCCAGAGACGCGGCCCTACCGGAAAATGCTTCGCAGGCTGGCTCGGCGACGCCAGGTGGGCGCCGGTGGCGCCGAGGCTGACGGCCGCCGCAAAGCCCGCAGCCCCACGGGCTGTGGGGCCACGCGAGCGGCTGCCAAAGAGCTTTCCAACGAGGCACGGCTTTCCCTCCTGGCTCTTCGGGCGTGGGAGCTGTGGCCAGAGCCGCGGCCCTACCGGAAAATGCTTCGCAGGCTGGCTCGGAGGCGCCAGGTGGGCGCCGGTGGCGCCGAGGCTGATGGCCGCCGCAAAGCCCGCAGCCCCACGGGCTGTGGGGCCACGCGAGCGGCTGCCAAAGAGCTTTCCAACGAGGCACGGCTTTCCCTCCTGGCTCTTCGGGCGTGGGAGCTGTGGCCAGAGCCGCGGCCCTACCGGAAAATGCTTCGCAGGCTGGCTCGGCGACGCCAGGTGGGCGCCGGTGGCGCCGAGGCTGACGGCCGCCGCAAAGCCCGCAGCCCCACGGGCTGTGGGGCCACGCGAGCGGCTGCCAAAGAGCTTTCCAACGAGGCACGGCTTTCCCTCCTGGCTCTTCGGGCGTGGGAGCTGTGGCCAGAGCCGCGGCCCTACCGGAAAATGCTTCGCAGGCTGGCTCGGCGGCGCCAGGTGGGCGCCGGTGGCGCCGAGGCTGACGGCCGCCGCAAAGCCCGCAGCCCCACGGGCTGTGGGGCCACGCGAGCGGCTGCCAAAGAGCTTTCCAACGAGGCATGGCTTTCCCTCCTGGCTCTTCGGGCGTGGGAGCTGTGGCCAGAGACGCGGCCCTACCGGAAAATGCTTCGCAGGCTGGCTCGGCGGCGCCAGGTGGGCGGCGGTGGCGCCGAGGCTGACGGCCGCCGCAAAGCCCGCAGCCCCACGGGCTGTGGGGCCACGCGAGCGGCTGCCAAAGAGCTTTCCAACGAGGCACGGCTTTCCCTCCTGGCTCTTCGGGCGTGGGAGCTGTGGCCAGAGCCGCGGCCCTACCGGAAAATGCTTCGCAGGCTGGCTCGGCGGCGCCAGGTGGGCGGCGGTGCCGCCGAGGCTGACGGCCGCCGCAAAGCCCGCAGCCCCACGGGCTGTGGGGCCACGCGAGCGGCTGCCAAAGAGGTTTCCAACGAGGCACGGCTTTCCCTCCTGGCTCTTCGGGCGTGGGAGCTGTGGCCAGAGCCGCGGCCCTACCGGAAAATGCTTCGCAGGCTGGCTCGGCGGCGACAGGTGGGCGCCGGTGGCGCCGAGGCTGATGGCCGCCGCAAAGCCCGCAGCCCCACGGGCTGTGGGGCCACGCGAGCGGCTGCCAAAGAGCTTTCCAACGAGGCACGGCTTTCCCTCCTGGCTCTTCGGGCGTGGGAGCTGTGGCCAGAGCCGCGGCCCTACCGGAAAATGCTTCGCAGGCTGGCTCGGCGGCGTCAGGTGGGCGCCGGTGGCGCCGAGGCTGACGGCCGCCGCAAAGCCCGCAGCCCCACGGGCTGTGGGGCCACGCGAGCGGCTGCCAAAGAGCTTTCCAACGAGGCACGGCTTTCCCTCCTGGCTCTTCGGGCGTGGGAGCTGTGGCCAGAGACGCGGCCCTACCCGAAAATGCTTCGCAGGCTGGCACGGCGGCACCACGTGGGCGCCGGTGCCGCCGAGGCTGACGGCCGCCGCAAACCCCGCAGCCCCACGGGCTGTGGGGCCACGCGAGCGGCTGCCAAAGAGCTTTCCAATGAGGCACGGCTTTCCCTCCTGGCTCTTCGGGCGTGGGAGCTGTGGCCAGAGCCGCGGCCCTACCGGAAAATGCTTCGCAGGCTGGCTCGGCGACGCCAGGTGGGCGCCGGTGGCGCCGAGGCTGACGGCCGCCGCAAAGCCCGCAGCCCCACGGGCTGTGGGGCCACGCGAGCGGCTGCCAAAGAGCTTTGCAACGAGGCACGGCTTTCCCTCCTGGCTCTTCGGGCGTGGGAGCTGTGGCCAGAGACGCGGCCCTACCGGAAAATGCTTCGCAGGCTGGCTCGGCGGCGCCAGGTGGGCGGCGGTGGCGCCGAGGCTGACGGCCGCCGCAAAGCCCGCAGCCCCACGGGCTGTGGGGCCACGCGAGCGGCTGCCAAAGAGCTTTCCAACGAGGCACGGCTTTCCCTCCTGGCTCTTCGGGCGTGGGAGCTGTGGCCAGAGACGCGGCCCTACCCGAAAATGCTTCGCAGGCTGGCACGGCGGCACCACGTGAGCGCCGGTGGCTCCGAGGCTGACGGCCGCCGCAAAGCCCGCAGCCCCACGGGCTGTGGGGCCACGCGAGCGGCTGCCAAAGAGCTTTCCAACGAGGCACGGCTTTCCCTCCTGGCTCTTCGGGCGTGGGAGCTGTGGCCAGAGCCGCGGCCCTACCGCAAAATCCTTCGCAATCTGGCGCGGCGGCACCACGTGGGCGGCGGTGGCGCCGAGGCTGACGGCCGCCGCAAAGCCCGCAGCCCCACGGGCTGTGGGGCCACGCGAGCGGCTGCCAAAGAGCTTTCCAACGAGGCACGGCTTTCCCTCCTGGCTCTTCGGGCGTGGGAGCTGTGGCCAGAGCCGCGGCCCTACCGCAAAATCCTTCGCAGGCTGGCTCGGCGGCGCCAGGTGGGCGCCGGTGGCGCCGAGGCTGACGGCCGCCGCAAAGCCCGCAGCCCCACGGGCTGTGGGGCCACGCGAGCGGCTGCCAAAGAGCTTTCCAACGAGGCACGGCTTTCCCTCCTGGCTCTTCGGGCGTGGGAGCTGTGGCCAGAGCCGCGGCCCTACCGGAAAATGCTTCGCAGCCTGGCTCGGCGGCGCCAGGTGGGCGCCGGTGGCGCCGAGGCTGATGGCCGCCGCAAAGCCCGCAGCCCCACGGGCTGTGGGGCCACGCGAGCGGCTGCCAAAGAGCTTTCCAACGAGGCACGGCTTTCCCTCCTGGCTCTTCGGGCGTGGGAGCTGTGGCCAGAGACGCGGCCCTACCGGAAAATGCTTCGCAGGCTGGCTCGGCGGCGCCAGGTGGGCGCCGGTGGCGCCGAGGCTGACGGCCGCCGCAAAGCCCGCAGCCCCACGGGCTGTGGGGCCACGTGAGCGGCTGCCAAAGAGCTTTCCAATGAGGCACGGCTTTCCCTCCTGGCTCTTCGGGCGTGGGAGATGTGGCCAGAGACGCGGCCCTACCCGAAAATGCTTCGCAGGCTGGCACGGCGGCACCACGTGGGCGCCGGTGGCGCCGAGGCTGACGGCCGCCGCAAAGCCCGCAGCCCCACGGGCTGTGGGGCCACGCGAGCGGCTGCCAAAGAGCTTTCCAACGAGGCACGGCTTTCCCTCCTGGCTCTTCGGGCGTGGGAGCTGTGGCCAGAGATGCGGCCCTACCTGAAAATGCTTCGCAGGCTGGCTCGGCGGCACCACGTGGGCGCCGGTGGCGCCGAGGCTGACGGCCGCCGCAAAGCCCGCAGCCCCACGGGCTGTGGGGCCACGCGAGCGGCTGCCAAAGAGCTTTCCAACGAGGCACGGCTTTCCCTCCTGGCTCTTCGGGCGTGGGAGCTGTGGCCAGAGATGCGGCCCTACCCGAAAATGCTTCGCAGGCTGGCTCGGCGGCGCCAGGTGGGCGCCGGTGGCGCCGAGGCTGACGGCCGCCGCAAAGCCCGCAGCCCCACGGGCTGTGGGGCCACGCGAGCGGCTGCCAAAGAGCTTTCCAACGAGGCATGGCTTTCCCTCCTGGCTCTTCGGGCGTGGGAGCTGTGGCCAGAGCCGCGGCCCTACCGGAAAATGCTTCGCAGGCTGGCTCGGCGGCGCCAGGTGGGCGCCGGTGGCGCCGAGGCTGACGGCCGCCGCAAAGCCCGCAGCCCCATGGGCTGTGGGGCCACGTGAGCGGCTGCCAAAGAGCTTTCCAATGAGGCACGGCTTTCCCTCCTGGCTCTTCGGGCGTGGGAGATGTGGCCAGAGACGCGGCCCTACCCGAAAATGCTTCGCAGGCTGGCACGGCGGCACCACGTGGGCGCCGGTGGCGCCGAGGCTGACGGCCGCCGCAAAGCCCGCAGCCCCACGGGCTGTGGGGCCACGCGAGCGGCTGCCAAAGAGCTTTCCAACGAGGCACGGCTTTCCCTCCTGGCTCTTCGGGCGTGGGAGCTGTGGCCAGAGCCGCGGCCCTACCCGAAAATGCTTCGCAGGCTGGCTCGGCGGCGCCAGGTGGGCGCCGGTGGCGCCGAGGCTGACGGCCGCCGCAAAGCCCGCAGCCCCACGGGCTGTGGGGCCACGCGAGCGGCTGCCAAAGAGCTTTCCAACGAGGCATGGCTTTCCCTCCTGGCTCTTCGGGCGTGGGAGCTGTGGCCAGAGCCGCGGCCCTACCGGAAAATGCTTCGCAGGCTGGCTCGGCGACGCCAGGTGGGCGCCGGTGGCGCCGAGGCTGACGGCCGCCGCAAAGCCCGCAGCCCCACGGGCTGTGGGGCCACGCGAGCGGCTGCCAAAGAGCTTTCCAACGAGGCACGGCTTTCCCTCCTGGCTCTTCGGGCGTGGGAGCTGTGGCCAGAGCCGCGGCCCTACCGGAAAATGCTTCGCAGGCTGGCTCGGAGGCGCCAGGTGGGCGCCGGTGGCGCCGAGGCTGATGGCCGCCGCAAAGCCCGCAGCCCCACGGGCTGTGGGGCCACGCGAGCGGCTGCCAAAGAGCTTTCCAACGAGGCACGGCTTTCCCTCCTGGCTCTTCGGGCGTGGGAGCTGTGGCCAGAGACGCGGCCCTACCGGAAAATGCTTCGCAGGCTGGCTCGGCGGCGCCAGGTGGGCGCCGGTGGCGCCGAGGCTGACGGCCGCCGCAAAGCCCGCAGCCCCACGGGCTGTGGGGCCACGTGAGCGGCTGCCAAAGAGCTTTCCAACGAGGCACGGCTTTCCCTCCTGGCTCTTCAGGCGTGGGAGCTGTGGCCAGAGACGCGGCCCTACCCAAAAATGCTTCGCAGGCTGGCTCGGCGGCGCCAGGTGGGCGCCGGTGGTGCCGAGGCTGACGGCCGCCGCAAAGCCCGCAGCCCCACGGGCTGTGGGGCCACGCGAGCGGCTGCCAAAGAGCTTTCCAATGAGGCACGGCTTTCCCTCCTGGCTCTTCGGGCGTGGGAGCTGTGGCCAGAGCCGCGGCCCTACCGGAAAATGCTTCGCAGGCTGGCTCGGCGGCGCCAGGTGGGCGCCGGTGGCGCCGAGGCTGACGGCCGCCGCAAAGCCCGCAGCCCCACGGGCTGTGGGGCCACGCGAGCGGCTGCCAAAGAGCTTTCCAACGAGGCATGGCTTTCCCTCCTGGCTCTTCGGGCGTGGGAGCTGTGGCCAGAGCCGCGGCCCTACCGGAAAATGCTTCGCAGGCTGGCTCGGCGGCGCCAGGTGGGCGCCGGTGGCGCCGAGGCTGACGGCCGCCGCAAAGCCCGCAGCCCCATGGGCTGTGGGGCCACGTGAGCGGCTGCCAAAGAGCTTTCCAATGAGGCACGGCTTTCCCTCCTGGCTCTTCGGGCGTGGGAGATGTGGCCAGAGACGCGGCCCTACCCGAAAATGCTTCGCAGGCTGGCACGGCGGCACCACGTGGGCGCCGGTGGCGCCGAGGCTGACGGCCGCCGCAAAGCCCGCAGCCCCACGGGCTGTGGGGCCACGCGAGCGGCTGCCAAAGAGCTTTCCAACGAGGCACGGCTTTCCCTCCTGGCTCTTCGGGCGTGGGAGCTGTGGCCAGAGCCGCGGCCCTACCCGAAAATGCTTCGCAGGCTGGCTCGGCGGCGCCAGGTGGGCGCCGGTGGCGCCGAGGCTGACGGCCGCCGCAAAGCCCGCAGCCCCACGGGCTGTGGGGCCACGCGAGCGGCTGCCAAAGAGCTTTCCAACGAGGCATGGCTTTCCCTCCTGGCTCTTCGGGCGTGGGAGCTGTGGCCAGAGCCGCGGCCCTACCGGAAAATGCTTCGCAGGCTGGCTCGGCGACGCCAGGTGGGCGCCGGTGGCGCCGAGGCTGACGGCCGCCGCAAAGCCCGCAGCCCCACGGGCTGTGGGGCCACGCGAGCGGCTGCCAAAGAGCTTTCCAACGAGGCACGGCTTTCCCTCCTGGCTCTTCGGGCGTGGGAGCTGTGGCCAGAGCCGCGGCCCTACCGGAAAATGCTTCGCAGGCTGGCTCGGAGGCGCCAGGTGGGCGCCGGTGGCGCCGAGGCTGATGGCCGCCGCAAAGCCCGCAGCCCCACGGGCTGTGGGGCCACGCGAGCGGCTGCCAAAGAGCTTTCCAACGAGGCACGGCTTTCCCTCCTGGCTCTTCGGGCGTGGGAGCTGTGGCCAGAGACGCGGCCCTACCGGAAAATGCTTCGCAGGCTGGCTCGGCGGCGCCAGGTGGGCGCCGGTGGCGCCGAGGCTGACGGCCGCCGCAAAGCCCGCAGCCCCACGGGCTGTGGGGCCACGTGAGCGGCTGCCAAAGAGCTTTCCAACGAGGCACGGCTTTCCCT
This sequence comes from Larus michahellis, assembly GCF_964199755.1. NCBI lineage: Eukaryota > Metazoa > Chordata > Aves > Charadriiformes > Laridae > Larus > Larus michahellis. The sequence goes on along the minus strand of NW_027436014.1, from coordinate 458,311 downwards.
CCTGGCTCTTCAGGCGTGGGAGCTGTGGCCAGAGACGCGGCCCTACCCAAAAATGCTTCGCAGGCTGGCTCGGCGGCGCCAGGTGGGCGCCGGTGGTGCCGAGGCTGACGGCCGCCGCAAAGCCCGCAGCCCCACGGGCTGTGGGGCCACGCGAGCGGCTGCCAAAGAGCTTTCCAATGAGGCACGGCTTTCCCTCCTGGCTCTTCGGGCGTGGGAGCTGTGGCCAGAGCCGCGGCCCTACCGGAAAATGCTTCGCAGGCTGGCTCGGCGGCGCCAGGTGGGCGCTGGTGCCGCCGAGGCTGACGGCCGCCGCAAAGCCTGCAGCCCCACGGGCTGTGGGGCCACGCGAGCGGCTGCCAAAGAGCTTTCCAACGAGGCACGGCTTTCCCTCCTGGCTCTTCGGGCGTGGGAGCTGTGGCCAGAGCCGCGGCCCTACCGGAAAATGCTTCGCAGGCTGGCTCGGCGGCACCACGTGGGCGGCGGTGGCGCCGAGGCTGACGGCCGCCGCAAAGCCCGCAGCCCCACGGGCTGTGGGGCCACTTGAGCGGCTGCCAAAGAGCTTTCCAACGAGGCACGGCTTTCCCTCCTGGCTCTTCGGGCATGGGAGCTGTGGCCAGAGCCGCGGCCCTACCGGAAAATGCTTCGCAATCTGGCGCGGCGGCACCACGTGGGCGGCGGTGGCACCGAGGCTGACGGCCGCCGCAAAGCCCGCAGCCCCACGGGCTGTGGGGCCACGCGAGCGGCTGCCAAAGAGCTTTCCAACGAGGCACGGCTTTCCCTCCTGGCTCTTCGGGCGTGGGAGCTGTGGCCAGAGACGCGGCCCTACCCGAAAATGCTTCGCAGGCTGGCTCGGCGACGCCAGGTGGGCGCCGGTGGCGCCGAGGCTGACGGCCGCCGCAAAGCCCGCAGCCCCACGGGCTGTGGGGCCACGCGAGCGGCTGCCAAAGAGCTTTCCAACGAGGCACGGCTTTCCCTCCTGGCTCTTCGGGCGTGGGAGCTGTGGCCAGAGCCGCGGCCCTACCGGAAAATGCTTCGCAGCCTGGCTCGGTGGCGCCAGGTGGGCGGCGCTGGCGCCGAGGCTGACGGCCGCCGCAAAGCCCGCAGCCCCACGGGCTGTGGGGCCACGCGAGCGGCTGCCAAAGAGCTTTCCAACGAGGCACGGCTTTCCCTCCTGGCTCTTCGGGCGAGGGAGCTGTGGCCAGAGCCGCGGCCCTACCGGAAAATGCTTCGCAGGCTGGCTCGGCGGCGCCAGGTGGGCGCCGGTGGCGCCGAGGCTGACGGCCGCCGCAAAGCCCGCAGCCCCACGGGCTGTGGGGCCACGCGAGCGGCTGCCAAAGAGCTTTCCAACGAGGCACGGCTTTCCCTCCTGGCTCTTCGGGCGTGGGAGCTGTGGCCAGAGCCGCGGCCCTACCGGAAAATGCTTCGCAGGCTGGCTCGGCGGCGCCAGGTGGGCGGCGGTGGCGCCGAGGCTGACGGCCGCCGCAAAGCCTGCAGCCCCACGGGCTGTGGGGCCACGCGAGCGGCTGCCAAAGAGGTTTCCAACGAGGCACGGCTTTCCCTCCTGGCTCTTCGGGCGTGGGAGCTGTGGCCAGAGCCGCGGCCCTACCGGAAAATGCTTCGCAGGCTGGCTCGGCGGCGCCAGGTGGGCGCCGGTGGCGCCGAGGCTGACGGCCGCCGCAAAGCCCGCAGCCCCACGGGCTGTGGGGCCACGCGAGCGGCTGCCAAAGAGGTTTCCAACGAGGCACGGCTTTCCCTCCTGGCTCTTCGGGCGTGGGAGCTGTGGCCAGAGCCGCGGCCCTACCGGAAAATGCTTCGCAGGCTGGCTCGGCGGCGACAGGTGGGCGCCGGTGGCGCCGAGGCTGACGGCCGCCGCAAAGCCCGCAGCCCCACGGGCTGTGGGGCCACGCGAGCGGCTGCCAAAGAGCTTTCCAACGAGGCACGGCTTTCCCTCCTGGCTCTTCGGGCGTGGGAGCTGTGGCCAGAGCCGCGGCCCTACCGGAAAATGCTTCGCAGGCTGGCTCGGCGGCACCACGTGGGCGCCGGTGGCGCCGAGGCTGACGGCCGCCGCAAAGCCCGCAGCCCCACGGGCTGTGGGGCCACGCGAGCGGCTGCCAAACAGCTTTCCAACGAGGCACGGGTTTCCCTCCTGGCTCTTCGGGCGTGGGAGATGTGGCCAGAGACGCGGCCCTACCTGAAAATGCTTCGCAGGCTGGCTCGGCGGCAGCACGTGGGCGCCGGTGGCGCCGAGGCTGACGGCCGCCGCAAAGCCCGCAGCCCCACGGGCTGTGGGGCCACGCGAGCGGCTGCCAAAGAGCTTTCCAACGAGGCACGGCTTTCCCTCCTGGCTCTTCGGGCGTGGGAGCTGTGGCCAGAGACGCGGCCCTACCCGAAAATGCTTCGCAGGCTGGCGCGGCGGCGCCAGGTGGGCGCCGGTGGCGCCGAGGCTGACGGCCGCCGCAAAGCCCGCAGCCCCACGGGCTGTGGGGCCACGCGAGCGGCTGCCAAAGAGCTTTCCAACGAGGCATGGCTTTCCCTCCTGGCTCTTCGGGCGTGGGAGCTGTGGCCAGAGCCGCGGCCCTACCGGAAAATGCTTCGCAGGCTGGCTCGGCGACGCCAGGTGGGCGCCGGTGGCGCCGAGGCTGACGGCCGCCGCAAAGCCCGCAGCCCCACGGGCTGTGGGGCCACGCGAGCGGCTGCCAAAGAGCTTTCCAACGAGGCACGGCTTTCCCTCCTGGCTCTTCGGGCGTGGGAGCTGTGGCCAGAGCCGCGGCCCTACCGCAAAATCCTTCGCAATCTGGCGCGGCGACACCACGTGGGCGGCGGTGGCGCCGAGGCTGACGGCCGCCGCAAAGCCCGCAGCCCCACGGTGTGTGGGGCCACGCGAGCGGCTGCCAAAGAGCTTTCCAACGAGGCACGGCTTTCCCTCCTGGCTCTTCGGGCGTCGGAGCTGTGGCCAGAGACGCGGCCCTACCGGAAAATGCTTCGCAGGCTGGCTCGGCGGCGCCAGGTGGGTGCCGGTGGCGCCGAGGCTGACGGCCGCCGCAAAGCCCGCAGCCCCACGGGCTGTGGGGCCATGCGAGCGGCTGCCAAAGAGGTTTCCAACGAGGCACGGCTTTCCCTCATGGCTCTTCGGGCGTGGGAGCTGTGGCCAGAGCCGCGGCCGTACCGGAAAACGCTTCGCAGGCTGGCGCGGCGGCGCCAGGTGGGCGCCGGTGGCGCCAAGGCTGATGGCCGCCGCAAAGCCCGCAGCCCCACGGGCTGTGGGGCCACGCGAGCGGCTGCCAAAGAGCTTTCCAACGAGGCACGGCTTTCCCTCCTGGCTCTTCGGGCGTGGGAGCTGTGGCCAGAGACGCGGCCCTACCGGAAAACGCTGCGCAGGCTGGCGCGGCGGCGCCAGGTGGGCGCCGGTGGCGCCGAGGCTGACGGCCGCCGCAAAGCCCGCAGCCCCACGGGCTGTGGGGCCACGCGAGCGGCTGCCAAAGAGCTTTCCAACGAGGCACGGCTTTCCCTCCTGGCTCTTTGGGTGTGGGAGCTGTGGCCAGAGCCGCGGCCCTACCGGAAAATGCTTCCCAGGCTGGCTCGGCGGCGCCAGGTGGGCGCCGGTGGCGCCGAGGCTGACGGCCGCCGCAAAGCCCGCAGCCCCACGGGCTGTGGGGCCACGCGAGCGGCTGCCAAAGAGCTTTCCAACGAGGCACGGCTTTCCCTCCTGGCTCTTCGGGCGTGGGAGCTGTGGCCAGAGACGCGGCCCTACCCGAAAATGCTTCGCAGGCTGGCTCGGCGGCGGCAGGTGGGCGCCGGTGGCGCCGAGGCTGACGGCCGCCGCAAAGCCCGCAGCCCCACGGGCTGTGGGGCCACGCGAGCGGCTGCCAAAGAGCTTTCCAACGAGGCACGGCTTTCCCTCCTGGCTCTTCGGGCGTGGGAGCTGTGGCCAGAGACGCGGCCCTACCGGAAAACGCTGCGCAGGCTGGCGCGGCGGCGCCAGGTGGGCGCCGGTGGCGCCGAGGCTGACGGCCGCCGCAAAGCCCGCAGCCCCACGGGCTGTGGGGCCACGCGAGCGGCTGCCAAAGAGCTTTCCAACGAGGCACGGCTTTCCCTCCTGGCTCTTCGGGCGTGGGAGCTGTGGCCAGAGCCGCGGCCCTACCGGAAAATGCTTCGCAGGCTGGCTCGGCGACGAAAGGTGGGCGCCGGTGGCGCCGAGGCTGACGGCCGCCGCAAAGCCCGCAGCCCCACGGGCTGTGGGGCCACGCGAGCGGCTGCCAAAGAGCTTTCCAACGAGGCACGGCTTTCCCTCCTGGCTCTTCGGGCGTGGGAGCTGTGGCCAGAGACGCGGCCCTACCGGAAAATACTTCGCAGCCTGGCTCGGCGGCGCCAGGTGGGCGGCGGTGGCGCCGAGGCTGACGGCCGCCGCAAAGCCCGCAGCCCCACGGGCTGTGGGGCCACGTGAGCGGCTGCCAAAGAGCTTTCCAACGAGGCACGGCTTTCCCTCCTGGCTCTTCGGGCGTGGGAGCTGTGGCCAGAGACGCGGCCCTACCCAAAAATGCTTCGCAGGCTGGCGCGGCGGCGCCAGGTGGGCGGCGGTGGCGCCGAGGCTGACGGCCGCCGCAAAGCCCGCAGCCCCACGGGCTGTGGGGCCACGCGAGCGGCTGCCAAAGAGCTTTCCAACGAGGCACGGCTTTCCCTCCTGGCTCTTCGGGCGTGGGAGCTGTGGCCAGAGACGCGGCCCTACCGGAAAATGCTTCGCAGGCTGGCTCGGCGGCGCCAGGTGGGCGCCGGTGGCGCCGAGGCTGACGGCCGCCGCAAAGCCCGCAGCCCCACGGGCTGTGGGGCCACGCGAGCGGCTGCCAAAGAGCTTTCCAACGAGGCACGGCTTTCCCTCCTGGCTCTTCGGGCGTGGGAGCTGTGGCCAGAGCCGCGGCCCTACCGGAAAATGCTTCGCAGGCTGGCGCGGCGGCGCCAGGTGGGCGCCGGTGGCGCCGAGGCTGACGGCCGCCGCAAAGCCCGCAACCCCACGGGCTGTGGGGCCACGCGAGCGGCTGCCAAAGAGCTTTCCAACGAGGCACGGCTTTCCCTCCTGGCTCTTCGGGCGTGGGAGCTGTGGCCAGAGCCGCGGCCCTACCGGAAAATGCTTCGCAGGCTGGCTCGGCGACGCCAGGTGGGTGCCGGTGGCGCCGAGGCTGACGGCCGCCGCAAAGTCCGCAGCCCCACGGGCTGTGGGGCCACGCGAGCGGCTGCCAAAGAGCTTTCCAACGAGGCACGGCTTTCCCTCCTGGCTCTTCGGGCGTGGGAGCTGTGGCCAGAGCCGCGGCCCTACCCGAAAATGCTTCACAGGCTGGCTCGGCGGCGCCAGGTGGGCGCCGGTGACACCGAGGCTGACGGCCGCCGCAAAGCCCGCAGCCCCACGGGCTGTGGGGCCACGCGAGCGGCTGCCAAAGAGCTTTCCAACGAGGCACGGCTTTCCCTCCTGGCTCTTCGGGCATGGGAGCTGTGGCCAGAGCCGCGGCCCTACCGGAAAATGCTTCGCAGGCTGGCACGGCGGCACCACGTGGGCGCCGGTGGCGCCGAGGCTGACGGCCGCCGCAAAGCCCGCAGCCCCACGGGCTGTGGGGCCACGCGAGCGGCTGCCAAAGAGCTTTCCAACGAGGCACGGCTTTCCCTCCTGGCTCTTCGGGCGTGGGAGCTGTGGCCAGAGACGCGGCCATACGGGAAAATGCTTCGCAGGCTGGCTCGGCGGCGCCAGGTGGGCGCCGGTGGCGCCGAGGCTGACGGCCGCCGCAAAGCCCGCAGCCCCACGGGCTGTGGGGCCACGCGAGCGGCTGCCAAAGAGCTTTCCGACGAGGCACGGCTTTCCCTCCTGGCTCTTCTAGCGTGGGAGCTGTGGCCAGAGCCGCGGCCCTACCGGAAAATGCTTCGCAGGCTGGCTCGGCGGCACCAGGTGGGCGCCGGTGGCGCCGAGGCTGACGGCCGCCGCAAAGCCCGCAGCCCCACGGGCTGTGGGGCCACGCGAGCGGCTGCCAAAGAGCTTTCCAACGAGGCACGGCTTTCCCTCCTGGCTCTTCGGGCGTGGGAGCTGTGGCCAGAGACGCGGCCATACCGGAAAATGCTTCGCAGGCTGGCTCGGCGGCGCCAGGTGGGCGCCGGTGGCGCCGAGGCTGACGGCCGCTGCAAAGCCCGCAGCCCCACGGGCTGTGGGGCCACGCGAGCGGCTGCCAAAGAGCTTTCCGACGAGGCACGGCTTTCCCTCCTGGCTCTTCTAGCGTGGGAGCTGTGGCCAGAGCCGCGGCCCTACCGGAAAATGCTTCGCAGGCTGGCTCGGCGGCACCAGGTGGGCGCCGGTGGCGCCGAGGCTGACGGCCGCCGCAAAGCCCGCAGCCCCACGGGCTGTGGGGCCACGCGAGCGGCTGCCAAAGAGCTTTCCAACGAGGCACGGCTTTCCCTCCTGGCTCTTCGGGCGTGGGAGCTGTGGCCAGAGACGCGGCCCTACCCGAAAATGCTTCGCAGGCTGGCTCGGCGGCGCCAGGTGGGCGCCGGTGACACCGAGGCTGACGGCCGCCGCAAAGCCCGCAGCCCCACGGGCTGTGGGGCCACGCGAGCGGCTGCCAAAGAGCTTTCCAACGAGGCACGGCTTTCCCTCCTGGCTCTTCGGGCGTGGGAGCTGTGGCCAGAGACGCGGCCCTACCGGAAAACGCTGCGCAGGCTGGCGCGGCGGCGCCAGGTGGGCGCCGGTGGCGCCGAGGCTGACGGCCGCCGCAAAGCCCGCAGCCCCACGGGCTGTGGGGCCACGCGAGCGGCTGCCAAAGAGCTTTCCAACGAGGCACGGCTTTCCCTCCTGGCTCTTCGGGCGTGGGAGCTGTGGCCAGAGCCGCGGCCCTACCGGAAAATGCTTCGCAGGCTGGCTCGGCGACGAAAGGTGGGCGCCGGTGGCGCCGAGGCTGACGGCCGCCGCAAAGCCCGCAGCCCCACGGGCTGTGGGGCCACGCGAGCGGCTGCCAAAGAGCTTTCCAACGAGGCACGGCTTTCCCTCCTGGCTCTTCGGGCGTGGGAGCTGTGGCCAGAGACGCGGCCCTACCGGAAAATGCTTCGCAGCCTGGCTCGGCGGCGCCAGGTGGGCGGCGGTGGCGCCGAGGCTGACGGCCGCCGCAAAGCCCGCAGCCCCACGGGCTGTGGGGCCACGTGAGCGGCTGCCAAAGAGCTTTCCAACGAGGCACGGCTTTCCCTCCTGGCTCTTCGGGCGTGGGAGCTGTGGCCAGAGACGCGGCCCTACCCAAAAATGCTTCGCAGGCTGGCGCGGCGGCGCCAGGTGGGCGGCGGTGGCGCCGAGGCTGACGGCCGCCGCAAAGCCCGCAGCCCCACGGGCTGTGGGGCCACGCGAGCGGCTGCCAAAGAGCTTTCCAACGAGGCACGGCTTTCCCTCCTGGCTCTTCGGGCGTGGGAGCTGTGGCCAGAGACGCGGCCCTACCGGAAAATGCTTCGCAGGCTGGCTCGGCGGCGCCAGGTGGGCGGCGGTGGCGCCGAGGCTGACGGCCGCCGCAAAGCCCGCAGCCCCACGGGCTGTGGGGCCACGCGAGCGGCTGCCAAAGAGCTTTCCAACGAGGCACGGCTTTCCCTCCTGGCTCTTCGGGCGTGGGAGCTGTGGCCAGAGCCGCGGCCCTACCGGAAAATGCTTCGCAGGCTGGCGCGGCGGCGCCAGGTGGGCGGCGGTGGCGCCGAGGCTGACGGCCGCCGCAAAGCCCGCAGCCCCACGGGCTGTGGGGCCACGCGAGCGGCTGCCAAAGAGCTTTCCGACGAGGCACGGCTTTCCCTCCTGGCTCTTCTAGCGTGGGAGCTGTGGCCAGAGCCGCGGCCCTACCGGAAAATGCTTCGCAGGCTGGCTCGGCGGCACCAGGTGGGCGCCGGTGGCGCCGAGGCTGACGGCCGCCGCAAAGCCCGCAGCCCCACGGGCTGTGGGGCCACGCGAGCGGCTGCCAAAGAGCTTTCCAACGAGGCACGGCTTTCCCTCCTGGCTCTTCGGGCGTGGGAGCTGTGGCCAGAGACGCGGCCATACCGGAAAATGCTTCGCAGGCTGGCTCGGCGGCGCCAGGTGGGCGCCGGTGGCGCCGAGGCTGACGGCCGCCGCAAAGCCCGCAGCCCCACGGGCTGTGGGGCCACGCGAGCGGCTGCCAAAGAGCTTTCCGACGAGGCACGGCTTTCCCTCCTGGCTCTTCTAGCGTGGGAGCTGTGGCCAGAGCCGCGGCCCTACCGGAAAATGCTTCGCAGGCTGGCTCGGCGGCACCAGGTGGGCGCCGGTGGCGCCGAGGCTGACGGCCGCCGCAAAGCCCGCAGCCCCACGGGCTGTGGGGCCACGCGAGCGGCTGCCAAAGAGCTTTCCAACGAGGCACGGCTTTCCCTCCTGGCTCTTCGGGCGTGGGAGCTGTGGCCAGAGACGCGGCCCTACCCGAAAATGCTTCGCAGGCTGGCTCGGCGGCGCCAGGTGGGCGCCGGTGGCGCCGAGGCTGACGGCCGCCGCAAAGCCCGCAGCCCCACGGGCTGTGGGGCCACGCGAGCGGCTGCCAAAGAGCTTTCCAACGAGGCACGGCTTTCCCTCCTGGCTCTTCGGGCGTGGGAGCTGTGGCCAGAGACGCGGCCCTACCGGAAAACGCTGCGCAGGCTGGCGCGGCGGCGCCAGGTGGGCGCCGGTGGCGCCGAGGCTGACGGCCGCCGCAAAGCCCGCAGCCCCACGGGCTGTGGGGCCACGCGAGCGGCTGCCAAAGAGCTTTCCAACGAGGCACGGCTTTCCCTCCTGGCTCTTCGGGCGTGGGAGCTGTGGCCAGAGCCGCGGCCCTACCGGAAAATGCTTCGCAGCCTGGCTCGGCGACGAAAGGTGGGCGCCGGTGGCGCCGAGGCTGACGGCCGCCGCAAAGCCCGCAGCCCCACGGGCTGTGGGGCCACGTGAGCGGCTGCCAAAGAGCTTTCCAACGAGGCACGGCTTTCCCTCCTGGCTCTTCGGGCGTGGGAGCTGTGGCCAGAGACGCGGCCCTACCCAAAAATGCTTCGCAGGCTGGCGCGGCGGCGCCAGGTGGGCGGCGGTGGCGCCGAGGCTGACGGCCGCCGCAAAGCCCGCAGCCCCACGGGCTGTGGGGCCACGCGAGCGGCTGCCAAAGAGCTTTCCAACGAGGCACGGCTTTCCCTCCTGGCTCTTCGGGCGTGGGAGCTGTGGCCAGAGACGCGGCCCTACCGGAAAATGCTTCGCAGGCTGGCTCGGCGGCGCCAGGTGGGCGCCGGTGGCGCCGAGGCTGACGGCCGCCGCAAAGCCCGCAGCCCCACGGGCTGTGGGGCCACGCGAGCGGCTGCCAAAGAGCTTTCCAACGAGGCACGGCTTTCCCTCCTGGCTCTTCGGGCGTGGGAGCTGTGGCCAGAGCCGCGGCCCTACCGGAAAATGCTTCGCAGGCTGGCGCGGCGGCGCCAGGTGGGCGGCGGTGGCGCCGAGGCTGACGGCCGCCGCAAAGCCCGCAACCCCACGGGCTGTGGGGCCACGCGAGCGGCTGCCAAAGAGCTTTCCAACGAGGCACGGCTTTCCCTCCTGGCTCTTCGGGCGTGGGAGCTGTGGCCAGAGCCGCGGCCCTACCGGAAAATGCTTCGCAGGCTGGCTCGGCGACGCCAGGTGGGTGCCGGTGGCGCCGAGGCTGACGGCCGCCGCAAAGTCCGCAGCCCCACGGGCTGTGGGGCCACGCGAGCGGCTGCCAAAGAGCTTTCCAACGAGGCACGGCTTTCCCTCCTGGCTCTTCGGGCGTGGGAGCTGTGGCCAGAGCCGCGGCCCTACCCGAAAATGCTTCACAGGCTGGCTCGGCGGCGCCAGGTGGGCGCCGGTGACACCGAGGCTGACGGCCGCCGCAAAGCCCGCAGCCCCACGGGCTGTGGGGCCACGCGAGCGGCTGCCAAAGAGCTTTCCAACGAGGCACGGCTTTCCCTCCTGGCTCTTCGGGCATGGGAGCTGTGGCCAGAGCCGCGGCCCTACCGGAAAATGCTTCGCAGGCTGGCACGGCGGCACCACGTGGGCGCCGGTGGCGCCGAGGCTGACGGCCGCCGCAAAGCCCGCAGCCCCACGGGCTGTGGGGCCACGCGAGCGGCTGCCAAAGAGCTTTCCAACGAGGCACGGCTTTCCCTCCTGGCTCTTCGGGCGTGGGAGCTGTGGCCAGAGACGCGGCCATACCGGAAAATGCTTCGCAGGCTGGCTCGGCGGCGCCAGGTGGGCGCCGGTGGCGCCGAGGCTGACGGCCGCCGCAAAGCCCGCAGCCCCACGGGCTGTGGGGCCACGCGAGCGGCTGCCAAAGAGCTTTCCGACGAGGCACGGCTTTCCCTCCTGGCTCTTCTAGCGTGGGAGCTGTGGCCAGAGCCGCGGCCCTACCGGAAAATGCTTCGCAGGCTGGCTCGGCGGCACCAGGTGGGCGCCGGTGGCGCCGAGGCTGACGGCCGCCGCAAAGCCCGCAGCCCCACGGGCTGTGGGGCCACGCGAGCGGCTGCCAAAGAGCTTTCCAACGAGGCACGGCTTTCCCTCCTGGCTCTTCGGGCGTGGGAGCTGTGGCCAGAGCCGCGGCCCTACCGCAAAATCCTTCGCAATCTGGCGCGGCGACACCACGTGGGCGGCGGTGGCGCCGAGGCTGACGGCCGCCGCAAAGCCCGCAGCCCCACGGGCTGTGGGGCCACGCGAGCGGCTGCCAAAGAGCTTTCCAACGAGGCACGGCTTTCCCTCCTGGCTCTTCGGGCGTGGGAGCTGTGGCCAGAGCCGCGGCCCTACCGGAAAATGCTTCGCAGGCTGGCTCGGCGACGCCAGGTGGGCGCCGGTGGCGCCGAGGCTGACGGCCGCCGCAAAGCCCACAGCCCCACGGGCTGTGGGGCCACGCGAGCGGCTGCCAAAGAGCTTTCCAACGAGGCACGGCTTTCCCTCCTGGCTCTTCGGGCGTGGGAGCTGTGGCCAGAGCCGCGGCCCTACCGGAAAATGCTTCGCAGGCTGGCTCGGAGGCGCCAGGTGGGCGCCGGTGGCGCCCAGGCTGACGGCCGCCGCAAAGCCCGCAGCCCCACGGGCTGTGGGGCCACGCGAGCGGCTGCCAAAGAGCTTTCCAACGAGGCACGGCTTTCCCTCCTGGCTCTTCGGGCGTGGGAGCTGTGGCCAGAGACGCGGCCATACCGGAAAATGCTTCGCAGGCTGGCTCGGCGGCGCCAGGTGGGCGCCGGTGGCGCCGAGGCTGACGGCCGCCGCAAAGCCCGCAGCCCCACGGGCTGTGGGGCCACGCGAGCGGCTGCCAAAGAGCTTTCCGACGAGGCACGGCTTTCCCTCCTGGCTCTTCTAGCGTGGGAGCTGTGGCCAGAGCCGCGGCCCTACCGGAAAATGCTTCGCAGGCTGGCTCGGCGGCGCCAGGTGGGCGCCGGTGGCGCCGAGGCTGACGGCCGCCGCAAAGCCCGCAGCCCCACGGCCTGTGGGGCCACGCGAGCGGCTGCCAAAGAGCTTTCCGACGAGGCACGGCTTTCCCTCCTGGCTCTTCTAGCGTGGGAGCTGTAGCCAGAGACGCGGCCCTACCCGAAAATGCTTCGCAGGCTGGCTCGGCGGCGCCAGGTGGGCGCCGGTGGCGCCGAGGCTGACGGCCGCCGCAAAGCCCGCAGCCCCACGGGCTGTGGGGCCACGCGAGCGGCTGCCAAAGAGCTTTCCAACGAGGCACGGCTTTCCCTCCTGGCTCTTCGGGCGTGGGAGCTGTGGCCAGAGCCGCGGCCCTACCGGAAAATGCTTCGCAGGCTGGCTCGGCGGCGCCAGGTGGGCGCCGGTGGCGCCGAGGCTGACGGCCGCCGCAAAGCCCGCAGCCCCACGGGCTGTGGGGCCACGCGAGCGGCTGCCAAAGAGCTTTCCAACGAGGCACGGCTTTCCCTCCTGGCTCTTCGGGCGTGGGAGCTGTGGCCAGAGCCGCGGCCCTACCGCAAAATCCTTCGCAATCTGGCACGGCGACACCACGTGGGCGGCGGTGGCGCCGAGGCTGACGGCCGCCGCAAAGCCCGCAGCCCCACGGGCTGTGGGGCCACGCGAGCGGCTGCCAAAGAGCTTTCCAACGAGGCACGGCTTTCCCTCCTGGCTCTTCGGGCGTGGGAGCTGTGGCCAGAGACGCGGCCCTACCGGAAAATGCTTCGCAGGCTGGCTCGGCGGCGCCAGGTGGGTGCCGGTGGCGCCGAGGCTGACGGCCGCCGCAAAGCCCGCAGCCCCACGGGCTGTGGGGCCATGCGAGCGGCTGCCAAAGAGGTTTCCAACGAGGCACGGCTTTCCCTCATGGCTCTTCGGGCGTGGGAGCTGTGGCCAGAGACGCGGCCCTACCGGAAAACGCTTCGCAGGCTGGCGCGGCGGCGCCAGGTGGGCGCCGGTGGCGCCAAGGCTGATGGCCGCCGCAAAGCCCGCAGCCCCACGGGCTGTGGGGCCACGCGAGCGGCTGCCAAAGAGCTTTCCAACGAGGCACGGCTTTCCCTCCTGGCTCTTCGGGCGTGGGAGCTGTGGCCAGAGACGCGGCCCTACCGGAAAACGCTGCGCAGGCTGGCGCGGCGGCGCCAGGTGGGCGCCGGTGGCGCCGAGGCTGACGGCCGCCGCAAAGCCCGCAGCCCCACGGGCTGTGGGGCCACGCGAGCGGCTGCCAAAGAGCTTTCCAACGAGGCACGGCTTTCCCTCCTGGCTCTTCGGGCGTGGGAGCTGTGGCCAGAGCCGCGGCCCTACCCGAAAATGCTTCACAGGCTGGCTCGGCGGCGCCAGGTGGGCGCCGGTGACACCGAGGCTGACGGCCGCCGCAAAGCCCGCAGCCCCACGGGCTGTGGGGCCACGCGAGCGGCTGCCAAAGAGCTTTCCAACGAGGCACGGCTTTCCCTCCTGGCTCTTCGGGCATGGGAGCTGTGGCCAGAGCCGCGGCCCTACCGGAAAATGCTTCGCAGGCTGGCACGGCGGCACCACGTGGGCGCCGGTGGCGCCGAGGCTGACGGCCGCTGCAAAGCCCGCAGCCCCACGGGCTGTGGGGCCACGCGAGCGGCTGCCAAAGAGCTTTCCAACGAGGCACGGCTTTCCCTCCTGGCTCTTCGGGCGTGGGAGCTGTGGCCAGAGACGCGGCCATACCGGAAAATGCTTCGCAGGCTGGCTCGGCGGCGCCAGGTGGGCGCCGGTGGCGCCGAGGCTGACGGCCGCCGCAAAGCCCGCAGCCCCACGGGCTGTGGGGCCACGCGAGCGGCTGCCAAAGAGCTTTCCGACGAGGCACGGCTTTCCCTCCTGGCTCTTCTAGCGTGGGAGCTGTGGCCAGAGCCGCGGCCCTACCGGAAAATGCTTCGCAGGCTGGCTCGGCGGCACCAGGTGGGCGCCGGTGGCGCCGAGGCTGACGGCCGCCGCAAAGCCCGCAGCCCCACGGGCTGTGGGGCCACGCGAGCGGCTGCCAAAGAGCTTTCCAACGAGGCACGGCTTTCCCTCCTGGCTCTTCGGGCGTGGGAGCTGTGGCCAGAGACGCGGCCATACCGGAAAATGCTTCGCAGGCTGGCTCGGCGGCGCCAGGTGGGCGCCGGTGGCGCCGAGGCTGACGGCCGCCGCAAAGCCCGCAGCCCCACGGGCTGTGGGGCCACGCGAGCGGCTGCCAAAGAGCTTTCCGACGAGGCACGGCTTTCCCTCCTGGCTCTTCTAGCGTGGGAGCTGTGGCCAGAGCCGCGGCCCTACCGGAAAATGCTTCGCAGGCTGGCTCGGCGGCACCAGGTGGGCGCCGGTGGCGCCGAGGCTGACGGCCGCCGCAAAGCCCGCAGCCCCACGGGCTGTGGGGCCACGCGAGCGGCTGCCAAAGAGCTTTCCAACGAGGCACGGCTTTCCCTCCTGGCTCTTCGGGTGTGGGAGCTGTGGCCAGAGACGCGGCCCTACCGGAAAATGCTTCGCAGGCTGGCTCGGCGGCGCCAGGTGGGCGCCGGTGGCGCCGAGGCTGACGGCCGCCGCAAAGCCCGCAGCCCCACGGGCTGTGGGGCCACGCGAGCGGCTGCCAAAGAGCTTTCCAACGAGGCACGGCTTTCCCTCCTGGCTCTTCGGGCGTGGGAGCTGTGGCCAGAGACGCGGCCCTACCGGAAAACGCTGCGCAGGATGGCGCGGCGGCGCCAGGTGGGCGCCGGTGGCGCCGAGGCTGACGGCCGCCGCAAAGCCCGCAGCCCCACGGGCTGTGGGGCCACGCGAGCGGCTGCCAAAGAGCTTTCCAACGAGGCACGGCTTTCCCTCCTGGCTCTTCGGGCGTGGGAGCTGTGGCCAGAGCCGCGGCCCTACCGGAAAATGCTTCGCAGGCTGGCTCGGCGACGAAAGGTGGGCGCCGGTGGCGCCGAGGCTGACGGCCGCCGCAAAGCCCGCAGCCCCACGGGCTGTGGGGCCACGCGAGCGGCTGCCAAAGAGCTTTCCAACGAGGCACGGCTTTCCCTCCTGGCTCTTCGGGCGTGGGAGCTGTGGCCAGAGACGCGGCCCTACCGGAAAATGCTTCGCAGCCTGGCTCGGCGGCGCCAGGTGGGCGGCGGTGGCGCCGAGGCTGACGGCCGCCGCAAAGCCCGCAGCCCCACGGGCTGTGGGGCCACGTGAGCGGCTGCCAAAGAGCTTTCCAACGAGGCACGGCTTTCCCTCCTGGCTCTTCGGGCGTGGGAGCTGTGGCCAGAGACGCGGCCCTACCCAAAAATGCTTCGCAGGCTGGCGCGGCGGCGCCAGGTGGGCGGCGGTGGCGCCGAGGCTGACGGCCGCCGCAAAGCCCGCAGCCCCACGGGCTGTGGGGCCACGCGAGCGGCTGCCAAAGAGCTTTCCAACGAGGCACGGCTTTCCCTCCTGGCTCTTCGGGCGTGGGAGCTGTGGCCAGAGACGCGGCCCTACCGGAAAATGCTTCGCAGGCTGGCTCGGCGGCACCACGTGGGCGCCGGTGGCGCCGAGGCTGACGGCCGCCGCAAAGCCCGCAGCCCCACGGGCTGTGGGGCCACGCGAGCGGCTGCCAAAGAGCTTTCCAACGAGGCATGGCTTTCCCTCCTGGCTCTTCGGGCGTGGGAGCTGTGGCCAGAGCCGCGGCCCTACCGGAAAATGCTTCGCAGGCTGGCGCGGCGGCGCCAGGTGGGCGGCGGTGGCGCCGAGGCTGACGGCCGCCGCAAAGCCCGCAGCCCCACGGGCTGTGGGGCCACGCGAGCGGCTGCCAAAGAGCTTTCCGACGAGGCACGGCTTTCCCTCCTGGCTCTTCTAGCGTGGGAGCTGTGGCCAGAGCCGCGGCCCTACCGGAAAATGCTTCGCAGGCTGGCTCGGCGGCACCAGGTGGGCGCCGGTGGCGCCGAGGCTGACGGCCGCCGCAAAGCCCGCAGCCCCACGGGCTGTGGGGCCACGCGAGCGGCTGCCAAAGAGCTTTCCAACGAGGCACGGCTTTCCCTCCTGGCTCTTCGGGCGTGGGAGCTGTGGCCAGAGACGCGGCCATACCGGAAAATGCTTCGCAGGCTGGCTCGGCGGCGCCAGGTGGGCGCCGGTGGCGCCGAGGCTGACGGCCGCCGCAAAGCCCGCAGCCCCACGGGCTGTGGGGCCACGCGAGCGGCTGCCAAAGAGCTTTCCGACGAGGCACGGCTTTCCCTCCTGGCTCTTCTAGCGTGGGAGCTGTGGCCAGAGCCGCGGCCCTACCGGAAAATGCTTCGCAGGCTGGCTCGGCGGCACCAGGTGGGCGCCGGTGGCGCCGAGGCTGACGGCCGCCGCAAAGCCCGCAGCCCCACGGGCTGTGGGGCCACGCGAGCGGCTGCCAAAGAGCTTTCCAACGAGGCACGGCTTTCCCTCCTGGCTCTTCGGGCGTGGGAGCTGTGGCCAGAGACGCGGCCCTACCCGAAAATGCTTCGCAGGCTGGCTCGGCGGCGCCAGGTGGGCGCCGGTGGCGCCGAGGCTGACGGCCGCCGCAAAGCCCGCAGCCCCACGGGCTGTGGGGCCACGCGAGCGGCTGCCAAAGAGCTTTCCAACGAGGCACGGCTTTCCCTCCTGGCTCTTCGGGCGTGGGAGCTGTGGCCAGAGACGCGGCCCTACCGGAAAACGCTGCGCAGGCTGGCGCGGCGGCGCCAGGTGGGCGCCGGTGGCGCCGAGGCTGACGGCCGCCGCAAAGCCCGCAGCCCCACGGGCTGTGGGGCCACGCGAGCGGCTGCCAAAGAGCTTTCCAACGAGGCACGGCTTTCCCTCCTGGCTCTTCGGGCGTGGGAGCTGTGGCCAGAGCCGCGGCCCTACCGGAAAATGCTTCGCAGGCTGGCTCGGCGACGAAAGGTGGGCGCCGGTGGCGCCGAGGCTGACGGCCGCCGCAAAGCCCGCAGCCCCACGGGCTGTGGGGCCACGCGAGCGGCTGCCAAAGAGCTTTCCAACGAGGCACGGCTTTCCCTCCTGGCTCTTCGGGCGTGGGAGCTGTGGCCAGAGACGCGGCCCTACCGGAAAATGCTTCGCAGCCTGGCTCGGCGGCGCCAGGTGGGCGGCGGTGGCGCCGAGGCTGACGGCCGCCGCAAAGCCCGCAGCCCCACGGGCTGTGGGGCCACGTGAGCGGCTGCCAAAGAGCTTTCCAACGAGGCACGGCTTTCCCTCCTGGCTCTTCGGGCGTGGGAGCTGTGGCCAGAGACGCGGCCCTACCCAAAAATGCTTCGCAGGCTGGCGCGGCGGCGCCAGGTGGGCGGCGGTGGCGCCGAGGCTGACGGCCGCCGCAAAGCCCGCAGCCCCACGGGCTGTGGGGCCACGCGAGCGGCTGCCAAAGAGCTTTCCAACGAGGCACGGCTTTCCCTCCTGGCTCTTCGGGCGTGGGAGCTGTGGCCAGAGACGCGGCCCTACCGGAAAATGCTTCGCAGGCTGGCTCGGCGGCGCCAGGTGGGCGCCGGTGGCGCCGAGGCTGACGGCCGCCGCAAAGCCCGCAGCCCCACGGGCTGTGGGGCCACGCGAGCGGCTGCCAAAGAGCTTTCCAACGAGGCACGGCTTTCCCTCCTGGCTCTTCGGGCGTGGGAGCTGTGGCCAGAGCCGCGGCCCTACCGGAAAATGCTTCGCAGGCTGGCGCGGCGGCGCCAGGTGGGCGGCGGTGGCGCCGAGGCTGACGGCCGCCGCAAAGCCCGCAACCCCACGGGCTGTGGGGCCACGCGAGCGGCTGCCAAAGAGCTTTCCAACGAGGCACGGCTTTCCCTCCTGGCTCTTCGGGCGTGGGAGCTGTGGCCAGAGCCGCGGCCCTACCGGAAAATGCTTCGCAGGCTGGCTCGGCGACGCCAGGTGGGTGCCGGTGGCGCCGAGGCTGACGGCCGCCGCAAAGTCCGCAGCCCCACGGGCTGTGGGGCCACGCGAGCGGCTGCCAAAGAGCTTTCCAACGAGGCACGGCTTTCCCTCCTGGCTCTTCGGGCGTGGGAGCTGTGGCCAGAGCCGCGGCCCTACCCGAAAATGCTTCACAGGCTGGCTCGGCGGCGCCAGGTGGGCGCCGGTGACACCGAGGCTGACGGCCGCCGCAAAGCCCGCAGCCCCACGGGCTGTGGGGCCACGCGAGCGGCTGCCAAAGAGCTTTCCAACGAGGCACGGCTTTCCCTCCTGGCTCTTCGGGCATGGGAGCTGTGGCCAGAGCCGCGGCCCTACCGGAAAATGCTTCGCAGGCTGGCACGGCGGCACCACGTGGGCGCCGGTGGCGCCGAGGCTGACGGCCGCCGCAAAGCCCGCAGCCCCACGGGCTGTGGGGCCACGCGAGCGGCTGCCAAAGAGCTTTCCAACGAGGCACGGCTTTCCCTCCTGGCTCTTCGGGCGTGGGAGCTGTGGCCAGAGACGCGGCCATACCGGAAAATGCTTCGCAGGCTGGCTCGGCGGCGCCAGGTGGGCGCCGGTGGCGCCGAGGCTGACGGCCGCCGCAAAGCCCGCAGCCCCACGGGCTGTGGGGCCACGCGAGCGGCTGCCAAAGAGCTTTCCGACGAGGCACGGCTTTCCCTCCTGGCTCTTCTAGCGTGGGAGCTGTGGCCAGAGACGCGGCCCTACCGGAAAATGCTTCGCAGGCTGGCTCGGCGGCACCAGGTGGGCGCCGGTGGCGCCGAGGCTGACGGCCGCCGCAAAGCCCGCAGCCCCACGGGCTGTGGGGCCACGCGAGCGGCTGCCAAAGAGCTTTCCAACGAGGCACGGCTTTCCCTCCTGGCTCTTCGGGCGTGGGAGCTGTGGCCAGAGCCGCGGCCCTACCGCAAAATCCTTCGCAATCTGGCGCGGCGACACCACGTGGGCGGCGGTGGCGCCGAGGCTGACAGCCGCCGCAAAGCCCGCAGCCCCACGGGCTGTGGGGCCACGCGAGCGGCTGCCAAAGAGCTTTCCAACGAGGCACGGCTTTCCCTCCTGGCTCTTCGGGCGTGGGAGCTGTGGCCAGAGCCGCGGCCCTACCGGAAAATGCTTCGCAGGCTGGCTCGGCGACGCCAGGTGGGCGCCGGTGGCGCCGAGGCTGACGGCCGCCGCAAAGCCCACAGCCCCACGGGCTGTGGGGCCACGCGAGCGGCTGCCAAAGAGCTTTCCAACGAGGCACGGCTTTCCCTCCTGGCTCTTCGGGCGTGGGAGCTGTGGCCAGAGCCGCGGCCCTACCGGAAAATGCTTCGCAGGCTGGCTCGGAGGCGCCAGGTGGGCGCCGGTGGCGCCCAGGCTGACGGCCGCCGCAAAGCCCGCAGCCCCACGGGCTGTGGGGCCACGCGAGCGGCTGCCAAAGAGCTTTCCAACGAGGCACGGCTTTCCCTCCTGGCTCTTCGGGCGTGGGAGCTGTGGCCAGAGCCGCGGCCCTACCGGAAAATGCTTCGCAGGCTGGCTCGGCGGCGCCAGGTGGGCGCCGGTGGCGCCGAGGCTGACGGCCGCCGCAAAGCCCGCAGCCCCACGGGCTGTGGGGCCACGCGAGCGGCTGCCAAAGAGCTTTCCGACGAGGCACGGCTTTCCCTCCTGGCTCTTCTAGCGTGGGAGCTGTGGCCAGAGCCGCGGCCCTACCGGAAAATGCTTCGCAGGCTGGCTCGGCGGCGCCAGGTGGGCGCCGGTGGCGCCGAGGCTGACGGCCGCCGCAAAGCCCGCAGCCCCACGGCCTGTGGGGCCACGCGAGCGGCTGCCAAAGAGCTTTCCGACGAGGCACGGCTTTCCCTCCTGGCTCTTCTAGCGTGGGAGCTGTAGCCAGAGACGCGGCCCTACCCGAAAATGCTTCGCAGGCTGGCTCGGCGGCGCCAGGTGGGCGCCGGTGGCGCCGAGGCTGACGGCCGCCGCAAAGCCCGCAGCCCCACGGGCTGTGGGGCCACGCGAGCGGCTGCCAAAGAGCTTTCCAACGAGGCACGGCTTTCCCTCCTGGCTCTTCGGGCGTGGGAGCTGTGGCCAGAGCCGCGGCCCTACCGGAAAATGCTTCGCAGGCTGGCTCGGCGGCGCCAGGTGGGCGCCGGTGGCGCCGAGGCTGACGGCCGCCGCAAAGCCCGCAGCCCCACGGGCTGTGGGGCCACGCGAGCGGCTGCCAAAGAGCTTTCCAACGAGGCACGGCTTTCCCTCCTGGCTCTTCGGGCGTGGGAGCTGTGGCCAGAGCCGCGGCCCTACCGCAAAATCCTTCGCAATCTGGCACGGCGACACCACGTGGGCGGCGGTGGCGCCGAGGCTGACGGCCGCCGCAAAGCCCGCAGCCCCACGGGCTGTGGGGCCACGCGAGCGGCTGCCAAAGAGCTTTCCAACGAGGCACGGCTTTCCCTCCTGGCTCTTCGGGCGTGGGAGCTGTGGCCAGAGACGCGGCCCTACCGGAAAATGCTTCGCAGGCTGGCTCGGCGGCGCCAGGTGGGTGCCGGTGGCGCCGAGGCTGACGGCCGCCGCAAAGCCCGCAGCCCCACGGGCTGTGGGGCCATGCGAGCGGCTGCCAAAGAGGTTTCCAACGAGGCACGGCTTTCCCTCATGGCTCTTCGGGCGTGGGAGCTGTGGCCAGAGACGCGGCCCTACCGGAAAACGCTTCGCAGGCTGGCGCGGCGGCGCCAGGTGGGCGCCGGTGGCGCCAAGGCTGATGGCCGCCGCAAAGCCCGCAGCCCCACGGGCTGTGGGGCCACGCGAGCGGCTGCCAAAGAGCTTTCCAACGAGGCACGGCTTTCCCTCCTGGCTCTTCGGGCGTGGGAGCTGTGGCCAGAGACGCGGCCCTACCGGAAAACGCTGCGCAGGCTGGCGCGGCGGCGCCAGGTGGGCGCCGGTGGCGCCGAGGCTGACGGCCGCCGCAAAGCCCGCAGCCCCACGGGCTGTGGGGCCACGCGAGCGGCTGCCAAAGAGCTTTCCAACGAGGCACGGCTTTCCCTCCTGGCTCTTCGGGCGTGGGAGCTGTGGCCAGAGCCGCGGCCCTACCGGAAAATGCTTCGCAGGCTGGCTCGGCGACGAAAGGTGGGCGCCGGTGGCGCCGAGGCTGACGGCCGCCGCAAAGCCCGCAGCCCCACGGGCTGTGGGGCCACGCGAGCGGCTGCCAAAGAGCTTTCCAACGAGGCACGGCTTTCCCTCCTGGCTCTTCGGGCGTGGGAGCTGTGGCCAGAGACGCGGCCCTACCGGAAAATGCTTCGCAGCCTGGCTCGGCGGCGCCAGGTGGGCGGCGGTGGCGCCGAGGCTGATGGCCGCCGCAAAGCCCGCAGCCCCACGGGCTGTGGGGCCACGTGAGCGGCTGCCAAAGAGCTTTCCAACGAGGCACGGCTTTCCCTCCTGGCTCTTCGGGCGTGGGAGCTGTGGCCAGAGACGCGGCCCTACCCAAAAATGCTTCGCAGGCTGGCGCGGCGGCGCCAGGTGGGCGGCGGTGGCGCCGAGGCTGACGGCCGCCGCAAAGCCCGCAGCCCCACGGGCTGTGGGGCCACGCGAGCGGCTGCCAAAGAGCTTTCCAACGAGGCACGGCTTTCCCTCCTGGCTCTTCGGGCGTGGGAGCTGTGGCCAGAGACGCGGCCCTACCGGAAAATGCTTCGCAGGCTGGCTCGGCGGCGCCAGGTGGGCGCAGGTGGCGCCGAGGCTGACGGCCGCCGCAAAGCCCGCAGCCCCACGGGCTGTGGGGCCACGCGAGCGGCTGCCAAAGAGCTTTCCAACGAGGCACGGCTTTCCCTCCTGGCTCTTCGGGCGTGGGAGCTGTGGCCAGAGCCGCGGCCCTACCGGAAAATGCTTCGCAGGCTGGCGCGGCGGCGCCAGGTGGGCGGCGGTGGCGCCGAGGCTGACGGCCGCCGCAAAGCCCGCAACCCCACGGGCTGTGGGGCCACGCGAGCGGCTGCCAAAGAGCTTTCCAACGAGGCACGGCTTTCCCTCCTGGCTCTTCGGGCGTGGGAGCTGTGGCCAGAGCCGCGGCCCTACCGGAAAATGCTTCGCAGGCTGGCTCGGCGACGCCAGGTGGGTGCCGGTGGCGCCGAGGCTGACGGCCGCCGCAAAGTCCGCAGCCCCACGGGCTGTGGGGCCACGCGAGCGGCTGCCAAAGAGCTTTCCAACGAGGCACGGCTTTCCCTCCTGGCTCTTCGGGCGTGGGAGCTGTGGCCAGAGCCGCGGCCCTACCCGAAAATGCTTCACAGGCTGGCTCGGCGGCGCCAGGTGGGCGCCGGTGACACCGAGGCTGACGGCCGCCGCAAAGCCCGCAGCCCCACGGGCTGTGGGGCCACGCGAGCGGCTGCCAAAGAGCTTTCCAACGAGGCACGGCTTTCCCTCCTGGCTCTTCGGGCATGGGAGCTGTGGCCAGAGCCGCGGCCCTACCGGAAAATGCTTCGCAGGCTGGCACGGCGGCACCACGTGGGCGCCGGTGGCGCCGAGGCTGACGGCCGCCGCAAAGCCCGCAGCCCCACGGGCTGTGGGGCCACGCGAGCGGCTGCCAAAGAGCTTTCCAACGAGGCACGGCTTTCCCTCCTGGCTCTTCGGGCGTGGGAGCTGTGGCCAGAGCCGCGGCCCTACCGGAAAATGCTTCGCAGGCTGGCTCGGCGGCGCCAGGTGGGCGGCGGTGGCGCCGAGGCTGACGGCCGCCGCAAACCCCGCAGCCCCACGGGCTGTGGGGCCACGCGAGCGGCTGCCAAAGAGCTTTCCAACGAGGCATGGCTTTCCCTCCTGGCTCTTCGGGCGTGGGAGCTGTGGCCAGAGACGCGGCCCTACCGGAAAATGCTTCGCAGGCTGGCTCGGCGACGCCAGGTGGGTGCCGGTGGCGCCGAGGCTGACGGCCGCCGCAAAGTCCGCAGCCCCACGGGCTGTGGGGCCACGCGAGCGGCTGCCAAAGAGCTTTCCAACGAGGCACGGCTTTCCCTCCTGGCTCTTCGGGCGTGGGAGCTGTGGCCAGAGCCGCGGCCCTACCGGAAAATGCTTCGCAGGCTGGCTCGGCGGCGCCAGGTGGGCGGCGGTGACGCCGAGGCTGACGGCCGCCGCAAAGCCCGCAGCCCCACGGGCTGTGGGGCCACGCGAGCGGCTGCCAAAGAGCTTTCCGACGAGGCACGGCTTTCCCTCCTGGCTCTTCGGGCGTGGGAGCTGTGGCCAGAGCCGCGGCCCTACCGGAAAATGCTTCGCAGGCTGGCTCGGCGGCGCCAGGTGGGCGCCGGTGGCGCCGAGGCTGACGGCCGCCGCAAAGCCCGCAGCCCCACGGGCTGTGGGGCCACGCGAGCGGCTGCCAAAGAGCTTTCCAACGAGGCACGGCTTTCCCTCCTGGCTCTTCGGGCATGGGAGCTGTGGCCAGAGCCGCGGCCCTACCGGAAAATGCTTCGCAGGCTGGCACGGCGGCACCACGTGGGCGCCGGTGGCGCCGAGGCTGACGGCCGCCGCAAAGCCCGCAGCCCCACGGGCTGTGGGGCCACGCGAGCGGCTGCCAAAGAGCTTTCCAACGAGGCACGGCTTTCCCTCCTGGCTCTTCGGGCGTGGGAGCTGTGGCCAGAGACGCGGCCATACCGGAAAATGCTTCGCAGGCTGGCTCGGCGGCGCCAGGTGGGCGCCGGTGGCGCCGAGGCTGACGGCCGCCGCAAAGCCCGCAGCCCCACGGGCTGTGGGGCCACGCGAGCGGCTGCCAAAGAGCTTTCCGACGAGGCACGGCTTTCCCTCCTGGCTCTTCTAGCGTGGGAGCTGTGGCCAGAGCCGCGGCCCTACCGGAAAATGCTTCGCAGGCTGGCTCGGCGGCACCAGGTGGGCGCCGGTGGCGCCGAGGCTGACGGCCGCCGCAAAGCCCGCAGCCCCACGGGCTGTGGGGCCACGCGAGCGGCTGCCAAAGAGCTTTCCAACGAGGCACGGCTTTCCCTCCTGGCTCTTCGGGCGTGGGAGCTGTGGCCAGAGCCGCGGCCCTACCGCAAAATCCTTCGCAATCTGGCGCGGCGACACCACGTGGGCGGCGGTGGCGCCGAGGCTGACGGCCGCCGCAAAGCCCGCAGCCCCACGGGCTGTGGGGCCACGCGAGCGGCTGCCAAAGAGCTTTCCAACGAGGCACGGCTTTCCCTCCTGGCTCTTCGGGCGTGGGAGCTGTGGCCAGAGCCGCGGCCCTACCGGAAAATGCTTCGCAGGCTGGCTCGGCGACGCCAGGTGGGCGCCGGTGGCGCCGAGGCTGACGGCCGCCGCAAAGCCCACAGCCCCACGGGCTGTGGGGCCACGCGAGCGGCTGCCAAAGAGCTTTCCAACGAGGCACGGCTTTCCCTCCTGGCTCTTCGGGCGTGGGAGCTGTGGCCAGAGCCGCGGCCCTACCGGAAAATGCTTCGCAGGCTGGCTCGGAGGCGCCAGGTGGGCGCCGGTGGCGCCCAGGCTGACGGCCGCCGCAAAGCCCGCAGCCCCACGGGCTGTGGGGCCACGCGAGCGGCTGCCAAAGAGCTTTCCAACGAGGCACGGCTTTCCCTCCTGGCTCTTCGGGCGTGGGAGCTGTGGCCAGAGCCGCGGCCATACCGGAAAATGCTTCGCAGGCTGGCTCGGCGGCGCCAGGTGGGCGCCGGTGGCGCCGAGGCTGACGGCCGCCGCAAAGCCCGCAGCCCCACGGGCTGTGGGGCCACGCGAGCGGCTGCCAAAGAGCTTTCCGACGAGGCACGGCTTTCCCTCCTGGCTCTTCTAGCGTGGGAGCTGTGGCCAGAGCCGCGGCCCTACCGGAAAATGCTTCGCAGGCTGGCTCGGCGGCGCCAGGTGGGCGCCGGTGGCGCCGAGGCTGACGGCCGCCGCAAAGCCCGCAGCCCCACGGGCTGTGGGGCCACGCGAGCGGCTGCCAAAGAGCTTTCCGACGAGGCACGGCTTTCCCTCCTGGCTCTTCGGGCATGGGAGCTGTGGCCAGAGACGCGGCCCTACCCGAAAATGCTTCGCAGGCTGGCTCGGCGGCGCCAGGTGGGCGCCGGTGGCGCCGAGGCTGACGGCCGCCGCAAAGCCCGCAGCCCCACGGGCTGTGGGGCCACGCGAGCGGCTGCCAAAGAGCTTTCCAACGAGGCACGGCTTTCCCTCCTGGCTCTTCGGGCGTGGGAGCTGTGGCCAGAGCCGCGGCCCTACCGGAAAATGCTTCGCAGGCTGGCTCGGCGGCGCCAGGTGGGCGGCGGTGGCGCCGAGGCTGACGGCCGCCGCAAACCCCGCAGCCCCACGGGCTGTGGGGCCACGCGAGCGGCTGCCAAAGAGCTTTCCAACGAGGCATGGCTTTCCCTCCTGGCTCTTCGGGCGTGGGAGCTGTGGCCAGAGACGCGGCCCTACCGGAAAATGCTTCGCAGGCTGGCACGGCGGCACCACGTGGGTGCCGGTGGCGCCGAGGCTGACGGCCGCCGCAAAGTCCGCAGCCCCACGGGCTGTGGGGCCACGCGAGCGGCTGCCAAAGAGCTTTCCAACGAGGCACGGCTTTCCCTCCTGGCTCTTCGGGCGTGGGAGCTGTGGCCAGAGCCGCGGCCCTACCGGAAAATGCTTCGCAGGCTGGCTCGGCGGCGCCAGGTGGGCGCCGGTGACACCGAGGCTGACGGCCGCCGCAAAGCCCGCAGCCCCACGGGCTGTGGGGCCACGCGAGCGGCTGCCAAAGAGCTTTCCAACGAGGCACGGCTTTCCCTCCTGGCTCTTCGGGCGTGGGAGCTGTGGCCAGAGCCGCGGCCCTACCGGAAAATGCTTCGCAGGCTGGCTCGGCGGCGCCAGGTGGGCGCCGGTGGCGCCGAGGCTGACGGCCGCCGCAAAGCCCGCAGCCCCACGGGCTGTGGGGCCACGCGAGCGGCTGCCAAAGAGCTTTCCAACGAGGCACGGCTTTCCCTCCTGGCTCTTTGGGCGTGGGAGCTGTGGCCAGAGCCTCGGCCCTACCGGAAAATGCTTCGCAGGCTGGCTCGGTGGCGCCAGGTGGGCGCCAGTGGCGCCGAGGCTGACGGCCGCCGCAAAGCCCGCAGCCCCACGGTGTGTGGGGCCACGCGAGCGGCTGCCAAAGAGCTTTCCAACGAGGCACGGCTTTCCCTCCTGGCTCTTCGGGCGTGGGAGCTGTGGCCAGAGACGTGGCCCTACCGGAAAATGTTTCGCAGGCTGGCGCGGCGGCGCCAGGTGGGCTGCGGTGGCGCCGAGGCTGACGGCCGCCGCAAAGCCCGCAGCCCCACGGGCTGTGGGGCCACGCGAGCGGCTGCCAAAGAGCTTTCCGACGAGGCACGGCTTTCCCTCCTGGCTCTTCGGGCATGGGAGCTGTGGCCAGAGACGCGGCCCTACCCGAAAATGCTTCGCAGGCTGGCTCGGCGGCGCCAGGTGGGCGCCGGTGGCGCCGAGGCTGACGGCCGCCGCAAAGCCCGCAGCCCCACGGGCTGTGGGGCCACGCGAGCGGCTGCCAAAGAGCTTTCCAACGAGGCACGGCTTTCCCTCCTGGCTCTTCGGGCGTGGGAGCTGTGGCCAGAGCCGCGGCCCTACCGGAAAATGCTTCGCAGGCTGGCTCGGCGGCGCCAGGTGGGCGGCGGTGGCGCCGAGGCTGACGGCCGCCGCAAACCCCGCAGCCCCACGGGCTGTGGGGCCACGCGAGCGGCTGCCAAAGAGCTTTCCAACGAGGCATGGCTTTCCCTCCTGGCTCTTCGGGCGTGGGAGCTGTGGCCAGAGACGCGGCCCTACCGGAAAATGCTTCGCAGGCTGGCACGGCGGCACCACGTGGGTGCCGGTGGCGCCGAGGCTGACGGCCGCCGCAAAGTCCGCAGCCCCACGGGCTGTGGGGCCACGCGAGCGGCTGCCAAAGAGCTTTCCAACGAGGCACGGCTTTCCCTCCTGGCTCTTCGGGCGTGGGAGCTGTGGCCAGAGCCGCGGCCCTACCGGAAAATGCTTCGCAGGCTGGCTCGGCGGCGCCAGGTGGGCGCCGGTGACACCGAGGCTGACGGCCGCCGCAAAGCCCGCAGCCCCACGGGCTGTGGGGCCACGCGAGCGGCTGCCAAAGAGCTTTCCAACGAGGCACGGCTTTCCCTCCTGGCTCTTCGGGCGTGGGAGCTGTGGCCAGAGCCGCGGCCCTACCGGAAAATGCTTCGCAGGCTGGCTCGGCGGCGCCAGGTGGGCGCCGGTGGCGCCGAGGCTGACGGCCGCCGCAAAGCCCGCAGCCCCACGGGCTGTGGGGCCACGCGAGCGGCTGCCAAAGAGCTTTCCAACGAGGCACGGCTTTCCCTCCTGGCTCTTTGGGCGTGGGAGCTGTGGCCAGAGCCTCGGCCCTACCGGAAAATGCTTCGCAGGCTGGCTCGGTGGCGCCAGGTGGGCGCCAGTGGCGCCGAGGCTGACGGCCGCCGCAAAGCCCGCAGCCCCACGGTGTGTGGGGCCACGCGAGCGGCTGCCAAAGAGCTTTCCAACGAGGCACGGCTTTCCCTCCTGGCTCTTCGGGCGTGGGAGCTGTGGCCAGAGACGTGGCCCTACCGGAAAATGTTTCGCAGGCTGGCGCGGCGGCGCCAGGTGGGCTGCGGTGGCGCCGAGGCTGACGGCCGCCGCAAAGCCCGCAGCCCCACGGGCTGTGGGGCCACGCGAGCGGCTGCCAAAGAGCTTTCCAACGAGGCACGGCTTTCCCTCCTGGCTCTTCGGGCGTGGGAGCTGTGGCCAGAGCCGCGGCCCTACCGGAAAATGCTTCGCAGGCTGGCTCGGCGGCGCCAGGTGGGCGCCGGTGGCGCCGAGGCTGACGGCCGCCGCAAAGCCCGCAGCCCCACGGGCTGTGGGGCCACGCGAGCGGCTGCCAAAGAGCTTTCCAACGAGGCACGGCTTTCCCTCCTGGCTCTTCGGGCGTGCGAGCTGTGGCCAGAGCCGCGGCCCTACCGGAAAATGCTTCGCAGCCTGGCTCGACGGCGCCAGGTGGGCGCCGGTGGCGCCGAGGCTGACGGCCGCCGCAAAGCCCGCAGCCCCACGGGCTGTGGGGCCACGCGAGCGGCTGCCAAAGAGCTTTCCAACGAGGCACGGCTTTCCCTCCTGGCTCTTCGGGCGTGGGAGCTGTGGCCAGAGCCGCGGCCCTACCGGAAAATGCTTCGCAATCTGGCGCGGCGGCACCACGTGGGCGGCGGTGGCGCCGAGGCTGACGGCCGCCGCAAAGCCCGCAGCCCCACGGGCTGTGGGGCCACGCGAGCGGCTGCCAAAGAGATTTCCAACGAGGCATGGCTTTCCCTCCTGGCTCTTCGGGCGTGGGAGCTGTGGCCAGAGCCGCGGCCCTACCGGAAAATGCTTCGCAGGCTGGCTCGGCGGCACCAGGTGGGCGGCGGTGGCGCCGAGGCTGACGGCCGCCGCAAAGCCCGCAGCCCCACGGGCTGTGGGGCCACGCGAGCGGCTGCCAAAGAGCTTTCCAACGAGGCACGGCTTTCCCTCCTGGCTCTTCGGGCGTGGGAGCTGTGGCCAGAGCCGCGGCCCTACCGGAAAATGCTTCACAGGCTGGCTCGGCGACGCCAGGTGGGCGCCGGTGGCACCGAGGCTGACGGCCGCCGCAAAGCCCGCAGCCCCACGGGCTGTGGGGCCGCGCGAGCGGCTGCCAAAGAGCTTTCCAACGAGGCACGGCTTTCCCTCCTGGCTCTTCGGGCGTGGGAGCTGTGGCCAGAGCCGCGGCCCTACCGGAAAATGCTTTGCAGGCTGGCTCGGCGGCGCCAGGTGGGCGCCGGTGGCGCCGAGGCTGACGGCCGCCGCAAAGCCCGCAGCCCCACGGTGTGTGGGGCCACGCGAGTGGCTGCCAAAGAGCTTTCCAACGAGGCACGGCTTTCCCTCCTGGCTCTTCGGGCGTGGGAGCTGTGGCCAGAGCCGCGGCCCTACCGGAAAATGCTTCGCAGGCTGGCTGGGCGGCACCAGGTGGGCGGCGGTGGCGCCGAGGCTGACGGCCGCCGCAAAGCCCGCAGCCCCACGGGCTGTGGGGCCACGCGAGCGGCTGCCAAAGAGCTTTCCAACGAGGCACGGCTTTCCCTCCTGGCTCTTCGGGCGTGGGAGCTGTGGCCAGAGCCGTGGCCCTACCGGAAAATGCTTCACAGGCTGGCTCGGCGGCACCAGGTGGGCGGCGGTGGCGCCGAGGCTGACGGCCGCCGCAAAGCCCGCAGCCCCACGGGCTGTGGGGCCACGCGAGCGGCTGCCAAAGAGCTTTCCAACAAGGCACGGCTTTCCCTCCTGGCTCTTCGGGCGTGGGAGCTGTGGCGAGAGACGCGGCCCTACCGGAAAATGCTTCGCAGGCTGGCGCGGCGGGGCCAGGTGGGCGGCGGTGGCGCCGAGGCTGACGGCCGCCGCAAAGCCCGCAGCCCCACGGGCTGTGGGGCTACGCGAGCAGCTGCCAAAGAGCTTTCCAACGAGGCACGGCTTTCCCTCCTGGCTCTTCGGGCGTGGGAGCTGTGGCCAGAGCCGCGGCCCTACCGGAAAATGCTTCGCAGGCTGGCTCGGCGGCGCCAGGTGGGCGCCGGTGGCACCGAGGCTGACGGCCGCCGCAAAGCCCGCAGCCCCACGGGCTGTGGGGCCACGCGAGCGGCTGCCAAAGAGCTTTCCAACGAGGCACGGCTTTCCCTCCTGGCTCTTCGGGCGTGGGAGCTGTGGCCAGAGACGCGGCCCTACCGGAAAATGCTTCGCAGGCTGGCTCGGCGGCGCCAGGTGGGCGCCGGTGGCGCCGAGGCTGACGGCCGCCGCAAAGCCCGCAGCCCCACGGGCTGTGGGGCCACGTGAGCGGCTGCCAAAGAGCTTTCCAACGAGGCACGGCTTTCCCTCCTGGCTCTTCGGGCGTGCGAGCTGTGGCCAGAGCCGCGGCCCTACCGGAAAATGCTTCGCAGGCTGGCGTGGCGGCACCAGGTGGGCGGCGGTGGCGCCGAGGCTGACGGCCGCCGCAAAGCCCGCAGCCCCACGCGAGCGGCTGCCAAAGAGCTTTCCAACGAGGCACGGCTTTCCCTCCTGGCTCTTCGGGCGTGGGAGCTGTGGCCAGAGATGCGGCCCTACCGGAAAATGCTTCGCAGGCTGGCTCGGCAGCACCACGTGGGCGGCGGTGGCGCCGAGGCTGACGGCCGCCGCAAAGCCCGCAGCCCCACGGGCTGTGGGGCCACGTGAGCGGCTGCCAAAGAGCTTTCCAACGAGGCACGGCTTTCCCTCCTGGCTCTTCGGGCGTGGGAGCTGTGCCAGAGACGCGGCCCTACCCGAAAATGCTTCGCAGGCTGGCTCGGCGGCGCCAGGTGGGCGCCGGTGGCGCCGAGGCTGACGACCGCCGCAAAGCCCGCAGCCCCACGGGCTGTGGGGCCACGCGAGCGGCTGCCAAAGAGCTTTCCAACGAGGCACGGCTTTCCCTCCTGGCTCTTCGGGCGTGGGAGCTGTGGCCAGAGCCGGGGCCCTACCGGAAAATGCTTCGCAGGCTGGCTCGGCGGCGCCAGGTGGGCGCCGGTGGCGCCGAGGCTGACGGCCGCCGCATAGCCCGCAGCCCCACGGGCTGTGGGGCCACGCGAGCGGCTGCCAAAGAGGTTTCCAACGAGGCACGGCTTTCCCTCCTGGCTCTTCGGGCGTGGGAGCTGTGGCCAGAGCCGCGGCACTACCGGAAAATGCTTCGCAGGCTGGCTCGGCGACGCCAGGTGGGCGCCGGTGGCACCGAGGCTGACGGCCGCCGCAAAGCCCGCAGCCCCACGGGCTGTGGGGCCGCGCGAGCGGCTGCCAAAGAGCTTTCCAACAAGGCACGGCTTTCCCTCCTGGCTCTTCGGGCGTGGGAGCTGTGGCCAGAGCCGCGGCCCTACCGGAAAATGCTTCGCAGGCTGGCTCGGCGGCGCCAGGTGGGCGCCGGTGGCGCCGAGGCTGACGGCCGCCGCAAAGCCCGCAGCCCCACGGGCTGTGGGGCCACGCGAGTGGCTGCCAAAGAGCTTTCCAACGAGGCACGGCTTTCCCTCCTGGCTCTTCGGGCGTGGGAGCTGTGGCCAGAGCCGCGGCCCTACCGGAAAATGCTTCGCAGGCTGGCTCGGCGGCACCAGGTGGGCGGCGGTGGCGCCGAGGCTGACGGCCGCCGCAAAGCCCGCAGCCCCACGGGCTGTGGGGCCACGCGAGCGGCTGCCAAAGAGCTTTCCAACGAGGCACGGCTTTCCCTCCTGGCTCTTCGGGCGTGGGAGCTGTGGCCAGAGCCGTGGCCCTACCGGAAAATGCTTCACAGGCTGGCTCGGCGGCACCAGGTGGGCGGCGGTGGCGCCGAGGCTGACGGCCGCCGCAAAGCCCGCAGCCCCACGGGCTGTGGGGCCACGCGAGCGGCTGCCAAAGAGCTTTCCAACAAGGCACGGCTTTCCCTCCTGGCTCTTCGGGCGTGGGAGCTGTGCCAGAGCCGCGGCCCTACCCAAAAATGCTTCGCAGGCTGGCGCGGCGGCGCCAGGTGGGCGGCGGTGGCGCCGAGGCTGACGGCCGCCGCAAAGCCCGCAGCCCCACGGGCTGTGGGGCTACGCGAGCAGCTGCCAAAGAGCTTTCCAACGAGGCACGGCTTTCCCTCCTGGCTCTTCGGGCGTGGGAGCTGTGGCCAGAGCCGCGGCCCTACCGGAAAATGCTTCGCAGGCTGGCTCGGCGGCGCCAGGTGGGCGCCGGTGGCGCCGAGGCTGACGGCCGCCGCAAAGCCCGCACCCCACAGGCTGTGGGGCCACGCGAGCGGCTGCCAAAGAGCTTTCCAACGAGGCACGGCTTTCCCTCCTGGCTCTTCGGGCGTGGGAGCTGTGGCCAGAGCCGCGGCCCTACCGGAAAATGCTTCGCAGGCTGGCTCGGCGGCGCCAGGTGGGCGCCGGTGGCGCCGAGGCTGACGGCCGCCGCAAAGCCCGCAGCCCCACGGGCTGTGGGGCCACGTGAGCGGCTGCCAAAGAGCTTTCCAACGAGGCACGGCTTTCCCTCCTGGCTCTTCGGGCGTGCGAGCTGTGGCCAGAGACGCGGCCCTACCGGAAAATGCTTCGCAGGCTGGCACGGCGGCACCAGGTGGGCGGCGGTGGCGCCGAGGCTGACGGCCGCCGCAAAGCCCGCAGCCCCACGGGCTGTGGGGCCACGCGAGCGGCTGCCAAAGAGCTTTCCAACGAGGCACGGCTTTCCCTCCTGGCTCTTCGGGCGTGGGAGCTGTGGCCAGAGACGCGGCCCTACCGGAAAATGCTTTGCAATCTGGCGCGGCAGCACCAGGTGGGCGGCGGTGGCGCCAAGGCTGACGGCCGCCGCAAAGCCCGCAGCCCCACGGGCTGTGGGGCCACGTGAGCGGCTGCCAAAGAGCTTTCCAACGAGGCACGGCTTTCCCTCCTGGCTCTTCGGGCGTGGGAGCTGTGCCAGAGACGCGGCCCTACCCGAAAATGCTTCGCAGGCTGGCTCGGCGGCGCCAGGTGGGCGCCGGTGGCGCCGAGGCTGACGACCGCCGCAAAGCCCGCAGCCCCACGGGCTGTGGGGCCACGCGAGCGGCTGCCAAAGAGCTTTCCAACGAGGCACGGCTTTCCCTCCTGGCTCTTCGGGCGTGGGAGCTGTGGCCAGAGCCGCGGCCCTACCGGAAAATGCTTCGCAGGCTGGCTCGGCGGCGCCAGGTGGGCGCCGGTGGCGCCGAGGCTGACGGCCGCCGCATAGCCCGCAGCCCCACGGGCTGTGGGGCCATGCGAGCGGCTGCCAAAGAGATTTCCAACGAGGCACGGCTTTCCCTCATGGCTCTTCGGGCGTGGGAGCTGTGGCCAGAGCCGCGGCCCTACCGGAAAACGCTTCGCAGGCTGGCGCGGCGGCGCCAGGTGGGCGCCGGTGGCGCCAAGGCTGATGGCCGCCGCAAAGCCCGCAGCCCCACGGGCTGTGGGGCCACGCGAGCGGCTGCCAAAGAGCTTTCCAACGAGGCACGGCTTTCCCTCCTGGCTCTTCGGGCGTGGGAGCTGTGGCCAGAGACGCGGCCCTACCGGAAAATGCTTCGCAGGCTGGCTCGGCGGCGCCAGGTGGGCGCCGGTGGCGCCGAGGCTGACGGCCGCCGCAAAGCCCGCAGCCCCACGGGCTGTGGGGCCACGCGAGCGGCTGCCAAAGAGCTTTCCGACGAGGCACGGCTTTCCCTCCTGGCTCTTCGGGCGTGGGAGCTGTGGCCAGAGCCGCGGCCCTACCGGAAAATGCTTCGCAGGCTGGCTCGGCGGCGCCAGGTGGGCGCCGGTGGCGCCGAGGCTGACGGCCGCCGCAAAGCCCGCAGCCCCACGGGCTGTGGGGCCACGCGAGCGGCTGCCAAAGAGCTTTCCGACGAGGCACGGCTTTCCCTCCTGGCTCTTCGGGCGTGCGAGCTGTGGCCAGAGCCGCGGCCCTACCGGAAAATGCTTCGCAGGCTGGCTCGGCGGCGCCAGGTGGGCGGCGGTGGCGCCGAGGCTGACGGCCGCCGCAAAGCCCGCAGCCCCACGGGCTGTGGGGCCACGCGAGCGGCTGCCAAAGAGCTTTCCAACGAGGCATGGCTTTCCCTCCTGGCTCTTCGGGCGTGGGAGCTCTGGCCAGAGCCGCGGCCCTACCGGAAAATGCTTCGCAGGCTGGCTCGGCGACGCCAGGTGGGTGCCGGTGGCGCCGAGGCTGACGGCCGCCGCAAAGTCCGCAGCCCCACGGGCTGTGGGGCCACGCGAGCGGCTGCCAAAGAGCTTTCCAACGAGGCACGGCTTTCCCTCCTGGCTCTTCGGGCGTGGGAGCTGTGGCCAGAGCCGCGGCCCTACCGGAAAATGCTTCGCAGGCTGGCTCGGCGGCGCCAGGTGGGCGCCGGTGGCGCCGAGGCTGACGGCCGCCGCAAAGCCCGCAGCCCCACGGGCTGTGGGGCCACGCGAGCGGCTGCCAAAGAGCTTTCCAACGAGGCACGGCTTTCCCTCCTGGCTCTTTGGGCGTGGGAGCTGTGGCCAGAGCCGCGGCCCTACCGGAAAATGCTTCGCAGGCTGGCTCGGTGGCGCCAGGTGGGCGCCAGTGGCACCGAGGCTGACGGCCGCCGCAAAGCCCGCAGCCCCACGGTGTGTGGGTCCACGCGAGCGGCTGCCAAAGAGCTTTCCAACGAGGCACGGCTTTCCCTCCTGGCTCTTCGGGCGTGGGAGCTGTGGCCAGAGACGTGGCCCTACCGGAAAATGTTTCGCAGGCTGGCGCGGCGGCACCAGGTGGGCGGCGGTGGCGCCGAGGCTGACGGCCACCGCAAAGCCCGCAGCCCCACGGGCTGTGGGGCCACGCGAGCGGCTGCCAAAGAGCTTTCCAACGAGGCACGGCTTTCCCTCCTGGCTCTTCGGGCGTGGGAGCTGTGGCCAGAGCCGCGGCCCTACCGGAAAATGCTTCGCAGGCTGGCTCGGCGGCGCCAGGTGGGCGCCGGTGGCGCCGAGGCTGACGGCCGCCGCAAAGCCCGCAGCCCCACGGGCTGTGGGGCCACGCGAGCGGCTGCCAAAGAGCTTTCCAACGAGGCACGGCTTTCCCTCCTGGCTCTTCGGGCGTGGGAGCTGTGGCCAGAGCCGCGGCCCTACCGGAAAATGCTTCGCAGGCTGGCTCGGCGGCGTCAGGTGGGCGCCGGTGGCGCCGAGGCTGACGGCCGCCGCAAAGCCCGCAGCCCCACGGGCTGTGGGGCCACGCGAGCGGCTGCCAAAGAGCTTTCCAACGAGGCACGGCTTTCCCTCCTGGCTCTTCGGGCGTGGGAGCTGTGGCCAGAGCCGCGGCCCAACCGGAAAATGCTTCGCAATCTGGCGCGGCAGCACCACGTGGGCGGCGGTGGCGCCGAGGCTGACGGCCGCCGCAAAGCCCGCAGCCCCACGGGCTGTGGGGCCACGCGAGCGGCTGCCAAAGAGCTTTCCAACGAGGCACGGCTTTCCCTCCTGGCTCTTCGGGCGTGGGAGCTGTGGCCAGAGCCGCGGCCCTACCGGAAAACGCTGCGCAGGCTGGCGCGGCGGCGCCACGTGGGCGCCGGTGGCGCCGAGGCTGACGGCCGCCGCAAAGCCCGCAGCCCCACGGGCTGTGGGGCCACGCGAGCGGCTGCCAAAGAGCTTTCCAACGAGGCACGGCTTTCCCTCCTGGCTCTTCGGGCGTGGGAGCTGTGGCCAGAGCCGCGGCCCTACCGGAAAATGCTTCGCAGGCTGGCTCGGCGACGCCAGGTGGGCGCCGGTGGCGCCGAGGCTGACGGCCGCCGCAAAGCCCGCAGCCCCACGGGCTGTGGGGCCACGCGAGCGGCTGCCAAAGAGCTTTCCAACGAGGCACGGCTTTCCCTCCTGGCTCTTCGGGCGTGGGAGCTGTGGCCAGAGACGCGGCCCTACCCGAAAATGCTTCGCAGGCTGGCGCGGCGGCGCCAGGTGGGCGGCGGTGGCGCCGAGGCTGACGGCCGCCGCAAAGCCCGCAGCCCCACGGGCTGTGGGGCCACGCGAGCGGCTGCCAAAGAGCTTTCCAACGAGGCACGGCTTTCCCTCCTGGCTCTTCGGGCGTGGGAGCTGTGGCCAGAGACGCGGCCCTACCGGAAAATGCTTCGCAGGCTGGCTCGGAGGCGCCAGGTGGGCGCCGGTGGCGCCGAGGCTGACGGCCGCCGCAAAGCCCGCAGCCCCACGGGCTGTGGGGCCACGCGAGCGGCTGCCAAAGAGCTTTCCAACGAGGCACGGCTTTCCCTCCTGGCTCTTCGGGCGTGGGAGCTGTGGCCAGAGACGCGGCCCTACCGGAAAATGCTTCGCAGGCTGGCTCGGCGGCGCCAGGTGGGCGCCGGTGACACCGAGGCTGACGGCCGCCGCAAAGCCCGCAGCCCCACGGGCTGTGGGGCCACGCGAGCGGCTGCCAAAGAGCTTTCCAACGAGGCACGGCTTTCCCTCCTGGCTCTTTGGGCGTGGGAGCTGTGGCCAGAGCCGCGGCCCTACCGGAAAATGCTTCGCAGGCTGGCTCGGTGGCGCCAGGTGGGTGCCAGTGGCGCCGAGGCTGACGGCCGCCGCAAAGCCCGCAGCCCCATGGTGTGTGGGGCCACGCGAGCGGCTGCCAAAGAGCTTTCCAACGAGGCACGGCTTTCCCTCCTGGCTCTTCGGGCGTGGGAGCTGTGGCCAGAGACGTGGCCCTACCGGAAAATGTTTCGCAGGCTGGCGCGGCGGCGCCAGGTGGGCGGCGGTGGCGCCGAGGCTGACGGCCGCCGCAAAGCCCGCAGCCCCACGGGCTGTGGGGCCACGCGAGCGGCTGCCAAAGAGCTTTCCAACGAGGCACGGCTTTCCCTCCTGGCTCTTCGGGCGTGGGAGCTGTGGCCAGAGACGTGGCCCTACCGGAAAATGTTTCGCAGGCTGGCGCGGCGGCGCCAGGTGGGCGGCGGTGGCGCCGAGGCTGACGGCCGCCGCAAAGCCCGCAGCCCCACGGGCTGTGGGGCCACGCGAGCGGCTGCCAAAGAGCTTTCCAACGAGGCACGGCTTTCCCTCCTGGCTCTTCGGGCGTGGGAGCTGTGGCCAGAGCCGCGGCCCTACCGGAAAATGCTTCGCAGGCTGGCTCGGCGGCGTCAGGTGGGCGCCGGTGGCGCCGAGGCTGACGGCCGCCGCAAAGCCCGCAGCCCCACGGGCTGTGGGGCCACGCGAGCGGCTGCCAAAGAGCTTTCCAACGAGCACGGCTTTCCCTCCTGGCTCTTCGGGCGTGGGAGCTGTGGCCAGAGCCGCGGCCCTACCGGAAAATGCTTCGCAATCTGGCGCGGCGGCACCACGTGGGCGGCGGTGGCGCCGAGGCTGACGGCCGCCGCAAAGCCCGCAGCCCCACGGGCTGTGGGGCCACGCGAGCGGCTGCCAAAGAGCTTTCCAACGAGGCATGGCTTTCCCTCCTGGCTCTTCGGGCGTGGGAGCTGTGGCCAGAGCCGCGGCCCTACCGGAAAATGCTTCGCAGGCTGGCTCGGCGGCACCAGGTGGGCGGCGGTGGCGCCGAGGCTGACGGCCGCCGCAAAGCCCGCAGGCCCACGGGCTGTGGGGCCACGCGAGCGGCTGCCAAAGAGCTTTCCAACGAGGCACGGCTTTCCCTCCTGGCTCTTCGGGCGTGGGAGCTGTGGCCAGAGACGCGGCCCTACTGGAAAATGCTTCGCAGGCTGGCTCGGCGGCACCACGTGGGCGCCGGTGGCACCGAGGCTGACGGCCGCCGCAAAGCCCGCAGCCCCACGGGCTGTGGGGCCACGCGAGCGGCTGCCAAAGAGCTTTCCAACGAGGCACGGCTTTCCCTCCTGGCTCTTCGGGCGTGGGAGCTGTGGCCAGAGCCGCGGCCCTACCGGAAAATGCTTCGCAGGCTGGCTCGGCGACGCCAGGTGGGCGCCGGTGGCACCGAGGCTGACGGCCGCCGCAAAGCCCGCAGCCCCACGGGCTGTGGGGCCGCGCGAGCGGCTGCCAAAGAGCTTTCCAACGAGGCACGGCTTTCCCTCCTGGCTCTTCGGGCGTGGGAGCTGTGGCCAGAGCCGCGGCCCTACCGGAAAATGCTTCGCAGGCTGGCTCGCTGACGCCAGGTGGGCGCCGGTGGCGCCGAGGCTGATGGCCGCCGCAAAGCCCGCAGCCCCACGGTGTGTGGGGCCACGCGAGTGGCTGCCAAAGAGCTTTCCAACGAGGCACGGCTTTCCCTCCTGGCTCTTCGGGCGTGGGAGCTGTGGCCAGAGCCGCGGCCCTACCGGAAAATGCTTCGCAGGCTGGCTCGCTGACGCCAGGTGGGCGCCGGTGGCGCCGAGGCTGACGGCCGCCGCAAAGCCCGCAGCCCCACGGGCTGTGGGGCCACGCGAGCGGCTGCCAAAGAGCTTTCCAACGAGGCACGGCTTTCCCTCCTGGCTCTTCGGGCGTGGGAGCTGTGGCCAGAGACGCGGCCCTACCGGAAAATGCTTCGCAGGCTGGCTCGGCGGCACCACGTGGGCGGCGGTGGCGCCGAGGCTGACGGCCGCCGCAAAGCCCGCAGCCCCACGGGCTGTGGGGCCACGCGAGCGGCTGCCAAAGAGCTTTCCAACGAGGCACGGCTTTCCCTCCTGGCTCTTCGGGCGTGGGAGCTGTGGCCAGAGCCGCGGCCCTACCGGAAAATGCTTCACAGGCTGGCTCGGCGGCACCAGGTGGGCGGCGGTGGCGCCGAGGCTGACGGCCGCCGCAAAAACCGCAGCCCCACGGGCTGTGGGGCCACGCGAGCGGCTGCCAAAGAGCTTTCCAACGAGGCACGGCTTTCCCTCCTGGCTCTTCGGGCGTGGGAGCTGTGCCAGAGACGCGGCCCTACCCAAAAATGCTTCGCAGGCTGGCGCGGCGGCGCCAGGTGGGCGGCGGTGGCGCCGAGGCTGACGGCCGCCGCAAAGCCCGCAGCCCCACGGGCTGTGGGGCTACGCGAGCGGCTGCCAAAGAGCTTTCCAACGAGGCACGGCTTTCCCTCCTGGCTCTTCGGGCGTGGGAGCTGTGGCCAGAGCCGCGGCCCTACCGGAAAATGCTTCGCAGGCTGGCTCGGCGGCGCCAGGTGGGCGCAGGTGGCGCCGAGGCTGACGGCCGCCGCAAAGCCCGCAGCCCCACGGGCTGTGGGGCTACGCGAGCAGCTGCCAAAGAGCTTTCCAACGAGGCACGGCTTTCCCTCCTGGCTCTTCGGGCGTGGGAGCTGTGGCCAGAGCCGCGGCCCTACCGGAAAATGCTTCGCAGGCTGGCTCGGCGGCGCCAGGTGGGCGCAGGTGGCGCCGAGGCTGACGGCCGCCGCAAAGCCCGCAGCCCCACGGGCTGTGGGGCCACGCGAGCGGCTGCCAAAGAGCTTTCCAACGAGGCACGGCTTTCCCTCATGGCTCTTCGGGCGTGGGAGCTGTGGCCAGAGCCGCGGCCCTACCGGAAAACGCTTCGCAGGCTGGCGCGGCGGCGCCAGGTGGGCGCCGGTGGCGCCAAGGCTGATGGCCGCCGCAAAGCCCGCAGCCCCACGGGCTGTGGGGCCATGCGAGCGGCTGCCAAAGAGGTTTCCAACGAGGCACGGCTTTCCCTCATGGCTCTTCGGGCGTGGGAGCTGTGGCCAGAGCCGCGGCCCTACCGGAAAACGCTTCGCAGGCTGGCACGGCGGCGCCAGGTGGGCGCCGGTGGCGCCAAGGCTGATGGCCGCCACAAAGCCCGCAGCCCCACGGGCTGTGGGGCCACGCGAGCAGCTGCCAAAGAGCTTTCCAACGAGGCACGGCTTTTCCTCCTGGCTCTTCGGGCCTGGGAGCTGTCGCCAGAGACGCGGCCCTACCGGAAAATGCTTCGCGGGCTGGTGCGGCAGCGCTACGTGGGGCTGGGGGCTTTCCTGCTGCCTTTAGAATCTCACAACCACCCTTTCCCACTTGGCGCTACACCAGCCTATAGGATTTCTATTTTCAAGTCAAGACAGTGCACCACTTGACATTATGCAGAGCGCTACCCATCAATACATGCTCAAATAAAGAATAGCCAATGGACAGTGCCATCGTATGTTAATAAGTGTCCCATCTCATTGAAGACAATGACAGAGCGATACAACGTAAAGCGTAACACAGTACGGGGCAGTGCCAGGGAATACGCCGTCACAGAATCACCAATAGAGAAATTCACAACGGAGTGCAGTCTTACGACAGAATCTCTAAAGCCGCCGTTAAGCCAGTCACAGGCGGTACAATGCCACACGTTACAGGATACAGGGCAGTACAACCCGATTCGCAGACAAATATATTAGAGGAAATTACAAAACTCCCAATACAGTCCAGTACAATGCCAGACAGTCTCAGATGTCGGTCAAGACAATGCCAGGGCAACGCAGTGCAAGACATAACGTTATACAGGTCAGTACAAGGCAATACGCAGTCAAATGAAGAACAGTAAACTACGATACCCAAACCACACTGCAGTACAATGGCAAACAATGGCAAACAATCCCACATGTCGGTCGAGACAATGACAACGCGAGACGGAACACCGTGCAGGGCAGCGCAAGGCAGTACGCAGTCAAATAAAGAACAGCTGACCAGAAAACCCGCACTACGCTGCCGTACGATCTCAAAACGTCTCGGATGGCAGTCAAGGCAATTACAGGGCAATACAAAGCACCACGTCGCAGTACACAAGGCAGTACAAGGCAACACTCAGTCAAATAAATAACAGACAGTCAAAAAATTCACAGTGCAGTGCACTACTCTGACACCATGGGTCAGATGGCAACCAAAAGAAGGACAGGGCAATACAAGGCGAGAGGTAACCCAATACGGGGCTGGACAAGGCAAGATGCAGTTGTGGCGGGTGGAGCGATTCACTGCAGTCCTGAGAGAAGTAGAGAAACATTTAGAAACATCAACACAGTGATTCGACAAAGGCAGCAGTGCACGTAACATCCCTTTACCAGGTTCCGTGGCCACGTCCCCCGGATAATTTATTGCACAGGGGCCAGGGTCAGACGAGCTGTTAGGGAGACCCTCCCGTTGAGCCGCAACCCCCTTGCTTTCTAAACTCCTTCTTGAAGAGCAGTCTGAGTGCGGCTGGATCCAATTCCTAGCCCTGGACTTGGGCAACGGTTCACCTCTAAAGGATTGTATCCGCGCCATCAACCCTTTATATCACTGAGCTAAGGCTACGAGGTTTAGCGTGGTATCAGTCACTTACCGAGACTCTGTTGCGGCAAGGGATCTCTCAGCCTTGAGGAGCAGAACCTGAAGCAAGCGTCCCCGCTCAAGGGCACATCCTGGTGCTATGACAGACTATGACAGGCAATACTATGACAGGGCAATACAACGCAAGACGTAACTTTACACAGGGCAGTACAAGGCCAATACACAGTCAAATAGGGAACGACCGATCACAAAATTGATGCACGGTCAAATAGAGTACAACAGCCTAAGAAGCTCTCAATACAGCGCCTGTCAACGCCAGAATACATCAGATGGCTCGCGGCACGGTGAGAGGGCAATACGACACAAGACTTGGGAAAATACAGGGCAGTACAAAGCAATACGTAGTCAAATATAGAACAGCCGATCAAAAACACCCTCAGTTCGGTGCGGTACAACCCCAGAGAGTGTAAAAGGACAGTTAAGACTATTTCATGGCAACAGAACGCACAATGTAACACAATACAGGTTGCTACAACGCAATACAGAATAATAAACAACCGATCAAAACGCCACAATACGGTGCAGTACGATCCCACACGGTCTCGGGTGGCAGTCAAGACAACTATAGGGCGACACGATCCAAGATGCAACATTACACGACAGAGCAGAACGGAAGACGCAGTCAACTAAATACCAACCGATTAGGAGAACCGCAATACAGTGCGGGAGAAAACAAAAATAAGTGGAGATGCCAGTCAAGACAATGACAGAGCAATACGAGGCAAGAAATAACGCAATACAGGGCAGTACAGTGAAATACACGGTCAAATAAATAACTGATTAAGTATCCCGCAATACCGTGCGATGCAATGCCAAAACGTGTGAGACAGCAGTCGAGGCAGTGACAGAGCTATACAATGGAAGACATAACGCAGGGCTGTACAACACCGAAACGTATCAGATGGCACTCAGAACAACAACATGGCGATACAACGCAAGCCGCAACACAATACAAGGTGGTAACAAGGCAATACACGGGTCAAACACAGAACAACGAATAAAACCTGCACAATACGGATCGCTGCAATCCCAGAACGTCTAAAGTGACAGTGAACGGAATGACGGGGCAGTACAATGCAAGATACAACACTAGACAGGGCAACATGCATTCAAATAACGCAAAACCGATTAAAAAACCCACAATACACACCAGTACAATGCCGGAACAGATCAGATGGCAGTCCGGGCGAATAGAGGGCAACACAATGCCAAACGTGACACCATACAGGGCTGGACAAGGCAATACGCTGTTGTGGCAGGCCGAGCGGCTAACTTCGCTTCTAAGAGAGAAGCAGTGAAACATTCAGAAACATCACCACAGTGATTCTCCAAAGGCAGCAGCGCACGTGACGGCGCTTTACCAGATTCCATATGGCCACGCACGCCGGATTATTTCCTGCCTAGGGGCCAGGGTCAGACAAGCTGTCTGGGAGACCCTCCCCTTGAGTCACGAGGCTCGGAAAGGACCCCCTTGCTTTCTAAACTCCTTCTCCGAGAGGAGTCTAGGTGCGGCTGGATCCAATTCCTAGCTCGGAAAGGACCCCCTTGCTTTCTAAACTCCTTCTCCGAGAGGAGTCTAGGTGCGGCTGGATCCAATTCCTAGCCCCGGACTTAGGCAATGGTTCACCTCTAAAGGATTGTATCTGCGCCATCGACCCTTTATATCACTGAGCTAAGGCTACAAGGTTTTGCATGCTATTAGTGACTTACTGAGAATCTGTTGCGGCAAGGCATATCTCAATCTCGAGGAGCAGAACCTTAATCGAGCGTCCCTGCTCAAGGGGAGATCCTGGCACGGAGGCCCCTGCCATGCAGAAGTCAAAAGGCTCTTGGGCTGTCCACTACTTATGGGGTAAGCCAATTGACTTATAGTCACATCAGCACGGGAACAAAATATCTAGGTCCCCACTGTGTTGCCAACCATCCCCCAACTTCAAGTACCACTCAGAACAACTCCATGGATGATTGGGGCGCCAAAACGAAGGGGCGCCCACACCACCCCAGCAGTCAAATAAGGAACAACCAATGGAACTTTCACAATAAATAAGTACAATCCCAGACAGTCCAAAGTAACAGCCAAGACAATGACAGACCAATACAGTGCAAGACCTAACATCATACAGAGCAGTAAAAGGCAACGCGCAGCCAAGTCAAGAACAGTTAAAATACCCAAAATCCAGTGCAGCACTATGACACTGTCCCAAAACACAGTCAAAACAACAACAGAGTAATGCAACACGAGCCGTAACACAACACAGGGCAGCACAAGGCAATACACAGTCGCACAAAGAACAGCCAATTAAAAAACCCACAACAGAACACCCTACAATCTCAGGAAGTCTCAGAGGGCCATCACAGCAAATACAGGGCAATACGGTGCAAGACAACACAATACAGGCCACTGCCAGCCAATATCAGTCAAATAAATAACAGACAGTCAAAAAATTCACAGTGCAGTGCACTACTATGACACCATGGGTCAGGCGGCAATCATGACAACGACAGGGCAACACAAGGCAAGACGTAACCCAATACGGGGCCGGACAAGGCAATATGCAGTTGTGGCGGGTGGAGCCATTCACTTCAGTCCTAAGAGAAAAGTAGAGAAACATTCAGAAACATCAACACAGTGATTCTCCAAAGGCAGCAGCGCACATGACGGCGCTTTATCAGGTTCCGTGGCCACGTACCCTGGATTATTTCCTGCCTAGGGGCCAGGGTCAGACGAGCTGTCTGGGAGACCCTCCCCTTGAGTCACGAGGCTCGGAAAGGACCCCCTTGCTTTCTAAACTCCTTCTCCGAGAGGAGTCTAGGTGCGGCTGGATCCAATTCCTAGCCCCGGACTTGGGCAACGGTTCTCCTCTAAAGGATTATGTCTGTGCCGTCAACCCTTTACGTGGCTCATAAGAAACAGCTGATGAAGGAAGTGGCAATATGGTGGCCTACAACGGCAGAATAGATCAGATGACAATCAAGACAACAACAGAGCGATACAATGGAAGACGTAACACCACACGGGGCCGGACAAGGCAATACGCAGCCACATCAGAACCCATGAGAGACATCACACTACAGTCCAGACCTAGGACAGATTCTCTAACGTGACCGTCAAGACGACGGGGTAATACAACGCAAGACGTAACACAGGCCATATGCAGTTGTGGCGGGCGCAGTGATAAAATTCACTCCTAAGAGAGAGGCAGAGAAACATTTACAAACATAACAGCAGTGATTCACCAAAGGTAGCAGCGCACGTGATGGCACTTTACCAGACTGCACGGCCACGCACCCCGGGTCATTTACTGCCTTGGGGCCAGGGTCAGACGAGCTGTCAGGGAGACCCTCCCCTTGAGTCACGAGGCTCAGAAAGGACCCCCTTGCTTTCTAAACTCCTTCTCCGAGAGGAGTCTAGGTGCGGCTGGATCCCATCCTCGCCCCGGACTTGGGCAACGGTTCACCTCTAAAGGATCATATCTGCGTGATCAAACCCTTGGTATCGCTCAGCCAAGATGGCAAAGTCTGGCATGCTGTTAGTCACTGACCCAGAATCTGTTGTGGCAAGGCTTCTCTCAGCCTCGAGGAGCAGAACCTTAAGTGAGTGTCCCCGGGAAATGCTGGTGAACAGGCCGCTGCCTTGCAAGAAAGCTCCAAGGGCTCTTGGTCTGTCCGCTAGGTCTATAGCGAGCTAACTGACTCACAGTGTCTTGACTCTGGTGCCAGCCATCCCACAAAGTTCAAGTGCCACTCGTAGCGACTCCTCCTGGTCGTTATAGCTCGAGCAGCAGCCCGGGGGAAAAAGGGGGGTGACATCCCAACAGCGGTCAAATACAGAACAACCGGTTAAGAATTGCACAATACAGTGCCAGAGACTCTAAAATAACTGGCAAGACAACGACAGGGCAACACCATGCAAGATCTAACCTTACACAGGGCAGTACAAGGCAACGTACAATCAAATGCAGAGCAGACAATGAAAGAATTGACGGTACAGTGCCACGCAATGGTAGACTATATCAGATGTCGGTCACCACAATGACAGAGCAATACAAGGCAAGACGTAACACGATACGGGGCCCTACCAGGCGACACAGTCAAGGAAACAACCACCCCATGAAAGAACTCACAACACAGCGCGGTCCTAGGACGGAAGGTGTAAAATGACAGTGACAGGGCAATACAATGCAAGATGCAACACCATACCAAGGCAACATGCAGCCAAATGAACAACCCATTAAGAAACCCAGCATACATTCAACTGTAATACCAGAAAAGATCAGAAGGCAGTCAAGACAATGACAGCGCACTATAACGCGAGAAGTAACACAATACAGGGCAGTACAAGGCATTACACAGGCAAATAAAGAAGAACCCATTAAAAACCACACAATACAGTGCGGTGCGAGGCCAGAGTAGATCAGAAGGCAGTCGAGACTACGACGGGGCAATATAATGCGAGATGTTACATGGTACAGGGCAGTACAAGGCATTAGAAAGCCAAACGAAGAACAACCCCAAATGAAGAACAACCGATTAAAAAAACCCGCAATACAGTGTGGTACGAGGCCCGAACAGATCAGAAGGCAGTCAAGGCTACGACAGGGCAATATAACGCTAGACGTAATGCAATAGAGGGCGGTACAAGGCATTACACAGTCAAAGAACAACGGATTAAAAAAAAAACACGCAACACAGTGTGGTACGATGCCAGAATAGATCACAGAGCAGTCAAGAGCGTGACGGGGCAACACGATG
This sequence comes from Larus michahellis, assembly GCF_964199755.1. Lineage (NCBI taxonomy): Eukaryota > Metazoa > Chordata > Aves > Charadriiformes > Laridae > Larus > Larus michahellis. The sequence continues at coordinate 413,732 of NW_027436014.1, read as the reverse complement.
CGAAACCGATACTGAGTGAGGCGGAGCAATACTATTTCAAATATACAAGAACACAGTACGGAACCAAGTTCTTAAGCGTACGACGCAAGACCATCTCAAATGGCAGTCAAGGAAGTTCCTGAGCAACGTAATCCCGATTTGCACAAAATGGTGCCATCAGGCACCATCGCGTCGGTCAACACTAAGTTGTACCGCAATATCCCCCGCATCACACGCGCCGTACCCTCCTGCTCACCTGCTCCGCATGGATTCCGGATTCGGACTTCATGGCACTCTCTGGTTCTGGCACCTAAAACACCTAAGACACACAATATTCCTGTTGAGCTTACGGGAAACCACCACCCCCATGCGCTACCTCTCTGCTACCCAGCTCACCTCCAACGCTCGTCCGGCTCCGGATGCCTGCGGCGCCTGCAAAACCAAAGACAAACACTCCCCTGAGCTCCCCAACGTGTCCACAACCGCCTCACTCGCTGGGACTACTCAGTGGGCGTGCAGCATCGCCCCTCTGACCCTGCGTGTCACACCAACCGAAGAAACGCACGCCGAGATACCGCCCAAAACCCTACCAAATTCCCATCTCCCGCTCCCTCACCTTGCCCGCCCGTCCTCCCCCGAGGCATGCAACCTGAAGGCTCGCAAACCACCCATAAAACCCAACCGACACGGGTTGCTTTACAACTTGAAAGTTGCTCCCTCTGAGGCAGATGTGATACTTCAGCCCACCCGCCCCTGCTGACCTTGACTGGCTCATCCCCATCCCCACATCCCACGTCATTCATTGCTTCAAAACTTCAAATTGGAAAGAACCAATACATACAGTACTCAGAGCCACATCTTCTCTCTAACACCACGTGCTGACCCACCTTCTTACGTCGCTCTCCTCCTCTACGCTGCCCCGCCAAGCTTGTCCCGCTGCATCTGCAAGAACGACATCAGAGAAATCACCCTGAGGCAGAGCAATAGAGTCATAACAACAAAAAGTCTTGCACCTTTTCACAAATACCATCTAAGGTCCAAATACAACCGTACACAAAGAAAGTTACAAAAAAAAAATCCGCACCAAAACCAGCCGTACCCTCTTGGACATGAGCTCTTCTTCACTGCTGCTGTGTTGCCTTCCCAACATGCCTCTGCTCTTCCCAAACAAAACAGAAGAGGTGTCTACACAGCCTCCCGATGGCTACCCTGAGATGACTCTAACACCTTTGCCCCGATCTACAGGGATTCACGTACTACATATAGACTCTCCACAGGATTCCACCCACCCTGGACACTACGCGCCCGGGCAGGGCGGACCCGAGCCACACACTCACGGTTACAGACATACACTACACGGAACGCTACGAACGACACGCCTCAAAGATGAGAGAAAACTCTCAGCAAGAAAGATGACACGGGGACCAAAGTCACCATCGTGCAAGAAAATCTGTGGGATCGTGATGATGTCAACGTGAAGACGCTCTACGGAACCCCCTAAAGCAAACTGTAGAACGTGGTGGTACGGAATAAGAATGGACTGTTGAGCCCAATAAGATGGATGTGCAGGAAGTCTGGCTTCAAGACCTAAGAACGTAACGACGCAGGGAAGAACTCCCAGATGTGGAAGTGGGCCGTCCAGAAACTTCCGAGAGGCAAGACTGATGCACGCTTTAAGATGCTAACGCAAGAAGAGCATCAGATGAATGATGCTACGCCCACAGGCCCAAGCAGTCGAGACCCTAAGGATGACGCCCAGGGCCCCACGTCGTGCTCCTGGAGCTCAAAGATGACCTCGAGACCCAAGAAGGGGCGAAGATACACAACACAGACCACATGAACGACATGACAACATGCACAGGCTGGAACTGCCCTGCCCGGGACACGCTAGCGTCACACTGAGCAGTAAGCAACATCCTTTACCTTCCTAAATATGACTGTGCCCCGGGACAGCCCTCGCCACTACGCTAACGTCAAAGACCCCATTTTGCAATTGTCCACCTCGGCCCCTCTCCGGCGCCTGACTGTCAACTTAGCTTTTGGAGGGCCAGGCGTCTGAATCCTTCTTCGATGCGGTCCGCAAAAACCAGCCATCCGATACATTTCCGCAGTCACCAGGTTCCTCCTCTTCCTCTGCAAAAGGAAAATAAAACATAACCCCAGAGGCCGCCACAGCACCAGCAATAAGCATCCTGAGAGGAGACGCCAACCTCTTCCACGACACCCTCAGCCTCCCAAAGGCCGTGGCGTTCTGCTCGCCCGCTCCGCGCCGATTCCGGAGTCCGAGGCTGCGGTGATAGTTATTCACAGCACCTAAGAGACCAAGAAACACAACTTTACCACTGCGCTTCTGCCAAACCGCCACACCATTGACTCCTATCTTCTGTCTTCATTCACATGAAAAAAAAAGCACCCAATTGTATTCATAGAGGCGCCAGTCACATCTTCCCTCTAACGCCACATGCCGAGCCACCTCCGTACAGCGCTCCTCTCGGCTCCCCTGCGTCACCCTGCACATCTCGTCTCTCGGCATCTAAAAAGAGAAAAAAAAAAATCCAACATTACCCTGATGCAGAGCAATAGCTTAATTCCAAAGGTCTTGTTTCTACTTCGGAACACTGTTCAATTAGATCCAACTACAGCCTGCCGTCAAAAAAAAAAAAAAAAACACAGAAAAAGCCCACAAACATTACACCCCACACAAAGCAGCCCGAACGTCTTTGAGATACTGCGTCCTTCACTGGCTGTGAACAGCCTCTCCGACTTGGCTCTGCTTATGCCAACACCCACTAATAAAACACCCCCGCACCCAACCTACTGAGAGCCAATTAATTCCAGACGACTACCCAACCTTTGCCTCGGTCTCCACAGATCCACATATTAACCATAGACTCCCGTCACTATTCTGCCTGCCCTGGACTCTACACACCCGGGCAGGGGGGCTCCGAGCCAGACACACACACAAGCACAGACCAACACTACACAGAACGCTAAAAACCACGCGCCTCAAGGATGAGAAAAAACTCTCAGCAAGAAGGATGACACCCGGACGGAAGTCACCGTCGGGCAAGACGACCTGGAGACCGTGGTGGTGATGCGAAGAGGCTCTATGGAAGCCCCTGAAACAGAGTGTAGGACATCATTGTCTGCGATAAGAAGGGACTGTCAAGACTGATAAATGTATGCGGGGGAAGCCTGGCTTCAAGACCTAAGAACGTAATGACATAGGGAAGAAGTCCCAGTTGTAGACGCGGGCCATCCGGAAACTTCCAAGACACAAGACCGATGCGAGCTTTAAGCTTCTAACGCAAGAAGACCAGCAGCCGAACGGTGCTATGCCCACGGGTGCAGGTGTTCGAGACCCTAGGGATGGCGCCTGAGGCGCCATGCCGTGTTCCTGGAGCTTAAAGACGACCTCGAGACCCGAGAAAGGTCTAAGACACAGAACACGGACCACACGAAAGACACGACAACACACACAGGCTGGAACCGCCCTGCCCGGGAATGCCGAACAGTAAGCCACGTCCCTTACGTGCCTAAAGGAGACTGCGCTCCAGGACAAACCTCTCCCCTACGCCAACTTCAAAGACACCTTTTTGCAATTCTCAACCTCGTCCCCTCTCGGGCGCCAGTCTCTCAACTTAGCTTTTGGAGGGCCAGGGGTCCGAATCCATCCTTGAGGCAGTCCACAGAAAACAGCCATCCAGTACGTTCCTGTGGTCACCAGCTTCCTCCTCTTCCTCTGCAAAAGGAAAAGAAAAAAAAAGTTATCCCAAAGGCAGCCACAGCACCAGCAATAAGCATCCTGAGAGGAGATGCCAACCTCTTCCACAACACCCTCAGCCTCATGAACACCGAGGCATTCTGCTCGCCCGCTCAGCGCCAATTCCAGCGTCTGACGCTGCGGCAACAGTTATTCACGGCACCTAAGATACCAAGAAACACAGCATTACCACCGCGCTACTGCCAACCCACCAGTCCCGTGCTCCTCCTCGATACTATCTGGCTTGCCTCAAATGCGAGAGCCTAGAACACACCAGGCTCCGACGACACCCGAACCCATCTGCAAAACCTGTCCAAGGACGACTCATGAACCCGGCTCCCTTTCCTAGCCCTCCCCCAGTGGCAAAGCTTTAGAAACCCCTTCTCTTCTCCCTGAGCTGCCAGGGAAGGAGCCCCACTTCTTCCCCACAGCTCCCACCCTTTATTTGCCAGCCCAAACACCGGGCGTTGGATGCTTCTCAAGAGCCACTCTTCCCAGCCTCTCCCTGCGTCCGCCACCACCTCCCATCTTCTGTCTTCCCACGGACTCCGGGCTCTGCTGCAGACCCACAGAGTCAGCGAAGCCCTGACCCGACCTACACCAGGGGCCTGCCGCAAGCCGCAAAGGCTCCAGGGACACGGCGAAACCCTGAGCACAGTGGGGGAAGGCGACGAGGCGCCCCACATCCTGAAACGCGTTACACCTTATGGCCCTGCTGCTTTCCTGAGAAATGCGAAAACTCCATCTACAGCTGCAGACAAGGTGCTCACCCAGTCCCTGCAAAGTGATCTCATCACCTGCCCGATTGAGACAGATTCTATTGGCATCTTATCTGGGATACAGCAAAGCTAGTGGGAAAAAAAAAAACACAAACAAGAAAGTTCCGTCTTCAATACAGCCAGGGATTCCAGGATAACGCGCCATGCCTGGAAGAGAGAAAACCATACCCTTAAACCATCTCACCCCCCCCGAATGCTCATTACCACGCGACTCACCTGAAAAACCGCACGGAAGAGAACCGGCGCATGAGGCCGCTCTCTACTGTACGTGCTGCCAAACCTCACCTGGTCCCCAAGGTCTTGCCACCTCCAGCTTCCTACCTGCGGTTCTCTAAATGGGATAACGTCTCCACCCCAGGAGCTGAGCCGCCTCCGAAGCTGCAATCGACTGAAGGACAGGCAGAGCTCTGACCCTGGAGACGCCTGGCAGCAGAATGAGCTGCCCCAGCAGAGGCTGTGGGTTATATACCCCGGGCCCTGCCCACCCCCCTTCCCACCATCCCCTGGGAAAGGGGCCCGGCTGACCTCCAGGAGGCACAGAGCCTGCCAGAGGAGCAGCTGCTCCTTTCCTCACAGGCCTGAGAAGTCCAGCGTGCAAAACACCAAAACGGAGAAAGCGACCCTTAGAGGAACGGACAATACGTGCTCTTTTATTACAACTACGTCAATTGTGTCAGCAACGGGGCCCGGTAGGTACATAAACTTAAACTTCTGCAGGGCGTAGACATAAAGAGAAAGACATCATCCTAACCTCCATAGGCAAGTAGACCATTAGGCCCGATAACCACGTTTTTAATCAAGACTCGATGTCCTTTAGTTTCCTTGTGAAAGAAAACCCACAATGCTGGGGGGGGTCATATGTCACTTCTAGCAAGACGACACGTATTACCCGACTTCTGCCAGAACCACGTTCTGGATAGGAAGGACGGACAGAGCGCAAGCAGAGGCTTGTGCGCCGCCTGTAATACAGCGGCTGAGAAAGAACCAACCCTTCCGACCGCCGCTCTCCTCAGCCGAGTCCGCTCCGGTGCCCCTTCTGTCATTGCTGTCATGGCTTAGGCTGGGCATTAAATGAAACGACAGATGCTCTCTTTTAACTTCTCTCCTGAGGGAGAAAACAATGTGAGGGAGACTTAGGAACTGAAAGAGAAACTGAACTCTAACGAAATATAAACAGAAAAGTAGTACCGAGGAAAGACAAGAATAACAGGAAAACAGTAGCAGAGAGAAAATATATACACACAACCCGGCATGGAGCTCCCAAGATGACCATCGCCTCACCCGCTGGCACGGGGAAAGTCCGGGACCAGACTCGGCGACAGACTGGAACCAGATTCCAGACCTGGTTGCATAAATGCACGGATCGGCGTCAAAGGACAATGACCAGACAGAGGAGTCCTCAAAGGCCAGACGACAGGTACCGACCCCTTCGATCCCCCCGCTTTTATACTGAGGGTGATGAGGATGGGATGCGATACCCCATCAGTCAGATTCGGGTCACCGGTCCCGTCTACTCTTCACCATGGGTGCAACCCCTCTACGCTTTTCTGCTTCCGACCCTCCGACGGGGCATATATAAAAGTCAGCTGCGCTGTGCTGTTATAGGAATAAGTATAAGCAAGAGCCTCTCTGCACGGCATCCCTTCGCATTAAGTGTAAATATAAGTTCTTGGCGCTCTGAAGGCAGATACTACCTGAAAAATACGTCATTACCTTCAGAGAGTTCAGTTCATTGGAAGAGACTTACCTGCAAAGTGACGTGACTGTAAACAACACCGGTTCTGTTGTACCTCAGACCAGCACTTCCACACATGGCTACGTAACCTCACATTCACACGAAAAAAAGAAGAAATGGCCAAATGTATTCATGGAGCCGCCGGTCACATCTTCCCTTTAATACCTCGGGCTCAGCCACCTTCGTCCTGCGCTCCCGTCAGCTCCCCTGCGTATCCCCGGCCACCTCATCTCTCTGCACCTGAAAAAAAAGCAACACAACATCAAACATTACCCAATGCGGAGCAGTAGCTTAACTCCAAAGGTCTTGTTTCTACTGAAGAACCCTGTTCACATAAGTCCAACTACAGCCTGTCATCCAGAGAAGAGACGCCTGCAAACGTTACACCCCACACAACGCAGGCTTACCATCTTTGAGATACTGTCCCCTTCACTGGCCACGAACACCCTCTCCAACTTGGCTGCGCTTGTGCCAGTGCCCGCTAATGAAACACCCGTCCACGCAGCCTCTCGAGAGCTAATCAAGTCGAGACGACTGAGCAACCTGTGCCCGGGTCTAGACAGATCCTCATATTCACTACAGACTGCCGTCGTGATTCTGCCTACCCTGGACGCTACGCACCCGGGCAGGGCAGCCCCGAGCCAGACACACACAGACTGACGCCACACAGAACACGACAAACGACGCGCCTCAAGGATGAGAGAAAACTCTCAGCAAGAGGGATGACACCGGGACCAAAGTCACCGTCGGGCAAGACGACCTGCGGCACTGTGATGGCGACGATGTGAAGAGGCTCCACAGAACCCCCTGAAACCAAGTGTAGAACTTCACAGTTCCTGAGGAGGGACTGTCGAGCCTGACAAGATGGACGCGTAGGAAGCCCAGCTTCAAGACCTAAGAGCGTAACGACACAGGGAAGAAGCCCCAGTCGCTGAAGTGGGCCATCCGGAAAGTTCCAAGATGCAAGACCGATGCACGCTTTAAGATGCTAATGCAAGAAGAGAGGCAGACGGTTGGTGCTACGCCCACGGGTGCAGGCGTTCGACACCATAAGGATGGCGCCCGATGCACGTTCCGTGCTCCTGGAGCTTCAAGATGATCTCGAGACCCAGAAAAAGGGTCTAGGATGCAAAACACAGACCACACGAACGACACGACAACACACACAGGCTGGAACTGCCCTGCCCAGGTTGCGTTCACATCACACCGGACAGTAAGCTACGTCATTTACCTGCCCAAAGGAGACTGTGCCCCAGAACAGCCCTCCCCCCTACACTAACATCAAAGACCCCATTACACAGTTGTCAGCCTCCGCCCCTCTCCGGTGCTGGTCTCTCAACTTAGCTTTTGGAGGGCTAGCATCTGATTCCATCCTCGACATAGTCCACAAGACACAACCATCCGATACATTCCTGCGGTCACCGGCTTACTCCTCTTCCTCTGCAAAAGGAAAAGGAAAAGTCATCGCAAGAGCAGCCCCAACACCAGCAATAAGTGCCCCGAGGGGAGATGCCGACCTCCTCCACAAAACCCCTCAAGCCTCCTGAACGCTGACGCAGTCTGATTGCCTGCCCCGCGCCGATTCTAGAGTGGGATGCTGCAGCGACGGTTATTCACGGCACCTAAGATACCAAGAAACACAACATGACCACCGCGCTTCTGCCAACCCACCAGTCCCGTGCTCCTCCTCGATACCATCTGTCTTGCCTCAAATGCGAGAGCCTAGAGCAGACTAGACACCATCGACAACCAAACCCAACTACAAGACTGGTTTGAGAAAGACACATGAACCCGCCTCCCTTGCCCAGCCATCCCCTAATGCCAAAACTTTAGAGACTCCCTCCCTTCTCCTGAGCCGTCAGGGAAGGAGACCCACTGCCCCCCCACAACTCCTGCCCCTGATTTTCCAACCGCTCCTTGGGACCTGCTCTTCTGAGCCCTGTGTGTGGCAGACACCTCCCGTCTTCTGCCTTCACAGAGACTCCGGGCTCTGCTACAGACCCGGAAAGCCAGGAAAACAGTTACAGAACCTACTGGTAGCCTCCTGCAAGAGCTTCAGGGCCACCGTGATGCCCTGTGTGCTCTGGGGGGAAATGATGAGCCATCCCTGCTGTTACATCCCTGCTGCTTTCTCAAAACAAACTCAATATATAGATACCTACAAAACGCTTGCCCTAAATCCTGCTCCAGTATCTCATAACGCACCCAATTAAGACTAACAAAAACACCAACTAACGTAGCATACATCAAAATTGGAAAAAAATACAACATTTTATCTTCAGTGAAGTCAGAAATTATAGTAAAACACACACCACCTGCCATAAGCAAGAAAAAAAAGAAGAGACGCATACTATTAAACCATTTAAACAAACTAAATGCTCCCTACGAAACTAAAGATATGGGGGGGAAAAAAAAAAGAAAAAAGATAACATACAACTCCACTTTCTGTGGCAACCACCCTTCCATTGAGGAGTCTCACCTCTGATGTCTCACCTACGCTAGTTCAAACGCCAAAACAAGCCTTCCCGAACGGCCGCACGAGCTCCAAGACAACACCGAAGGAGCTCCAGAGCTCTGACCCCGGAGAAGACCAGCAGCAGAACGAGCGCCTGACCCGAAGCTGTGGCTCATGTACCCCGGGCCCCGCCCACCACCTTTCCCACAATCCCCTGGGTAAAGGGTGGGGCCGCCCCCCAGAAGCATAAAAGCAGCTGAAGGGGCAGCAGGTGTTGTTATTTGCTTTAATTTTACCATCTAACAAGTAGTGAAGAGTGAGAGCGACCCTTGCTAGAAAAAGCATCATCTCCTCCTCCCATTGCATCAACGGTGTGTCCAGGGGAGCAGTTAGAGAGAGGTGAGACAGAAAAAAAATAAACATCAGACTTATCTCTACGGGAAAGTGGCTTATTCAATGCAATGGTAACATTATTATTAAAATTTATGTACTTGAGTGTCCTTCAAAACAAAAAAAATACAAACCCAGACACAATCTGTTACTACGGGGTCGTTCCTCATTTCTAGCGAGAGCGTGTGCACTAACGACCTTCTGCCAGAACCCCTTTCTGGATGGGAGCGAATAACAAAACAGAACCAGATTCTAGGAGAAAACTTCCTCAAAAACATCTTCCCCTGTGAAATAAGTTATTTATTGTAAACTGCTGGCAATTTAAAGTCATATTGATAATCTCGCTTTGACTTTTTACACCACAGCGCTACTTGCGTCCCAAAATACAGAAAGCAACAAAAAAGCATGGAATTACAAGTCACGTGTTTCCTGAACCTGCATAAAGCACCCTAATTAACATCTCAGTAGCTAGAACAAAAACGAGTTTATACACATAAACTCATATTTTACAATATCTGTAAAAATGAGAAAATCTTCTTTATTTCAATGCCTCACGCCCATATAGACAGGTTTTATTCTATTTTTAAACACACATTCCCCCCATGAATTTTCAGGCATTTTTGGGGGGGACCCAGTGTGACACCCCACACACCCCCTCCGGAAAAGGTCGTCTTTTGACTTAGAAATACCATCTGGAGTACAATTGCCGCCTGACATCAAAAAGAAACCAAACTACACAAACATGACACCCCACACAAAGCGGCTTTAACATCTCGGAGACGCAGTCTGCGTCACTACTGCGGAACAGCCCCTCCCACACAGCTCTGCTCATCCCAAAAAACCCCTTAATTAAAGAGCTGCCCACACCACCTGCTGGTGGCTCCTTGATGGGAGTTGACTGTGCCACCTTGGCCTCAACAGTCTCGTTACGTCAACGTATTACCCATAGAGTCCTGCTGCTCTTCCCCCTGCCCCTGACTCTACGCGACTGGGCAGAGCAGCTTCGAGCCCAACACGCACAAGCACAGACCAACGCTACACACAACGCCACAAACAACGCACCTCGCGGATCAGAGAAAACTCCCAGCAAGAAGGATGACACCCCGACGACGTAAGGGATTGTCAGGCAAGAAGACCTGCGGGCCCATGGCGGTGACGTGAGAAGGCTCGAGGGAAAGCCCAGGAAATGACGACAACGCAACGGCCCGGGACAACGAGTGACTCTCAGACTGAGGAGGTGTATGCGCGGGAAGCCGGTCTTCAAGACCGAAGAACTTAAGGATGCAGGGAAGAAGTCGCAGTCACTGAAAAGGGGTGGCTAGAGAACAGGGCTGCTCCCGCAGCCAGGAACAACGCCGCAGATGAGGACCGTCCAGAAACTTCCGAGTTTCTAAAGACCCAGCCACGCTTTAAGCTTATGATGCAAGAAAAGCAGCCCCCGACTGGGGCAATGCCAATGGGGACAGGCATTCGAGGCTCTAGGGATGGTGCCTGAAGTACAGACCGCGCTCCTCAAGTGGAAAGAGGACACTGAGTCCCAAGGAAGGTTTAAGACACAGAAAACACACCACACAAACAACACAACAGACGCGGGCCAGAACTGCCCTGCCCAGCACACGCTACCTTTGTGCTGAAGAGTAACCCGCCCCCTTTACCTGCGCAGAGGACACTGCTCCTGGATACGCCTCTGCTCTACCCTGACTTGAAAACTCCTCCCTGAAACTGCCAACCTTGGCCCCCTCCAGCGCCTGTCCCTCTACTTCGCTTTCGGAGGGCCAGTGGCCTGAATTCATCCTTGACGAAAAAAACCCACAACAAACAGCTAACTGAGGCGTTCCTGCAGTCACCACGTTCCTCTTCATCGGCAAAACAAAGAGAAAGCACAGCTCCAGCAGCGACCGCCATGACAGTAGATGTCAACCTCTTCCACAACACCCTCGTCCTCAGAGGTGCCACGGCAATCCGCTCACCTGCGTCGCGTCGATTCCAGAGTCGGAGGCTGCCGCAACAATTATTTATGGCACCGACGATACCAACAAACACAAAATTACCATTGCGTTTCCGCGACATCACCAGTCCCGCGCTCCTCCTCCACACCGTCCAGCTCGCCTCAACTGCAAGAGACTAGAACAGACCGGACCCCGTCGACACCCAGATCCAAAGGCAAAACCGACACGACAGAGACTGACGAACCCAGTTTGCTGCCAGCTGCAGACACGCGAGGGACACCGTGGCACTCCGCGGGCAATGGGGGAAGGTGACGAGCCACGCCACACCCTGAGCGACGCTACGCCTTACGTCCCTGCTGCTTTCTTGAGAAACGCTAGTGCCATATGCAGCCGCATACAAAACGCTCGCCGTAACCCCTACAAGATAATCTCGTCGTCAGCCCAATTAAGAGAAACAATATCAGCAATTCACACAGCCTACTGCAAAACCGGTGAAAACCCCACAGTTCCATCTTCAAAGAAGTCAGGAATTCTAGGAAAACGCGGTGCTCCTAGAACAAAGCAAAGCAAAGCACGCTGTTAAACCATCCGGGCACCCCCCAAACACGCATCACGAAGTCACTGACCTGAGAAAAAGGAAACAAAAAAGCAGCAGACCAGCCAACTTTCTGCCGTACAGGCGGCTGGAGGTTTACTGCTCCCGAAGGCCTCAGCTCAGCCCTTCTCACCCCCGCCCCCCGAAACGCCAAAACGCGCCTCCCCAGACAGCTGAGCTCGCCCCAGAGCTGCCGCCAACCGAAGGCCCAGCAGAGCACCGACCCCCCGGGGCCCAGCAGCAGAACGAGCTCCTGAGCCCGGGCGGGGGCTCACGTACCCCGGGCCCCGCCCACCGCCCTTCCCACAATCCCCTGGGAAAGGGGCAGGGCCGACCCCCAGGAGACGCGAAGGCGGCCGCAGGAGCAGCAGCTGCTTTTCCCCTGCCTTAAGTTCCCCGCAGGCGAAGCACCACCCCTTTTTCTGTCCCTTTGGGACTCGCCTCTGGTGATTCTCTCACCGCCTTGGGTTGATTTCTGTCCAGTCGTTGCTGTGGAGAAGAGAGTTCCGCAGGGGTCGTTTTGTTTTTGCGATCTTCGGATATTTTTGTGGTTAACTGTTCATCGCGCTTTGCGGTCTGGGAAGAGTGCTGGAATCATGGGATTCCCAGAAGACTGATGGGCATTTCCGGGCTCCCGGAGGACTAAAGTACCACGGAGACGCGCGTCGGCTGCCTGAGGGGGCCCCTGGAGGACTAAACTGCCATAGAGACGCGTGCCGGCTGACTGAGGGGGCACTTCCGAGTTTCTGGAGGACTAAACTGCCATAGAGACACGCGTCGGCTGACTGAGGGGGCACTTCCGGGTTTCTGGAGGACTAAACTGCCATAGAGACGTGCGTCGGCTGACTGAGGGGGCACTTCCGGGTTCACGGAGGACTAAAGTGCCATAGAGACGCGCGTCGGCTGACTGAGAGGGCACTTCCGGGTTTCTGGAGGACTAAAGTGCCATAGAGACGCACCTCGGCTGACTGAGGGGGCACTTCCGGGGTCCTGGAGGACTAAAGTGCCATAGAGATGCGTGTCGGCTGACTGAAGGGACCCCTGGAGGACTAAACTGCCATAGAGACGCGCGTCGGCTGACTGAGGGGGCACTTCCGGGTTCCCGGAGGACTAAACTGCCATAGAGACGCGCGTCGGCTGACTGAAGGGACCCCTGGAGGACTAAAGTGCGATAGAGACGCGCGTCGGCTGACTGAGGGGGCACTTCCGGGGTCCTTGAGGACCGCAGGGCCATGGAGATGGACGCCCGGAAAACTGCCGGGCACCACCGGGGGCGCGTTAACGCGTTAAGAGCCGATTACTGGAGGGCCGACGGCCGCTCTCGGGGCCGGGCGGGCGGCACCGATGCCGCTCCAGGCGGCGCGGAGCTCGCCGGTGCCCCGGCGGTCCCGGTTCGGCCTCCAGCCGCCGCTCTCTCGGGACAGGCGCCGGACCGGGCAGCCGCGAAGCCGCGCATGCGCACGAGCTGCGGAGCCGAGGGGCGGGGCCGGGGAGGGCGGGAGGCGGGGCCACAGCGCACGTGCCGCTCCCCCCGCCCCCCCCCCCCCGCAGGACCCGCCCTCGGTCCCGCCGCTCCCACGCGCCGCCGCCGCCCGCGGCCCCTCAGCGCCGCCGGGCCCCGCGGCCTCTCTGCAGCCGCCGCCACCGCGCCCCGGACCCGCCCAGCGCGGTCTTGCCCACCGCAACCAGCCCCAGGGACGCGGCATCGCCCCGCGCGGGGCGGCGGGGCAGGAGGGGGGGGGGGCGGGGGGGGGCCTCGTCCGCCGGAACGGGAGAATCGGGGATATGGGCCTTTTCCCGCATGAATTATGGGGGTTTTTTCCGCATTTTTTTTTTGTTTTCCTTTCCGGCTGCACGAGCCCAGCTGCAGCCCCGGCCCCCGCAGTCGCGCCGCCCTTTACACAAACGTTAATCTGTGTTTTATACATATATTATATCTGTATTTTACACAAACGTTAATCTGTGTTTTATACATATATTATATCTGTATTTTACACAAACATTACATCTATATTTTACACAAACGCTGTATCTGTATTTTACACAAACGTTATATCTGTAATTTGTGTTTTCTGTTCACTCTTACGCGGAGAATCTGCCTAAACACGTACGTCCGTGCAGGCCGCCGGCTCACCCGTCTGTTCTGACACTAAAACCTTTCTGTAAATGCATTTTTTAAGTACTTTTATATTCTGGAACCTTTTGTGTAACGCAGAAGCACAGAATCAGCGAGTCCTCAGAGACGGAGGTTTTTATTTTGAACTTATTTCACACCCACAAACGAATATTATTTCTCAATACACACATTCCTTACGTATAAATGAGAGATTTCGGTCTGTCCCGACGCCTCACGCCCGCAGTTACAGGTTTTCCCATTTTTTTAACGCATCCCGAGAATTAGAGAGAATTAGAGAAATAGAGCCACGGCCCTACCGAAAAATGCTTCGCAGGCTGGCGCGGCGGCGCCAGGTGGGCACCAGTGGCGGCGAGGCTGACGGCCGCCTGAAAGCCCGCAGCCCCACGGGCTGTGGGGCCACGCGAGCGGCTGCCAAAGAGCTTTCCAACGAGGCACGGCTTTCCCTCCTGGCTCTTCGGGCGTGGGAGCTGTGGCCAGAGCCGCGGCCCTACCGGAAAATGCTTCGGGGGCTGGCGCGGCAGCGCCAGGTGGGCGCCGGTGGCGCCGACGCTGACGGCCGCCGCAAAGCCTGCAGCCCCACGGGCTGTGGGGCCACGTGAGCGGCTGCCAAAGATCTTTCCAACGAGGCACGGCTTTCCCTCCTGGCTCTTCGGGCGTGGGAGCTGTGGCCAGAGCCGCAGCCCTACCGGAAAATGCTTCGCAGGCTGGTTCGGAGGCGCCACGTGGGCGCAGGTGGCGCCGAGCCTGACGGCCGCCGCAAAGCCCGCAGCCCCACGGGCTGTGGGGCCACGCGAGCGGCTGCCAAAGAGCTTTCCAACGAGGCACGGCTTTCCCTCCTGGCTCTTCGGGCATGGGAGCTGTGGCCAGAGCCGCGGCCCTACCGGAAAATGCTTCGCAGGCTGGCTCGGCGGCGCCAGGTGGGCGCCGGTGGCACCGAGGCTGACGGCCGCCGCAAAGCCCGCAGCCCCACGGGCTGTGGGGCCACGCGAGCGGCTGCCAAAGAGCTTTCCAACGAGGCACGGCTTTCCCTCCTGGCTCTTCGGGCGTGGGAGCTGTGGCCAGAGCCGCGGCCCTACCGGAAAATGCTTCGGGGACTGGCTCGGCGGCGCCAGGTGGGCACCGGTGGCGCCAAGGCTGACGGCCGCCGCAAAGCCCGCAGCCCCACGGGCTGTGGGGCCACGCGAGTGGCTGCCAAAGAGCTTTCCAAGGAGGCACGGCTTTCCCTCCTGGCTCTTCGGGCGTGGGAGCTGTGGCCAGAGCCGCGGCCCTACCGGAAAATGCTTCGCAGGCTGGCTCGGCGGCGCCAGGTGGGCGCCGGTGGCGCCGAGGCTGACGGCCGCCGCAAAGCCCGCAGCCCCACGGGCTGTGGGGCCACGCGAGCGGCTGCCAAAGAGCTTTCCAACGAGGCACGGCTTTCCCTCCTGGCTCTTCGGGCATGGGAGCTGTGGCCAGAGCCGCGGCCCTACCGGAAAATGCTTCGCAGGCTGGCGCGGCGGCGCCACGTGGGCGCCGGTGGCGCCGAGGCTGACGGCCGCCGCAAAGCCCGCAGCCCCACGGGCTGTGGGGCCATGCGAGCGGCTGCCAAAGAGCTTTCCAACGAGGCACGTCTTTCCCTCCTGGCTCTTCGGGCGTCAGAGCTGTGGCCAGAGCCGCGGCCCTACCGGAAAATGCTTCGCAGGCTGGCTCGGCGGCACCACGTGGGCGCCG
This sequence comes from Larus michahellis, assembly GCF_964199755.1. Classification (NCBI taxonomy): domain Eukaryota; kingdom Metazoa; phylum Chordata; class Aves; order Charadriiformes; family Laridae; genus Larus; species Larus michahellis. The sequence continues at coordinate 398,243 of NW_027436014.1, read as the reverse complement.
GTGGCGCCGAGGCTGACGGCCGCCGCAAAGCCCGCAGCCCCACGGGCTGTGGGGCCACGCGAGCGGCTGCCATAGAGCTTTCCAACGAGGCACGGCTTTCCCTCCTGGCTCTTCGGGCGTGGGAGCTGTGGCCAGAGCCGCGGCCCTACGGGAAAATGCTTCGCAGGCTGGCTCGGCGGCGCCAGGTGGGCGCCGGTGGCACCGAGGCTGACGGCCGCCGGAAAGCCCGCAGCCCCACGGGCTGTGAGGCCACGCGAGCGGCTGCCAAAGAGCTTTCCAACGAGGCACGGCTTTCCCTCCTGGCTCTTCGGGCGTGGGAGCTGTGGCCAGAGCCACGGCCCTACCGGAAAATGCTTCGCAGGCTGGCTCGGCGGCACCACGTGGGCGCCAGTGGCGCCGAGGCTGACGGCCGCCGCATAGCCCGCAGCCCCACGGGCTGTGGGGCTACGCGAGAGGCTGCCAAAGAGCTTTCCAACGAGGCACGGCTTTCCCTCCTGGCTCTTCGGGCGTGGGAGCTGTGGCCAGAGCCGCGGCCCTACCGGAAAATGCTTCGCAGGCTGGCGCGGCAGCGCCAGGTGGGCGCCGGTGGCGCCGAGGCTGACGGCCGCCGCAAAGCCCGCAGCCCCACGGGCTGTGGGGCCATGCGAGCGGCTGCCAAAGAGCTTTCCAACGAGGCACGGCTTTCCCTCCTGGCTCTTCGGGCGTGCGAGCTGTGGCCAGAGCCGCGGCCCTACCGGAAAATGCTTCGCAGGCTGGCGCGGCGGCGCCAGGTGGGCGCCGGTGGCACCGAGGCTGACGGCCGCCGCAAAGCCCACAGCCCCACGGGCTGTTGGGCCACGTGAGCGGCTGCCAAAGAGCTTTCCAACGAGGCACGGCTTTCCCTCCTGGCTCTTCGGGCGTGGGAGCTGTGGCCAGAGACGCAGCCCTACCGGAAAATGCTTCGCAGGCTGGCTCGGAGGCGCCAGGTGGGCGCCGGTGGCACCGAGGCTGACGGCCGCCGCAAAGCCCGCAGCCCCACGGGCTGTGGGGCCACGCGAGCGGCTGCCAAAGAGCTTTCCAACGAGGCACGGCTTTCCCTCCTGGCTCTTCGGGCGTGGGAGCTGTGGCCAGAGCCGCGGCCCTACCGGAAAATGCTTCGGGGACTGGCTCGGCGGCGCCAGGTGGGCGCTGGTATCGCCGAGGCTGATGGCCGCCGCAAAGCCCGCAGCCCCACGGGCTGTGGGGCCACGCGAGCGGCTGCCAAAGAGCTTTCCAACGAGGCACGGCTTTCCCTCCTGGCTCTTCGGGCGTGGGAGCTGTGGCCAGAGCCGCGGCCCTACCGGAAAATGCTTCGCAGGCTGGCGCGGCGGCGCCAGGTGGGCACCGGTGGCGCCGAGGCTGACGGCCGCCGCAAAGCCCGCAGCCCCACGGGCTGTGGGGCCATGCGAGTGGCTGCCAAAGAGCTTTCCAACGAGGCACGGCTTTCCCTCCTGGCTCTTCGGGCGTGGGAGCTGTGGCCAGAGCCGCGGCCCTACCGGAAAATGCTTCGCAGGCTGGCTCGGCGGCGCCAGGTGGGCGCCGGTGGCACCGAGGCTGACGGCCGCCGCAAAGCCCGCAGCCCCACGGGCTGTGGGGCCATGCGAGCGGCTGCCAAAGAGCTTTCCAACGAGGCACGGCTTTCCCTCCTGGCTCTTCGGGCGTGGGAGCTGTGGCCAGAGCCGCGGCCCTACCGGAAAATGCTTCGCAGGCTGGCTCGGCGGCGCCAGGTGGGCGCCGGTGGCACCGAGGCTGACGGCCGCCGCAAAGCCCGCAGCCCCACGGGCTGTGGGGCCACGCGAGCGGCTGCCAAAGAGCTTTCCAAGGAGGCACGGCTTTCCCTCCTGGCTCTTCGGGCGTGGGAGCTGTGGCCAGAGACGCAGCCCTACCGGAAAATGCTTCGCAGGCTGGCTCGGAGGCGCCAGGTGGGCGCCGGTGGCGCCGAGGCTGACGGCCGCCGCAAAGCCCGCAGCCCCACGGGCTGTGGGGCCATGCGAGCGGCTCCCAAAGAGCTTTCCAACGAGGCACGGCTTTCCCTCCTGGCTCTTCGGGCGTGGGAGCTGTGGCCAGAGCCGCGGCCCTACCGGAAAATGCTTCGCAGGCTGGCTGGGCGGCGCCACGTGGGCGCCGGTGGCGCCGAGGCTGATGGCCGCCGCAAAGCCCACAGCCCCACGGGCTGTGGGGCCACGCGAGCGGCTGCCAAAGAGCTTTCCAACGAGGCACGTCTTTCCCTCCTGGCTCTTCGGGCGTCAGAGCTGTGGCCAGAGCCGCGGCCCTACCGGAAAATGCTTCGCAGGCTGGCTCGGCGGCGCCAGGTGGGTGCCGGTGGCGCCGAGGCTGACGGCCGCCGCAAAGCCCGCAGCCCCACGGGCTGTGGGGCCACGCGAGCGGCTGCCAAAGAGCTTTCCAACGAGGCACGGCTTTCCCTCCTGGCTCTTCGGGCGTGGGAGCTGTGGCCAGAGACGCAGCCCTACCGGAAAATGCTTCGCAGGCTGGCGCGGCGGCGCCACGTGGGCGCCGGTGGCGCCGAGGCTGACGGCCGCCGCAAAGCCCGCAGCCCCACGGGCTGTGGGGCCATGCGAGCGGCTGCCAAAGAGCTTTCCAACGAGGCACGTCTTTCCCTCCTGGCTCTTCGGGCGTCAGAGCTGTGGCCAGAGCCGCGGCCCTACCGGAAAATGCTTCGCAGGCTGGCTCGGCGGCAGCACGTGGGCGCCGGTGGCGCCGAGGCTGACGGCCGCCGCAAAGCCCGCAGCCCCACGGGCTGTGGGGCCACGCGAGCGGCTGCCAAAGAGCTTTCCAACGAGGCACGGCTTTCCCTCCTGGCTCTTCGGGCGTGGGAGCTGTGGCCAGAGCCGCGGCCCTACCGGAAAATGCTTCGCAGGCTGGCTCGGTGGCGCTAGGTGGGCGCCGGTGGCGCCGAGGCTGACGGCCGCCGCAAAGCCCGCAGCCCCACGGGCTGTGGGGCCACGCGAGCGGCTGCCATAGAGCTTTCCAACGAGGCACGGCTTTCCCTCCTGGCTCTTCGGGCGTGGGAGCTGTGGCCAGAGCCGCGGCCCTACCGGAAAATGCTTCGCAGGCTGGCTCGGCGGCGCCAGGTGGGCGCCGGTGGCACCGAGGCTGACGGCTGCCGGAAAGCCCGCAGTCCCACGGGCTGTGAGGACACGCGAGCGGCTGCCAAAGAGCTTTCCAACGAGGCACGGCTTTCCCTCCTGGCTCTTCGGGCGTGGGAGCTGTGGCCAGAGCCGCGGCCCTACCGGAAAATGCTTCGCAGGCTGGCTGGGCGGCGCCAGGTGGGCGCCGGTGGCGCCGAGGCTGATGGCCGCCGCAAAGCCCGCAGCCCCACGGGCTGTGGGGCTACGCGAGAGGCTGCCAAAGAGCTTTCCAACGAGGCACGGCTTTCCCTCCTGGCTCTTCGGGCGTGGGAGCTGTGGCCAGAGCCGCGGCCCTACCGGAAAATGCTTCGCAGGCTGGCGCGGCGGCGCCAGGTGGGCGCCGGTGGCGCCGAGGCTGACGGCCGCCGCAAAGCCCGCAGCCCCACGGGCTGTGGGGCCATGCGAGCGGCTGCCAAAGAGCTTTCCAACGAGGCACGGCTTTCCCTCCTGGCTCTTCGGGCGTGGGAGCTGTGGCCAGAGCCGCGGCCCTACCGGAAAATGCTTCGCAGGCTGGCGCGGCGGCGCCAGGTGGGCGCCGGTGGCACCGAGGCTGACGGCCGCCGCAAAGCCCACAGCCCCACGGGCTGTTGGGCCACGCGAGCGGCTGCCAAAGAGCTTTCCAACGAGGCACGGCTTTCCCTCCTGGCTCTTCGGGCGTGGGAGCTGTGGCCAGAGACGCAGCCCTACCGGAAAATGCTTCGCAGGCTGGCTCGGAGGCGCCAGGTGGGCGCCGGTGGCGCCGAGGCTGACGGCCGCCGCAAAGCCCGCAGCCCCACGGGCTGTGGGGCCACGCGAGCGGCTGCCAAAGAGCTTTCCAACGAGGCACGGCTTTCCCTCCTGGCTCTTCGGGCGTGGGAGCTGTGGCCAGAGCCGCGGCCCTACCGGAAAATGCTTCGCAGGCTGGCTCGGCGGCGCCAGGTGGGCGCTGGTATCGCCGAGGCTGATGGCCGCCGCAAAGCCCGCAGCCCCACGGGCTGTGGGGCCACGCGAGCGGCTGCCAAAGAGCTTTCCAACGAGGCACGGCTTTCCCTCCTGGCTCTTCGGGCGTGGGAGCTGTGGCCAGAGCCGCGGCCCTACCGGAAAATGCTTCGCAGGCTGGCGCAGCGGCGCCACGTGGGCGCCGGTGGCGCCGAGGCTGACGGCCGCCGCAAAGCCCGCAGCCCCACGGGCTGTGGGGCCATGCGAGTGGCTGCCAAAGAGCTTTCCAACGAGGCACGGCTTTCCCTCCTGGCTCTTCGGGCGTGGGAGCTGTGGCCAGAGCCGCGGCCCTACCGGAAAATGCTTCGCAGGCTGGCTCGGCGGCGCCAGGTGGGCGCCGGTGGCACCGAGGCTGACGGCCGCCGCAAAGCCCGCAGCCCCACGGGCTGTGGGGCCACGCGAGCGGCTGCCAAAGAGCTTTCCAACGAGGCACGGCTTTCCCTCCTGGCTCTTCGGGCGTGGGAGCTGTGGCCAGAGCCGCGGCCCTACCGGAAAATGCTTCGCAGGCTGGCGCGGCGGCGCCACGTGGGCGCCGGTGGCGCCGAGGCTGACGGCCGCCGCAAAGCCCGCAGCCCCACGGGCTGTGGGGCCATGCGAGTGGCTGCCAAAGAGCTTTCCAACGAGGCACGGCTTTCCCTCCTGGCTCTTCGGGCGTGGGAGCTGTGGCCAGAGCCGCGGCCCTACCGGAAAATGCTTCGCAGGCTGGCTCGGCGGCGCCAGGTGGGCGCCGGTGGCACCGAGGCTGACGGCCGCCGCAAAGCCCGCAGCCCCACGGGCTGTGGGGCCACGCGAGCGGCTGCCAAAGAGCTTTCCAACGAGGCACGGCTTTCCCTCCTGGCTCTTCGGGCATGGGAGCTGTGGCCAGAGACGCAGCCCTACCGGAAAATGCTTCGCAGGCTGGCTCGGAGGCACGAGGTGGGCGGCGGTGGCGCCGAGGCTGACGGCCGCCGCAAAGCCCGCAGCCCCACGGGCTGTGGGGCCACGCGAGCGGCTGCCAAAGAGCTTTCCAACGAGGCACGGCTTTCCCTCCTGGCTCTTCGGGCGTGGGAGCTGTCGCCAGAGCCGCGGCCCTACCGGAAAATGCTTCGCAGGCTGGCTCGGCGGCGCCAGGTGGGCGCCGGTGGCACCGAGGCTGACGGCCGCCGGAAAGCCCGCAGCCCCACGGGCTGTGGGGCCACGCGAGCGGCTGCCAAAGAGCTTTCCAACGAGGCACGGCTTTCCCTCCTGGCTCTTCGGGCGTGGGAGCTGTGGCCAGAGCCGCGGCCCTACCGGAAAATGCTTCGCAGGCTGGCTCGGCGGCGCCAGGTGGGCGCCGGTGGCGCCGAGGCTGACGGCCGCCGCAAAGCCCGCAGCCCCACGGGCTGTGGGGCCACGCGAGCGGCTGCCAAAGAGCTTTCCAACGAGGCACGGCTTTCCCTCCTGGCTCTTCGGGCGTGGGAGCTGTGGCCAGAGCCGCGGCCCTACCGGAAAATGCTTCGCAGGCTGGCTCGGCGGCGCCAGGTGGGCGGCGGTGGCGCCGAGGCTGACGGCCGCCGCAAAGCCCGCAGCCCCACGGGCTGTGGGGCCACGCGAGCGGCTGCCAAAGAGCTTTCCAACGAGGCACGGCTTTCCCTCCTGGCTCTTCAGGCGTGGGAGCTGTGGCCAGAGCCGCGGCCCTACCGGAAAATGCTTCGCAGGCTGGCTCGGCGGCGCCAGGTGGGCGCCGGTGCCGCCGAGGCTGACGGCCGCCGCAAAGCCCGCAGCCCCACGGGCTGTGGGGCCACGCGAGCGGCTGCCAAAGAGCTTTCCAACGAGGCACGGCTTTCCCTCCTGGCTCTTCGGGCGTGGGAGCTGTGGCCAGAGACGCGGCCCTACCGGAAAATGCTTCGCAGGCTGGCTCGGAGGCGCCAGGTGGGCGCCGGTGGCGCCGAGGCTGACGGCCGCCGCAAAGCCCGCAGCCCCACGGGCTGTGGGGCCACGCGAGCGGCTGCCAAAGAGCTTTCCAACGAGGCACGGCTTTCCCTCCTGGCTCTTCGGGCGTGGGAGCTGTGGCCAGAGCCGCGGCCCTACCCGAAAATGCTTCGCAGGCTGGCACGGCGGCACCAGGTGGGCGCCGGTGGCGCCGAGGCTGACGGCCGCCGCAAAGCCCGCAGCCCCACGGGCTGTGGGGCCACGCGAGCGGCTGCCAAAGAGCTTTCCAACGAGGCACGGCTTTCCCTCCTGGCTCTTCGGGCGTGGGAGCTGTGGCCAGAGCCGCGGCCCTACCGGAAAATGCTTCGCAGGCTGGCGCGGCGGGGCCAGGTGGGCGCCGGTGGCGCCGAGGCTGACGGCCGCCGCAAAGCCCGCAGCCCCACGGGCTGTGGGGCCATGCGAGCGGCTGCCAAAGAGCTTTCCAACGAGGCACGGCTTTCCCTCCTGGCTCTTCGGGCGTGGGAGCTGTGGCCAGAGCCGCGGCCCTACCGGAAAATGCTTCGCAGGCTGGCGCGGCGGCGCCAGGTGGGCGCCGGTGGCGCCGAGGCTGACGGCCGCCGCAAAGCCCGCAGCCCCACGGGCTGTGGGGCCACGCGAGCGGCTGCCAAAGAGCTTTCCAACGAGGCACGGCTTTCCCTCCTGGCTCTTCGGGCGTGGGAGCTGTGGCCAGAGACGCAGTCCTACCGGAAAATGCTTCGCAGGCTGGCTCGGAGGCGCCAGGTGGGCGCCGGTGGCGCCGAGGCTGACGGCCGCCGCAAAGCCCGCAGCCCCACGGGCTGTGGGGCCACGCGAGCGGCTGCCAAAGAGCTTTCCAACGAGGCACGGCTTTCCCTCCTGGCTCTTCGGGCGTGGGAGCTGTGGCCAGAGACGCAGCCCTACCGGAAAATGCTTCGCAGGCTGGCTCGGAGGCGCCAGGTGGGCGCCGGTGGCGCCGAGGCTGACGGCCGCCGCAAAGCCCGCAGCCCCACGGGCTGTGGGGCCACGCGAGCGGCTGCCAAAGAGCTTTCCAACGAGGCACGGCTTTCCCTCCTGGCTCTTCGGGCGTGGGAGCTGTGGCCAGAGCCGCGGCCCTACCGGAAAATGCTTCGCAGGCTGGCTCGGCGGCGCCAGGTGGGCGCTGGTATCGCTGAGGCTGATGGCCGCCGCAAAGCCCGCAGCCCCACGGGCTGTGGGGCCACGCGAGCGGCTGCCAAAGAGCTTTCCAACGAGGCACGGCTTTCCCTCCTGGCTCTTCGGGCGTGGGAGCTGTGGCCAGAGCCGCGGCCCTACCGGAAAATGCTTCGCAGGCTGGCGCGGCGGCGCCAGGTGGGCGCCGGTGGCGCCGAGGCTGACGGCCGCCGCAAAGCCCGCAGCCCCACGGGCTGTGGGGCCACGCGAGCGGCTGCCAAAGAGCTTTCCAACGAGGCACGGCTTTCCCTCCTGGCTCTTCGGGCGTGGGAGCTGTGGCCAGAGCCGCGGCCCTACCGGAAAATGCTTCGCAGGCTGGCTCGGCGGTGCCAGGTGGGCGCCGGTGGCGCCGAGGCTGACGGCCGCCGCAAAGCCCGCAGCCCCACGGGCTGTGGGGCCACGCGAGCGGCTGCCAAAGAGCTTTCCAACGAGGCACGGCTTTCCCTCCTGGCTCTTCGGGCGTGGGAGCTGTGGCCAGAGCCGCGGCCCTACCGGAAAATGCTTCGCAGGCTGGCTCGGCGGCGCCAGGTGGGCGCCGGTGGCGCCGAGGCTGACGGCCGCCGCAAAGCCCGCAGCCCCACGGGCTGTGGGGCCACGCGAGCGGCTGCCAAAGAGCTTTCCAACGAGGCACGGCTTTCCCTCCTGGCTCTTCAGGCGTGGGAGCTGTGGCCAGAGCCGCGGCCCTACCGGAAAATGCTTCGCAGGCTGGCTCGGCGGCGCCAGGTGGGCGGCGGTGGCGCCGAGGCTGACGGCCGCCGCAAACCCCGCAGCCCCACGGGCTGTGGGGCCACGCGAGCGGCTGCCAAAGAGCTTTCCAACGAGGCACGGCTTTCCCTCCTGGCTCTTCGGGCGTGGGAGCTGTGGCCAGAGACGCGGCCCTACCGGAAAATGCTTCGCAGGCTGGCTCGGAGGCGCCAGGTGGGCGGCGGTGGCGCCGAGGCTGACGGCCGCCGCAAAGCCCGCAGCCCCACGGGCTGTGGGGCCACGCGAGCGGCTGCCAAAGAGCTTTCCAACGAGGCACGGCTTTCCCTCCTGGCTCTTCGGGCGTGGGAGCTGTGGCCAGAGCCGCGGCCCTACCGGAAAATGCTTCGCAGGCTGGCGCGGCGGGGCCAGGTGGGCGCCGGTGGCGCCGAGGCTGACGGCCGCCGCAAAGCCCGCAGCCCCACGGGCTGTGGGGCCATGCGAGCGGCTGCCAAAGAGCTTTCCAACGAGGCACGGCTTTCCCTCCTGGCTCTTCGGGCGTGGGAGCTGTGGCCAGAGCCGCGGCCCTACCGGAAAATGCTTCGCAGGCTGGCTCGGCGGCGCCAGGTGGGCGCCGGTGGCACCGAGGCTGACGGCCGCCGCAAAGCCCGCAGCCCCACCGGCTGTGGGGCCACGTGAGCGGCTGCCAAAGAGCTTTCCAACGAGGCACGGCTTTCCCTCCTGGCTCTTCGGGCGTGGGAGCTGTGGCCAGAGACGCAGTCCTACCGGAAAATGCTTCGCAGGCTGGCTCGGAGGCGCCAGGTGGGCGCCGGTGGCACCGAGGCTGACGGCCGCCGCAAAGCCCGCAGCCCCACGGGCTGTGGGGCCACGCGAGCGGCTGCCAAAGAGCTTTCCAACGAGGCACGGCTTTCCCTCCTGGCTCTTCGGGTGTGGGAGCTGTGGCCAGAGCCGCGGCCCTACCGGAAAATGCTTCGCAGGCTGGCGCGGCGGCGCCACGTGGGCGCCGGTGGCGCCGAGGCTGACGGCCGCCGCAAAGCCCGCAGCCCCACGGGCTGTGGGGCCACGCGAGCGGCTGCCAAAGAGCTTTCCAACGAGGCACGGCTTTCCCTCCTGGCTCTTCGGGAGTGGGAGCTGTGGCCAGAGCCGCGGCCCTACCGGAAAATGCTTCGCAGGCTGGCTGGGCGGCGCCACGTGGGCGCCGGTGGCGCCGAGGCTGACGGCCGCCGCAAAGCCCGCAGCCCCACGGGCTGTGGGGCCACGCGAGCGGCTGCCAACGAGCTTTCCAACGAAGCACGGCTTTCCCTCCTGGCTCTTCGGGCGTGGGAGCTGTGGCCAGAGCCGCGGCCCTACCGGAAAATGCTTCGCAGGCTGGCGCAGCGGCGCCAGGTGGGCGCCGGTGGCGCCGAGGCTGACGGCCGCCGCAAAGCCCGCAGCCCCACGGGCTGTGGGGCCACGCGAGCGGCTGCCAAAGAGCTTTCCAACGAGGCACGGCTTTCCCTCCTGGCTCTTCGGGCGTGGGAGCTGTCGCCAGAGCCGCGGCCCTACCGGAAAATGCTTCGCAGGCTGGCACGGCGGCACCACGTGGGCGCCGGTGGCGCCAAGGCTGACGGCCGCCGCAAAGCCCGCAGCCCCACGGGCTGTGGGGCCACGCGAGCGGCTGCCAAAGAGCTTTCCAACGAGGCACGGCTTTCCCTCCTGGCTCTTCGGGCGTGGGAGCTGTGGCCAGAGCCGCGGCCCTACCGGAAAATGCTTCGCAGGCTGGCGCGGCGGCGCCAGGTGGGCGCCGGTGGCGCCGAGGCTGACGGCCGCCGCAAAGCCCGCAGCCCCACGGGCTGTGGGGCCACGCGAGCGGCTGCCAAAGAGCTTTCCAACGAGGCACGGCTTTCCCTCCTGGCTCTTCGGGAGTGGGAGCTGTGGCCAGAGCCGCGGCCCTACCGGAAAATGCTTCGCAGGCTGGCTGGGCGGCACCACGTGGGCGCCGGTGGCGCCGAGGCTGACGGCCGCCGCAAAGCCCGCAGCCCCACGGGCTGTGGGGCCACGCGAGCGGCTGCCAAAGAGCTTTCCAACGAGGCACGGCTTTCCCTCCTGGCTCTTCGGGAGTGGGAGCTGTGGCCAGAGCCGCGGCCCTACCGGAAAATGCTTCGCAGGCTGGCTGGGCGGCACCACGTGGGCGCCGGTGGCGCCGAGGCTGACGGCCGCCGCAAAGCCCGCAGCCCCACGGGCTGTGGGGCCATGCGAGCGGCTGCCAAAGAGCTTTCCAACGAGGCACGTCTTTCCCTCCTGGCTCTTCGGGCGTGGGAGCTGTGGCCAGAGCCGCGGCCCTACCAGAAAATGCTTCGCAGGCTGGCTCGGCGTCGCCAGGTGGGCGCCGGTGGCACCGAGGCTGACGGCCGCCGGAAAGCCCGCAGCCCCACGGGCTGTGGGGCCACGCGAGCGGCTGCCAAAGAGCTTTCCAACGAGGCACGGCTTTCCCTCCTGGCTCTTCGGGCGTGGGAGCTGTGGCCAGAGACGCAGCCCTACCGGAAAATGCTTCGCAGGCTGGCTCGGAGGCGCCAGGTGGGCGCCGGTGGCGCCGAGGCTGACGGCCGCCGCAAAGCCCGCAGCCCCACGGGCTGTGGGGCCACGCGAGCGGCTGCCAAAGAGCTTTCCAACGAGGCACGGCTTTCCCTCCTGGCTCTTCGGGCGTGGGAGCTGTGGCCAGAGCCGCGGCCCTACCGGAAAATGCTTCGCAGGCTGGCACGGCGGCACCACGTGGGCGCCGGTGGCGCCGAGGCTGACGGCCGCCGCAAAGCCCGCAGCCCCACGGGCTGTGGGGCCATGCGAGCGGCTGCCAAAGAGCTTTCCAACGAGGCACGGCTTTCCCTCCTGGCTCTTCGGGCATGGGAGCTGTGGCCAGAGCTGCGGCCCTACCGGAAAATGCTTTGCAGGCTGGCTCGGCGGCACCACGTGGGCGCCGGTGACGCCGAGGCTGACGGCCGCCGCAAAGCCCGCAGCCCCACGGGCTGTGGGGCCACGCGAGCGGCTGCCAAAGAGCTTTCCAACGAGGCACGGCTTTCCCTCCTGGCTCTTCGGGCGTGGGAGCTGTGGCCAGAGCCGCGGCCCTACCGGAAAATGCTTCGCAGGCTGGCTCGGCGGCGCCAGGTGGGCACCGGTGGCACCGAGGCTGACGGCCGCCGCAAAGCCCGCAGCCCCACGGGCTGTGGGGCCACGCGAGCGGCTGCCAAAGAGCTTTCCAACGAGGCACGGCTTTCCCTCCTGGCTCTTCGGGCGTGGGAGCTGTGGCCAGAGCCGCGGCCCTACCGGAAAATGCTTCGCAGGCTGGCGCAGCGGCGCCACGTGGGCGCCGGTGGCACCGAGGCTGACGGCCGCCGGAAAGCCCGCAGCCCCACAGGCTGTGGGGCCACGCGAGCGGCTGCCAAAGAGCTTTCCAACGAGGCACGGCTTTCCCTCCTGGCTCTTCGGGCGTGGGAGCTGTGGCCAGAGACGCAGTCCTACCGGAAAATGCTTCGGGGGCTGGCGCAGCGGCGCCAGGTGGGCGCCGGTGGCGCCGAGGCTGACGGCCGCCGCAAAGCCCGCAGCCCCACGGGCTGTGGGGCCACGCGAGCGGCTGCCAAAGAGCTTTCCAACGAGGCACGGCTTTCCCTCCTGGCTCTTTGGGCGTGGGAGCTGTCGCCAGAGCCGCGGCCCTACCGGAAAATGCTTCGCAGGCTGGCACGGCGGCACCACGTGGGCGCCGGTGGCGCCAAGGCTGACGGCCGCCGCAAAGCCCGCAGCCCCACGGGCTGTGGGGCCACGCGAGCGGCTGCCAAAGAGCTTTCCAACGAGGCACGGCTTTCCCTCCTGGCTCTTCGGGAGTGGGAGCTGTGGCCAGAGCCGCGGCCCTACCGGAAAATGCTTCGCAGGCTGGCTGGGCGGCACCACGTGGGCGCCGGTGGCGCCGAGGCTGACGGCCGCCGCAAAGCCCGCAGCCCCACGGGCTGTGGGGCCATGCGAGCGGCTGCCAAAGAGCTTTCCAACGAGGCACGTCTTTCCCTCCTGGCTCTTCGGGCGTGGGAGCTGTGGCCAGAGCCGCGGCCCTACCAGAAAATGCTTCGCAGGCTGGCTCGGCGTCGCCAGGTGGGCGCCGGTGGCACCGAGGCTGACGGCCGCCGGAAAGCCCGCAGCCCCACGGGCTGTGGGGCCACGCGAGCGGCTGCCAAAGAGCTTTCCAACGAGGCACGGCTTTCCCTCCTGGCTCTTCGGGCGTGGGAGCTGTGGCCAGAGACGCAGCCCTACCGGAAAATGCTTCGCAGGCTGGCTCGGAGGCGCCAGGTGGGCGCCGGTGGCGCCGAGGCTGACGGCCGCCGCAAAGCCCGCAGCCCCACGGGCTGTGGGGCCACGCGAGCGGCTGCCAAAGAGCTTTCCAACGAGGCACGGCTTTCCCTCCTGGCTCTTCGGGCGTGGGAGCTGTGGCCAGAGCCGCGGCCCTACCGGAAAATGCTTCGCAGGCTGGCACGGCGGCACCACGTGGGCGCCGGTGGCGCCGAGGCTGACGGCCGCCGCAAAGCCCGCAGCCCCACGGGCTGTGGGGCCATGCGAGCGGCTGCCAAAGAGCTTTCCAACGAGGCACGGCTTTCCCTCCTGGCTCTTCGGGCATGGGAGCTGTGGCCAGAGCTGCGGCCCTACCGGAAAATGCTTTGCAGGCTGGCTCGGCGGCACCACGTGGGCGCCGGTGACGCCGAGGCTGACGGCCGCCGCAAAGCCCGCAGCCCCACGGGCTGTGGGGCCACGCGAGCGGCTGCCAAAGAGCTTTCCAACGAGGCACGGCTTTCCCTCCTGGCTCTTCGGGCGTGGGAGCTGTGGCCAGAGCCGCGGCCCTACCGGAAAATGCTTCGCAGGCTGGCTCGGCGGCGCCAGGTGGGCACCGGTGGCACCGAGGCTGACGGCCGCCGCAAAGCCCGCAGCCCCACGGGCTGTGGGGCCACGCGAGCGGCTGCCAAAGAGCTTTCCAACGAGGCACGGCTTTCCCTCCTGGCTCTTCGGGCGTGGGAGCTGTGGCCAGAGCCGCGGCCCTACCGGAAAATGCTTCGCAGGCTGGCGCAGCGGCGCCACGTGGGCGCCGGTGGCACCGAGGCTGACGGCCGCCGGAAAGCCCGCAGCCCCACAGGCTGTGGGGCCACGCGAGCGGCTGCCAAAGAGCTTTCCAACGAGGCACGGCTTTCCCTCCTGGCTCTTCGGGCGTGGGAGCTGTGGCCAGAGACGCAGTCCTACCGGAAAATGCTTCGGGGGCTGGCGCAGCGGCGCCAGGTGGGCGCCGGTGGCGCCGAGGCTGACGGCCGCCGCAAAGCCCGCAGCCCCACGGGCTGTGGGGCCACGCGAGCGGCTGCCAAAGAGCTTTCCAACGAGGCACGGCTTTCCCTCCTGGCTCTTTGGGCGTGGGAGCTGTCGCCAGAGCCGCGGCCCTACCGGAAAATGCTTCGCAGGCTGGCACGGCGGCACCACGTGGGCGCCGGTGGCGCCAAGGCTGACGGCCGCCGCAAAGCCCGCAGCCCCACGGGCTGTGGGGCCATGCGAGCGGCTGCCAAAGAGCTTTCCAACGAGGCACGGCTTTCCCTCCTGGCTCTTCGGGCGTGGGAGCTGTGGCCAGAGCCGCGGCCCTACCGGAAAATGCTTTGCAGGCTGGCTCGGCGGCACCACGTGGGCGCCGGTGGCGCCGAGGCTGACGGCCGCCGCAAAGCCCGCAGCCCCACGGGCTGTGGGGCCACGCGAGCGGCTGCCAAAGAGCTTTCCAACGAGGCACGGCTTTCCCTCCTGGCTCTTCGGGCGTGGGAGCTGTGGCCAGAGCCGCGGCCCTACCGGAAAATGCTTCGCAGGCTGGCTCGGCGGCGCCAGGTGGGCGCCGGTGGCACCGAGGCTGACGGCCGCCGCAAAGCCCGCAGCCCCACGGGCTGTGGGACCACGCGAGCGGCTGCCAAAGAGCTTTCCAACGAGGCACGGCTTTCCCTCCTGGCTCTTCGGGAGTGGGAGCTGTGGCCAGAGCCGCGGCCCTACCCGAAAATGCTTCGCAGGCTGGCTGGGCGGCGCCACGTGGGCGCCGGTGGCGCCGAGGCTGACGGCCGCCGCAAAGCCCGCAGCCCCACGGGCTGTGGGGCCACGCGAGCGGCTGCCAAAGAGCTTTCCAACGAGGCACGTCTTTCCCTCCTGGCTCTTCGGGCGTGGGAGCTGTGGCCAGAGCCGCGGCCCTACCGGAAAATGCTTCGCAGGCTGGCTCGGCGTCGCCAGGTGGGCGCCGGTGGCACCGAGGCTGACGTCCGCCGCAAAGCCCGCAGCCCCACGGGCTGTGGGGCCACGCGAGCGGCTGCCAAAGAGCTTTCCAACGAGGCACGGCTTTCCCTCCTGGCTCTTCGGGCGTGGGAGCTGTGGCCAGAGACGCAGCCCTACCGGAAAATGCTTCGCAGGCTGGCTCGGAGGCGCCAGGTGGGCGCCGGTGGCGCCGAGGCTGACGGCCGCCGCAAAGCCCGCAGCCCCACGGGCTGTGGGGCCACGCGAGCGGCTGCCAAAGAGCTTTCCAACGAGGCACGGCTTTCCCTCCTGGCTCTTCGGGCGTGGGAGCTGTCGCCAGAGCCGCGGCCCTACCGGAAAATGCTTCGCAGGCTGGCACGGCGGCACCATGTGGGCGCCGGTGGCGCCGAGGCTGACGGCCGCCGCAAAGCCCGCAGCCCCACGGGCTGTGGGGCCACGCGAGCGGCTGCCAAAGAGCTTTCCAACGAGGCACGGCTTTCCCTCCTCGCTCTTCGGGCGTGGGAGCTGTGGCCAGAGCTGCGGCCCTACCGGAAAATGCTTTGCAGGCTGGCTCGGCGGCACCACGTGGGCGCCGGTGGCGCCGAGGCTGACGGCTGCCGCAAAGCCCGCTGCCCCACGGTGTGTGGGGCCACGCGAGCGGCTGCCAAAGAGCTTTCCAACGAGGCACGGCTTTCCCTCCTGGCTCTTCGGGCGTGGGAGCTGTCGCCAGAGCCGCGGCCCTACCGGAAAATGCTTCGCAGGCTGGCTCGGCGGCGCCAGGTGGGCGCCGGTGGCGCCGAGGCTGACGGCCGCCGCAAAGCCCGCAGCCCCACGGGCTGCGGGGCCACGCGAGCGGCTGCCAAAGAGGTTTCCAACGAGGCACGGCTTTCCCTCCTGGCTCTTCGGGCGTGGGAGCTGTGGCCAGAGCCGCGGCCCTACCGGAAAATGCTTCGCAGGCTGGCTCGGCGGCACCAGGTGGGCGCCGGTGGCGCCGAGGCTGACGGCCGCCGCAAAGCCCGCAGCCCCACGGGCTGTGGGGCCACGTGAGCGGCTGCCAAAGAGCTTTCCAACGAGGCACGGCTTTCCCTCCTGGCTCTTCGGGCGTGGGAGCTGTGGCCAGAGCCGCGGCCCTACCGGAAAATGCTTCGCAGGCTGGCTCGGAGGCGCCAGGTGGGCGGCGGTGGCGCCGAGGCTGACGGCCGCCGCAAAGCCCGCAGCCCCACGGGCTGTGGGGCCACGCGAGCGGCTGCCAAAGAGCTTTCCAACGAGGCACGGCTTTCCCTCCTGGCTCTTCGGGCGTGGGAGCTGTGGCCAGAGCCGCGGCCCTACCGCAAAATCCTTCGCAATCTGGCGCGGCGACACCACGTGGGCGGCGGTGGCGCCGAGGCTGACGGCCGCCGCAAAGCCCGCAGCCCCACGGGCTGTGGGGCCACGCGAGCGGCTGCCAAAGAGCTTTCCAACGAGGCACGGCTTTCCCTCCTGGCTCTTCGGGAGTGGGAGCTGTGGCCAGAGCCGCGGCCCTACCCGAAAATGCTTCGCAGGCTGGCTGGGCGGCGCCACGTGGGCGCCGGTGGCGCCGAGGCTGACGGCCGCCGCAAAGCCCGCAGCCCCACGGGCTGTGGGGCCATGCGAGCGGCTGCCAAAGAGCTTTCCAACGAGGCACGGCTTTCCCTCCTGGCTCTTCGGGCGTGGGAGCTGTGGCCAGAGCCGCGGCCCTACCAGAAAATGCTTCGCAGGCTGGCTCGGCGTCGCCAGGTGGGCGCCGGTGGCACCGAGGCTGACGGCCGCCGCAAAGCCCGCAGCCCCACGGGCTGTGGGGCCACGCGAGCGGCTGCCAAAGAGCTTTCCAACGAGGCACGGCTTTCCCTCCTGGCTCTTCGGGCGTGGGAGCTGTCGCCAGAGCCGCGGCCCTACCGGAAAATGCTTCGCAGGCTGGCACGGCGGCACCACGTGGGCGCCGGTGGCGCCGAGGCTGACGGCCACCGCAAAGCCCGCAGCCCCACGGGCTGTGGGGCCACGCGAGCGGCTGCCAAAGAGCTTTCCAACGAGGCACGGCTTTCCCTCCTGGCTCTTCGGGCGTGGGAGCTGTGGCCAGAGCTGCGGCCCTACCGGAAAATGCTTTGCAGGCTGGCTCGGCGGCACCACGTGGGCGCCGGTGGCGCCGAGGCTGATGGCCGCCGCAAAGCCCGCTGCCCCACGGTGTGTGGGGCCACGCGAGCGGCTGCCAAAGAGCTTTCCAACGAGGCACGGCTTTCCCTCCTGGCTCTTCGGGCGTGGGAGCTGTGGCCAGAGCCGCGGCCCTACCGGAAAATGCTTCGCAGGCTGGCTCGGCGGCGCCAGGTGGGCGCCGGTGCCGCCGAGGCTGACGGCCGCCGCAAAGCCCGCAGCCCCATGGGCTGCGGGGCCACGCGAGCGGCTGCCAAAGAGGTTTCCAACGAGGCACGGCTTTCCCTCCTGGCTCTTCGGGCGTGGGAGCTGTGGCCAGAGCCGCGGCCCTACCGGAAAATGCTTCGCAGGCTGGCTCGGCGGCACCAGGTGGGCGCCGGTGGCGCCGAGGCTGACGGCCGCCGCAAAGCCCGCAGCCCCACGGGCTGTGGGTCCACGTGAGCGGCTGCCAAAGAGCTTTCCAACGAGGCACGGCTTTCCCTCCTGGCTCTTCGGGCGTGGGAGCTGTGGCCAGAGACGCGGCCCTACCGGAAAGTGCTTCGCAGGCTGGCTCGGAGGCGCCAGGTGGGCGCCGGTGGCGCCGAGGCTGACGGCCGCCGCAAAGCCCGCAGCCCCACGGGCTGTGGGGCCACGCGAGCGGCTGCCAAAGAGCTTTCCAACGAGGCACGGCTTTCCCTCCTGGCTCTTCGGGCATGGGAGCTGTGGCCAGAGCCGCGGCCCTACCGGAAAATGCTTCGCAGGCTGGCTCGGCGGCGCCAGGTGGGCGCCGGTGGCACCGAGGCTGACGGCCGCCGCAAAGCCCGCAGCCCCACGGGCTGTGGGCCCACGCAAGCGGCTGCCAAAGAGCTTTCCAACGAGGCACGGCTTTCCCTCCTGGCTCTTCGGGCGTGGGAGCTGTGGCCAGAGCCGCGGCCCTACCGGAAAATGCTTCGCAGGCTGGCGCGGCGGCGCCAGGTGGGCGGCGGTGGCGCCGAGGCTGACGGCCGCCGCAAAGCCCGCAGCCCCACGGGCTGTGGGGCCACGCGAGCGGCTGCCAAAGAGCTTTCCAACGAGGCACGGCTTTCCCTCCTGGCTCTTCGGGAGTGGGAGCTGTGGCCAGAGCCGCGGCCCTACCCGAAAATGCTTCGCAGGCTGGCTGGGCGGCGCCACGTGGGCGCCGGTGGCGCCGAGGCTGACGGCCGCCGCAAAGCCCGCAGCCCCACGGGCTGTGGGGCCATGCGAGCGGCTGCCAAAGAGCTTTCCAACGAGGCACGGCTTTCCCTCCTGGCTCTTCGGGCGTGGGAGCTGTGGCCAGAGCCGCGGCCCTACCGGAAAATGCTTCGCAGGCTGGCTCGGCGGCGCCAGGTGGGCGCCGGTGGCACCGAGTCTGACGGCCGCCGCAAAGCCCGCAGCCCCACGGGCTGTGGGGCCACGCGAGCGGCTGCCAAAGAGCTTTCCAACGAGGCACGGCTTTCCCTCCTGGCTCTTCGGGCGTGGGAGCTGTGGCCAGAGCCGCGGCCCTACCGGAAAATGCTTCGCAGGCTGGCTCGGCGGCGCCACGTGGGCGCCGGTGGCGCCGAGGCTGACGGCCGCCGCAAAGCCCGCAGCCCCACGGGCTGTGGGGCCATGCGAGCGGCTGCCAAAGAGCTTTCCAACGAGGCACGTATTTCCCTACTGGCTCTTCGGGCGTCAGAGCTGTGGCCAGAGCCGCGGCCCTACCGGAAAATGCTTCGCAGGCTGGCTCGGCGTCGCCAGGTGGGCGCCGGTGGCACCGAGGCTGACGGCCGCCGCAAAGCCCGCAGCCCCACGGGCTGTGGGGCCACGCGAGCGGCTGCCAAAGAGCTTTCCAACGAGGCACGGCTTTCCCTCCTGGCTCTTCGGGCGTGGGAGCTGTCGCCAGAGCCGCGGCCCTACCGGAAAATGCTTCGCAGGCTGGCACGGCGGCACCACGTGGGCGCCGGTGGCGCCGAGGCTGACGGCCGCCGCAAAGCCCGCAGCCCCACGGGCTGTGGGGCCACGCGAGCGGCTGCCAAAGAGCTTTCCAACGAGGCACGGCTTTCCCTCCTGGCTCTTCGGGCGTGGGAGCTGTGGCCAGAGCCGCGGCCCTACCGGAAAATGCTTCGCAGGCTGGCTCAGAGGCGCCAGGTGGGCGCCGGTGGCGCCGAGGCTGACGGCCGCCGCAAAGCCCGCAGCCCCATGGGCTGTGGGGCCACGCGAGCGGCTGCCAAAGAGCTTTCCAACGAGGCACGGCTTTCCCTCCTGGCTCTTCGGGCGTGGGAGCTGTGGCCAGAGCCGCGGCCCTACCGGAAAATGCTTCGCAGGCTGGCACGGCGGCACCACGTGGGCGCCGGTGGCGCTGAGGCTGACGGCCGCCGCAAAGCCCGCAGCCCCACGGGCTGTGGGGCCACGCGAGCGGCTGCCAAAGAGCTTTCCAACGAGGCACGGCTTTCCCTCCTGGCTCTTTGGGCGTGGGAGCTGTGGCCAGAGCCGCGGCCCTACCGGAAAATGCTTCGCAGGCTGGCGCGGCGGGGCCAGGTGGGCGCCGGTGGCGCCGAGGCTGACGGCCGCCGCAAAGCCCGCAGCCCCACGGGCTGTGGGACCACGCGAGCGGCTGCCAAAGAGCTTTCCAACGAGGCACGGCTTTCCCTCCTGGCTCTTCGGGCGTGGGAGCTGTGGCCAGAGCCGCGGCCCTACCGGAAAATGCTTCGCAGGCTGGCGCGGCGACGCCAGGTGGGCGCCGGTGGCGCTGAGGCTGACGGCCGCCGCAAAGCCCGCAGCCCCACGGGCTGTGGGGCCACGCGAGCGGCTGCCAAAGAGCTTTCCAACGAGGCACGGCTTTCCCTCCTGGCTCTTCGGGCGTGGGAGCTGTGGCCAGAGCCGCGGCCCTACCGGAAAATGCTTCGCAGGCTGGCTCGGCGGCGCCAGGTGGGCGCCGGTGGCACCGAGGCTGACGGCCGCCGCAAAGCCCGCAGCCCCACGGGCTGTGGGGCCACGCGAGCGGCTGCCAAAGAGCTTTCCAAGGAGGCACGGCTTTCCCTCCTGGCTCTTCGGGCGTGGGAGCTGTGGCCAGAGCCGCGGCCCTACCGGAAAATGCTTCGCAGGCTGGCTCGGCGGCACCACGTGGGCGCCGGTGACACCGAGGCTGACAGCCGCCGCAAAGCCCGCAGCCCCACGGGCTGTGGGGCCACGCGAGCGGCTGCCAAAGAGCTTTCCAACGAGGCATGGCTTTCCCTCCTGGCTCTTCGGGCGTGGGAGCTGTGGCCAGAGCCGCGGCCCTACGGGAAAATGCTTCGCAGGCTGGCTCGGCGGCGCCAGGTTGGCGCCGGTGGCGCCGAGGCTGACGGCCGCCGCAAAGCCCGCAGCCCCACGGGCTGTGGGGCCACGCGAGCGGCTGCCAAAGAGCTTTCCAACGAGGCACGGCTTTCCCTCCTGGCTCTTCGGGCGTGGGAGCTGTGGCCAGAGCCGCAGCCCTACCGGAAAATGCTTCGCAGGCTGGCTCAGAGGCGCCAGGTGGGCGCCGGTGGCGCCGAGGCTGACGGCCGCCGCAAAGCCCGCAGCCCCACGGGCTGTGGGGCCACGCGAGCGGCTGCCAAAGAGCTTTCCAACGAGGCACGGCTTTCCCTCCTGGCTCTTCGGGCGTGGGAGCTGTCGCCAGAGCCGCGGCCCTACCGGAAAATGCTTCGCAGGCTGGCACGGCGGCACCACGTGGGCGCCGGTGGCGCTGAGGCTGACGGCCGCCGCAAAGCCCGCAGCCCCACGGGCTGTGGGGCCACGCGAGCGGCTGCCAAAGAGCTTTCCAACGAGGCACGGCTTTCCCTCCTGGCTCTTCGGGCGTGGGAGCTGTGGCCAGAGCCGCGGCCCTACCGGAAAATGCTTCGCAGGCTGGCGCGGCGGGGCCAGGTGGGCGCCGGTGGCGCCGAGGCTGACGGCCGCCGCAAAGCCCGCAGCCCCACGGGCTGTGGGACCACGCGAGCGGCTGCCAAAGAGCTTTCCAACGAGGCACGGCTTTCCCTCCTGGCTCTTCGGGCGTGGGAGCTGTGGCCAGAGCCGCGGCCCTACCGGAAAATGCTTCGCAGGCTGGCTCGGCGGCGCCAGGTGGGCGCCGGTGGCACCGAGGCTGACGGCCGCCGCAAAGCCCGCAGCCCCACGGGCTGTGGGGCCACGCGAGCGGCTGCCAAAGAGCTTTCCAACGAGGCACGGCTTTCCCTCCTGGCTCTTCGGGCGTGGGAGCTGTGGCCAGAGCCGCGGCCCTACCGGAAAATGCTTTGCAGGCTGGCTCGGCGGCACCACGTGGGCGCCGGTGACACCGAGGCTGACAGCCGCCGCAAAGCCCGCAGCCCCACGGGCTGTGGGGCCACGCGAGCGGCTGCCAAAGAGCTTTCCAACGAGGCATGGCTTTCCCTCCTGGCTCTTCGGGCGTGGGAGCTGTGGCCAGAGCCGCGGCCCTACGGGAAAATGCTTCGCAGGCTGGCTCGGCGGCGCCAGGTGGGCGCCGGTGGCGCCGAGGCTGACGGCCGCCGCAAAGCCCGCAGCCCCACGGGCTGTGGGGCCACGCGAGCGGCTGCCAAAGAGCTTTCCAACGAGGCACGGCTTTCCCTCCTGGCTCTTCGGGCGTGGGAGCTGTGGCCAGAGCCGCAGCCCTACCGGAAAATGCTTCGCAGGCTGGCTCAGAGGCGCCAGGTGGGCGCCGGTGGCGCCGAGGCTGACGGCCGCCGCAAAGCCCGCAGCCCCACGGGCTGTGGGGCCACGCGAGCGGCTGCCAAAGAGCTTTCCAACGAGGCACGGCTTTCCCTCCTGGCTCTTCGGGCGTGGGAGCTGTCGCCAGAGCCGCGGCCCTACCGGAAAATGCTTCGCAGGCTGGCACGGCGGCACCACGTGGGCGCCGGTGGCGCTGAGGCTGACGGCCGCCGCAAAGCCCGCAGCCCCACGGGCTGTGGGGCCACGCGAGCGGCTGCCAAAGAGCTTTCCAACGAGGCACGGCTTTCCCTCCTGGCTCTTCGGGCGTGGGAGCTGTGGCCAGAGCCGCGGCCCTACCGGAAAATGCTTCGCAGGCTGGCGCGGCGGGGCCAGGTGGGCGCCGGTGGCGCCGAGGCTGACGGCCGCCGCAAAGCCCGCAGCCCCACGGGCTGTGGGACCACGCGAGCGGCTGCCAAAGAGCTTTCCAACGAGGCACGGCTTTCCCTCCTGGCTCTTCGGGCGTGGGAGCTGTGGCCAGAGCCGCGGCCCTACCGGAAAATGCTTCGCAGGCTGGCTCGGCGGCACCAGGTGGGCGCCGGTGGCGCCGAGGCTGACGGCCGCCGCAAAGCCCGCAGCCCCACGGGCTGTGGGGCCACGCGAGCGGCTGCCAAAGAGCTTTCCAACGAGGCACGGCTTTCCCTCCTGGCTCTTCGGGCGTGGGAGCTGTGGCCAGAGCCGCAGCCCTACCGGAAAATGCTTCGCAGGCTGGCTCAGAGGCGCCAGGTGGGCGCCGGTGGCGCCGAGGCTGACGGCCGCCGCAAAGCCCGCAGCCCCACGGGCTGTGGGGCCACGCGAGCGGCTGCCAAAGAGCTTTCCAACGAGGCACGGCTTTCCCTCCTGGCTCTTCGGGCGTGGGAGCTGTCGCCAGAGCCGCGGCCCTACCGGAAAATGCTTCGCAGGCTGGCACGGCGGCACCACGTGGGCGCCGGTGGCGCTGAGGCTGACGGCCGCCGCAAAGCCCGCAGCCCCACGGGCTGTGGGGCCACGCGAGCGGCTGCCAAAGAGCTTTCCAACGAGGCACGGCTTTCCCTCCTGGCTCTTCGGGCGTGGGAGCTGTGGCCAGAGCCGCGGCCCTACCGGAAAATGCTTCGCAGGCTGGCGCGGCGGGGCCAGGTGGGCGCCGGTGGCGCCGAGGCTGACGGCCGCCGCAAAGCCCGCAGGCCCACGGGCTGTGGGACCACGCGAGCGGCTGCCAAAGAGCTTTCCAACGAGGCACGGCTTTCCCTCCTGGCTCTTCGGGCGTGGGAGCTGTGGCCAGAGCCGCGGCCCTACCGGAAAATGCTTCGCAGGCTGGCTCGGCGGCGCCAGGTGGGCGCCGGTGGCACCGAGGCTGACGGCCGCCGCAAAGCCCGCAGCCCCACGGGCTGTGGGGCCACGCGAGCGGCTGCCAAAGAGCTTTCCAACGAGGCACGGCTTTCCCTCCTGGCTCTTCGGGCGTGGGAGCTGTGGCCAGAGCCGCGGCCCTACCGGAAAATGCTTTGCAGGCTGGCTCGGCGGCACCACGTGGGCGCCGGTGACACCGAGGCTGACAGCCGCCGCAAAGCCCGCAGCCCCACGGGCTGTGGGGCCACGCGAGCGGCTGCCAAAGAGCTTTCCAACGAGGCATGGCTTTCCCTCCTGGCTCTTCGGGCGTGGGAGCTGTGGCCAGAGCCGCGGCCCTACGGGAAAATGCTTCGCAGGCTGGCTCGGCGGCGCCAGGTGGGCGCCGGTGGCGCCGAGGCTGACGGCCGCCGCAAAGCCCGCAGCCCCACGGGCTGTGGGGCCACGCGAGCGGCTGCCAAAGAGCTTTCCAACGAGGCACGGCTTTCCCTCCTGGCTCTTCGGGCGTGGGAGCTGTGGCCAGAGCCGCAGCCCTACCGGAAAATGCTTCGCAGGCTGGCTCAGAGGCGCCAGGTGGGCGCCGGTGGCGCCGAGGCTGACGGCCGCCGCAAAGCCCGCAGCCCCACGGGCTGTGGGGCCACGCGAGCGGCTGCCAAAGAGCTTTCCAACGAGGCACGGCTTTCCCTCCTGGCTCTTCGGGCGTGGGAGCTGTCGCCAGAGCCGCGGCCCTACCGGAAAATGCTTCGCAGGCTGGCACGGCGGCACCACGTGGGCGCCGGTGGCGCTGAGGCTGACGGCCGCCGCAAAGCCCGCAGCCCCACGGGCTGTGGGGCCACGCGAGCGGCTGCCAAAGAGCTTTCCAACGAGGCACGGCTTTCCCTCCTGGCTCTTCGGGCGTGGGAGCTGTGGCCAGAGCCGCGGCCCTACCGGAAAATGCTTCGCAGGCTGGCGCGGCGGGGCCAGGTGGGCGCCGGTGGCGCCGAGGCTGACGGCCGCCGCAAAGCCCGCAGCCCCACGGGCTGTGGGACCACGCGAGCGGCTGCCAAAGAGCTTTCCAACGAGGCACGGCTTTCCCTCCTGGCTCTTCGGGCGTGGGAGCTGTGGCCAGAGCCGCGGCCCTACCGGAAAATGCTTCGCAGGCTGGCTCGGCGGCACCAGGTGGGCGCCGGTGGCGCCGAGGCTGACGGCCGCCGCAAAGCCCGCAGCCCCACGGGCTGTGGGGCCACGTGAGCGGCTGCCAAAGAGCTTTCCAACGAGGCACGGCTTTCCCTCCTGGCTCTTCGGGCGTGGGAGCTGTGGCCAGAGCCGCGGCCCTACCGGAAAATGCTTCGCAGGCTGGCTCGGAGGCGCCAGGTGGGCGGCGGTGGCGCCGAGGCTGACGGCCGCCGCAAAGCCCGCAGCCCCACGGGCTGTGGGGCCACGCGAGCGGCTGCCAAAGAGCTTTCCAACGAGGCACGGCTTTCCCTCCTGGCTCTTCGGGCGTGGGAGCTGTGGCCAGAGCCGCGGCCCTACCGCAAAATCCTTCGCAATCTGGCGCGGCGACACCACGTGGGCGGCGGTGGCGCCGAGGCTGACGGCCGCCGCAAAGCCCGCAGCCCCACGGGCTGTGGGGCCACGCGAGCGGCTGCCAAAGAGCTTTCCAACGAGGCACGGCTTTCCCTCCTGGCTCTTCGGGAGTGGGAGCTGTGGCCAGAGCCGCGGCCCTACCCGAAAATGCTTCGCAGGCTGGCTGGGCGGCGCCACGTGGGCGCCGGTGGCGCCGAGGCTGACGGCCGCCGCAAAGCCCGCAGCCCCACGGGCTGTGGGGCCATGCGAGCGGCTGCCAAAGAGCTTTCCAACGAGGCACGGCTTTCCCTCCTGGCTCTTCGGGCGTGGGAGCTGTGGCCAGAGCCGCGGCCCTACCAGAAAATGCTTCGCAGGCTGGCTCGGCGTCGCCAGGTGGGCGCCGGTGGCACCGAGGCTGACGGCCGCCGCAAAGCCCGCAGCCCCACGGGCTGTGGGGCCACGCGAGCGGCTGCCAAAGAGCTTTCCAACGAGGCACGGCTTTCCCTCCTGGCTCTTCGGGCGTGGGAGCTGTCGCCAGAGCCGCGGCCCTACCGGAAAATGCTTCGCAGGCTGGCACGGCGGCACCACGTGGGCGCCGGTGGCGCCGAGGCTGACGGCCACCGCAAAGCCCGCAGCCCCACGGGCTGTGGGGCCACGCGAGCGGCTGCCAAAGAGCTTTCCAACGAGGCACGGCTTTCCCTCCTGGCTCTTCGGGCGTGGGAGCTGTGGCCAGAGCTGCGGCCCTACCGGAAAATGCTTTGCAGGCTGGCTCGGCGGCACCACGTGGGCGCCGGTGGCGCCGAGGCTGATGGCCGCCGCAAAGCCCGCTGCCCCACGGTGTGTGGGGCCACGCGAGCGGCTGCCAAAGAGCTTTCCAACGAGGCACGGCTTTCCCTCCTGGCTCTTCGGGCGTGGGAGCTGTGGCCAGAGCCGCGGCCCTACCGGAAAATGCTTCGCAGGCTGGCTCGGCGGCGCCAGGTGGGCGCCGGTGCCGCCGAGGCTGACGGCCGCCGCAAAGCCCGCAGCCCCATGGGCTGCGGGGCACGCGAGCGGCTGCCAAAGAGGTTTCCAACGAGGCACGGCTTTCCCTCCTGGCTCTTCGGGCGTGGGAGCTGTGGCCAGAGCCGCGGCCCTACCGGAAAATGCTTCGCAGGCTGGCTCGGCGGCACCAGGTGGGCGCCGGTGGCGCCGAGGCTGACGGCCGCCGCAAAGCCCGCAGCCCCACGGGCTGTGGGTCCACGTGAGCGGCTGCCAAAGAGCTTTCCAACGAGGCACGGCTTTCCCTCCTGGCTCTTCGGGCGTGGGAGCTGTGGCCAGAGACGCGGCCCTACCCAAAAATGCTTCGCAGGCTGGCGCGGCGGCGCCAGGTGGGCGCCGGTGGCGCCGAGGCTGACGGCCGCCGCAAAGCCCGCAGCCCCACGGGCTGTGGGCCCACGCAAGCGGCTGCCAAAGAGCTTTCCAACGAGGCACGGCTTTCCCTCCTGGCTCTTCGGGCGTGGGAGCTGTGGCCAGAGCCGCGGCCCTACCGGAAAATGCTTCGCAGGCTGGCGCGGCGGCGCCAGGTGGGCGGCGGTGGCGCCGAGGCTGACGGCCGCCGCAAAGCCCGCAGCCCCACGGGCTGTGGGGCCACGCGAGCGGCTGCCAAAGAGCTTTCCAACGAGGCACGGCTTTCCCTCCTGGCTCTTCGGGCGTGGGAGCTGTGGCCAGAGCCGCGGCCCTACCCGAAAATGCTTCGCAGGCTGGCTGGGCGGCGCCACGTGGGCGCCGGTGGCGCCGAGGCTGACGGCCGCCGCAAAGCCCGCAGCCCCACGGGCTGTGGGGCCATGCGAGCGGCTGCCAAAGAGCTTTCCAACGAGGCACGGCTTTCCCTCCTGGCTCTTCGGGCGTGGGAGCTGTGGCCAGAGCCGCGGCCCTACCGGAAAATGCTTCGCAGGCTGGCTCGGCGGCGCCAGGTGGGCGCCGGTGGCACCGAGTCTGACGGCCGCCGCAAAGCCCGCAGCCCCACGGGCTGTGGGGCCACGCGAGCGGCTGCCAAAGAGCTTTCCAACGAGGCACGGCTTTCCCTCCTGGCTCTTCGGGCGTGGGAGCTGTGGCCAGAGCCGCAGCCCTACCGGAAAATGCTTCGCAGGCTGGCTCGGCGGCGCCACGTGGGCGCCGGTGGCGCCGAGGCTGACGGCCGCCGCAAAGCCCGCAGCCCCACGGGCTGTGGGGCCATGCGAGCGGCTGCCAAAGAGCTTTCCAACGAGGCACGTATTTCCCTACTGGCTCTTCGGGCGTCAGAGCTGTGGCCAGAGCCGCGGCCCTACCGGAAAATGCTTCGCAGGCTGGCTCGGCGTCGCCAGGTGGGCGCCGGTGGCACCGAGGCTGACGGCCGCCGCAAAGCCCGCAGCCCCACGGGCTGTGGGGCCACGCGAGCGGCTGCCAAAGAGCTTTCCAACGAGGCACGGCTTTCCCTCCTGGCTCTTCGGGCGTGGGAGCTGTCGCCAGAGCCGCGGCCCTACCGGAAAATGCTTCGCAGGCTGGCACGGCGGCACCACGTGGGTGCCGGTGGCGCCGAGGCTGACGGCCGCCGCAAAGCCCGCAGCCCCACGGGCTGTGGGGCCACGCGAGCGGCTGCCAAAGAGCTTTCCAACGAGGCACGGCTTTCCCTCCTGGCTCTTCGGGCGTGGGAGCTGTGGCCAGAGCCGCGGCCCTACCGGAAAATGCTTCGCAGGCTGGCTCAGAGGCGCCAGGTGGGCGCCGGTGGCGCCGAGGCTGACGGCCGCCGCAAAGCCCGCAGCCCCATGGGCTGTGGGGCCACGCGAGCGGCTGCCAAAGAGCTTTCCAACGAGGCACGGCTTTCCCTCCTGGCTCTTCGGGCGTGGGAGCTGTCGCCAGAGCCGCGGCCCTACCGGAAAATGCTTCGCAGGCTGGCACGGCGGCACCACGTGGGCGCCGGTGGCGCTGAGGCTGACGGCCGCCGCAAAGCCCGCAGCCCCACGGGCTGTGGGGCCACGCGAGCGGCTGCCAAAGAGCTTTCCAACGAGGCACGGCTTTCCCTCCTGGCTCTTTGGGCGTGGGAGCTGTGGCCAGAGCCGCGGCCCTACCGGAAAATGCT
Source organism: Larus michahellis (assembly GCF_964199755.1). Classification (NCBI taxonomy): domain Eukaryota; kingdom Metazoa; phylum Chordata; class Aves; order Charadriiformes; family Laridae; genus Larus; species Larus michahellis. The sequence continues at coordinate 371,174 of NW_027436014.1, read as the reverse complement.
TCGCAGGCTGGCGCGGCGGGGCCAGGTGGGCGCCGGTGGCGCCGAGGCTGACGGCCGCCGCAAAGCCCGCAGCCCCACGGGCTGTGGGACCATGCGAGCGGCTGCCAAAGAGCTTTCCAACGAGGCACGGCTTTCCCTCCTGGCTCTTCGGGCGTGGGAGCTGTGGCCAGAGCCGCGGCCCTACCGGAAAATGCTTCGCAGGCTGGCGCGGCGACGCCAGGTGGGCGCCGGTGGCGCTGAGGCTGACGGCCGCCGCAAAGCCCGCAGCCCCACGGGCTGTGGGGCCACGCGAGCGGCTGCCAAAGAGCTTTCCAACGAGGCACGGCTTTCCCTCCTGGCTCTTCGGGCGTGGGAGCTGTGGCCAGAGCCGCGGCCCTACCGGAAAATGCTTCGCAGGCTGGCTCGGCGGCGCCAGGTGGGCGCCGGTGGCACCGAGGCTGACGGCCGCCGCAAAGCCCGCAGCCCCACGGGCTGTGGGGCCACGCGAGCGGCTGCCAAAGAGCTTTCCAAGGAGGCACGGCTTTCCCTCCTGGCTCTTCGGGCGTGGGAGCTGTGGCCAGAGCCGCGGCCCTACCGGAAAATGCTTTGCAGGCTGGCTCGGCGGCACCACGTGGGCGCCGGTGACACCGAGGCTGACAGCCGCCGCAAAGCCCGCAGCCCCACGGGCTGTGGGGCCACGCGAGCGGCTGCCAAAGAGCTTTCCAACGAGGCATGGCTTTCCCTCCTGGCTCTTCGGGCGTGGGAGCTGTGGCCAGAGCCGCGGCCCTACGGGAAAATGCTTCGCAGGCTGGCTCGGCGGCGCCAGGTTGGCGCCGGTGGCGCCGAGGCTGACGGCCGCCGCAAAGCCCGCAGCCCCACGGGCTGTGGGGCCACGCGAGCGGCTGCCAAAGAGCTTTCCAACGAGGCACGGCTTTCCCTCCTGGCTCTTCGGGCGTGGGAGCTGTGGCCAGAGCCGCAGCCCTACCGGAAAATGCTTCGCAGGCTGGCTCAGAGGCGCCAGGTGGGCGCCGGTGGCGCCGAGGCTGACGGCCGCCGCAAAGCCCGCAGCCCCACGGGCTGTGGGGCCACGCGAGCGGCTGCCAAAGAGCTTTCCAACGAGGCACGGCTTTCCCTCCTGGCTCTTCGGGCGTGGGAGCTGTCGCCAGAGCCGCGGCCCTACCGGAAAATGCTTCGCAGGCTGGCACGGCGGCACCACGTGGGCGCCGGTGGCGCTGAGGCTGACGGCCGCCGCAAAGCCCGCAGCCCCACGGGCTGTGGGGCCACGCGAGCGGCTGCCAAAGAGCTTTCCAACGAGGCACGGCTTTCCCTCCTGGCTCTTCGGGCGTGGGAGCTGTGGCCAGAGCCGCGGCCCTACCGGAAAATGCTTCGCAGGCTGGCACGGCGGCACCACGTGGGCGCCGGTGGCGCCGAGGCTGACGGCCGCCGCAAAGCCCGCAGCCCCACGGGCTGTGGGACCACGCGAGCGGCTGCCAAAGAGCTTTCCAACGAGGCACGGCTTTCCCTCCTGGCTCTTCGGGCGTGGGAGCTGTGGCCAGAGCCGCGGCCCTACCGGAAAATGCTTCGCAGGCTGGCTCGGCGGCGCCAGGTGGGCGCCGGTGGCACCGAGGCTGACGGCCGCCGCAAAGCCCGCAGCCCCACGGGCTGTGGGGCCACGCGAGCGGCTGCCAAAGAGCTTTCCAACGAGGCACGGCTTTCCCTCCTGGCTCTTCGGGCGTGGGAGCTGTGGCCAGAGCCGCGGCCCTACCGGAAAATGCTTCGCAGGCTGGCTCGGCGGCACCACGTGGGCGCCGGTGACACCGAGGCTGACAGCCGCCGCAAAGCCCGCAGCCCCACGGGCTGTGGGGCCACGCGAGCGGCTGCCAAAGAGCTTTCCAACGAGGCATGGCTTTCCCTCCTGGCTCTTCGGGCGTGGGAGCTGTGGCCAGAGCCGCGGCCCTACGGGAAAATGCTTCGCAGGCTGGCTCGGCGGCGCCAGGTGGGCGCCGGTGGCGCCGAGGCTGACGGCCGCCGCAAAGCCCGCAGCCCCACGGGCTGTGGGGCCACGCGAGCGGCTGCCAAAGAGCTTTCCAACGAGGCACGGCTTTCCCTCCTGGCTCTTCGGGCGTGGGAGCTGTGGCCAGAGCCGCAGCCCTACCGGAAAATGCTTCGCAGGCTGGCTCAGAGGCGCCAGGTGGGCGCCGGTGGCGCCGAGGCTGACGGCCGCCGCAAAGCCCGCAGCCCCACGGGCTGTGGGGCCACGCGAGCGGCTGCCAAAGAGCTTTCCAACGAGGCACGGCTTTCCCTCCTGGCTCTTCGGGCGTGGGAGCTGTGGCCAGAGCCGCGGCCCTACCGGAAAATGCTTCGCAGGCTGGCACGGCGGCACCACGTGGGCGCCGGTGGCGCTGAGGCTGACGGCCGCCGCAAAGCCCGCAGCCCCACGGGCTGTGGGGCCACGCGAGCGGCTGCCAAAGAGCTTTCCAACGAGGCACGGCTTTCCCTCCTGGCTCTTCGGGCGTGGGAGCTGTGGCCAGAGCCGCGGCCCTACCGGAAAATGCTTCGCAGGCTGGCGCGGCGGGGCCAGGTGGGCGCCGGTGGCGCCGAGGCTGACGGCCGCCGCAAAGCCCGCAGCCCCACGGGCTGTGGGACCACGCGAGCGGCTGCCAAAGAGCTTTCCAACGAGGCACGGCTTTCCCTCCTGGCTCTTCGGGCGTGGGAGCTGTGGCCAGAGCCGCGGCCCTACCGGAAAATGCTTCGCAGGCTGGCTCGGCGGCGCCAGGTGGGCGCCGGTGGCGCCGAGGCTGACGGCCGCCGCAAAGCCCGCAGCCCCATGGGCTGTGGGGCCACGCGAGCGGCTGCCAAAGAGCTTTCCAACGAGGCACGTCTTTCCCTCCTGGCTCTTCGGGCGTGGGAGCTGTGGCCAGAGCCGCGGCCCTACCGGAAAATGCTTCGCAGGCTGGCGCGGCGGCGCCAGGTGGGCACCGGTGGCACCGAGGCTGACGGCCGCCGCAAAGCCCGCAGCCCCACGGGCTGTGGGGCCACGCGAGCGGCTGCCAAAGAGCTTTCCAACGAGGCACGTCTTTCCCTCCTGGCTCTTTGGGCGTGGGAGCTGTGGCCAGAGCCGCGGCCCTACCGGAAAATGCTTCGCAGGCTGGCTCGGCGTCGCCAGGTGGGCGCCGGTGGCACCGAGGCTGACGGCCGCCGCAAAGCCCGCAGCCCCACGGGCTGTGGGGCCACGCGAGCAGCTGCCAAAGAGCTTTCCAACGAGGCACGGCTTTCCCTCCTGGCTCTTCGGGCGTGGGAGCTGTGGCCAGAGACGCAGCCCTACCGGAAAATGCTTCGCAGGCTGGCACAGCGGCACCACGTGGGCGCCGGTGGCGCCGAGGCTGACGGCCGCCGCAAAGCCCGCAGCCCCACGGGCTGTGGGGCCATGCGAGCGGCTGCCAAAGAGCTTTCCAACGAGGCACGGCTTTCCCTCCTGGCTCTTCGGGCGTGGGAGCTGTGGCCAGAGCCGCGGCCCTACCGGAAAATGCTTCGCAGGCTGGCTCGGCGGCGCCAGGTGGGCGCCGGTGGCACCGAGGCTGACGGCCGCCGCAAAGCCCGCAGCCCCACGGGCTGTGGGGCCACGCGAGCGGCTGCCAAAGAGCTTTCCAACGAGGCACGGCTTTCCCTCCTGGCTCTTCGGGCGTGGGAGCTGTGGCCAGAGCCGCAGCCCTACCGGAAAATGCTTCGCAGGCTGGCTCGGCGGCGCCAGGTGGGCGCCGGTGGCACCGAGGCTGACGGCCGCCGCAAAGCCCGCAGCCCCACGGGCTGTGGGGCCACGCGAGCGGCTGCCAAAGAGCTTTCCAACGAGGCACGGCTTTCCCTCCTGGCTCTTCGGGCGTGGGAGCTGTGGCCAGAGCCGCGGCCCTACCGGAAAATGCTTCGCAGGCTGGCTCGGCGGCGCCACGTGGGCGCCGGTGGCGCCGAGGCTGACGGCCGCCGCAAAGCCCGCAGCCCCATGGGCTGTGGGGCCACGCGAGCGGCTGCCAAAGAGCTTTCCAACGAGGCACGTCTTTCCCTCCTGGCTCTTCGGGCGTGGGAGCTGTGTCCAGAGCCGCGGCCCTACCGGAAAATGCTTCGCAGGCTGGCGCGGCGGCGCCAGGTGGGCACCGGTGGCACCGAGGCTGACGGCCGCCGCAAAGCCCGCAGCCCCACGGGCTGTGGGGCCACGCGAGCGGCTGCCAAAGAGCTTTCCAACGAGGCACGTCTTTCCCTCCTGGCTCTTTGGGCGTGGGAGCTGTGGCCAGAGCCGCGGCCCTACCGGAAAATGCTTCGCAGGCTGGCTCGGCGTCGCCAGGTGGGCGCCGGTGGCACCGAGGCTGACGGCCGCCGCAAAGCCCGCAGCCCCACGGGCTGTGGGGCCACGCGAGCAGCTGCCAAAGAGCTTTCCAACGAGGCACGGCTTTCCCTCCTGGCTCTTCGGGCGTGGGAGCTGTGGCCAGAGACGCAGCCCTACCGGAAAATGCTTCGCAGGCTGGCACAGCGGCACCACGTGGGCGCCGGTGGCGCCGAGGCTGACGGCCGCCGCAAAGCCCGCAGCCCCACGGGCTGTGGGGCCATGCGAGCGGCTGCCAAAGAGCTTTCCAACGAGGCACGGCTTTCCCTCCTGGCTCTTCGGGCGTGGGAGCTGTGGCCAGAGCCGCGGCCCTACCGGAAAATGCTTCGCAGGCTGGCTCGGCGGCGCCAGGTGGGCGCCGGTGGCACCGAGGCTGACGGCCGCCGCAAAGCCCGCAGCCCCACGGGCTGTGGGGCCACGCGAGCGGCTGCCAAAGAGCTTTCCAACGAGGCACGGCTTTCCCTCCTGGCTCTTCGGGCGTGGGAGCTGTGGCCAGAGCCGCAGCCCTACCGGAAAATGCTTCGCAGGCTGGCTCGGCGGCGCCAGGTGGGCGCCGGTGGCACCGAGGCTGACGGCCGCCGCAAAGCCCGCAGCCCCACGGGCTGTGGGGCCACGCGAGCGGCTGCCAAAGAGCTTTCCAACGAGGCACGGCTTTCCCTCCTGGCTCTTCGGGCGTGGGAGCTGTGGCCAGAGCCGCGGCCCTACCGGAAAATGCTTCGCAGGCTGGCTCGGCGGCGCCACGTGGGCGCCGGTGGCGCCGAGGCTGACGGCCGCCGCAAAGCCCGCAGCCCCACGGGCTGTGGGGCCATGCGAGCGGCTGCCAAAGAGCTTTCCAACGAGGCACGTATTTCCCTACTGGCTCTTCGGGCGTCAGAGCTGTGGCCAGAGCCGCGGCCCTACCGGAAAATGCTTCGCAGGCTGGCTCGGCGTCGCCAGGTGGGCGCCGGTGGCACCGAGGCTGACGGCCGCCGCAAAGCCCGCAGCCCCACGGGCTGTGGGGCCACGCGAGCAGCTGCCAAAGAGCTTTCCAACGAGGCACGGCTTTCCCTCCTGGCTCTTCGGGCGTGGGAGCTGTCGCCAGAGCCGCGGCCCTACCGGAAAATGCTTCGCAGGCTGGCGCGGCGGGGCCAGGTGGGCGCCGGTGGCGCCGAGGCTGACGGCCGCCGCAAAGCCCGCAGCCCCACGGGCTGTGGGGCCACGCGAGCGGCTGCCAAAGAGCTTTCCAACGAGGCACGGCTTTCCCTCCTGGCTCTTCGGGCGTGGGAGCTGTGGCCAGAGCCGCGGCCCTACGGGAAAATGCTTCGCAGGCTGGCTCGGAGGCGCCAGGTGGGCGCCGGTGGCGCCGAGGCTGACGGCCGCCGCAAAGCCCGCAGCCCCACGGGCTGTGGGGCCACGCGAGCGGCTGCCAAAGAGCTTTCCAACGAGGCACGGCTTTCCCTCCTGGCTCTTCGGGCGTGGGAGCTGTGGCCAGAGCCGCGGCCCTACCGGAAAATGCTTCGCAGGCTGGCTCAGAGGCGCCAGGTGGGCGCCGGTGGCGCCGAGGCTGACGGCCGCCGCAAAGCCCGCAGCCCCATGGGCTGTGGGGCCACGCGAGCGGCTGCCAAAGAGCTTTCCAACGAGGCACGGCTTTCCCTCCTGGCTCTTCGGGCGTGGGAGCTGTCGCCAGAGCCACGGCCCTACCGGAAAATGCTTCGCAGGCTGGCACGGCGGCACCACGTGGGCGCCGGTGGCGCTGAGGCTGACGGCCGCCGCAAAGCCCGCAGCCCCACGGGCTGTGGGGCCACGCGAGCGGCTGCCAAAGAGCTTTCCAACGAGGCACGGCTTTCCCTCCTGGCTCTTTGGGCGTGGGAGCTGTGGCCAGAGCCGCGGCCCTACCGGAAAATGCTTCGCAGGCTGGCGCGGCGGGGCCAGGTGGGCGCCGGTGGCGCCGAGGCTGACGGCCGCCGCAAAGCCCGCAGCCCCACGGGCTGTGGGACCACGCGAGCGGCTGCCAAAGAGCTTTCCAACGAGGCACGGCTTTCCCTCCTGGCTCTTCGGGCGTGGGAGCTGTGGCCAGAGCCGCGGCCCTACCGGAAAATGCTTCGCAGGCTGGCGCGGCGACGCCAGGTGGGCGCCGGTGGCGCCGAGGCTGACGGCCGCCGCAAAGCCCGCAGCCCCACGGGCTGTGGGGCCACGCGAGCGGCTGCCAAAGAGCTTTCCAACGAGGCACGGCTTTCCCTCCTGGCTCTTCGGGCGTGGGAGCTGTGGCCAGAGCCGCGGCCCTACCGGAAAATGCTTCGCAGGCTGGCTCGGCGTCGCCAGGTGGGCGCCGGTGGCACCGAGGCTGACGGCCGCCGCAAAGCCCGCAGCCCCACGGGCTGTGGGGCCACGCGAGCGGCTGCCAAAGAGCTTTCCAACGAGGCACGGCTTTCCCTCCTGGCTCTTCGGGCGTGGGAGCTGTGGCCAGAGCCGCGGCCCTACCGGAAAATGCTTTGCAGGCTGGCTCGGCGGCACCACGTGGGCGCCGGTGACACCGAGGCTGACAGCCGCCGCAAAGCCCGCAGCCCCACGGGCTGTGGGGCCACGCGAGCAGCTGCCAAAGAGCTTTCCAACGTGGCACGGCTTTCCCTCCTGGCTCTTCGGGCGTGGGAGCTGTGGCCAGAGCCGCGGCCCTACGGGAAAATGCTTCGCAGGCTGGCTCGGCGGCGCCAGGTTGGCGCCGGTGGCGCCGAGGCTGACGGCCGCCGCAAAGCCCGCAGCCCCACGGGCTGTGGGGCCACGCGAGCGGCTGCCAAAGAGCTTTCCAACGAGGCACGGCTTTCCCTCCTGGCTCTTCGGGCGTGGGAGCTGTGGCCAGAGCCGCAGCCCTACCGGAAAATGCTTCGCAGGCTGGCTCAGAGGCGCCAGGTGGGCGCCGGTGGCGCCGAGGCTGACGGCCGCCGCAAAGCCCGCAGCCCCACGGGCTGTGGGGCCACGCGAGCGGCTGCCAAAGAGCTTTCCAACGAGGCACGGCTTTCCCTCCTGGCTCTTCGGGCGTGGGAGCTGTCGCCAGAGCCGCGGCCCTACCGGAAAATGCTTCGCAGGCTGGCACGGCGGCACCACGTGGGCGCCGGTGGCGCTGAGGCTGACGGCCGCCGCAAAGCCCGCAGCCCCACGGGCTGTGGGGCCACGCGAGCGGCTGCCAAAGAGCTTTCCAACGAGGCACGGCTTTCCCTCCTGGCTCTTCGGGCGTGGGAGCTGTGGCCAGAGCCGCGGCCCTACCGGAAAATGCTTCGCAGGCTGGCGCGGCGGGGCCAGGTGGGCGCCGGTGGCGCTGAGGCTGACGGCCGCCGCAAAGCCCGCAGCCCCACGGGCTGTGGGACCACGCGAGCGGCTGCCAAAGAGCTTTCCAACGAGGCACGGCTTTCCCTCCTGGCTCTTCGGGCGTGGGAGCTGTGGCCAGAGCCGCGGCCCTACCGGAAAATGCTTCGCAGGCTGGCTCGGCGGCGCCAGGTGGGCGCCGGTGGCACCGAGGCTGACGGCCGCCGCAAAGCCCGCAGCCCCACGGGCTGTGGGGCCACGCGAGCGGCTGCCAAAGAGCTTTCCAACGAGGCACGGCTTTCCCTCCTGGCTCTTCGGGCGTGGGAGCTGTGGCCAGAGCCGCGGCCCTACCGGAAAATGCTTTGCAGGCTGGCTCGGCGGCACCACGTGGGCGCCGGTGACACCGAGGCTGACAGCCGCCGCAAAGCCCGCAGCCCCACGGGCTGTGGGGCCACGCGAGCGGCTGCCAAAGAGCTTTCCAACGAGGCATGGCTTTCCCTCCTGGCTCTTCGGGCGTGGGAGCTGTGGCCAGAGCCGCGGCCCTACGGGAAAATGCTTCGCAGGCTGGCTCGGCGGCGCCAGGTGGGCGCCGGTGGCGCCGAGGCTGACGGCCGCCGCAAAGCCTGCAGCCCCACGGGCTGTGGGGCCACGCGAGCGGCTGCCAAAGAGCTTTCCAACGAGGCACGGCTTTCCCTCCTGGCTCTTCGGGCGTGGGAGCTGTGGCCAGAGCCGCAGCCCTACCGGAAAATGCTTCGCAGGCTGGCTCAGAGGCGCCAGGTGGGCGCCGGTGGCGCCGAGGCTGACGGCCGCCGCAAAGCCCGCAGCCCCACGGGCTGTGGGGCCACGCGAGCGGCTGCCAAAGAGCTTTCCAACGAGGCACGGCTTTCCCTCCTGGCTCTTCGGGCGTGGGAGCTGTCGCCAGAGCCGCGGCCCTACCGGAAAATGCTTCGCAGGCTGGCACGGCGGCACCACGTGGGCGCCGGTGGCGCTGAGGCTGACGGCCGCCGCAAAGCCCGCAGCCCCACGGGCTGTGGGGCCACGCGAGCGGCTGCCAAAGAGCTTTCCAACGAGGCACGGCTTTCCCTCCTGGCTCTTCGGGCGTGGGAGCTGTGGCCAGAGCCGCGGCCCTACCGGAAAATGCTTCGCAGGCTGGCGCGGCGGGGCCAGGTGGGCGCCGGTGGCGCCGAGGCTGACGGCCGCCGCAAAGCCCGCAGCCCCACGGGCTGTGGGACCACGCGAGCGGCTGCCAAAGAGCTTTCCAACGAGGCACGGCTTTCCCTCCTGGCTCTTCGGGCGTGGGAGCTGTGGCCAGAGCCGCGGCCCTACCGGAAAATGCTTCGCAGGCTGGCTCGGCGGCGCCAGGTGGGCGCCGGTGGCGCCGAGGCTGACGGCCGCCGCAAAGCCCGCAGCCCCACGGGCTGTGGGGCCACGCGAGCGGCTGCCAAAGAGCTTTCCAACGAGGCACGGCTTTCCCTCCTGGCTCTTCGGGCGTGGGAGCTGTGTCCAGAGCCGCGGCCCTACCGGAAAATGCTTCGCAGGCTGGCGCGGCGGCGCCAGGTGGGCACCGGTGGCACCGAGGCTGACGGCCGCCGCAAAGCCCGCAGCCCCACGGGCTGTGGGGCCACGCGAGCGGCTGCCAAAGAGCTTTCCAACGAGGCACGTCTTTCCCTCCTGGCTCTTTGGGCGTGGGAGCTGTGGCCAGAGCCGCGGCCCTACCGGAAAATGCTTCGCAGGCTGGCTCGGCGTCGCCAGGTGGGCGCCGGTGGCACCGAGGCTGACGGCCGCCGCAAAGCCCGCAGCCCCACGGGCTGTGGGGCCACGCGAGCAGCTGCCAAAGAGCTTTCCAACGAGGCACGGCTTTCCCTCCTGGCTCTTCGGGCGTGGGAGCTGTGGCCAGAGACGCAGCCCTACCGGAAAATGCTTCGCAGGCTGGCTCGGAGGCGCCAGGTGGGCGCCGGTGGCGCCGAGGCTGACGGCCGCCGCAAAGCCCGCAGCCCCACGGGCTGTGGGGCCACGCGAGCGGCTGCCAAAGAGCTTTCCAACGAGGCACGGCTTTCCCTCCTGGCTCTTCGGGCGTGGCAGCTGTCGCCAGAGCCGCGGCCCTACCGGAAAATGCTTCGCAGGCTGGCACAGCGGCACCACGTGGGCGCCGGTGGCGCCGAGGCTGACGGCCGCCGCAAAGCCCGCAGCCCCACGGGCTGTGGGGCCACGCGAGCGGCTGCCAAAGAGCTTTCCAACGAGGCACGGCTTTCCCTCCTGGCTCTTCGGGCGTGGGAGCTGTGGCCAGAGCCGCGGCCCTACCGGAAAATGCTTCGCAGGCTGGCTCGGCGGCGCCAGGTGGGCGGCGGTGGCCCCGAGGCTGACGGCCGCCGCAAAGCCCGCAGCCCCACGGGCTGTGGGGCCACGCGAGCGGCTGCCAAAGAGCTTTCCAACGAGGCACGGCTTTCCCTCCTGGCTCTTCGGGCGTGGGAGCTGTGGCCAGAGCCGCGGCCCTACCGGAAAATGCTTCGCAGGCTGGCTCGGTGGCGCCAGGTGGGCGCCGGTGGCGCCGAGGCTGACGGCCGCCGCAAATCCCGCAGCCCCACGGGCTGTGGGGCCACGCGAGCGGCTGCCAAAGAGCTTTCCAACGAGGCACGGCTTTCCCTCCTGGCACTTCGGGCGTGGGAGCTGTGGCCAGAGACGCAGCCCTACCGGAAAATGCTTCGCACGCTGGCTCGGAGGCGCCAGGTGGGCGCCGGTGGCGCCGAGGCTGACGGCCGCCGCAAAGCCCGCAGCCCCACGGGCTGTGGGGCCATGTGAGCGGCTGCCAAAGAGCTTTCCAACGAGGCACGTCTTTCCCTCCTGGCTCTTCGGGCGTGGGAGCTGTGGCCAGAGCCGCGGCCCTACCGGAAAATGCTTCGCAGGCTGGCATGGCGGCACCACGTGGGCGGCGGTGGCGCCGAGGCTGACGGCCGCCGCAAAGCCCACAGCCCCACGGGCTGTGGGGCCACGCGAGCGGCTGCCAAAGAGCTTTCCAACGAGGCACGGCTTTCCCTCCTGGCTCTTCGGGCGTGGGAGCTGTGGCCAGAGCCGCGGCCGTACCGGAAAATGCTTTGCAGGCTGGCTCGGCGGCACCACGTGGGCGCCGGTGGCGCCGAGGCTGACGGCCGCCGCAAAGCCCGCAGCCCCACGGGCTGTGGGGCCACGCGAGCGGCTGCCAAAGAGCTTTCCAACGAGGCACGGCTTTCCCTCCTGGCTCTTCGGGCGTGGGAGCTGTGGCCAGAGCCGCGGCCCTACCGGAAAATGCTTCGCAGGCTGGCTCGGCGGCGCCAGGTGGGCGCCGGTGGCACCGAGGCTGACGGCCGCCGCAAAGCCCGCAGCCCTACGGGCTGTGGGGCCACGCGAGCGGCTGCCAAAGAGCTTTCCAACGAGGCACGGCTTTCCCTCCTGGCTCTTCGGGCGTGGGAGCTGTGGCCAGAGCCGCGGCCCTACCGGAAAATGCTTCGCAGGCTGGCTCGGCGGCGCCAGGTGGGCGCCGGTGGCACCGAGGCTGACGGCCGCCGCAAAGCCCACAGCCCCACGGGCTGTGGGGCCACGCGAGCGGCTGCCAAAGAGCTTTCCAACGAGGCACGGCTTTCCCTCCTGGCTCTTCGGGCGTGGGAGCTGTGGCCAGAGACGCGGCCCTACCGGAAAATGCTTCGCAGGCTGGCTCGGCGGCGCCAGGTGGGCGCCGGTGGCACCGAGGCTGACGGCCGCCGCAAAGCCCGCAGCCCCACGGGCTGTGGGGCCACGCGAGCGGCTGCCAAAGAGCTTTCCAACGAGGCACGGCTTTCCCTCCTGGCTCTTCGGGCGTGGGAGCTGTCGCCAGAGCCGCGGCCCTACTGGAAAATGCTTCGCAGGCTGGCACGGCGGCACCACGTGGGCGCAGGTGGCGCCGAGGCTGACGGCCGCCGCAAAGCCCGCAGCCCCACGGGATGTGGGGCCACGCGAGCGGCTGCCAAAGAGCTTTCCAACGAGGCACGGCTTTCCCTCCTGGCTCTTCGGGCGTGGGAGCTGTGGCCAGAGCCGCGGCCCTACCGGAAAATGCTTTGCAGGCTGGCTCGGCGGCACCACGTGGGCGCCGGTGGCGCCGAGGCTGACGGCCGCCGCAAAGCCCGCAGCCCCACGGGCTGTGGGGCCACGCGAGCGGCTGCCAAAGAGCTTTCCAACGAGGCACGGCTTTCCCTCCTGGCTCTTCGGGCGTGGGAGCTGTGGCCAGAGCAGCAGCCCTACCGGAAAATGCTTCTCAGGCTGGCTCGGCGGCGCCAGGTGGGCGCCGGTGGCGCCGAGGCTGACGGCCGCCGGAAAGCCCGCAGCCCCACGGGCTGTGGGGCCACGCGAGCGGCTGCCAAAGAGCTTTCCAACGAGGCACGGCTTTCCCTCCTGGCTCTTCGGGCGTGGGAGCTGTGGCCAGAGCCGCGGCCCTACCGGAAAATGCTTCGCAGGCTGGCTCGGCGACGCCAGGTGGGCGCCGGTAGCGCCGAGGCTGACGGCCGCCGCAAAGCCCGCAGCCCCACGGGCTGTGGGGCCACGCGAGCGGCTGCCAAAGAGCTTTCCAACGAGGCACGGCTTTCCCTCCTGGCTCTTCGGGCGTGGGAGCTGTGGCCAGAGCCGCGGCCCTACCGGAAAATGCTTCGCAGGCTGGCTCGGCGGCGCCAGGTGGGCGCCGGTGGCGCCGAGGCTGACAGCCGCCGGAAAGCCCGCAGCCCCACGGGCTGTGGGGCCACGCGAGCGGCTGCCAAAGAGCTTTCCAACAAGGCACGGCTTTCCCTCCTGGCTCTTCGGGCGTGGGAGCTGTGGCCAGAGCCGCAGCCCTACCGGAAAATGCTTCGCAGGCTGGCTCGGAGGCGCCAGGTGGGCGCCGTTGGCGCCGAGGCTGACGGCCGCTGCAAAGCCCGCAGCCCCACGGGCTGTGGGGCCACGCGAGCGGCTGCCAAAGAGGTTTCCAACGAGGCACGGCTTTCCCTCCTGGCTCTTCGGGCGTGGGAGCTGTGGCCAGAGCCGCGGCCCTACCGGAAAATGCTTCGCAGGCTGGCGCGGCGGCGCCAGGTGGGCGCCGGTGGCGCCGAGGCTGATGGCCGCCGCAAAGCCCGCAGCCCCACGGGCTGTGGGGCCACGCGAGCGGCTGCCAAAGAGCTTTCCAACAAGGCACGGCTTTCCCTTCTGGCTCTTCGGGCGTGGGAGCTGTGGCCAGAGCCGCGGCCCTACCGGAAAATGCTTCGCAGGCTGGCTCGGCGGCACCACGTGGGCGCCGGTGGCGCCGAGGCTGACGGCCGCCGCAAAGCCCGCAGCCCCACGGGTTGTGGGGCCACGCGAGCGGCTGCCAAAGAGCTTTCCAACGAGGCACGGCTTTCCCTCCTGGCTCTTCGGGCGTGGGAGCTGTGGCCAGAGCCGCGGCCCTACCGGAAAATGCTTCGCAGGCTGGCGCGGAGGCGCCACGTGGGCGCCGGTGGCGCCGAGGCTGACGGCCGCCGCAAAGCCCGCAGCCCCACGGGCTGTGGGGCCACGCGAGCGGCTGCCAAAGAGCTTTCCAACGAGGCACGGCTTTCCCTCCTGGCTCTTCGGGCGTGGGAGCTGTGGCCAGAGCCGCGGCCCTACCGGAAAATGCTTCGCAGGCTGGCACGGCGGCACCACGTGGGCGCCGGTGGCGCCGAGGCTGACGGCCGCCGCAAAGCCCGCAGCCCCACGGGCTGTGGGGCCACGCGAGCGGCTGCCAAAGAGCTTTCCAACGAGGCACGGCTTTCCCTCCTGGCTCTTTGGGCGTGGGAGGTGTGGCCAGAGCCGCGGCCCTACCGGAAAATGCTTCGCAGGCTGGCTCGGCGGCGACAGGTGGGCGCCGGTGGCGCCGAGGCTGACGGCCGCCGCAAAGCCCGCAGCCCCACGGGCTGTGGGGCCATGCGAGCGGCTGCCAAAGAGCTTTCCAACGAGGCACGGCTTTCCCTCCTGTCTCTTCGGGCGTGGGAGCTGTGGCCAGAGCCGCGGCCCTACCCGAAAATGCTTCGCAGGCTGCCTCGGCGGCGCCAGGTGGGCGCCGGTGGCACCGAGGCTGACGGCCGCCGGAAAGCCCGCAGCCCCACGGGCTGTGGGGCCACGCGAGCGGCTGCCAAAGAGCTTTCCAACGAGGCACGGCTTTCCCTCCTGGCTCTTCGGGCGTGGGAGCTGTGGCCAGAGCCGCGGCCCTACCGGAAAATGCTTCGCAGGCTGGCTCGGCGGCGCCAGGTGGGCGCCGGTGGCGCCGAGGCTGACGGACGCTGCAAAGCCCGCAGCCCCACGGGCTGTGGGGCCATGCGAGCGGCTGCCAAAGAGCTTTACAACGAGGCACGGCTTTCCCTCCTGGCTCTTCGGGCGTGGGAGCTGTGGCCAGAGCCGCGGCCCTACCGGAAAATGCTTCGCAGGCTGGCTCGGCGGCGCCAGGTGGGCGGCGGTGGCGCCGAGGCTGACAGCCGCCGGAAAGCCCGCAGCCCCACGGGCTGTGGGGCCACGCGAGCGGCTGCCAAAGAGCTTTCCAACGAGGCACGGCTTTCCCTCCTGGCTCTTCGGGCGTGGGAGCTGTGGCCAGAGCCGCGGCCCTACCGGAAAATGCATCGCAGGCTGGCTCGGCGGCGCCAGGTGGGCGCCGGTGGCGCCGAGGCTGACGGCCGCCGCAAAGCCCGCAGCGCCACGGGCTGTGGGGCCACGCGAGCGGCTGCCAAAGAGCTTTCCAACGAGGCACGGCTTTCCCTCCTGGCTCTTCGGGCGTGGGAGCTGTGGCCAGAGCCGCGGCCCTACCGGAAAATGCTTCGCAGGCTGGCACGGCGGCACCACGTGGGCGCCGGTGGCGCCGAGGCTGACGGCCGGCGGAAAGCCCGCAGCCCCACGGACTGTGGGGCCACGCGAGCGGCTGCCAAAGAGCTTTCCAACGAGGCACGGCTTTCCCTCCTGGCTCTTCGGGCGTGGGAGCTGTGGCCAGAGCCGCGGCCCTACCGGAAAATGCTTCGCAGGCTGGCTCGGCGGCGCCAGGTGGGCGCCGGTGGCGCCGAGGCTGACGGCCGCCGCAAAGCCCGCAGCCCCACGGGCTGTGGGGCCATGCGAGCGGCTGCCAAAGAGCTTTCCAACGAGGCACGGCTTTCCCTCCTGGCTCTTCGGGCGTGGGAGCTGTGGCCAGAGCCGCGGCCCTACCCGAAAATGCTTCGCAGGCTGCCTCGGCGGCGCCAGGTGGGCGCCGGTGGCGCCGAGTCTGACAGCCGCCGGAAAGCCCGCAGCCCCACGGGCTGTGGGGCCACGCGAGCGGCTGCCAAAGAGCTTTCCAACGAGGCACGGCTTTCCCTCCTGGCTCTTTGGGCGTGGGAGCTGTGGCCAGAGCCGCAGCCCTACCGGAAAATGCTTCGCAGGCTGGTTCGGAGGCGCCAGGTGGGCGCCGGTGGCGCCGAGGCTGACGGCCGCCGCAAAGCCCGCAGCCCCACGGGCTGTGGGGCCACGCGAGCGGCTGCCAAAGAGCTTTCCAACGAGGCACGGCTTTCCCTCCTGGCTCTTCGGGCGTGGGAGCTGTGGCCAGAGCCGCGGCCCTACCGGAAAATGCTTCGCAGGCTGGCTCGGCGGCGCCAGGTGGGCGCCGGTGGCGCCGAGGCTGACGGCCGGCGGAAAGCCCGCAGCCCCACGGGTTGTGGGGCCACGCGAGCGGCTGCCAAAGAGCTTTCCAACGAGGCACGTCTTTCCCTCCTGGCTCTTCGGGCGTGGGAGCTGTGGCCAGAGCCGCGGCCCTACCGGAAAATGCTTCGCAGGCTGGCGCGACGGCACCACGTGGCGCCGGTGGCGCCGAGGCTGACGGCCGCCGCAAAGCCCGCAGCCCCACGGGCTGTGGGGCCACGCGAGCAGCTGCCAAAGAGCTTTCCAACGAGGCACGGCTTTCCCTCCTGGCTCTTCGGGCGTGGGAGCTGTGGCCAGAGACGCGGCCCTACCGGAAAATGCTTCGCAGGCTGGCTCGGTGGCGCCAGGTGGGCGCCCTAGACGCCGAGGCTGACGGCCGCCGCAAAGCCCGCAGCCCCACGGGCTGTGGGGCCACGCGAGCGGCTGCCAAAGAGCTTTCCAACGAGGCACGGCTTTCCCTCCTGGCTCTTCGGGCGTGGGAGCTGTGGCCAGAGCCGCGGCCCTACCGGAAAATGCTTCGCAGGCTGGCTCGGCGGCGCCAGGTGGGCGGCGGTGGCGCCGAGGCTGACGGCCGCCGCAAAGCCCGCAGCCCCACGGGCTGTGGGGCCACGCGAGCGGCTGCCAAAGAGCTTTCCAACGAGGCACGGCTTTCCCTCCTGGCTCTTCGGGCGTGGGAGCTGTGGCCAGAGCCGCAGCCCTACCCGAAAATGCTTCGCAGGCTGGCTCGGCGGCGCCAGGTGGGCGCTGGTGGCGCCGAGGCTGACGGCCGCCGCAAAGCCCGCAGCCCCACGGGTTGTGGGGCCACGCGAGCGGCTGCCAAAGAGCTTTCCAACGAGGCACGGCTTTCCCTCCTGGCTCTTCGGGCGTGGGAGCTGTGGCCAGAGCCGCGGCCCTACCGGAAAATGCTTCGCAGGCTGGCGCGACGGCACCACGTGGGCGCCGGTGGCGCCGAGGCTGACGGCCGCCGCAAAGCCCGCAGCCCCACGGGCTGTGGGGCCACGCGAGCGGCTGCCAAAGAGCTTTCCAACGAGGCACGGCTTTCCCTCCTGGCTCTTCAGGCGTGGGAGCTGTGGCCAGAGCCGCGGCCCTACCGGAAAATGCTTCGCAGGCTGGCTCGGCGGCGCCAGGTGGGCGCCGGTGGCGCCGAGGCTGACGGCCGCCGCAAAGCCCGCAGCCCCACGGGTTGTGGGGCCATGCGAGCGGCTGCCAAAGAGCTTTCCAACGAGGCACGGCTTTCCCTCCTGGCTCTTCGGGCGTGGGAGCTGTGGCCAGAGCCGCGGCCCTACCGGAAAATGCTTCGCAGGCTGGCGCGACGGCACCACGTGGGCGCCGGTGGCGCCGAGGCTGACGGCCGCCGCAAAGCCCGCAGCCCCACGGGCTGTGGGGCCACGCGAGCGGCTGCCAAAGAGCTTTCCAATGAGGCACGGCTTTCCCTCCTGGCTCTTCGGGCGTGGGAGCTGTGGCCAGAGCCACGGCCCTACCGGAAAATGCTTTGCAGGCTGGCTTGGCGGCACCACGTGGGCACCGGTGGCGCCGAGGCTGACGGCCGCCGCAAAGCCCGCAGCCCCACGGGCTGTGGGGCCACGCGAGCGGCTGCCAAAGAGCTTTCCAACGAGGCACGGCTTTCCCTCCTGGCTCTTCGGGCGTGGGAGCTGTGGCCAGAGCCGCGGCCCTACCGGAAAATGCTTTGCAGGCTGGCTCGGCGGCGCCAGGTGGGCGCCGGTGGCGCCGAGGCTGACGGCCGCCGCAAAGCCCGCAGCCCCACGGGCTGTGGGGCCACGCGAGCGGCTGCCAAAGAGCTTTCCAACGAGGCACGGCTTTCCCTCCTGGCTCTTCAGGCGTGGGAGCTGTGGCCAGAGCCGCGGCCCTACCGGAAAATGCTTCGCAGGCTGGCTCGGCGGCGCCAGGTGGGCGCCGGTGGCGCCGAGGCTGACGGACGCCGCAAAGCCCGCAGCCCCACGGGTTGTGGGGCCACGCGAGCGGCTGCCAAAGAGCTTTCCAACGAGGCACGGCTTTCCCTCCTGGCTCTTCGGGCGTGGGAGCTGTGGCCAGAGCCGCGGCCCTACCGGAAAATGCTTCGCAGGCTGGCGCGACGGCACCACGTGGGCGCCGGTGGCGCCGAGGCTGACGGCCGCCGCAAAGCCCGCAGCCCCACGGGCTGTGGGGCCACGCCAGCGGCTGCCAAAGAGCTTTCCAACAAGGCACGGCTTTCCCTCCTGGCTCTTCGGGCGTGGGAGCTGTGGCCAGAGCCGCGGCCCTACCGGAAAATGCTTCGCAGGCTGGCTCGGCGGCGCCACGTGGGCGCCGGTGGCGCCGAGGCTGACGGCCGCCGCAAAGCCCGCAGCCCCACGGGCTGTGGGGCCACGCGAGCGGCTGCCAAAGAGGTTTCCAACGAGGCACGGCTTTCCCTCCTGGCTCTTCGGGCGTGGGAGCTGTGGCCAGAGCCGCGGCCCTACCGGAAAATGCTTCGCAGGCTGGCTCGGCGGCGCCAGGTGGGCGCCGGTTGCGCCGAGGCTGACGGCCGCCGCAAAGCCCGCAGCCCCACGGGCTGTGGGGCCACGCGAGCGGCTGCCAAAGAGCTTTCCAACGAGGCATGGCTTTCCCTCCTGGCTCTTCGGGCGTGGGAGCTGTGGCCAGAGTCGCGGCCCTACCGGAAAATGCTTCGCAGGCTGGCGCGGCAGCGCCAGTTGGGCGCCGGTGGCACCGAGGCTGACGGCCGCCGCAAAGCCCGCAGCCCCACGGGCTGTGGGGCCATGCGAGCGGCTGCCAAAGAGCTTTCCAACGAGGCACGGCTTTCCCTCCTGGCTCTTCGGGCGTGGGAGCTGTGGCCAGAGCCGCGGCCCTACCGGAAAATGCTTCGCAGGCTGGCTCGGCGGCGCCAGGTGGGCGCTGGTGGCGCCGAGGCTGACGGCCGCCGCAAAGCCTGCAGCCCCACGGGCTGTGGGGCCATGCGAGCGGCTGCCAAAGAGCTTTCCAACGAGGCACGGCTTTCCCTCCTGGCTCTTCGGGCGTGGGAGCTGTGGCCAGAGCCGTGGCCCTACCGGAAAATGCTTCGCAGGCTGGCTCGGCGGCGCCAGGTGGGCGCCGGTGGCGCCGAGGCTGACGGCCGGCGGAAAGCCCGCAGCCCCACGGGTTGTGGGGCCACGCGAGCGGCTGCCAAAGAGCTTTCCAACGAGGCACGTCTTTCCCTCCTGGCTCTTCGGGCGTGGGAGCTGTGGCCAGAGCCGCGGCCCTACCGGAAAATGCTTCGCAGGCTGGCGCGACGGCACCACGTGGGCGCCGGTGGCGCCGAGGCTGACGGCCGCCGCAAAGCCCGCAGCCCCACGGGCTGTGGGGCCACGCGAGCAGCTGCCAAAGAGCTTTCCAACGAGGCACGGCTTTCCCTCCTGGCTCTTCGGGCGTGGGAGCTGTGGCCAGAGACGCGGCCCTACCGGAAAATGCTTCGCAGGCTGGCTCGGTGGCGCCAGGTGGGCGCCCTTGACGCCGAGGCTGACGGCCGCCGCAAAGCCCGCAGCCCCACGGGCTGTGGGGCCACGCGAGCGGCTGCCAAAGAGCTTTCCAACGAGGCACGGCTTTCCCTCCTGGCTCTTCGGGCGTGGGAGCTGTGGCCAGAGCCGCGGCCCTACCGGAAAATGCTTCGCAGGCTGGCTCGGCGGCGCCAGGTGGGCGCCGGTGGCGCCGAGGCTGACGGCCGCCGCAAAGCCCGCAGCCCCACGGGCTGTGGGGCCACGCGAGCGGCTGCCAAAGAGCTTTCCAACGAGGCACGGCTTTCCCTCCTGGCTCTTTGGGCGTGGGAGCTGTGGCCAGAGCCGCAGCCCTACCCGAAAATGCTTCGCAGGCTGGTTCGGAGGCGCCAGGTGGGCGGCGGTGGCGCCGAGGCTGATGGCCGCCGCAAAGCCCGCAGCCCCACGGGCTGTGGGGCCACGCGAGCGGCTGCCAAAGAGCTTTCCAACGAGGCACGGCTTTCCCTCCTGGCTCTTCGGGCGTGGGAGCTGTGGCCAGAGCCGCGGCCCTACCGGAAAATGCTTTGCAGGCTGGCTTGGCGGCACCACGTGGGCGCCGGTGGCGCCGAGGCTGACGGCCGCCGCAAAGCCCGCAGCCCCACGGGCTGTGGGGCCACGCGAGCAGCTGCCAAAGAGCTTTCCAACGAGGCACGGCTTTCCCTCCTGGCTCTTCGGGCGTGGGAGCTGTGGCCAGAGCCGCGGCCCTACTGGAAAATGCTTCGCAGGCTGGCTCGGCGGCGCCAGGTGGGCGGCGGTGGCGCCGAGGCTGACGGCCGCCGCAAAGCCCGCAGCCCCACGGGCTGTGGGGCCACGCGAGCGGCTGCCAAAGAGGTTTCCAACGAGGCACGGCTTTCCCTCCTGGCTCTTCGGGCGTGGGAGCTGTGGCCAGAGCCGCGGCCCTACCAGAAAATGCTTCGCAGGCTGGCTCGGCGGCGCCAGGTGGGCGCCGGTGGCGCCGAGGCTGACGGCCGCCGCAAAGCCCGCAGCCCCACGGGTTGTGGGGCCATGCGAGCGGCTGCCAAAGAGCTTTCCAACGAGGCACGTCTTTCCCTCCTGGCTCTTCGGGCGTGGGAGCTGTGGCCAGAGCCGCGGCCCTACCGGAAAATGCTTCGCAGGCTGGCGCGACGGCACCACGTGGGCGCCAATGGCGCCGAGGCTGACGGCCGCCGCAAAGCGCGCAGCCCCACGGGCTGTGGGGCCACACGAGCGGCTGCCAAAGAGCTTTCCAATGAGGCACGGCTTTCCCTCCTGGCTCTTCGGGCGTGGGAGCTGTGGCCAGAGCCACGGCCCTACCGGAAAATGCTTCGCAGGCTGGCTTGGCGGCACCACGTGGGCGCCGGTGGCGCCGAGGCTGACGGCCGCCGCAAAGCCCGCAGCCCCACGGGCTGTGGGGCCACGCGAGCGGCTGCCAAAGAGCTTTCCAACGAGGCACGGCTTTCCCTCCTGGCTCTTCGGGCGTGGGAGCTGTGGCCAGAGCCGCGGCCCTACCGGAAAATGCTTTGCAGGCTGGCTCGGCGGCACCACGTGGGCGCCGGTGGCGCCGAGGCTGACGGCCGCCGCAAAGCCCGCAGCCCCACGGGCTGTGGGGCCACGCGAGCGGCTGCCAAAGAGCTTTCCAACGAGGCACGGCTTTCCCTCCTGGCTCTTCAGGCGTGGGAGCTGTGGCCAGAGCCGCGGCCCTACCGGAAAATGCTTCGCAGGCTGGCTCGGCGGCGCCAGGTGGGCGCCGGTGGCGCCGAGGCTGACGGCCGCCGGAAAGCCCGCAGCCCCACGGGTTGTGGGGCCACGCGAGCGGCTGCCAAAGAGCTTTCCAACGAGGCACGGCTTTCCCTCCTGGCTCTTCGGGCGTGGGAGCTGTGGCCAGAGCCGCGGCCCTACCGGAAAATGCTTCGCAGGCTGGCGCGACGGCACCACGTGGGCGCCGGTGGCGCCGAGGCTGACGGCCGCCGCAAAGCCCGCAGCCCCACGGGCTGTGGGGCCATGCGAGCGGCTGCCAAAGAGCTTTCCAACGAGGCACGGCTTTCCCTCCTGGCTCTTCGGGCGTGGGAGCTGTGGCCAGAGCCGCGGCCCTACCGGAAAATGCTTCGCAGGCTTGCTCGGTGGCGCCAGGTGGGCGCCCTTGGCGCCGAGGCTGACGGCCGCCGCAAAGCCCGCAGCCCCACGGGCTGTGGGGCCACGCGAGCGGCTGCCAAAGAGCTTTCCAACGAGGCACGTCTTTCCCTCCTGGCTCTTCGGGCGTGGGAGCTGTGGCCAGAGCCGCGGCCCTACCGGAAAATGCTTCGCAGGCTGGCACGGCGGCACCACGTGGGCGCCGTTGGCGCCGAGGCTGACGGCCGCCGCAAAGCCCGCATCCCCACGGGCTGTGGGGCCACGCGAGCGGCTGCCAAAGAGCTTTCCAACGAGGCACGGCTTTCCCTCCTGGCTCTTCGGGCGTGGGAGCTGTGGCCAGAGCCGCGGCCCTACCGGAAAATGCTTCGCAGGCTGGCTCGGCGGCGCCACGTGGGCGCCGGTGGCGCCGATGCTGATGGCCGCCGCAAAGCCCGCAGCCCCACGGGCTGTGGGGCCACGCGAGCGGCTGCCAAAGAGCTTTCCAACAAGGCACGGCTTTCCCTCCTGGCTCTTCGGGCGTGGGAGCTGTGGCCAGAGCCGCGGCCCTACCGGAAAATGCTTCGCAGGCTGGCGCGGCGGCGCCAGGTGGGCGCCGGTGGCGCCGAGGCTGACGGCCGCCGCAAAGCCCGCAGCCCCACGGGCTGTGGGGCCACGCGAGCGGCTGCCAAAGAGCTTTCCAACGAGGCATGGCTTTCCCTCCTGGCTCTTCGGGCGTGGGAGCTGTGGCCAGAGCCGCGGCCCTACCGGAAAATGCTTCGGGGGCTGGCGCGGCGGCGCCAGGAGGGCGCCGGTGGCGCCGAGGCTGACAGCCGCCGGAAAGCCCGCAGCCCCACGGGCTGTGGGGCCACGCGAGCGGCTGCCAAAGAGCTTTCCAACGAGGCACGGCTTTCCCTCCTGGCTCTTCGGGCGTGGGAGCTGTG
The DNA here is from genome assembly GCF_964199755.1 of Larus michahellis. NCBI lineage: Eukaryota > Metazoa > Chordata > Aves > Charadriiformes > Laridae > Larus > Larus michahellis. Next base: position 349,365 of record NW_027436014.1, on the reverse strand, counting down.
GCCAGAGCCGCAGCCCTACCGGAAAATGCTTCGCAGGCTGGCTCGGAGGCGCCAGGTGGGCACCGGTGGCGCCGAGGCTGACGGCCCCCGCAAAGCCCGCAGCCCCACGGGCTGTGGGGCCACGCGAGCAGCTGCCAAAGAGGTTTCCAATGAGGCACGGCTTTCCCTCCTGGCTCTTTGGCCGTGGGAGCTGTGGCCAGAGCCGCGGCCCTACCGGAAAATGCTTCGCAGGCTGGCGCGGCGGCGCCAGGTGGGCGCCGGTGGCACCGAGGCTGACGGCCGCCGCAAAGCCCGCAGCCCCACGGGCTGTGGGGCCACGCGAGCGGCTGCCAAAGAGCTTTCCAACGAGGCACGGCTTTCCCTCCTGGCTCTTCGGGCGTGGGAGCTGTGGCCAGAGCCGCGGCCCTACCGGAAAATGCTTTGCAGGCTGGCTCGGCGGCACCACGTGGGCGCCGGTGGCGCCGAGGCTGACGGCCGCCGCAAAGCCCGCAGCCCCACGGGCTGTGGGGCCACGCGAGCGGCTGCCAAAGAGCTTTCCAACGAGGCACGGCTTTCCCTCCTGGCTCTTCAGGCGTGGGAGCTGTGGCCAGAGCCGCGGCCCTACCGGAAAATGCTTCGCAGGCTGGCTCGGCGGCGCCAGGTGGGCGCCGGTGGCGCCGAGGCTGACGGCCGCCGGAAAGCCCGCAGCCCCACGGGTTGTGGGGCCACGCGAGCGGCTGCCAAAGAGCTTTCCAACGAGGCACGGCTTTCCCTCCTGGCTCTTCGGGCGTGGGAGCTGTGGCCAGAGCCGCGGCCCTACCGGAAAATGCTTCGCAGGCTGGCGCGACGGCACCACGTGGGCGCCGGTGGCGCCGAGGCTGACGGCCGCCGCAAAGCCCGCAGCCCCACGGGCTGTGGGGCCATGCGAGCGGCTGCCAAAGAGCTTTCCAACGAGGCACGGCTTTCCCTCCTGGCTCTTCGGGCGTGGGAGCTGTGGCCAGAGCCGCGGCCCTACCGGAAAATGCTTCGCAGGCTGGCTCGGTGGCGCCAGGTGGGCGCCCTTGGCGCCGAGGCTGACGGCCGCCGCAAAGCCCGCAGCCCCACGGGCTGTGGGGCCACGCGAGCGGCTGCCAAAGAGCTTTCCAACGAGGCACGTCTTTCCCTCCTGGCTCTTCGGGCGTGGGAGCTGTGGCCAGAGCCGCGGCCCTACCGGAAAATGCTTCACAGGCTGGCTCGGTGGCGCCAGGTGGGCGCCCTTGGCGCCGAGGCTGACGGCCGCAGCAAAGCCCGCAGCCCCACGGGCTGTGGGGCCACGTGAGCGGCTGCCAAAGAGCTTTCCAACGAGGCAGGGCTTTCCCTCCTGGCTCTTCGGGCGTGGGAGCTGTGGCCAGAGACGCGGCCCTACCCGAAAATGCTTCGCAGGCTGGCTCGGCGGCGCCAGGTGGGCGCCGGTGGCGCCGAGGCTGACGGCCACCGCAAAGCCCGCAGCCCCACAGGCTGTGGGGCCACGCGAGCGGCTGCCAAAGAGCTTTCCAACGAGGCACGGCTTTCCCTCCTGGCTCTTCGGGCGTGGGAGCTGTGGCCAGAGCCGCGGCCCTACCGGAAAATGCTTCGCAGGCTGGCACGGCGGCACCACGTGGGCGCCGTTGGCGCCGAGGCTGACGGCCGCCGCAAAGCCCGCATCCCCACGGGCTGTGGGGCCACGCGAGCGGCTGCCAAAGAGCTTTCCAACGAGGCACGGCTTTCCCTCCTGGCTCTTCGGGCGTGGGAGCTGTGGCCAGAGCCGCGGCCCTACCGGAAAATGCTTCGCAGGCTGGCTCGGCGGCGCCACGTGGGCGCCGGTGGCGCCGATGCTGATGGCCGCCGCAAAGCCCGCAGCCCCACGGGCTGTGGGGCCACGCGAGCGGCTGCCAAAGAGCTTTCCAACAAGGCACGGCTTTCCCTCCTGGCTCTTCGGGCGTGGGAGCTGTGGCCAGAGCCGCGGCCCTACCGGAAAATGCTTCGCAGGCTGGCGCGGCGGCGCCAGGTGGGCGCCGGTGGCGCCGAGGCTGACGGCCGCCGCAAAGCCCGCAGCCCCACGGGCTGTGGGGCCACGCGAGCGGCTGCCAAAGAGCTTTCCAACGAGGCATGGCTTTCCCTCCTGGCTCTTCGGGCGTGGGAGCTGTGGCCAGAGCCGCGGCCCTACCGGAAAATGCTTCGGGGGCTGGCGCGGCGGCGCCAGGAGGGCGCCGGTGGCGCCGAGGCTGACAGCCGCCGGAAAGCCCGCAGCCCCACGGGCTGTGGGGCCACGCGAGCGGCTGCCAAAGAGCTTTCCAACGAGGCACGGCTTTCCCTCCTGGCTCTTCGGGCGTGGGAGCTGTGGCCAGAGCCGCAGCCCTACCGGAAAATGCTTCGCAGGCTGGCTCGGAGGCGCCAGGTGGGCACCGGTGGCGCCGAGGCTGACGGCCCCCGCAAAGCCCGCAGCCCCACGGGCTGTGGGGCCACGCGAGCAGCTGCCAAAGAGGTTTCCAATGAGGCACGGCTTTCCCTCCTGGCTCTTTGGCCGTGGGAGCTGTGGCCAGAGCCGCGGCCCTACCGGAAAATGCTTCGCAGGCTGGCGCGGCGGCGCCAGGTGGGCGCCGGTGGCACCGAGGCTGACGGCCGCCGCAAAGCCCGCAGCCCCACGGGCTGTGGGGCCACGCGAGCGGCTGCCAAAGAGCTTTCCAACGAGGCACGGCTTTCCCTCCTGGCTCTTCGGGCGTGGGAGCTGTGGCCAGAGCCGCGGCCCTACCGGAAAATGCTTCGCAGGCTGCCTCGGCGGCACCACGTGGGCGCCGGTGGCGCCGAGGCTGACGGCCGCCGCAAAGCCCGCAGCCCCACGGGCTGTGGGGCCACGCGAGCGGCTGCCAAAGAGCTTTCCAACGAGGCACGGCTTTCCCTCCTGGCTCTTCGGGCGTGGGAGCTGTGGCCAGAGCCGCGGCCCTACCGGAAAATGCTTTGCAGGCTGGCTCGGCGGCGCCAGGTGGGCGCCGGTGGCGCCGAGGCTGACGGCCGCCGCAAAGCCCGCAGCCCCACGGGCTGTGGGGCCACGCGAGCGGCTGCCAAAGAGCTTTCCAACGAGGCACGGCTTTCCCTCCTGGCTCTTCAGGCGTGGGAGCTGTGGCCAGAGACGCGGCCCTACCGGAAAATGCTTCGCAGGCTGGCTCGGCGGCGCCAGGTGGGCGCCGGTGGCGCCGAGGCTGACGGCCGCCGCAAAGCCCGCAGCCCCACGGGTTGTGGGGCCACGCGAGCGGCTGCCAAAGAGCTTTCCAACGAGGCACGGCTTTCCCTCCTGGCTCTTCGGGCGTGGGAGCTGTGGCCAGAGCCGCGGCCCTACCGGAAAATGCTTCGCAGGCTGGCGCGACGGCACCACGTGGGCGCCGGTGGCGCCGAGGCTGACGGCCGCCGCAAAGCCCGCAGCCCCACGGGCTGTGGGGCCACGTGAGCGGCTGCCAAAGAGGTTTCCAACAAGGCACGGCTTTCCCTCCTGGCTCTTCGGGCGTGGGAGCTGTGGCCAGAGCCGCGGCCCTACCGGAAAATGCTTCGCAGGCTGGCTCGGCGGCGCCACGTGGGCGCCGGTGGCGCCGAGGCTGACGGCCGCCGCAAAGCCCGCAGCCCCACGGGCTGTGGGGCCACGCGAGCGGCTGCCAAAGAGGTTTCCAACGAGGCACGTCTTTCCCTCCTGGCTCTTCGGGCGTGGGAGCTGTGGCCAGAGCCACGGCCCTACCGGAAAATGCTTCGCAGGCTGGCTCGGCGGCGCCAGGTGGGCGCCGGTGGCGCCGAGGCTGACGGCCGCCGCAAAGCCCGCAGCCCCACGGGCTGTGGGGCCACGCGAGCGGCTGCCAAAGAGCTTTCCAACGAGGCATGGCTTTCCCTCCTGGCTCTTTGGGCGTGGGAGCTGTGGCCAGAGTCGCGGCCCTACCGGAAAATGCTTCGCAGGCTGGCGCGGCAGCGCCAGTTGGGCGCCGGTGGCACCGAGGCTGACGGCCGCCGCAAAGCCCGCAGCCCCACGGGCTGTGGGGCCATGCGAGCGGCTGCCAAAGAGCTTTCCAACGAGGCACGGCTTTCCCTCCTGGCTCTTCGGGCGTGGGAGCTGTGGCCAGAGCCGCGGCCCTACCGGAAAATGCTTCGGGGGCTGGCTCGGCGGCGCCAGGTGGGCGCTGGTGGCGCCGAGGCTGACGGCCGCCACAAAGCCTGCAGCCCCACGGGCTGTGGGGCCATGCGAGCGGCTGCCAAAGAGCTTTCCAACGAGGCACGGCTTTCCCTCCTGGCTCTTCGGGCGTGGGAGCTGTGGCCAGAGACGCGGCCCTACCCGAAAATGCTTCGCAGGCTGGCTCGGTGGCGCCAGGTGGGCGCCCTTGGCGCCGAGGCTGACGGCCGCCGCAAAGCCCGCAGCCCCACGGGCTGTGGGGCCACGCGAGCGGCTGCCAAAGAGCTTTCCAACGAGGCACGGCTTTCCCTCCTGGCTCTTCGGGCGTGGGAGCTGTGGCCAGAGCCGTGGCCCTACCGGAAAATGCTTCGCAGGCTGGCTCGGCGGCGCCAGGTGGGCGCCGGTGGCGCCGAGGCTGACGGCCGGCGGAAAGCCCGCAGCCCCACGGGTTGTGGGGCCACGCGAGCGGCTGCCAAAGAGCTTTCCAACGAGGCACGTCTTTCCCTCCTGGCTCTTCGGGCGTGGGAGCTGTGGCCAGAGCCGCGGCCCTACCGGAAAATGCTTCGCAGGCTGGCGCGACGGCACCACGTGGGCGCCGGTGGCGCCGAGGCTGACGGCCGCCGCAAAGCCCGCAGCCCCACGGGCTGTGGGGCCACGCGAGCAGCTGCCAAAGAGCTTTCCAACGAGGCACGGCTTTCCCTCCTGGCTCTTCGGGCGTGGGAGCTGTGGCCAGAGACGCGGCCCTACCGGAAAATGCTTCGCAGGCTGGCTCGGTGGCGCCAGGTGGGCGCCCTTGACGCCGAGGCTGACGGCCGCCGCAAAGCCCGCAGCCCCACGGGCTGTGGGGCCACGCGAGCGGCTGCCAAAGAGCTTTCCAACGAGGCACGGCTTTCCCTCCTGGCTCTTCGGGCGTGGGAGCTGTGGCCAGAGCCGCGGCCCTACCGGAAAATGCTTCGCAGGCTGGCTCGGCGGCGCCAGGTGGGCGCCGGTGGCGCCGAGGCTGACGGCCGCCGCAAAGCCCGCAGCCCCACGGGCTGTGGGGCCACGCGAGCGGCTGCCAAAGAGCTTTCCAACGAGGCACGGCTTTCCCTCCTGGCTCTTTGGGCGTGGGAGCTGTGGCCAGAGCCGCAGCCCTACCCGAAAATGCTTCGCAGGCTGGTTCGGAGGCGCCAGGTGGGCGCCGGTGGCGCCGAGGCTGATGGCCGCCGCAAAGCCCGCAGCCCCACGGGCTGTGGGGCCACGCGAGCGGCTGCCAAAGAGCTTTCCAACGAGGCACGGCTTTCCCTCCTGGCTCTTCGGGCGTGGGAGCTGTGGCCAGAGCCGCGGCCCTACCGGAAAATGCTTCGCAGGCTGGCTCGGCGGCGCCAGGTGGGCGCTGGTGGCGCCGAGGCTGACGGCCGCCACAAAGCCTGCAGCCCCACGGGCTGTGGGGCCATGCGAGCGGCTGCCAAAGAGCTTTCCAACGAGGCACGGCTTTCCCTCCTGGCTCTTCGGGCGTGGGAGCTGTGGCCAGAGACGCGGCCCTACCCGAAAATGCTTCGCAGGCTGGCTCGGTGGCGCCAGGTGGGCGCCCTTGGCGCCGAGGCTGACGGCCGCCGCAAAGCCCGCAGCCCCACGGGCTGTGGGGCCACGCGAGCGGCTGCCAAAGAGCTTTCCAACGAGGCACGGCTTTCCCTCCTGGCTCTTCGGGCGTGGGAGCTGTGGCCAGAGCCGTGGCCCTACCGGAAAATGCTTCGCAGGCTGGCTCGGTGGCGCCAGGTGGGCGCCCTTGACGCCGAGGCTGACGGCCGCCGCAAAGCCCGCAGCCCCACGGGCTGTGGGGCCACGCGAGCGGCTGCCAAAGAGCTTTCCAACGAGGCACGGCTTTCCCTCCTGGCTCTTCGGGCGTGGGAGCTGTGGCCAGAGCCGCGGCCCTACCGGAAAATGCTTCGCAGGCTGGCGCGACGGCACCACGTGGGCGCCGGTGGCGCCGAGGCTGACGGCCGCCGCAAAGCCCGCAGCCCCACGGGCTGTGGGGCCACGCCAGCGGCTGCCAAAGAGGTTTCCAACAAGGCACGGCTTTCCCTCCTGGCTCTTTGGGCGTGGGAGCTGTGGCCAGAGCCGCAGCCCTACCCGAAAATGCTTCGCAGGCTGGTTCGGAGGCGCCAGGTGGGCGGCGGTGGCGCCGAGGCTGATGGCCGCCGCAAAGCCCGCAGCCCCACGGGCTGTGGGGCCACGCGAGCGGCTGCCAAAGAGCTTTCCAACGAGGCATGGCTTTCCCTCCTGGCTCTTCGGGCGTGGGAGCTGTGGCCAGAGCCGCGGCCCTACCGGAAAATGCTTTGCAGGCTGGCTTGGCGGCACCACGTGGGCGCCGGTGGCGCCGAGGCTGACGGCCGCCGCAAAGCCCGCAGCCCCACGGGCTGTGGGGCCACGCGAGCGGCTGCCAAAGAGCTTTCCAACGAGGCACGGCTTTCCCTCCTGGCTCTTCGGGCGTGGGAGCTGTGGCCAGAGCCGCGGCCCTACTGGAAAATGCTTCGCAGGCTGGCTCGGCGGCGCCAGTTGGGCGGCGGTGGCGCCGAGGCTGACGGCCGCCGCAAAGCCCGCAGCCCCACGGGCTGTGGGGCCACGCGAGCGGCTGCCAAAGAGGTTTCCAACGAGGCACGGCTTTCCCTCCTGGCTCTTCGGGCGTGGGAGCTGTGGCCAGAGCCGCGGCCCTACCAGAAAATGCTTCGCAGGCTGGCTCGGCGGCGCCAGGTGGGCGCCGGTGGCGCCGAGGCTGACGGCCGCCGCAAAGCCCGCAGCCCCACGGGTTGTGGGGCCATGCGAGCGGCTGCCAAAGAGCTTTCCAACGAGGCACGTCTTTCCCTCCTGGCTCTTCGGGCGTGGGAGCTGTGGCCAGAGCCGCGGCCCTACCGGAAAATGCTTCGCAGGCTGGCGCGACGGCACCACGTGGGCGCCGGTGGCGCCGAGGCTGACGGCCGCCGCAAAGCCCGCAGCCCCACGGGCTGTGGGGCCACGCGAGCGGCTGCCAAAGAGCTTTCCAATGAGGCACGGCTTTCCCTCCTGGCTCTTCGGGCGTGGGAGCTGTGGCCAGAGCCACGGCCCTACCGGAAAATGCTTTGCAGGCTGGCTTGGCGGCACCACGTGGGCGCCGGTGGCGCCGAGGCTGACGGCCGCCGCAAAGCCCGCAGCCCCACGGGCTGTGGGGCCACGCGAGCGGCTGCCAAAGAGCTTTCCAACGAGGCACGGCTTTCCCTCCTGGCTCTTCGGGCGTGGGAGCTGTGGCCAGAGCCGCGGCCCTACCGGAAAATGCTTTGCAGGCTGGCTCGGCGGCACCACGTGGGCGCCGGTGGCGCCGAGGCTGACGGCCGCCGCAAAGCCCGCAGCCCCACGGGCTGTGGGGCCACGCGAGCGGCTGCCAAAGAGCTTTCCAACGAGGCACGGCTTTCCCTCCTGGCTCTTCAGGCGTGGGAGCTGTGGCCAGAGCCGCGGCCCTACCGGAAAATGCTTCGCAGGCTGGCTCGGCGTCGCCAGGTGGGCGCCGGTGGCGCCGAGGCTGACGGCCGCCGCAAAGCCCGCAGCCCCACGGGTTGTGGGGCCACGCGAGCGGCTGCCAAAGAGCTTTCCAACGAGGCACGGCTTTCCCTCCTGGCTCTTCGGGCGTGGGAGCTGTGGCCAGAGCCGCGGCCCTACCGGAAAATGCTTCGCAGGCTGGCGCGACGGCACCACGTGGGCGCCGGTGGCGCCGAGGCTGACGGCCGCCGCAAAGCCCGCAGCCCCACGGGCTGTGGGGCCACGCCAGCGGCTGCCAAAGAGGTTTCCAACAAGGCACGGCTTTCCCTCCTGGCTCTTCGGGCGTGGGAGCTGTGGCCAGAGCCGCGGCCCTACCGGAAAATGCTTCGCAGGCTGGCTCGGCGGCGCCACGTGGGCGCCGGTGGCGCCGAGGCTGACGGCCGCCGCAAAGCCCGCAGCCCCACGGGCTGTGGGGCCACACGAGCGGCTGCCAAAGATGTTTCCAACGAGGCACGGCTTTCCCTCCTGGCTCTTCGGGCGTGGGAGCTGTGGCCAGAGCCGCGGCCCTACCGGAAAATGCTTCGCAGGCTGGCTCGGCGGCGCCAGGTGGGCGCCGGTTGCGCCGAGGCTGACGGCCGCCGCAAAGCCCGCAGCCCCACGGGCTGTGGGGCCACGCGAGCGGCTGCCAAAGAGCTTTCCAACGAGGCATGGCTTTCCCTCCTGGCTCTTCGGGCGTGGGAGCTGTGGCCAGAGTCGCGGCCCTACCGGAAAATGCTTCGCAGGCTGGCGCGGCAGCGCCAGTTGGGCGCCGGTGGCACCGAGGCTGACGGCCGCCGCAAAGCCCGCAGCCCCACGGGCTGTGGGGCCATGCGAGCGGCTGCCAAAGAGCTTTCCAACGAGGCACGGCTTTCCCTCCTGGCTCTTCGGGCGTGGGAGCTGTGGCCAGAGCCGCGGCCCTACCGGAAAATGCTTCGGGGGCTGGCTCGGCGGCACCAGGTGGGCGCCGGTGGCGCCGAGGCTGACGGCCGCCGCAAAGCCCGCAGCCCCACGGGCTGTGGGGCCATGCGAGCGGCTGCCAAAGAGCTTTCCAACGAGGCACGGCTTTCCCTCCTGGCTCTTCGGGCGTGGGAGCTGTGGCCAGAGCCGCGGCCCTACCGGAAAATGCTTCGCAGGCTGGCTCGGTGGCGCCAGGTGGGCGCCCTTGGCGCCGAGGCTGACGGCCGCCGCAAAGCCCGCAGCCCCACGGGCTGTGGGGCCACGCGAGCGGCTGCCAAAGAGCTTTGCAAGGAGGCACGGCTTTCCCTCCTGGCTCTTCGGGCGTGGGAGCTGTGGCCAGAGCCGCGGCCCTACCGGAAAAAGCTTCACAGGCTGGCTCGGTGGCGCCAGGTGGGCGCCCTTGGCGCCGAGGCTGACGGCCGCAGCAAAGCCCGCAGCCCCACGGGCTGTGGGGCCACGTGAGCGGCTGCCAAAGAGCTTTCCAACGAGGCAGGGCTTTCCCTCCTGGCTCTTCGGGCGTGGGAGCTGTGGCCAGAGACGCGGCCCTACCGGAAAATGCTTCGCAGGCTGGCTCGGCGGCGCCACGTGGGCGCCGGTGGCGCCGATGCTGATGGCCGCCGCAAAGCCCGCAGCCCCACGGGCTGTGGGGCCACGCGAGCGGCTGCCAAAGAGCTTTCCAACAAGGCACGGCTTTCCCTCCTGGCTCTTCGGGCGTGGGAGCTGTGGCCAGAGCCGCGGCCCTACCGGAAAATGCTTCGCAGGCTGGCGCGGCGGCGCCAGGTGGGCGCCGGTGGCGCCGAGGCTGACGGCCGCCGCAAAGCCCGCAGCCCCACGGGCTGTGGGGCCACGCGAGCGGCTGCCAAAGAGCTTTCCAACGAGGCATGGCTTTCCCTCCTGGCTCTTCGGGCGTGGGAGCTGTGGCCAGAGCCGCGGCCCTACCGGAAAATGCTTCGGGGGCTGGCGCGGCGGCGCCAGGAGGGCGCCGGTGGCGCCGAGGCTGACAGCCGCCGGAAAGCCCGCAGCCCCACGGGCTGTGGGGCCACGCGAGCGGCTGCCAAAGAGCTTTCCAACGAGGCACGGCTTTCCCTCCTGGCTCTTCGGGCGTGGGAGCTGTGGCCAGAGCCGCAGCCCTACCGGAAAATGCTTCGCAGGCTGGCTCGGAGGCGCCAGGTGGGCACCGGTGGCGCCGAGGCTGACGGCCCCCGCAAAGCCCGCAGCCCCACGGGCTGTGGGGCCACGCGAGCAGCTGCCAAAGAGGTTTCCAATGAGGCACGGCTTTCCCTCCTGGCTCTTTGGCCGTGGGAGCTGTGGCCAGAGCCGCGGCCCTACCGGAAAATGCTTCGCAGGCTGGCGCGGCGGCGCCAGGTGGGCGGCGGTGGCACCGAGGCTGACGGCCGCCGCAAAGCCCGCAGCCCCACGGGCTGTGGGGCCACGCGAGCGGCTGCCAAAGAGCTTTCCAACGAGGCACGGCTTTCCCTCCTGGCTCTTCGGGCGTGGGAGCTGTGGCCAGAGCCGCGGCCCTACCGGAAAATGCTTCGCAGGCTGCCTCGGCGGCACCACATGGGCGGCGGTGGCGCCGAGGCTGACGGCCACCGCAAAGCCTGCAGCCCCACGGGCTGTGGGGCCACGCGAGCGGCTGCCAAAGAGCTTTCCAACGAGGCACGGCTTTCCCTCCTGGCTCTTCGGGCGTGGGAGCTGTGGCCAGAGCCACGGCCCTACCGGAAAATACTTTGCAGGCTGGCTTGGCGGCACCACGTGGGCGCCGGTGGCACCGAGGCTGACGGCCGCCGCAAAGCCCGCAGCCCCACGGGCTGTGGGGCCACGCGAGCGGCTGCCAAAGAGCTTTCCAACGAGGCATGGCTTTCCCTCCTGGCTCTTCGGGCGTGGGAGCTGTGGCCAGAGCCGCGGCCCTACCGGAAAATGCTTCGCAGGCTGGCACAGCGGCGCCAGGTGGGCGCCGGTGGCGCCGAGGCTGACGGCCGCAGCAAAGCCCGCAGCCCCACGGGCTGTGGGGCCACGCGAGCGGCTGCCAAAGAGCTTTCCAACGAGGCACGGCTTTCCCTCCTGGCTCTTCGGGCGTGGGAGCTGTGGCCAGAGCCACGGCCCTACCGGAAAATGCTTTGCAGGCTGGCTTGGCGGCACCACGTGGGCTCCAGTGGCGCCGAGGCTGACGGCCGCCGCAAAGCCCGCAGCCCCACGGGCTGTGGGGCCACGCGAGTGGCTGCCAAAGAGCTTTCCAACGAGGCACGGCTTTCCCTCCTGGCTCTTCGGGCGTGGGAGCTGTGGCCAGAGCCGCGGCCCTACCGGAAAATGCTTCGCAGGCTGGCTCGGCGGCGCCAGGTGGGCGCCGGTGGCGCCGAGGCTGACGGCCGCCGGAAAGCCCGCAGCCCCACGGGTTGTGGGGCCACGCGAGCGGCTGCCAAAGAGCTTTCCAACGAGGCACGGCTTTCCCTCCTGGCTCTTCGGGCGTGGGAGCTGTGGCCAGAGCCGCGGCCCTACCGGAAAATGCTTCGCAGGCTGGCGCGACGGCACCACGTGGGCGCCGGTAGCGCCGAGGCTGACGGACGCCGCAAAGCCCGCAGCCCCACGGGCTGTGGGGCCACGCGAGCGGCTGCCAAAGAGCTTTCCAACGAGGCACGGCTTTCCCTCCTGTCTCTTCGGGCGTGGGAGCTGTGGCCAGAGCCGCGGCCCTACCGGAAAATGCTTCGCAGGCTGGCTCGGCGGCGCCACGTGGGCGCCGGTGGCGCCGAGGCTGACGGCCGCCGCAAAGCCCGCAGCCCCACGGGCTGTGGGGCCACGCGAGCGGCTGCCAAAGAGCTTTCCAACGAGGCACGGCTTTCCCTCCTGGCTCTTCGGGCGTGGGAGCTGTGGCCAGAGCCGCGGCCCTACCGGAAAATGCTTCGCAGGCTGGCTCGGCGGCGCCACGTGGGCGCCGGTGGCGCCGAGGCTGACGGCCGCCGCAAAGCCCGCAGCCCCACGGGCTGTGGGGCCACGCGAGCGGCTGCCAAAGAGCTTTCCAACGAGGCACGGCTTTCCCTCCTGGCTCTTCGGGCGTGGGAGCTGTGGCCAGAGCCGCGGCCCTACCCGAAAATGCTTCGCAGGCTGGCGCGGAGGCGCCAGGTGGGCGCCGGTGGCGCCGAGGCTGACGGCCGCCGCAAAGCCCGCAGCCCCACGGGCTGTGGGGCCACGCGAGCGGCTGCCAAAGAGCTTTCCAACGAGGCACGGCTTTCCCTCCTGGCTCTTCGGGCGTGGGAGCTGTGGCCAGAGACGCGGCCCTACCGGAAAATGCTTCGCAGGCTGGCTCGGCAGCGCCAGGTGGGCGCCGGTGGCGCCGAGGCTGACGGCCGCCAGAAAGCCCGCAGCCCCACGGGTTGTGGTGCCACGCGAGCGGCTGCCAAAGAGCTTTCCAACGAGGCACGGCTTTCCCTCCTGGCTCTTCGGGCGTGGGAGCTGTGGCCAGAGACGCGGCCCTACCCGAAAATGCTTCGCAGGCTGGCTGGGCGGCGCCAGGTGGGCGCCGGTGGCACCGAGGCTGACGGCCGCCGCAAAGCCCGCAGCCCCACGGGTTGTGGTGCCACGCGAGCGGCTGCCAAAGAGCTTTCCAACGAGGCACGGCTTTCCCTCCTGGCTCTTCGGGCGTGGGAGCTGTGGCCAGAGACGCGGCCCTACCGGAAAATGCTTCGCAGGCTGGCTGGGCGGCGCCAGGTGGGCGCCGGTGGCACCGAGGCTGACGGCCGCCGCAAAGCCCGCAGCCCCACGGGCTGTGGGTCCACGCGAGCGGCTGCCAAAGAGCTTTCCAACGAGGCACGGCTTTCCCTCCTGGCTCTTCGGGCGTGGGAGCTGTGGCCAGAGACGCGGCCCTACCGGAAAATGCTTCGCAGGCTGGCTCGGCGGCGCCAGGTGGGCGGCGGTGGCGCCGAGGCTGACGGCCGCCGCAAAGCCCGCAGCCCCACGGGCTGTGGGGCCACGCGAGCGGCTGCCAAAGAGCTTTCCAACGAGGCACGGCTTTCCCTCCTGGCTCTTCGGGCGTGGGAGCTGTGGCCAGAGACGCGGCCCTACCGGAAAATGCTTCGCAGGCTGGCTGGGCGGCGCCAGGTGGGCGCCGGTGGCACCGAGGCTGACGGCCGCCGCAAAGCCCGCAGCCCCACGGGCTGTGGGTCCACGCGAGCGGCTGCCAAAGAGCTTTCCAACGAGGCACGGCTTTCCCTCCTGGCTCTTCGGGCGTGGGAGCTGTGGCCAGAGACGCGGCCCTACCGGAAAATGCTTCGCAGGCTGGCTCGGCGGCGCCAGGTGGGCGGCGGTGGCGCCGAGGCTGACGGCCGCCGCAAAGCCCGCAGCCCCACGGGCTGTGGGGCCACGCGAGCGGCTGCCAAAGGGCTTTCCAACGAGGCACGGCTTTCCCTCCTGGCTCTTCGGGCGTGGGAGCTGTGGCCAGAGCCGCGGCCCTACCGGAAAATGCTTCGCAGGCTGGCGCGGCGGCGCCAGGTGGGCGCCGGTGGCGCCGAGGCTGACGGCCGCCGCAAAGCCCGCAGCCCCACGGGCTGTGGGGCCACGCGAGCGGCTGCCAAAGAGCTTTCCAACGAGGCATGGCTTTCCCTCCTGGCTCTTCGGGCGTGGGAGCTGTGGCCAGAGCCGCGGCCCTACCGGAAAATGCTTCGGGGGCTGGCGCGGCGGCGCCAGGAGGGCGCCGGTGGCGCCGAGGCTGACAGCCGCCGGAAAGCCCGCAGCCCCACGGGCTGTGGGGCCACGCGAGCGGCTGCCAAAGAGCTTTCCAACGAGGCACGGCTTTCCCTCCTGGCTCTTCGGGCGTGGGAGCTGTGGCCAGAGCCGCAGCCCTACCGGAAAATGCTTCGCAGGCTGGCTCGGAGGCGCCAGGTGGGCACCGGTGGCGCCGAGGCTGACGGCCCCCGCAAAGCCCGCAGCCCCACGGGCTGTGGGGCCACGCGAGCAGCTGCCAAAGAGGTTTCCAATGAGGCACGGCTTTCCCTCCTGGCTCTTTGGCCGTGGGAGCTGTGGCCAGAGCCGCGGCCCTACCGGAAAATGCTTCGCAGGCTGGCGCGGCGGCGCCAGGTGGGCGCCGGTGGCACCGAGGCTGACGGCCGCCGCAAAGCCCGCAGCCCCACGGGCTGTGGGGCCACGCGAGCGGCTGCCAAAGAGCTTTCCAACGAGGCACGGCTTTCCCTCCTGGCTCTTCGGGCGTGGGAGCTGTGGCCAGAGCCGCGGCCCTACCGGAAAATGCTTCGCAGGCTGCCTCGGCGGCACCACGTGGGCGGCGGTGGCGCCGAGGCTGACGGCCACCGCAAAGCCTGCAGCCCCACGGGCTGTGGGGCCACGCGAGCGGCTGCCAAAGAGCTTTCCAACGAGGCACGGCTTTCCCTCCTGGCTCTTCGGGCGTGGGAGCTGTGGCCAGAGCCACGGCCCTACCGGAAAATACTTTGCAGGCTGGCTTGGCGGCACCACGTGGGCGCCGGTGGCACCGAGGCTGACGGCCGCCGCAAAGCCCGCAGCCCCACGGGCTGTGGGGCCACGCGAGCGGCTGCCAAAGAGCTTTCCAACGAGGCATGGCTTTCCCTCCTGGCTCTTCGGGCGTGGGAGCTGTCGCCAGAGCCGCGGCCCTACCGGAAAATGCTTCGCAGGCTGGCACAGCGGCGCCAGGTGGGCGCCGGTGGCGCCGAGGCTGACGGCCGCAGCAAAGCCCGCAGCCCCACGGGCTGTGGGGCCACGCGAGCGGCTGCCAAAGAGCTTTCCAACGAGGCACGGCTTTCCCTCCTGGCTCTTCGGGCGTGGGAGCTGTGGCCAGAGCCACGGCCCTACCGGAAAATGCTTTGCAGGCTGGCTTGGCGGCACCACGTGGGCTCCAGTGGCGCCGAGGCTGACGGCCGCCGCAAAGCCCGCAGCCCCACGGGCTGTGGGGCCACGCGAGTGGCTGCCAAAGAGCTTTCCAACGAGGCACGGCTTTCCCTCCTGGCTCTTCGGGCGTGGGAGCTGTGGCCAGAGCCGCGGCCCTACCGGAAAATGCTTCGCAGGCTGGCTCGGCGGCGCCAGGTGGGCGCCGGTGGCGCCGAGGCTGACGGCCGCCGGAAAGCCCGCAGCCCCACGGGTTGTGGGGCCACGCGAGCGGCTGCCAAAGAGCTTTCCAACGAGGCACGGCTTTCCCTCCTGGCTCTTCGGGCGTGGGAGCTGTGGCCAGAGCCGCGGCCCTACCGGAAAATGCTTCGCAGGCTGGCGCGACGGCACCACGTGGGCGCCGGTAGCGCCGAGGCTGACGGACGCCGCAAAGCCCGCAGCCCCACGGGCTGTGGGGCCACGCGAGCGGCTGCCAAAGAGCTTTCCAACGAGGCACGGCTTTCCCTCCTGTCTCTTCGGGCGTGGGAGCTGTGGCCAGAGCCGCGGCCCTACCGGAAAATGCTTCGCAGGCTGGCTCGGCGGCGCCACGTGGGCGCCGGTGGCGCCGAGGCTGACGGCCGCCGCAAAGCCCGCAGCCCCACGGGCTGTGGGGCCACGCGAGCGGCTGCCAAAGAGCTTTCCAACGAGGCACGGCTTTCCCTCCTGGCTCTTCGGGCGTGGGAGCTGTGGCCAGAGCCGCGGCCCTACCGGAAAATGCTTCGCAGGCTGGCTCGGCAGCGCCAGGTGGGCGCCGGTGGCGCCGAGGCTGACGGCCGCCGCAAAGCCCGCAGCCCCACGGGCTGTGGGGCCACGCGAGCGGCTGCCAAAGAGCTTTCCAACGAGGCACGGCTTTCCCTCCTGGCTCTTCGGGCGTGGGAGCTGTGGCCAGAGACGCGGCCCTACCGGAAAATGCTTCGCAGGCTGGCTCGGCAGCGCCAGGTGGGCGCCGGTGGCGCCGAGGCTGACGGCCGCCAGAAAGCCCGCAGCCCCACGGGTTGTGGTGCCACGCGAGCGGCTGCCAAAGAGCTTTCCAACGAGGCACGGCTTTCCCTCCTGGCTCTTCGGGCGTGGGAGCTGTGGCCAGAGACGCGGCCCTACCCGAAAATGCTTCGCAGGCTGGCTGGGCGGCGCCAGGTGGGCGCCGGTGGCACCGAGGCTGACGGCCGCCGCAAAGCCCGCAGCCCCACGGGCTGTGGGTCCACGCGAGCGGCTGCCAAAGAGCTTTCCAACGAGGCACGGCTTTCCCTCCTGGCTCTTCGGGCGTGGGAGCTGTGGCCAGAGACGCGGCCCTACCGGAAAATGCTTCGCAGGCTGGCTCGGCGGCGCCAGGTGGGCGGCGGTGGCGCCGAGGCTGACGGCCGCCGCAAAGCCCGCAGCCCCACGGGCTGTGGGGCCACGCGAGCGGCTGCCAAAGAGCTTTCCAACGAGGCACGGCTTTCCCTCCTGGCTCTTCGGGCGTGGGAGCTGTGGCCAGAGACGCGGCCCTACCCGAAAATGCTTCGCAGGCTGGCTGGGCGGCGCCAGGTGGGCGCCGGTGGCACCGAGGCTGACGGCCGCCGCAAAGCCCGCAGCCCCACGGGCTGTGGGTCCACGCGAGCGGCTGCCAAAGAGCTTTCCAACGAGGCACGGCTTTCCCTCCTGGCTCTTCGGGCGTGGGAGCTGTGGCCAGAGACGCGGCCCTACCGGAAAATGCTTCGCAGGCTGGCTCGGCGGCGCCAGGTGGGCGGCGGTGGCGCCGAGGCTGACGGCCGCCGCAAAGCCCGCAGCCCCACGGGCTGTGGGGCCACGCGAGCGGCTGCCAAAGGGCTTTCCAACGAGGCACGGCTTTCCCTCCTGGCTCTTCGGGCGTGGGAGCTGTGGCCAGAGCCGCGGCCCTGCCGGAAAATGCTTCGCAGGCTGGCTCGGCGGCGCCAGGTGGGCGCTGGTGGCACCGAGGCTGACGGCCGCCGCAAAGCCCGCAGCCCCACGGGCTGTGGGGCCACGCCAGCGGCTGCCAAAGAGGTTTCCAACGAGGCACGGCTTTCCCTCCTGGCTCTTTGGGCGTGGGAGCTGTGGCCAGAGCCGCGGCCCTACCGGAAAATGCTTCGCAGGCTGGCACGGCTGCACCACGTGGGCGCCGGTGGCGCCGAGGCTGACGGCCGCCGCAAAGCCCGCAGCCCCACGGGCTGTGGGGCCACGCGAGCGGCTGCCAAAGAGCTTTCCAACGAGGCACGGCTTTCCCTCCTGGCTCTTCGGGCGTGGGAGCTGTGGCCAGAGCCGCGGCCCTACCGGAAAATGCTTTGCAGGCTGGCTCGGCGGCACCACGTGGGCGCCGGTGGCGCCGAGGCTGACGGCCGCCGCAAAGCCCGCAGCCCCACGGGCTGTGGGTCCACGCGAGCGGCTGCCAAAGAGCTTTCCAACGAGGCACGGCTTTCCCTCCTGGCTCTTCGGGCGTGGGAGCTGTGGCCAGAGCCGCGGCCCTACCGGAAAATGCTTTGCAGGCTGGCTCGGCGGCGCCACGTGGGCGGCGGTGGTGCCGAGGCTGACGGCCGCCGCAAAGCCCGCAGCCCCACGGGCTGTGGGTCCACGCGAGCGGCTGCCAAAGAGCTTTCCAACGAGGCACGGCTTTCCCTCCTGGCTCTTCGGGCGTGGGAGCTGTGGCCAGAGACGCGGCCCTACCCGAAAATGCTTCTCAGGCTGGCTCGGCGGCGCCAGGTGGGCGCCGGTGACACCGAGGCTGACGGCCGCCGCAAAGCCCGCAGCCCCACGGGCTGTGGGGCCACGCGAGCGGCTGCCAAAGAGCTTTCCAACGAGGCACGGCTTTCCCTCCTGGCTCTTCGGGCGTGGGAGCTGTGGCCAGAGCCGCGGCCCTACCGGAAAATGCTTCGCAGGCTGGCTCGGCGGCGCCAGGTGGGCGCCGGTGACACCGAGGCTGACGGCCGCCGCAAAGCCCGCAGCCCCACGGGCTGTGGGGCCACGCGAGCGGCTGCCAAAGAGCTTTCCAACGAGGCACGGCTTTCCCTCCTGGCTCTTCGGGCGTGGGAGCTGTGGCCAGAGCCGCGGCCCTACCGGAAAATGCTTTGCAGGCTGGCTCGGCGGCACCACGTGGGCGCCGGTGGCGCCGAGGCTGACGGCCGCCGCAAAGCCCGCAGCCCCACGGGCTGTGGGGCCACGCGAGCGGCTGCCAAAGAGCTTTCCAACGAGGCACGGCTTTCCCTCCTGGCTCTTCGGGCGTGGGAGCTGTGGCCAGAGCCGCGGCCCTACCGGAAAATGCTTTGCAGGCTGGCTCGGCGGCGCCACGTGGGTGGCGGTGGTGCCGAGGCTGACGGCCGCCGCAAAGCCCGCAGCCCCACGGGCTGTGGGGCCATGCGAGCGGCTGCCAAAGAGCTTTCCAACGAGGCATGGCTTTCCCTCCTGGCTCTTCGGGCGTGGGAGCTGTGGCCAGAGACGCAGCCCTACCGGAAAATGCTTCGGGGGCTGGCTCGGCGGCGCCAGGTGGGTGCCGGTGGCGCCGAGGCTGACGGCCGCCAGAAAGCCCGCAGCCCCACGGGCTGTGGGGCCACGCGAGCGGCTGCCAAAGAGCTTTCCAACGAGGCACGGCTTTCCCTCCTAGCTCTTCGGGCGTGGGAGCTGTGGCCAGAGACGCGGCCCTACCCGAAAATGCTTCGCAGGCTGGCTGGGCGGCACCACGTGGGCGCCGGTGGCGCCGAGGCTGACGGCCGCCGCAAAGCCCGCAGCCCCACGGGCTGTGGGGCCACGCGAGCAGCTGCCAAAGAGCTTTCCAACGAGGCATGGCTTTCCCTCCTGGCTCTTCGGGCGTGGGAGCTGTGGCCAGAGACGCGGCCCTACCGGAAAATGCTTCGCAGGCTGGCTCGGCGGCGCCACGTGGGCGCCGGTGGCGCCGAGGCTGACGGCCGCCGCAAAGCCCGCAGCCCCACGGGCTGTGGGGCCACGCGAGCGGCTGCCAAAGAGCTTTCCAACGAGGCACGGCTTTCCCTCCTGGCTCTTCGGGCGTGGGAGCTGTGGCCAGAGCCACGGCCCTACCGGAAAATGCTTCTCAGGCTGGCTCGGCGGCGCCAGGTGGGCGCCGGTGACACCGAGGCTGACGGCCGCCGCAAAGCCCGCAGCCCCACGGGCTGTGGGGCCACGCGAGCGGCTGCCAAAGAGCTTTCCAACGAGGCACGGCTTTCCCTCCTGGCTCTTCGGGCGTGGGAGCTGTGTCCAGAGCCGCGGCCCTACCGGAAAATGCTTCTCAGGCTGGCTCGGCGACGCCACGTGGGCGGCGGTGGTGCCGAGGCTGACGGCCGCCGCAAAGCCCGCAGCCCCACGGGCTGTGGGGCCACGCGAGCGGCTGCCAAAGAGCTTTCCAACGAGGCACGGCTTTCCCTCCTGGCTCTTCGGGCGTGGGAGCTGTGGCCAGAGCCGCGGCCCTACCGGAAAATGCTTCGCAGGCTGGCTCGGCGGCGCCAGGTGGGCGCCGGTGACACCGAGGCTGATGGCCGCCGCAAAGCCCGCAGCCCCACGGGCTGTGGGGCCACGCGAGCGGCTGCCAAAGAGCTTTCCAACGAGGCACGGCTTTCCCTCCTGGCTCTTCGGGTGTGGGAGCTGTGGCCAGACCCGCGGCCCTACTGGAAAATGCTTCGGGGGCTGGCACGGCGGCGCCAGGTGGGCACCGGTGGCGCCGAGGCTGACAGCCGCCGGAAAGCCCGCAGCCCCACGGGCTGTGATGCCACGCGAGCGGCTGCCAAAGAGCTTTCCAACGAGGCACGGCTTTCCCTCCTGGCTCTTCAGGCGTGGGAGCTGTGGCCAGAGCCGCGGCCCTACCGGAAAATGCTTCGCAGGCTGGCTCGGCGACGCCACGTGGGCGCCGGTGACACCGAGGCTGACGGCCGCCGCAAAGCCCGCAGCCCCACGGGCTGTGGGGCCACGCGAGCGGCTGCCAAAGAGCTTTCCAACGAGGCACGGCTTTCCCTCCTGGCTCTTCGGGCGTGGGAGCTGTGGCCAGAGACGCGGCCCTACCGGAAAATGCTTCGCAGGCTGGCTCGGCAGCGCCAGGTGGGCGCCGGTGGCGCCGAGGCTGACGGCCGCCAGAAAGCCCGCAGCCCCACGGGTTGTGGGGCCACGCGAGCGGCTGCCAAAGAGCTTTCCAACGAGGCGCGGCTTTCCCTCCTGGCTCTTCGGGCGTGGGAGCTGTGGCCAGAGACGCGGCCCTACCCGAAAATGCTTCGCAGGCTGGCTCGGCGGCGCCAGGTGGGCGCCGGTGGCACCGAGGCTGACGGCCGCCGCAAAGCCCGCAGCCCCACGGGCTGTGGGTCCACGCGAGCGGCTGCCAAAGAGCTTTCCAACGAGGCACGGCTTTCCCTCCTGGCTCTTCGGGCGTGGGAGCTGTGGCCAGAGACGCGGCCCTACCGGAAAATGCTTCGCAGGCTGCCTCGGCGGTACCACATTGGCGGCGGTGGCGCCGAGGCTGATGGCCGCCGGAAAGCCCGCAGCCCCACGGGCTGTGGGGCCACGCGAGCGGCTGCCAAAGAGCTTTCCAACGAGGCACGGCTTTCCCTCCTGGCTCTTCGGGCGTGGGAGCTGTGGCCAGAGACGCGGCCCTACCGGAAAATGCTTCGCAGGCTGGCTCGGCGGCGCCAGGTGGGCGCTGGTGGCACCGAGGCTGACGGCCGCCGCAAAGCCCGCAGCCCCACGGGCTGTGGGGCCACGCCAGCGGCTGCCAAAGAGCTTTCCAACGAGGCACGGCTTTCCCTCCTGGCTCTTTGGGCGTGGGAGCTGTGGCCAGAGCCGCGGCCCTACCGGAAAATGCTTCGCAGGCTGGCACGGCGGCACCACGTGGGCGCCGGTGGCGCCGAGGCTGACGGCCGCCGCAAAGCCCGCAGCCCCACGGGCTGTGGGGCCACGCGAGCGGCTGCCAAAGAGCTTTCCAACGAGGCACGGCTTTCCCTCCTGGCTCTTCGGGCGTGGGAGCTGTGGCCAGAGCCGCGGCCCTACCGGAAAATGCTTCTCAGGCTGGCTCGGCGGCGCCAGGTGGGCGCCGGTGACACCGAGGCTGACGGCCGCCGCAAAGCCCGCAGCCCCACGGGCTGTGGGGCCACGCGAGCGGCTGCCAAAGAGCTTTCCAACGAGGCACGGCTTTCCCTCCTGGCTCTTCGGGCGTGGGAGCTGTGGCCAGAGCCGCGGCCCTACCGGAAAATGCTTCTCAGGCTGGCTCGGCGGCGCCAGGTGGGCGCCGGTGACACCGAGGCTGACGGCCGCCGCAAAGCCCGCAGCCCCACGGGCTGTGGGGCCACGCGAGCGGCTGCCAAAGAGCTTTCCAACGAGGCACGGCTTTCCCTCCTGGCTCTTCGGGCGTGGGAGCTGTGGCCAGAGCCGCGGCCCTACCGGAAAATGCTTCGCAGGCTGGCACGGCGGCACCACATGGGCGCCGGTGGCGCCGAGGCTGACGGCCGCCGCAAAGCCCGCAGCCCCACGGGCTGTGGGGCCACGCGAGCGGCTGCCAAAGAGCTTTCCAACGAGGCACGGCTTTCCCTCCTGGCTCTTCGGGCGTGGGAGCTGTGGCCAGAGCCGCGGCCCTACCGGAAAATGCTTTGCAGGCTGGCTCGGCGCCGCCACGTGGGTGGCGGTGGTGCCGAGGCTGACGGCCGCCGCAAAGCCCGCAGCCCCACGGGCTGTGGGGCCATGCGAGCGGCTGCCAAAGAGCTTTCCAACGAGGCACGGCTTTCCCTCCTGGCTCTTCGGGCGTGGGAGCTGTGGCCAGAGACGCAGCCCTACCGGAAAATGCTTCGGGGGCTGGCTCGGCGGCGCCAGGTGGGTGCCGGTGGCGCCGAGGCTGACGGCCGCCGCAAAGCCCGCAGCCCCACGGGCTGTGATGCCACGCGAGCGGCTGCCAAAGAGCTTTCCAACGAGGCACGGCTTTCCCTCCTGGCTCTTCGGGCGTGGGAGCTGTGGCCAGAGCCGCGGCCCTACCGGAAAATGCTTCGCAGGCTGGCTCGGCGGCACCACGTGGGCGCCGGTGGCGCCGAGGCTGACGGCCGCCGCAAAGCCCGCAGCCCCACGGGCTGTGGGGCCACGCGAGCGGCTGCCAAAGAGCTTTCCAACGAGGCACGGCTTTCCCTCCTGGCTCTTCGGGCGTGGGAGCTGTGGCCAGAGCCGCGGCCCTACCGGAAAATGCTTTGCAGGCTGGCTCGGCGGCACCACGTGGGCGGCGGTGGTGCCGAGGCTGACGGCCGCCGCAAAGCCCGCAGCCCCACGGGCTGTGGGGCCACACGAGCGGCTGCCAAAGAGCTTTCCAACGAGGCACGGCTTTCCCTCCTGGCTCTTCGGGCGTGGGAGCTGTGGCCAGAGCCGCGGCCCTACCGGAAAATGCTTTACAGGCTGGCGCGGCGGCGCCAGGTGGGCGCCGGTGGCGCCGAGGCTGACGGCCGCCGCAAAGCCCGCAGCCCCACGGGCTGTGGGGCCACGCGAGCAGCTGCCAAAGAGCTTTCCAACGAGGCATGGCTTTCCCTCCTGGCTCTTCGGGCGTGGGAGCTGTGGCCAGAGACGCGGCCCTACCGGAAAATGCTTCGCAGGCTGGCTCGGCGGCGCCACGTGGGCGCCGGTGGCGCCGAGGCTGACGGCCGCCGCAAAGCCCGCAGCCCCACGGGCTGTGGGGCCACGCGAGCGGCTGCCAAAGAGCTTTCCAACGAGGCACGGCTTTCCCTCCTGGCTCTTCGGGCGTGGGAGCTGTGGCCAGAGCCACGGCCCTACCGGAAAATGCTTCTCAGGCTGGCTCGGCGGCGCCAGGTGGGCGCCGGTGACACCGAGGCTGACGGCCGCCGCAAAGCCCGCAGCCCCACGGGCTGTGGGGCCACGCGAGCGGCTGCCAAAGAGCTTTCCAACGAGGCACGGCTTTCCCTCCTGGCTCTTCGGGCGTGGGAGCTGTGGCCAGAGCCGCGGCCCTACCGGAAAATGCTTTGCAGGCTGGCTCGGCGACGCCACGTGGGCGGCGGTGGTGCCGAGGCTGACGGCCGCCGCAAAGCCCGCAGCCCCACGGGCTGTGGGGCCACGCGAGCGGCTGCCAAAGAGCTTTCCAACGAGGCACGGCTTTCCCTCCTGGCTCTTCGGGCGTGGGAGCTGTGGCCAGAGCCGCGGCCCTACCGGAAAATGCTTCGGGGGCTGGCTCGGCGGCGCCAGGTGGGCGCCGGTGACACCGAGGCTGACAGCCGCCGCAAAGCCCGCAGCCCCACGGGCTGTGGGGCCACGCGAGCGGCTGCCAAAGAGCTTTCCAACGAGGCACGGCTTTCCCTCCTGGCTCTTCGGGTGTGGGAGCTGTGGCCAGACCCGCGGCCCTACTGGAAAATGCTTCGGGGGCTGGCGCGGCGGCGCCAGGTGGGCACCGGTGGCGCCGAGGCTGACAGCCGCCGGAAAGCCCGCAGCCCCACGGGCTGTGGGGCCACGCGAGTGGCTGCCAAAGAGCTTTCCAACGAGGCACGGCTTTCCCTCCTGGCTCTTCGGGCGTGGGAGCTGTGGCCAGAGCCGCAGCCCTACCGGAAAATGCTTTGCAGGCTGGCTCGGCGGCGCCACGTGGGCGCCGGTGGTGCCGAGGCTGACGGCCGCCGCAAAGCCCGCAACCCCACGGGCTGTGGGGCCACGCGAGCGGCTGCCAAAGAGCTTTCCAACGAGGCACGGCTTTCCCTCCTGGCTCTTCGGGCGTGGGAGCTGTGGCCAGAGCCGCGGCCCTACCGGAAAATGCTTCTCAGGCTGGCTCGGCGGCGCCAGGTGGGCGCCGGTGGCGCCGAGGCTGACGGCCGCCGCAAAGCCCGCAGCCCCACGGGCTGTGGGGCCACGCGAACGGCTGCCAAAGAGCTTTCCAACGAGGCACGGCTTTCCCTCCTGGCTCTTCGGGCGTGGGAGCTGTGGCCAGACCCGCGGCCCTACTGGAAAATGCTTCGGGGGCTGGCGTGGCGGCGCCAGGTGGGCGCCGGTGGCGCCGAGGCTGACGGCCGCCGCAAAGCCCGCAGCCCCACGGGCTGTGGGGCCACGCGAGCGGCTGCCAAAGAGCTTTCCAACGAGGCACGGCTTTCCCTCCTGGCTCTTCGGGCGTGGGAGCTGTGGCCAGAGCCGCAGCCCTACCGGAAAATGCTTCGCAGGCTGGCTCGGAGGCGCCAGGTGGGCGCCGGTGGCGCCGAGGCTGACGGCCGCCGCAAAGCCCGCAGCCCCACGGGCTGTGATGCCACGCGAGCGGCTGCCAAAGAGCTTTCCAACGAGGCACGGCTTTCCCTCCTGGCTCTTCAGGCGTGGGAGCTGTGGCCAGAGCCGCGGCCCTACCGGAAAATGCTTCGCAGGCTGGCTCGGCGACGCCACGTGGGCGGCGGTGGTGCCGAGGCTGACGGCCGCCGCAAAGCCCGCAGCCCCACGGGCTGTGGGGCCACGCGAGCGGCTGCCAAAGAGCTTTCCAACGAGGCACGGCTTTCCCTCCTGGCTCTTCGGGCGTGGGAGCTGTGGCCAGAGCCGCGGCCCTACCGGAAAATGCTTCGCAGGCTGGCTCGGCGGCGCCAGGTGGGCGCCGGTGACACCAAGGCTGACGGCCGCCGCAAAGCCCGCAGCCCCACGGGCTGTGGGGCCACGCGAGCGGCTGCCAAAGAGCTTTGCAACGAGGCACGGCTTTCCCTCCTGGCTCTTCGGGCGTGGGAGCTGTGGCCAGAGCCGCGGCCCTACCGGAAAATGCTTTGCAGGCTGGATCGGCGGCGCCACGTGGGCGGCGGTGGTGCCGAGGCTGACGGCCGCCGCAAAGCCCGCAGCCCCACGGGCTGTGGGTCCACGCGAGCGGCTGCCAAAGAGCTTTCCAACGAGGCACGGCTTTCCCTCCTGGCTCTTCGGGCGTGGGAGCTGTGGCCAGAGCCGCGGCCCTACCGGAAAATGCTTCGCAGGCTGGCTCGGCGGCGCCAGGTGGGCGCCGGTGACACCGAGGCTGACGGCCGCCGCAAAGCCCGCAGCCCCACGGGCTGTGGGGCCACGCGAACGGCTGCCAAAGAGCTTTCCAACGAGGCACGGCTTTCCCTCCTGGCTCTTCGGGTGTGGGAGCTGTGGCCAGACCCGCGGCCCTACCGGAAAATGCTTCGCAGGCTGGCTCGGCGGCGCCAGGTGGGCGCCGGTGGCGCCGAGGCTGACGGCCACCGCAAAGCCCGCAGCCCCACGGGCTGTGGGGCCACGCGAGTGGCTGCCAAAGAGCTTTCCAACGAGGCACGGCTTTCCCTCCTGGCTCTTCAGGCGTGGGAGCTGTGGCCAGACCCGCGGCCCTACCGGAAAATGCTTCGCAGGCTGGTGCGGCGGCGCCACGTGGGTGGCGGTGGCACCGAGGCTGACGGCCGCCGCAAAGCCCGCAGCCCCACGGGCTGTGGGGCCACGCGAGCGGCTGCCAAAGAGCTTTCCAACGAGGCACGGCTTTCCCTCCTGGCTCTTCAGGCGTGGGAGCTGTGGCCAGAGCCGCGGCCCTACCGGAAAATGCTTCGCAGGCTGGCTCGGCGGCGCCAGGTGGGCGGCGGTGGCGCCGAGGCTGACGGCCGCCGCAAAGCCCGCAGCCCCACGGGCTGTGGGGCCACGCTAGCGGCTGCCAAAGAGCTTTCCAACGAGGCACGGCTTTCCCTCCTGGCTCTTCGGGCGTGGGAGCTGTGGCCAGAGCCGCGGCCCTACCGGAAAATGCTTCGCAGGCTGGCGCGGCGGCGCCACGTGGGTGGCGGTGGCACCGAGGCTGACGGCCGCCGCAAAGCCCGCAGCCCCACGGGCTGTGGGGCCACGCGAGCGGCTGCCAAAGAGCTTTCCAACGAGGCACGGATTTCCCTCCTGGCTCTTCAGGCGTGGGAGCTGTGGCCAGAGCCGCGGCCCTACCGGAAAATGCTTCGCAGGCTGGCTCGGCGGCGCCAGGTGGGCGCCGGTGGCGCCGAGGCTGACGGCCGCCGCAAAGCCCGCAGCCCCACGGGCTGTGGGGCCACGCTAGCGGCTGCCAAAGAGCTTTCCAACGAGGCACGGCTTTCCCTCCTGGCTCTTCGGGCGTGGGAGCTGTGGCCAGAGCCGCGGCCCTACCGGAAAATGCTTTGCAGGCTGGCTCGGCGGCGCCACGTGGGCGCCGGTGGCGCCGAGGCTGACGGCCGCCGCAAAGCCCGCAGCCCCACGGGCTGTGGGGCCACGCGAGCGGCTGCCAAAGAGCTTTCCAACGAGGCACGGCTTTCCCTCCTGGCTCTTCGGGCGTGGGAGCTGTCGCCAGAGCCGCGGCCCTACCGGAAAATGCTTCGGGGGCTGGCGCGGCGGCGACACGTGGGCGCCGGTGGCGCCGAGGCTGACGGCCGCCGCAAAGCCCGCAGCCCCACGGGCTGTGGGGCCACGCGAGCGGCTGCCAAAGAGCTTTCCAACGAGGCACGGCTTTCCCTCCTGGCTCTTCGGGCGTGGGAGCTGTCGCCAGAGCCGCGGCCCTACCGGAAAATGCTTCGCAGGCTGGCTCGGCGGCGCCAGGTGGGCGCCGGTGGCACCAAGGCTGACGGCCGCCGCAAAGCCCGCAGCCCCACGGGCTGTGGGGCCACGCGAGCGGCTGCCAAAGAGCTTTCCAACGAGGCACGGCTTTCCCTCCTGGCTCTTCGGGCGTGGGAGCTGTGGCCAGAGCCGCGGCCCTACCGGAAAATGCTTCGCAGGCTGGCTCGGCGGCGCCAGGTGGGCGCCGGTGGCGCCGAGGCTGACGGCCGCCGCAAAGCCCGCAGCCCCACGGGCTGTGGGGCCACGCGAGCGGCTGCCAAAGAGCTTTCCAACGAGGCACGGCTTTCCCTCCTGGCTCTTCGGGCGTGGGAGCTGTGGCCAGAGCCGCGGCCCTACCGGAAAATGCTTCGGGGGCTGGCTCGGCGGCGCCAGGTGGGCGGCGGTGGCGCCGAGGCTGACGGCCGCCGCAAAGCCCGCAGCCCCACGGGCTGTGGGGCCACGCGAGCGGCTGCCAAAGAGCTTTCCAACGAGGCACGGCTTTCCCTCCTGGCTCTTCGGGCGTGGGAGCTGTGGCCAGACCCGCGGCCCTACTGGAAAATGCTTCGGGGGCAGGCGCGGCGGCGCCAGGTGGGCGCCGGTGGCGCCGAGGCTGACAGCCGCCGGAAAGCCCGCAGTCCCACGGGCTGTGGGGCCACGCGAGCGGCTGCCAAAGAGCTTTCCAACGAGGCACGGCTTTCCCTCCTGGCTCTTTGGGCGTGGGAGCTGTGGCCAGAGCCGCAGCCCTACCGGAAAATGCTTCGCAGGCTGGCTCGGAGGCGCCAGGTGGGCGCCGGTGGCGCCGAGACTGACGGCCACCGCAAAGCCCGCAGCCCCACGGGCTGTGGGGCCACGCGAGCGGCTGCCAAAGAGCTTTCCAACGAGGCACGGCTTTCCCTCCTGGCTCTTCGGGCGTGGGAGCTGTGGCGACAGACGCGGCCCTACCGGAAAATGCTTCGCAGGCTGGCTCGGCGGCGCCAGGTGGGCGCCGGTGGCGCCGAGGCTGACGGCCGCCGCAAAGCCCGCAGCCCCACGGGCTGTGGGGCCACGCGAGCGGCTGCCAAAGAGCTTTCCAACGAGGCACGGCTTTCCCTCCTGGCTCTTCGGGCGTGGGAGCTGTGGCCAGAGCCGCGGCCCTACCGGAAAATGCTTCGCAGGCTGGCACGGCGGCACCACGTGGGCGCCGGTGGCGCCGAGGCTGACGGCCGCCGCAAAGCCCGCAGCCCCACGGGCTGTGGGGCCACGCGAGCGGCTGCCAAAGAGCTTTCCAACGAGGCACGGCTTTCCCTCCTGGCTCTTCGGGCGTGGGAGCTGTGGCCAGAGCCGCGGCCCTACCGGAAAATGCTTCGCAGGCTGGCTCGGCGGCGCCAGGTGGGTGCCGGTGGCGCCGAGGCTGACGGCCGCCGCAAAGCCCGCAGCCCCACGGGCTGTGATGCCACGCGAGCGGCTGCCAAAGAGCTTTCCAACGAGGCACGGCTTTCCCTCCTGGCTCTTCGGGCGTGGGAGCTGTCGCCAGAGCCGCGGCCCTACCGGAAAATGCTTCGCAGGCTGGCACGGCGGCACCACGTGGGCGGCGGTGGTGCCGAGGCTGACGGCCGCCGCAAAGCCCGCAACCCCACGGGCTGTGGGGCCACGCGAGCGGCTGCCAAAGAGCTTTCCAACGAGGCACGGCTTTCCCTCCTGGCTCTTCGGGCGTGGGAGCTGTGGCCAGAGCCGCGGCCCTACCGGAAAATGCTTCTCAGGCTGGCTCGGCGGCGCCAGGTGGGCGCCGGTGGCGCCGAGGCTGACGGCCGCCGCAAAGCCCGCAGCCCCACGGGCTGTGGGGCCACGCGAACGGCTGCCAAAGAGCTTTCCAACGAGGCACGGCTTTCCCTCCTGGCTCTTCGGGCGTGGGAGCTGTGGCCAGACCCGCGGCCCTACTGGAAAATGCTTCGGGGGCTGGCGTGGCGGCGCCAGGTGGGCGCCGGTGGCGCCGAGGCTGACGGCCGCCGCAAAGCCCGCAGCCCCACGGGCTGTGGGGCCACGCGAGCGGCTGCCAAAGAGCTTTCCAACGAGGCACGGCTTTCCCTCCTGGCTCTTCGGGCGTGGGAGCTGTGGCCAGAGCCGCAGCCCTACCGGAAAATGCTTCGCAGGCTGGCTCGGAGGCGCCAGGTGGGCGCCGGTGGCGCCGAGGCTGACGGCCGCCGCAAAGCCCGCAGCCCCACGGGCTGTGATGCCACGCGAGCGGCTGCCAAAGAGCTTTCCAACGAGGCACGGCTTTCCCTCCTGGCTCTTCGGGCGTGGGAGCTGTGGCCAGAGCCGCGGCCCTACCGGAAAATGCTTCGCAGGCTGGCACGGCGGCACCACGTGGGCGGCGGTGGCGCCGAGGCTGACGGCCGCCGCAAAGCCCGCAGCCCCACGGGCTGTGGGGCCACGCGAGCGGCTGCCAAAGAGCTTTCCAACGAGGCACGGCTTTCCCTCCTGGCTCTTCGGGCGTGGGAGCTGTGGCCAGAGCCGCGGCCCTACCGGAAAATGCTTCGCAGGCTGGCTCGGCGGCGCCAGGTGGGTGCCGGTGGCGCCGAGGCTGACAGCCGCCGCAAAGCCCGCAGCCCCACGGGCTGTGATGCCACGCGAGCGGCTGCCAAAGAGCTTTCCAACGAGGCACGGCTTTCCCTCCTGGCTCTTCGGGCGTGGGAGCTGTCGCCAGAGCCGCGGCCCTACCGGAAAATGCTTCGCAGGCTGGCACGGCGGCACCACGTGGGCGGCGGTGGTGCCGAGGCTGACGGCCGCCGCAAAGCCCGCAACCCCACGGGCTGTGGGGCCACGCGAGCGGCTGCCAAAGAGCTTTCCAACGAGGCACGGCTTTCCCTCCTGGCTCTTCGGGCGTGGGAGCTGTGGCCAGAGCCGCGGCCCTACCGGAAAATGCTTCTCAGGCTGGCTCGGCGGCGCCAGGTGGGCGCCGGTGGCGCCGAGGCTGACGGCCGCCGCAAAGCCCGCAGCCCCACGGGCTGTGGGGCCACGCGAACGGCTGCCAAAGAGCTTTCCAACGAGGCACGGCTTTCCCTCCTGGCTCTTCGGGCGTGGGAGCTGTGGCCAGACCCGCGGCCCTACTGGAAAATGCTTCGGGGGCTGGCGTGGCGGCGCCAGGTGGGCGCCGGTGGCGCCGAGGCTGACGGCCGCCGCAAAGCCCGCAGCCCCACGGGCTGTGGGGCCACGCGAGCGGCTGCCAAAGAGCTTTCCAACGAGGCACGGCTTTCCCTCCTGGCTCTTCGGGCGTGGGAGCTGTGGCCAGAGCCGCAGCCCTACCGGAAAATGCTTCGCAGGCTGGCTCGGAGGCGCCAGGTGGGCGCCGGTGGCGCCGAGGCTGACGGCCGCCGCAAAGCCCGCAGCCCCACGGGCTGTGATGCCA
Organism: Larus michahellis; assembly: GCF_964199755.1. NCBI lineage: Eukaryota > Metazoa > Chordata > Aves > Charadriiformes > Laridae > Larus > Larus michahellis. The sequence goes on along the minus strand of NW_027436014.1, from coordinate 319,993 downwards.
CGCGAGCGGCTGCCAAAGAGCTTTCCAACGAGGCACGGCTTTCCCTCCTGGCTCTTCGGGCGTGGGAGCTGTGGCCAGAGCCGCGGCCCTACCGGAAAATGCTTCGCAGGCTGGCACGGCGGCACCACGTGGGCGGCGGTGGCGCCGAGGCTGACGGCCGCCGCAAAGCCCGCAGCCCCACGGGCTGTGGGGCCACACGAGCGGCTGCCAAAGAGCTTTCCAACAAGGCACGGCTTTCCCTCCTGGCTCTTCGGGCGTGGGAGCTGTGGCCAGAGCCGCGGCCCTACCGGAAAATGCTTCGCAGGCTGGCTCGGCGGCGCCAGGTGGGCGCCGGTGGCGCCGAGGCTGACGGCCGCCGCAAAGCCCGCAGCCCCACGGGCTGTGGGGCCACGCGAGCGGCTGCCAAAGAGCTTTCCAACGAGGCACGGCTTTCCCTCCTGGCTCTTCGGGCGTGGGAGCTGTGGCCAGAGACGCGGCCCTACCGGAAAATGCTTCGCAGGCTGGCTCGGAGGCGCCAGGTGGGCGCCAGTTTCACCGAGGCTGACGGCCGCCACAAAGCCCGCAGCCCCACAGGCTGTGGGGCCACGCGAGCGGCTGCCAAAGAGCTTTCCAACGAGGCACGGCTTTCCCTCCTGGCTCTTCGGGCGTGGGAGCTGTGGCCAGAGCCGCGGCCCTACCGGAAAATGCTTCGCAGGCTGGCGCGGCGGCGCCACGTGGGCGCCGGTGGCGCCGAGGCTGACGGCCGCCGCAAAGCCCGCAGCCCCACGGGCTGTGGGGCCACGCGAGCGGCTGCCAAAGAGCTTTCCAACGAGGCACGGCTTTCCCTCCTGGCTCTTTGGGCGTGGGAGCTGTGGCCAGAGCCGCGGCCCTACCGGAAAATGCTTCGCAGGATGGCTGGGGGGCGCCAGGTGGGCGCCAGTGGCGCTGAGGCTGACGGCCGCCGCAAAGCCCGCAGCCCCACGGGCTGTGGGGCCACACGAGCGGCTGCCAAAGAGCTTTCCAACGAGGCACGGCTTTCCCTCCTGGCTCTTCGGGCGTGGGAGCTGTGGCCAGAGCCGCGGCCCTACCGGAAAATGCTTCGGGGGCTGGCGCGGCGGCGACACGTGGGCGCCGGTGGCGCCGAGGCTGACGGCCGCCGCAAAGCCCGCAGCCCCACGGGCTGTGGGGCCACGCGAGCGGCTGCCAAAGAGCTTTCCAACGAGGCACGGCTTTCCCTCCTGGCTCTTCGGGCGTGGGAGCTGTGGCCAGAGCCGCGGCCCTACCGGAAAATGCTTCGCAGGCTGGCTCGGCGGCGCCAGGTGGGCGCCGGTGGCACCAAGGCTGACGGCCGCCGCAAAGCCCGCAGCCCCACGGGCTGTGGGGCCACGCGAGCGGCTGCCAAAGAGCTTTCCAACAAGGCACGGCTTTCCCTCCTGGCTCTTCGGGCGTGGGAGCTGTGGCCAGAGCCGCGGCCCTACCAGAAAATGCTTCGGGGGCTGGCTCGGCGGCGCCAGGTGGGCGCCGGTGGCGCCGAGGCTGACGGCCGCCGCAAAGCCCGCAGCCCCACGGGCTGTGGGGCCACGCGAGTGGCTGCCAAAGAGCTTTCCAACGAGGCACGGCTTTCCCTCCTGGCTCTTCGGGCGTGGGAGCTGTGGCCAGAGCCGCGGCCCTACCGGAAAATGCTTCGCAGGCTGGCGCGGCGGCGCCACGTGGGTGGCGGTGGCACCGAGGCTGACGGCCGCCGCAAAGCCCGCAGCCCCACGGGCTGTGGGGCCACGCGAGCGGCTGCCAAAGAGGTTTCCAACGAGGCACGGCTTTCCCTCCTGGCTCTTTGGGCGTGGGAGCTGTGGCCAGAGCCGCGGCCCTACCGGAAAATGCTTCGCAGGCTGGCTCGGCGGCGCCAGGTGGGCGCCGGTGGCACCGAGGCTGACGGCCGCCGCAAAGCCCGCAGCCCCACGGGCTGTGGGGCCACGCGAGCGGCTGCCAAAGAGCTTTCCAACGAGGCACGGCTTTCCCTCCTGGCTCTTCGGGCGTGGGAGCTGTGGCCAGAGCCACGGCCCTACCGGAAAATGCTTCGGGGGCTGGCGCGGCGGCGACACGTGGGCGCCGGTGGCGCCGAGGATGACGGCCGCCGCAAAGCCCGCAGCCCCACGGGCTGTGGGGCCACGCGAGCGGCTGCCAAAGAGGTTTCCAACGAGGCACGGCTTTCCCTCCTGGCTCTTCGGGCGTGGGAGCTGTGGCCAGAGCCGCGGCCCTACCGGAAAATGCTTCGCAGGCTGGCTCGGCGGCGCCAGGTGGGCGCCGGTGGCACCAAGGCTGACGGCCGCCGCAAAGCCCGCAGCCCCACGGGCTGTGGGGCCACGCGAGCGGCTGCCAAAGAGCTTTCCAACGAGGCACGGCTTTCCCTCCTGGCTCTTCGGGCGTGGGAGCTGTGGCCAGAGCCGCGGCCCTACCGGAAAATGCTTCGCAGGCTGGCTCGGCGGTGCCACGTGGGCGCCGGTGGCGCCGAGGCTGACGGCCGCCGCAAAGCCCGCAGCCCCACGGGCTGTGGGGCCACGCGAGCGGCTGCCAAAGAGCTTTCCAACGAGGCACGGGCTTTCCCTCCTGGCTCTTCGGGCGTGGGAGCTGTGGCCAGAGCCGCGGCCCTACCGGAAAATGCTTCGGGGGCTGGCTCGGCGGCGCCAGGTGGGCGCCGGTGGCGCCGAGGCTGACGGCCGCCGCAAAGCCCGCAGCCCCACGGGCTGTGGGGCCACGCGAGCGGCTGCCAAAGAGCTTTCCAACGAGGCACGGCTTTCCCTCCTGGCTCTTCGGGCGTGGGAGCTGTGGCCAGAGCCTCGGCCCTACCGGAAAATGCTTCGCAGGCTGGCTCGGCGGCACCAGGTGGGCGCCGGTGGCGCCGAGGCTGACGGCCGCCGCAAAGCCTGCAGCCCCACGGGCTGTGGGGCCACGCGAGCGGCTGCCAAAGAGCTTTGCAACGAGGCACGGATTTCCCTCCTGGCTCTTCGGGCGTGGGAGCTGTGGCCAGAGCCGCGGCCCTACCGGAAAATGCTTCGCAGGCTGGCTCGGCGGCGCCAGGTGGGCGCCGGTGGCGCCGAGGCTGACGGCCACCGCAAAGCCCGCAGCCCCACGGGCTGTGGGGCCACGCGAGTGGCTGCCAAAGAGCTTTCCAACGAGGCACGGCTTTCCCTCCTGGCTCTTCAGGCGTGGGAGCTGTGGCCAGACCCGCGGCCCTACCGGAAAATGCTTCGCAGGCTGGCGCGGCGGCGCCACGTGGGTGGCGGTGGCACCGAGGCTGACGGCCGCCGCAAAGCCCGCAGCCCCACGGGCTGTGGGGCCACGCGAGCGGCTGCCAAAGAGCTTTCCAACGAGGCACGGCTTTCCCTCCTGGCTCTTCGGTCGTGGGAGCTGTGGCCAGAGCCGCGGCCCTACCGGAAAATGCTTCGCAGGCTGGCTCGGCGGCGCCAGGTGGGCGCCGGTGACACCGAGGCTGACGGCCGCCGCAAAGCCCGCAGCCCCACGGGCTGTGGGGCCACGCGAGCGGCTGCCAAAGAGCTTTCCAACGAGGCACGGCTTTCCCTCCTGGCTCTTCGGGCGTGGGAGCTGTGGCCAGACCCGCGGCCCTACTGGAAAATGCTTCTCAGGCTGGCTCGGCGGCGCCAGGTGGGCGCCGGTGGCGCCGAGGCTGACAGCCGCCGGAAAGCCCGCAGCCCCACGGGCTGTGGGGCCACGCGAGCGGCTGCCAAAGAGCTTTCCAACGAGGCACGGCTTTCCCTCCTGGCTCTTCGGGCGTGGGAGCTGTGGCCAGAGCCGCGGCCCTACCGGAAAATGCTTCTCAGGCTGGCTCGGCGGCGCCAGGTGGGCGCCGGTGGCGCCGAGACTGACGGCCACCGCAAAGCCCGCAGCCCCACGGGCTGTGGGGCCACGCGAGCGGCTGCCAAAGAGCTTTCCAACGAGGCACGGCTTTCCCTCCTGGCTCTTCGGGCGTGGGAGCTGTGGCGAGAGCCGCGGCCCTACCGGAAAATGCTTCGCAGGCTGGCTCGGCGGCGCCAGGTGGGCGCCGGTGGCGCCGAGGCTGACGGACGCCGCAAAGCCCGCAGCCCCACGGGCTGTGGGGCCACGCGAGCGGCTGCCAAAGAGCTTTCCAACGAGGCACGGCTTTCCCTCCTGGCTCTTTGGGCGTGGGAGCTGTGGCCAGAGCCGCGGCCCTACCGGAAAATGCTTCGCAGGCTGGCTCGGCGGCGCCAGGTGGGCGCCGGTGGCGCCGAGGCTGACGGCCGCCGCAAAGCCCGCAGCCCCACGGGCTGTGGGGCCACGCGAGCGGCTGCCAAAGAGCTTTCCAACGAGGCACGGCTTTCCCTCCTGGCTCTTCGGGCGTGGGAGCTGTGGCCAGAGACGCGGCCCTACCGGAAAATGCTTCGCAGGCTGGCTCGGCGGCGCCAGGTGGGCGCCGGTGGCGCCGAGGCTGACGGCCGCCGCAAAGCCCGCAGCCCCACGGGCTGTGGGGCCACGCGAGCGGCTGCCAAAGAGCTTTCCAATGAGGCACGGCTTTCCCTCCTGGCTCTTCGGGCGTGGGAGCTGTCGCCAGAGCCGCGGCCCTACCGGAAAATGCTTCGCAGGCTGGCTCGGCGGCGCCAGGTGGGCGCCAGTTTCACCGAGGCTGACGGCCGCCGCAAAGCCCGCAGCCCCACGGGCTGTGGGGCCACGCGAGCGGCTGCCAAAGAGCTTTCCAACGAGGCACGGCTTTCCCTCCTGGCTCTTCGGGCGTGGGAGCTGTGGCCAGAGCCGCAGCCCTACCGGAAAATGCTTCGCAGGCTGGCTCGGAGGCGCCAGGTGGGCGCCGGTGGCGCCGAGACTGACGGCCACCGCAAAGCCCGCAGCCCCACGGGCTGTGGGGCCACGCGAGCGGCTGCCAAAGAGCTTTCCAACGAGGCACGGCTTTCCCTCCTGGCTCTTCGGGCGTGGGAGCTGTGGCGACAGACGCGTCCCTACCGGAAAATGCTTCGCAGGCTGGCTCGGCGGCGCCAGGTGGGCGCCGGTGGCGCCGAGGCTGACGGACGCCGCAAAGCCCGCAGCCCCACGGGCTGTGGGGCCATGCGAGCGGCTGCCAAAGAGCTTTCCAACGAGGCACGGCTTTCCCTCCTGGCTCTTTGGGCGTGGGAGCTGTGGCCAGAGCCGCGGCCCTACCGGAAAATGCTTCGCAGGCTGGCTCGGCGGCGCCAGGTGGGCGCCGGTGGCGCCGAGGCTGACGGCCGCCGCAAAGCCCGCAGCCCCACGGGCTGTGGGGCCACGCGAGCGGCTGCCAAAGAGCTTTCCAACGAGGCACGGCTTTCCCTCCTGGCTCTTCGGGCGTGGGAGCTGTGGCCAGAGCCGCGGCCCTACCGGAAAATGCTTCGCAGGCTGGCACGGCGGCACCACGTGGGCGCCGGTGGCGCCGAGGCTGACGGCCGCCGCAAAGCCCGCAGCCCCACGGGCTGTGGGGCCACGCGAGCGGCTGCCAAAGAGCTTTCCAACGAGGCACGGCTTTCCCTCCTGGCTCTTCGGGCGTGGGAGCTGTGGCCAGAGCCGCGGCCCTACCGGAAAATGCTTCGCAGGCTGGCTCGGCGGCGCCAGGTGGGTGCCGGTGGCGCCGAGGCTGACGGCCGCCGCAAAGCCCGCAGCCCCACGGGCTGTGATGCCACGCGAGCGGCTGCCAAAGAGCTTTCCAACGAGGCACGGCTTTCCCTCCTGGCTCTTTGGGCGTGGGAGCTGTGGCCAGAGCCGCAGCCCTACCGGAAAATGCTTCGCAGGCTGGCTCGGAGGCGCCAGGTGGGCGCCGGTGGCGCCGAGACTGACGGCCACCGCAAAGCCCGCAGCCCCACGGGCTGTGGGGCTACGCGAGCGGCTGCCAAAGAGGTTTCCAACGAGGCACGGCTTTCCCTCCTGGCTCTTTGGGCGTGGGAGCTGTGGCCAGAGCCGCGGCCCTACTGGAAAATGCTTCGCAGGCTGGCTCGGCGCGCCAGGTGGGCGCCGGTGGCGCCGAGGCTGACGGCCGCCGCAAAGCCCGCAGCCCCACGGGCTGTGGGGCCACGCGAGCGGCTGCCAAAGAGCTTTCCAACGAGGCACGGCTTTCCCTCCTGGCTCTTCGGGCGTGGGAGCTGTGGCCAGAGCCGCGGCCCTACCGGAAAATGCTTCGCAGGCTGGCACGGCGGCACCACGTGGGCGCCGGTGGCGCCGAGGCTGACGGCCGCCGCAAAGCCCGCAGCCCCACGGGCTGTGGGGCCACGCGAGCGGCTGCCAAAGAGCTTTCCAACGAGGCACGGCTTTCCCTCCTGGCTCTTCGGGCGTGGGAGCTGTGGCCAGAGCCGCGGCCCTACCGGAAAATGCTTCGCAGGCTGGCTCGGCGGCGCCAGGTGGGCGCCAGTTTCACCGAGGCTGACGGCCGCCGCAAAGCCCGCAGCCCCACAGGCTGTGGGGCCACGCGAGCGGCTGCCAAAGAGCTTTCCAACGAGGCACGGCTTTCCCTCCTGGCTCTTCGGGCGTGGGAGCTGTGGCCAGAGCCGCGGCCCTACCGGAAAATGCTTCGCAGGCTGGCGCGGCGGCGCCACGTGGGCGCCGGTGGCGCCGAGGCTGACGGCCGCCGCAAAGCCCGCAGCCCCACGGGCTGTGGGGCCACGCGAGCGGCTGCCAAAGAGCTTTCCAACGAGGCACGGCTTTCCCTCCTGGCTCTTTGGGCGTGGGAGCTGTGGCCAGAGCCGCGGCCCTACCGGAAAATGCTTCGCAGGCTGGCTCGGCGGCGCCAGGTGGGCGCCAGTGGCGCTGAGGCTGACGGCCGCCGCAAAGCCCGCAGCCCCACGGGCTGTGGGGCCACACGAGCGGCTGCCAAAGAGCTTTCCAACGAGGCACGGCTTTCCCTCCTGGCTCTTCGGGCGTGGGAGCTGTGGCCAGAGCCGCGGCCCTACCGGAAAATGCTTCGGGGGCTGGCGCGGCGGCGACACGTGGGCGCCGGTGGCGCCGAGGCTGACGGCCGCCGCAAAGCCCGCAGCCCCACGGGCTGTGGGGCCACGCGAGCGGCTGCCAAAGAGCTTTCCAACGAGGCACGGCTTTCCCTCCTGGCTCTTCGGGCGTGGGAGCTGTGGCCAGAGCCGCGGCCCTACCGGAAAATGCTTCGCAGGCTGGCTCGGCGGCGCCAGGTGGGCGCCGGTGGCACCAAGGCTGACGGCCGCCGCAAAGCCCGCAGCCCCACGGGCTGTGGGGCCACGCGAGCGGCTGCCAAAGAGCTTTCCAACGAGGCACGGCTTTCCCTCCTGGCTCTTCGGGCGTGGGAGCTGTGGCCAGAGCCGCGGCCCTACCAGAAAATGCTTCGGGGGCTGGCTCGGCGGCGCCAGGTGGGCGCCGGTGGCGCCGAGGCTGACGGCCGCCGCAAAGCCCGCAGCCCCACGGGCTGTGGGGCCACGCGAGTGGCTGCCAAAGAGCTTTCCAACGAGGCACGGCTTTCCCTCCTGGCTCTTCGGGCGTGGGAGCTGTCGCCAGAGCCGCGGCCCTACCGGAAAATGCTTCGGGGGCTGGCGCGGCGGCGACACGTGGGCGCCGGTGGCGCCGAGGCTGACGGCCGCCGCAAAGCCCGCAGCCCCACGGGCTGTGGGGCCACGCGAGCGGCTGCCAAAGAGCTTTCCAACGAGGCACGGCTTTCCCTCCTGGCTCTTCGGGCGTGGGAGCTGTGGCCAGAGCCGCGGCCCTACCGGAAAATGCTTCGCAGGCTGGCTCGGCGGCGCCAGGTGGGCGCCGGTGGCACCAAGGCTGACGGCCGCCGCAAAGCCCGCAGCCCCACGGGCTGTGGGGCCACGCGAGCGGCTGCCAAAGAGCTTTCCAACGAGGCACGGCTTTCCCTCCTGGCTCTTCGGGCGTGGGAGCTGTGGCCAGAGCCGCGGCCCTACCGGAAAATGCTTCGGGGGCTGGCTCGGCGGCGCCAGGTGGGCGCCGGTGGCGCCGAGGCTGACGGCCGCCGCAAAGCCCGCAGCCCCACGGGCTGTGGGGCCACGCGAGTGGCTGCCAAAGAGCTTTCCAACGAGGCATGGCTTTCCCTCCTGGCTCTTCGGGCGTGGGAGCTGTGGCCAGAGCCGCGGCCCTACCGGAAAATGCTTCGCAGGCTGGCTCGGCGGTGCCAGGTGGGCGCCGGTGGCGCCGAGGCTGACGGCCGCCGCAAAGCCCGCAGCCCCACGGGCTGTGGGGCCACGCGAGCGGCTGCCAAAGAGCTTTCCAACGAGGCACGGCTTTCCCTCCTGGCTCTTCGGGCGTGGGAGCTGTGGCCAGAGCCGCGGCCCTACCGGAAAATGCTTCGGGGGCTGGCTCGGCGGCGCCAGGTGGGCGCCGGTGGCGCCGAGGCTGACGGCCGCCGCAAAGCCCGCAGTCCCACGGGCTGTGGGGCCACGCGAGCGGCTGCCAAAGAGCTTTCCAACGAGGCACGGCTTTCCCTCCTGGCTCTTCGGGCGTGGGAGCTGTGGCCAGAGCCGCGGCCCTACCGGAAAATGCTTCGCAGGCTGGCTCGGCGGCACCAGGTGGGCGCCGGTGGCGCCGAGGCTGACGGCCGCCGCAAAGCCTGCAGCCCCACGGGCTGTGGGGCCACGCGAGCGGCTGCCAAAGAGCTTTGCAACGAGGCACGGATTTCCCTCCTGGCTCTTCGGGCGTGGGAGCTGTGGCCAGAGCCGCGGCCCTACCGGAAAATGCTTCGCAGGCTGGCTCGGCGGCGCCAGGTGGGCGCCGGTGGCGCCGAGGCTGACGGCCACCGCAAAGCCCGCAGCCCCACGGGCTGTGGGGCCACGCGAGCGGCTGCCAAAGAGCTTTCCAACGAGGCACGGCTTTCCCTCCTGGCTCTTCAGGCGTGGGAGCTGTGGCCAGAGCCGCGGCCCTACCGGAAAATGCTTCGCAGGCTGGCGCGGCGGCGCCACGTGGGTGGCGGTGGCACCGAGGCTGACGGCCGCCGCAAAGCCCGCAGCCCCACGGGCTGTGGGGCCACGCGAGCGGCTGCCAAAGAGCTTTCCAACGAGGCACGGCTTTCCCTCCTGGCTCTTCGGGCGTGGGAGCTGTGGCCAGAGCCGCGGCCCTACCGGAAAATGCTTCGCAGGCTGGCTCGGCGGCGCCAGGTGGGCGCCGGTGGCGCCGAGGCTGACGGCCACCGCAAAGCCCGCAGCCCCACGGGCTGTGGGGCCACGCGAGCGGCTGCCAAAGAGCTTTCCAACGAGGCACGGCTTTCCCTCCTGGCTCTTCAGGCGTGGGAGCTGTGGCCAGAGCCGCGGCCCTACCGGAAAATGCTTCGCAGGCTGGCTCGGCGGCGCCACGTGGGTGGCGGTGGCACCGAGGCTGACGGCCGCCGCAAAGCCCGCAGCCCCACGGGCTGTGGGGCCACGCGAGCGGCTGCCAAAGAGCTTTCCAACGAGGCACGGCTTTCCCTCCTGGCTCTTCGGGCGTGGGAGCTGTGGCCAGAGCCGCGGCCCTACCGGAAAATGCTTCTCAGGCTGGCTCGGCGGCGCCAGGTGGGCGCCGGTGGCGCCGAGACTGACGGCCACCGCAAAGCCCGCAGCCCCACGGGCTGTGGGGCCACGCGAGCGGCTGCCAAAGAGCTTTCCAACGAGGCACGGCTTTCCCTCCTGGCTCTTCGGGCGTGGGAGCTGTGGCGAGAGACGCGGCCCTACCGGAAAATGCTTCGCAGGCTGGCTCGGCGGCGCCAGGTGGGCGCCGGTGGCGCCGAGGCTGACGGACGCCGCAAAGCCCGCAGCCCCACGGGCTGTGGGGCCACGCGAGCGGCTGCCAAAGAGCTTTCCAACGAGGCACGGCTTTCCCTCCTGGCTCTTTGGGCGTCGGAGCTGTGGCCAGAGCCGCGGCCCTACCGGAAAATGCTTCGCAGGCTGGCTCGGCGGCGCCAGGTGGGCGCCGGTGGCGCCGAGGCTGACGGCCGCCGCAAAGCCCGCAGCCCCACGGGCTGTGGGGCCACGCGAGCGGCTGCCAAAGAGCTTTCCAACGAGGCACGGCTTTCCCTCCTGGCTCTTCGGGCGTGGGAGCTGTGGCCAGAGACGCGGCCCTACCGGAAAATGCTTCGCAGGCTGGCTCGGCGGCGCCAGGTGGGCGCCGGTGGCGCCGAGGCTGACGGCCGCCGCAAAGCCCGCAGCCCCACGGGCTGTGGGGCCACGCGAGCGGCTGCCAAAGAGCTTTCCAACGAGGCACGGCTTTCCCTCCTGGCTCTTCGGGCGTGGGAGCTGTGGCCAGAGCCGCGGCCCTACCGGAAAATGCTTCGCAGGCTGGCTCGGCGGCGCCAGGTGGCCGCCAGTGGCGCTGAGGCTGACGGCCGCCGCAAAGCCCGCAGCCCCACGGGCTGTGGGGCCACACGAGCGGCTGCCAAAGAGCTTTCCAACGAGGCACGGCTTTCCCTCCTGGCTCTTCGGGCGTGGGAGCTGTGGCCAGAGCCGCGGCCCTACCGGAAAATGCTTCGGGGGCTGGCGCGGCGGCGACACGTGGGCGCCGGTGGCGCCAAGGCTGACGGCCGCTGCAAAGCCCGCAGCCCCACGGGCTGTGGGGCCACGCGAGCGGCTGCCAAAGAGCTTTCCAACGAGGCACGGCTTTCCCTCCTGGCTCTTCGGGCGTGGGAGCTGTGGCCAGAGACGCGGCCCTACCGGAAAATGCTTCGCAGGCTGGCTCGGCGGCGCCAGGTGGGCACCGGTGGCACCAAGGCTGACGGCCGCCGCAAAGCCCGCAGCCCCACGGGCTGTGGGGCCACGCGAGCGGCTGCCAAAGAGCTTTCCAACGAGGCACGGCTTTCCCTCCTGGCTCTTCGGGCGTGGGAGCTGTGGCCAGAGCCGCGGCCCTACGGGAAAATGCTTCTCAGGCTGGCTCGGCGGCGCCAGGTGGGCGCCGGTGGCGCCGAGGCTGACGGCCGCCGCAAAGCCCGCAGCCCCACGGGCTGTGGGGCCACGCGAGCGGCTGCCAAAGAGCTTTCCAACAAGGCACGGCTTTCCCTCCTGGCTCTTCGGGCGTGGGAGCTGTGGCCAGAGCCGCGGCCCTACCAGAAAATGCTTCGGGGGCTGGCTCGGCGGCGCCAGGTGGGCGCCGGTGGCGCCGAGGCTGACGGCCGCCGCAAAGCCCGCAGCCCCACGGGCTGTGGGGCCACGCGGGTGGCTGCCAAAGAGCTTTCCAACGAGGCACGGCTTTCCCTCCTGGCTCTTCGGGCGTGGGAGCTGTGGCCAGAGCCGCGGCCCTACCGGAAAATGCTTCGCAGGCTGGCGCGGCGGCGCCACGTGGGTGGCGGTGGCACCGAGGCTGACGGCCGCCGCAAAGCCCGCAGCCCCACGGGCTGTGGGGCCACGCGAGCGGCTGCCAAAGAGGTTTCCAACGAGGCACGGCTTTCCCTCCTGGCTCTTTGGGCGTGGGAGCTGTGGCCAGAGCCGCGGCCCTACCGGAAAATGCTTCGCAGGCTGGCTCGGCGGCGCCAGGTGGGCGCCGGTGGCGCCGAGGCTGACGGCCGCCGCAAAGCCCGCAGCCCCACGGGCTGTGGGGCCACGCGAGCGGCTGCCAAAGAGCTTTCCAACGAGGCACGGCTTTCCCTCCTGGCTCTTCGGGCGTGGGAGCTGTGGCCAGAGCCGCGGCCCTACTGGAAAATGCTTCGGGGGCTGGCGCGGCGGCGACACGTGGGCGCCGGTGGCGCCGAGGCTGACGGCCGCCGCAAAGCCCGCAGCCCCACGGGCTGTGGGGCCACGCGAGCGGCTGCCAAAGAGCTTTCCAACGAGGCACGGCTTTCCCTCCTGGCTCTTCGGGCGTGGGAGCTGTGGCCAGAGCCGCGGCCCTACCGGAAAATGCTTCGCAGGCTGGCTCGGCGGCGCCAGGTGGGCGCCGGTGGCACCAAGGCTGACGGCCGCCGCAAAGCCCGCAGCCCCACGGGCTGTGGGGCCACGCGAGCGGCTGCCAAAGAGCTTTCCAACGAGGCACGGCTTTCCCTCCTGGCTCTTCGGGCGTGGGAGCTGTGGCCAGAGCCGCGGCCCTACCGGAAAATGCTTCGCAGGCTGGCTCGGCGGTGCCAGGTGGGCGCCGGTGGCGCCGAGGCTGACGGCCGCCGCAAAGCCCGCAGCCCCACGGGCTGTGGGGCCACGCGAGCGGCTGCCAAAGAGCTTTCCAACGAGGCACGGCTTTCCCTCCTGGCTCTTCGGGCGTGGGAGCTGTGGCCAGAGCCGCGGCCCTACCGGAAAATGCTTCTCAGGCTGGCTCGGCGGCGCCAGGTGGGCGCCGGTGGCGCCGAGGCTGACGGCCGCCGCAAAGCCCGCAGCCCCACGGGCTGTGGGGCCACACGAGCGGCTGCCAAAGAGCTTTCCAACGAGGCACGGCTTTCCCTCCTGGCTCTTCGGGCGTGGGAGCTGTGGCCAGAGCCGCGGCCCTACCGGAAAATGCTTCGCAGGCTGGCTCGGCGGCACCAGGTGGGCGCCGGTGGCGCCGAGGCTGACGGCCGCCGCAAAGCCTGCAGCCCCACGGGCTGTGGGGCCACGCGAGCGGCTGCCAAAGAGCTTTGCAACGAGGCACGGATTTCCCTCCTGGCTCTTCGGGCGTGGGAGCTGTGGCCAGAGCCGCGGCCCTACCGGAAAATGCTTCTCAGGCTGGCTCGGCGGCGCCAGGTGGGCGCCGGTGGCGCCGAGACTGACGGCCACCGCAAAGCCCGCAGCCCCACGGGCTGTGGGGCCACGCGAGCGGCTGCCAAAGAGCTTTCCAACAAGGCACGGCTTTCCCTCCTGGCTCTTCGGGCGTGGGAGCTGTGGCGAGAGACGCGGCCCTACCGGAAAATGCTTCGCAGGCTGGCTCGGCGGCGCCAGGTGGGCGGCGGTGGCGCCGAGGCTGACGGCCGCCGCAAAGCCCGCAGCCCCACGGGCTGTGGGGCCACGCGAGCGGCTGCCAAAGAGCTTTCCAACGAGGCACGGCTTTCCCTCCTGGCTCTTTGGGCGTGGGAGCTGTGGCCAGAGCCGCGGCCCTACCGGAAAATGCTTCGCAGGCTGGCTCGGCGGCGCCAGGTGGGCGCCGGTGGCGCCGAGGCTGACGGCCGCCGCAAAGCCCGCAGCCCCACGGGCTGTGGGGCCACGCGAGCGGCTGCCAAAGAGCTTTCCAACGAGGCACGGCTTTCCCTCCTGGCTCTTCGGGCGTGGGAGCTGTGGCCAGAGCCGCGGCCCTACCGGAAAATGCTTCGCAGGCTGGCTCGGCGGCGCCAGGTGGGCGCCGGTGGCGCCGAGGCTGACGGCCGCCGCAAAGCCCGCAGCCCCACGGGCTGTGGGGCCACGCGAGCGGCTGCCAAAGAGCTTTCCAACGAGGCACGGCTTTCCCTCCTGGCTCTTCGGGCATGGGAGCTGTCGCCAGAGCCGCGGCCCTACCGGAAAATGCTTCGCAGGCTGGCTCGGCGGCGCCAGGTGGGCGCCAGTTTCACCGAGGCTGACGGCCGCCGCAAAGCCCGCAGCCCCACAGGCTGTGGGGCCACGCGAGCGGCTGCCAAAGAGCTTTCCAACGAGGCACGGCTTTCCCTCCTGGCTCTTTGGGCGTGGGAGCTGTGGCCAGAGCCGCGGCCCTACCGGAAAATGCTTCGCAGGCTGGCGCGGCGGCGCCACGTGGGCGCCGGTGGCGCCGAGGCTGACGGCCGCCGCAAAGCCCGCAGCCCCACGGGCTGTGGGGCCACGCGAGCGGCTGCCAAAGAGCTTTCCAACGAGGCACGGCTTTCCCTCCTGGCTCTTCGGGCGTGGGAGCTGTGGCCAGAGCCGCGGCCCTACCGGAAAATGCTTCGGGGGCTGGCGCGGCGGCGACACGTGGGCGCCGGTGGCGCCGAGGCTGACGGCCGCCGCAAAGCCCGCAGCCCCACGGGCTGTGGGGCCACGCGAGCGGCTGCCAAAGAGCTTTCCAACGAGGCACGGCTTTCCCTCCTGGCTCTTCGGGCGTGGGAGCTGTGGCCAGAGCCGCGGCCCTACCGGAAAATGCTTCTCAGGCTGGCTCGGCGGCGCCAGGTGGGCGCCGGTGGCGCCGAGGCTGACGGCCGCCGCAAAGCCCGCAGCCCCACGGGCTGTGGGGCCACGCGAGCGGCTGCCAAAGAGGTTTCCAACGAGGCACGGCTTTCCCTCCTGGCTCTTCGGGCGTGGGAGCTGTGGCCAGAGCCGCGGCCCTACCGGAAAATGCTTCGCAGGCTGGCTCGGCGGCGCCAGGTGGGCGCCGGTGGCGCCGAGGCTGACGGCCGCCGCAAAGCCCGCAGCCCCACGGGCTGTGGGGCCACGCGAGCGGCTGCCAAAGAGCTTTCCAACGAGGCACGGCTTTCCCTCCTGGCTCTTCGGGCGTGGGAGCTGTGGCCAGAGCCGCGGCCCTACCGGAAAATGCTTCGGGGGCTGGCGCGGCGGCGACACGTGGGCGCCGGTGGCGCCGAGGCTGACGGCCGCCGCAAAGCCCGCAGCCCCACGGGCTGTGGGGCCACGCGAGCGGCTGCCAAAGAGCTTTCCAACGAGGCACGGCTTTCCCTCCTGGCTCTTCGGGCGTGGGAGCTGTGGCCAGAGCCGCGGCCCTACCGGAAAATGCTTCGCAGGCTGGCTCGGCGGCGCCAGGTGGGCGCCGGTGGCACCAAGGCTGACGGCCGCCGCAAAGCCCGCAGCCCCACGGGCTGTGGGGCCACGCGAGCGGCTGCCAAAGAGCTTTCCAACGAGGCACGGCTTTCCCTCCTGGCTCTTCGGGCGTGGGAGCTGTGGCCAGAGCCGCGGCCCTACCGGAAAATGCTTCGCAGGCTGGCTCGGCGGTGCCAGGTGGGCGCCGGTGGCGCCGAGGCTGACGGCCGCCGCAAAGCCCGCAGCCCCACGGGCTGTGGGGCCACGCGAGCGGCTGCCAAAGAGCTTTCCAACGAGGCACGGCTTTCCCTCCTGGCTCTTCGGGCGTGGGAGCTGTGGCCAGAGCCGCGGCCCTACCGGAAAATGCTTCGGGGGCTGGCTCGGCGGCGCCAGGTGGGCGCCGGTGGCGCCGAGGCTGACGGCCGCCGCAAAGCCCGCAGCCCCACGGGCTGTGGGGCCACGCGAGCGGCTGCCAAAGAGCTTTCCAACGAGGCACGGCTTTCCCTCCTGGCTCTTCGGGCGTGGGAGCTGTGGCCAGAGCCGCGGCCCTACCGGAAAATGCTTCGGGGGCTGGCTCGGCGGCACCAGGTGGGCGCCGGTGGCGCCGAGGCTGACGGCCGCCGCAAAGCCTGCAGCCCCACGGGCTGTGGGGCCACGCGAGCGGCTGCCAAAGAGCTTTGCAACGAGGCACGGATTTCCCTCCTGGCTCTTCGGGCGTGGGAGCTGTGGCCAGAGCCGCGGCCCTACCGGAAAATGCTTCGCAGGCTGGCTCGGCGGCGCCAGGTGGGCGCCGGTGGCGCCGAGGCTGACGGCCACCGCAAAGCCCGCAGCCCCACGGGCTGTGGGGCCACGCGAGCGGCTGCCAAAGAGCTTTCCAACGAGGCATGGCTTTCCCTCCTGGCTCTTCAGGCGTGGGAGCTGTGGCCAGAGCCGCGGCCCTACCGGAAAATGCTTCGCAGGCTGGCTCGGCGGCGCCAGGTGGGCGCCGGTGACACCGAGGCTGACGGCCGCCGCAAAGCCCGCAGCCCCACGGGCTGTGGGGCCACGCGAGCGGCTGCCAAAGAGCTTTCCAACGAGGCACGGCTTTCCCTCCTGGCTCTTCGGGCGTGGGAGCTGTGGCCAGACCCGCGGCCCTACTGGAAAATGCTTCGGGGGCAGGCGCGGCGGCGCCAGGTGGGCGCCGGTGGCGCCGAGGCTGACAGCCGCCGGAAAGCCCGCAGCCCCACGGGCTGTGGGGCCACGCGAGCGGCTGCCAAAGAGCTTTCCAACGAGGCACGGCTTTCCCTCCTGGCTCTTCGGGCGTGGGAGCTGTGGACAGAGCCGCAGCCCTACCGGAAAATGCTTCGCAGGCTGGCTCGGAGGCGCCAGGTGGGCGCCGGTGGCGCCGAGACTGACGGCCACCGCAAAGCCCGCAGCCCCACGGGCTGTGGGGCCACGCGAGCGGCTGCCAAAGAGCTTTCCAACGAGGCACGGCTTTCCCTCCTGGCTCTTCGGGCGTGGGAGCTGTGGCGAGAGACGCGGCCCTACCGGAAAATGCTTCGCAGGCTGGCTCGGCGGCGCCAGGTGGGCGCCGGTGGCGCCGAGGCTGACGGACGCCGCAAAGCCCGCAGCCCCACGGGCTGTGGGGCCACGCGAGCGGCTGCCAAAGAGCTTTCCAACGAGGCACGGCTTTCCCTCCTGGCTCTTTGGGCGTGGGAGCTGTGGCCAGAGCCGCGGCCCTACCGGAAAATGCTTCGCAGGCTGGCACGGCGGCACCACGTGGGCGCCGGTGGCGCCGAGGCTGACGGCCGCCGCAAAGCCCGCAGCCCCACGGGCTGTGGGGCCACGCGAGCGGCTGCCAAAGAGCTTTCCAACGAGGCACGGCTTTCCCTCCTGGCTCTTCGGGCGTGGGAGCTGTGGCCAGAGCCGCGGCCCTACCGGAAAATGCTTCGCAGGCTGGCACGGCGGCACCACGTGGGCGCCGGTGGCGCCGAGGCTGACGGCCGCCGCAAAGCCCGCAGCCCCACGGGCTGTGGGGCCACGCGAGCGGCTGCCAAAGAGCTTTCCAACGAGGCACGGCTTTCCCTCCTGGCTCTTCGGGCGTGGGAGCTGTGGCCAGAGCCGCAGCCCTACCGGAAAATGCTTCGCAGGCTGGCTCGGCGGCGCCAGGTGGGTGCCGGTGGCGCCGAGACTGACGGCCACCGCAAAGCCCGCAGCCCCACGGGCTGTGATGCCACGCGAGCGGCTGCCAAAGAGCTTTCCAACGAGGCACGGCTTTCCCTCCTGGCTCTTCGGGCGTGGGAGCTGTCGCCAGAGCCGCGGCCCTACCGGAAAATTCTTCGCAGGCTGGCACGGCGGCACCACGTGGGCGCCGGTGGTGCCGAGGCTGACGGCCGCCGCAAAGCCCGCAGCCCCACGGGCTGTGGGGCCACACGCGCGGCTGCCAAAGAGCTTTCCAACAAGGCACGGCTTTCCCTCCTGGCTCTTCGGGCGTGGGAGCTGTGGCCAGAGCCGCGGCCCTACCGGAAAATGCTTCGCAGGCTGGCTCGGCGGCGCCAGGTGGGCGCCGGTGGCGCCGAGGCTGACGGCCGCCGCAAAGCCCGCAGCCCCACGGGCTGTGGGGCCACGCGAGCGGCTGCCAAAGAGCTTTCCAACGAGGCACGGCTTTCCCTCCTGGCTCTTCGGGCGTGGGAGCTGTGGCCAGAGCCGCGGCCCTACCGGAAAATGCTTCGCAGGCTGGCTCGGCGGCGCCAGGTGGGCGCCGGTGGCGCCGAGGCTGACGGCCGCCGCAAAGCCCGCAGCCCCACGGGCTGTGGGGCCACGCGAGCGGCTGCCAAAGAGCTTTCCAACGAGGCACGGCTTTCCCTCCTGGCTCTTCGGGCGTGGGAGCTGTCGCCAGAGCCGCGGCCCTACCGGAAAATGCTTCGCAGGCTGGCTCGGCGGCGCCAGGTGGGCGCCAGTTTCACCGAGGCTGACGGCCGCCGCAAAGCCCGCAGCCCCACGGGCTGTGGGGCCACGCGAGCGGCTGCCAAAGAGCTTTCCAACGAGGCACGGCTTTCCCTCCTGGCTCTTCGGGCGTGGGAGCTGTGGCCAGAGCCGCGGCCCTACCGGAAAATGCTTCGCAGGCTGGCTCGGCGGCGCCACGTGGGCGCCGGTGGCGCCGAGGCTGACGGCCGCCGCAAAGCCCGCAGCCCCACGGGCTGTGGGGCCACGCGAGCGGCTGCCAAAGAGCTTTCCAACGAGGCACGGCTTTCCCTCCTGGCTCTTCGGGCGTGGGAGCTGTGGCCAGAGCCGCGGCCCTACCGGAAAATGCTTCGCAGGCTGGCTCGGAGGCGCCAGGTGGGCGCCGGTGGCGCCGAGGCTGACGGCCGCCGCAAAGCCCGCAGCCCCACGGGCTGTGATGCCACGCGAGCGGCTGCCAAAGAGCTTTCCAACGAGGCACGGCTTTCCCTCCTGGCTCTTCGGGCGTGGGAGCTGTGGCCAGAGCCGCGGCCCTACCGGAAAATGCTTCGCAGGCTGGCACGGCGGCACCACGTGGGCGGCGGTGGTGCCGAGGCTGACGGCCGCCGCAAAGCCCGCAGCCCCACGGGCTGTGGGGCCACACGCGCGGCTGCCAAAGAGCTTTCCAACAAGGCACGGCTTTCCCTCCTGGCTCTTCGGGCGTGGGAGCTGTGGCCAGAGCCGCGGCCCTACCGGAAAATGCTTCGCAGGCTGGCTCGGCGGCGCCAGGTGGGCGCCGGTGGCGCCGAGGCTGACGGCCGCCGCAAAGCCCGCAGCCCCACGGGCTGTGGGGCCACGCGAGCGGCTGCCAAAGAGCTTTCCAACGAGGCACGGCTTTCCCTCCTGGCTCTTCGGGCGTGGGAGCTGTGGCCAGAGCCGCGGCCCTACCGGAAAATGCTTCGCAGGCTGGCTCGGCGGCGCCAGGTGGGCGCCGGTGGCGCCGAGGCTGACGGCCGCCGCAAAGCCCGCAGCCCCACGGGCTGTGGGGCCACGCGAGCGGCTGCCAAAGAGCTTTCCAACGAGGCACGGCTTTCCCTCCTGGCTCTTCGGGCGTGGGAGCTGTCGCCAGAGCCGCGGCCCTACCGGAAAATGCTTCGCAGGCTGGCTCGGCGGCGCCAGGTGGGCGCCAGTTTCACCGAGGCTGACGGCCGCCGCAAAGCCCGCAGCCCCACGGGCTGTGGGGCCACGCGAGCGGCTGCCAAAGAGCTTTCCAACGAGGCACGGCTTTCCCTCCTGGCTCTTCGGGCGTGGGAGCTGTGGCCAGAGCCGCGGCCCTACCGGAAAATGCTTCGCAGGCTGGCTCGGCGGCGCCACGTGGGCGCCGGTGGCGCCGAGGCTGACGGCCGCCGCAAAGCCCGCAGCCCCACGGGCTGTGGGGCCACGCGAGCGGCTGCCAAAGAGCTTTCCAACGAGGCACGGCTTTCCCTCCTGGCTCTTCGGGCGTGGGAGCTGTGGCCAGAGACGCGGCCCTACCGGAAAATGCTTCGGGGGCTGGCGCGGCGGCGACACGTGGGCGCCGGTGGCGCCGAGGCTGACGGCCGCCGCAAAGCCCGCAGCCCCACGGGCTGTGGGGCCACGCGAGCGGCTGCCAAAGAGCTTTCCAACGAGGCACGGCTTTCCCTCCTGGCTCTTCGGGCGTGGGAGCTGTGGCCAGAGCCGTGGCCCTACCGGAAAATGCTTCGCAGGCTGGCTCGTCGGCGCCAGGTGGGCGCCGGTGTCACCAAGGCTGACGGCCGCCGCAAAGCCCGCAGCCCCACGGGCTGTGGGGCCACGCGAGCGGCTGCCAAAGAGCTTTCCAACGAGGCACGGCTTTCCCTCCTGGCTCTTCGGGCGTGGGAGCTGTGGCCAGAGCCGCGGCCCTACCGGAAAATGCTTCGCAGGCTGGCTCGGCGGCGCCAGGTGGGCGCCGGTGGCGCCGAGGCTGACGGCCGCCGCAAAGCCCGCAGCCCCACGGGCTGTGGGGCCACGCGAGCGGCTGCCAAAGAGCTTTCCAACGAGGCACGGCTTTCCCTCCTGGCTCTTCGGGCGTGGGAGCTGTGGCCAGAGCCGCGGCCCTACCGGAAAATGCTTCGGGGGCTGGCTCGGCGGCGCCAGGTGGGCGCCGGTGGCACCGAGGCTGACGGCCGCCGCAAAGCCCGCAGCCCCACGGGCTGTGGGGCCACGCGAGCGGCTGCCAAAGAGCTTTCCAACGAGGCACGGCTTTCCCTCCTGGCTCTTCGGGCGTGGGAGCTGTGGCCAGAGCCGCAGCCCTACCGGAAAATGCTTCGGGGGCTGGCTCGGCGGCGCCAGGTGGGCGCCGGTGGCGCCGAGGCTGACGGCCGCCGCAAAGCCCGCAGCCCCACGGGCTGTGGGGCCACGCGAGCGGCTGCCAAAGAGCTTTCCAACGAGGCACGGCTTTCCCTCCTTGGTCTTCGGGCGTGGGAGCTGTGGCCAGAGACGCGGCCCTACCGGAAAATGCTTCGGGGGCTGGCGCGGCGGCGCCAGGTGGGCGCCGGTGGCGCCGAGGCTGACGGCCGCCGCAAAGCCCGCAGCCCCACGGGCTGTGGGGCCACGCGAGCGGCTGCCAAAGAGCTTTCCAACGAGGCACGGCTTTCCCTCCTGGCTCTTCGGGCGTGGGAGCTGTGGCCAGAGACGCGGCCCTACCGGAAAATGCTTCGCAGGCTGGCTCGTCGGCGCCAGGTGGGCGCCGGTGTCACCAAGGCTGACGGCCGCCGCAAAGCCCGCAGCCCCACGGGCTGTGGGGCCACGCGAGCGGCTGCCAAAGAGCTTTCCAACGAGGCACGGCTTTCCCTCCTGGCTCTTCGGGCGTGGGAGCTGTGGCCAGAGCCGCGGCCCTACCGGAAAATGCTTCGCAGGCTGGCTCGGCGGCGCCAGGTGGGCGCCGGTGGCGCCGAGGCTGACGGCCGCCGCAAAGCCCGCAGCCCCACGGGCTGTGGGGCCACGCGAGCGGCTGCCAAAGAGCTTTCCAACGAGGCACGGCTTTCCCTCCTGGCTCTTCGGGCGTGGGAGCTGTGGCCAGAGCCGCGGCCCTACCGGAAAATGCTTCGGGGGCTGGCTCGGCGGCGCCACGTGGGCGGCGGTGGCGCCGAGGCTGACGGCCGCCGCAAAGCCCGCAGCCCCACGGGCTGTGGGGCCACGCGAGCGGCTGCCAAAGAGCTTTCCAACGAGGCACGGCTTTCCCTCCTGGCTCTTCGGGCGTGGGAGCTGTGGCCAGAGCCGCGGCCCTACCGGAAAATGCTTCGCAGGCTGGCTCGGCGGCGCCAGGTGGGCGCCGGTGGCGCCGAGGCTGACGGCCGCCGCAAAGCCCGCAGCCCCACGGGCTGTGGGGCCACACGAGCGGCTGCCAAAGAGCTTTCCAACGAGGCACGGCTTTCCCTCCTGGCTCTTCGGGCGTGGGAGCTGTGGCCAGAGACGTGGCCCTACCGGAAAATGCTTCGCAGGCTGGCACGGCGGCACCACGTGGGCGCCGGTGGCGCCGAGGCTGATGGCCGCCGCAAAGCCCGCAGCCCCACGGGCTGTGGGGCCACGCGAGCGGCTGCCAAAGAGCTTTCCAACGAGGCACGGCTTTCCCTCCTGGCTCTTCGGGCGTGGGAGCTGTGGCCAGAGCCGCGGCCCTACCGGAAAATGCTTCGCAGGCTGGCTCGGCAGAGCCAGGTGGGCGGCGGTGGCGCCGAGGTTGACGGCCGCCGCAAAGCCCGCAGCCCCACGGGCTGTGGGGCCACGTGAGTGGCTGCCAAAGAGCTTTCCAACGAGGCACGGCTTTCCCTCCTGGCTCTTCGGGCGTGGGAGCTGTGGCCAGAGCCGCGGCCCTACCGGAAAATGCTTCGCAGGCTGGCTCGGCGGCGCCAGGTGGGCGCCGGTTTCGCCGAGGCTGACAGCCGCCGCAAATCCCGCAGCCCCACGGGCTGTGGGGCCACGCGAGCGGCTGCCAAAGAGCTTTCCAACGAGGCACGGCTTTCCCTCCTGGCTCTTCGGGCGTGGGAGCTGTGGCCAGAGCCGCGGCCCTACCGGAAAATGCTTCGCAGGCTGGCTCGGCGGCGACACGTGGGCGCCGGTGGCGCCGAGGCTGACGGACGCCGCAAAGCCCGCAGCCCCACGGGCTGTGGGGCCACACGAGCGGCTGCGAAAGAGCTTTCCAACGAGGCACGGCTTTCCCTCCTGGCTCTTCGGGCGTGGGAGCTGTGGCCAGAGCCGCGGCCCTACCGGAAAATGCTTCGCAGGCTGGCACGGCGGCACCACGTGGGCGCCGGTGGCGCCGAGGCTGATGGCCGCCGCAAAGCCCGCAGCCCCACGGGCTGTGGGGCCACACGAGCGGCTGCCAAAGAGCTTTCCAACGAGGCACGGCTTTCCCTCCTGGCTCTTCGGGCGTGGGAGCTGTGGCCAGAGCCGCGGCCCTACCGGAAAATGCTTCGCAGGCTGGCTCGGCGGCGCCAGGTGGGCGCCGGTGGCGCCGAGGCTGTCGGCCTCCGCAAAGCCCACAGCCCCACGGGCTGCGGGGCCACGCGAGCGGCTGCCAAAGAGCTTTCCAACGAGGCACGGCTTTCCCTCCTGGCTCTTCGGGCGTGGGAGCTGTGGCCAGAGCCGCGGCCCTACCGGAAAATGCTTCGCAGGCTGGCTCGGCGGCACCACGTGGGCGCCGGTGGCGCCGAGGCTGACGGCCGCCGCAAAGCCCGCAGCCCCACGGGCTGTGGGGCCACGCGAGCGGCTGCCAAAGAGCTTTCCAACGAGGCACGGCTTTCCCTCCTGGCTCTTCGGGCCTGGGAGCTGTCGCCAGAGCCGCGTCCCTACCGGAAAATGCTTCGCAGGCTGGCTCGGCGGCACCAGGTGGGCGCCGGTGGCGCCGAGGCTGACGGCCGCCGCAAAGCCCGCAGCCCCACGGGCTGTGGGGCCACGCGAGCGGCTGCCAAAGAGCTTTCCAATGAGGCACGGCTTTCCCTCCTGGCTCTTCGGGCGTGGGAGCTGTGGCCAGAGACGCGGCCCTACCGGAAAATGCTTCGCAGGCTGGCTCGGCGGCGCCAGGTGGGCGCCGGTGGCACCGAGGCTGACGGCCGCCGCAAAGCCCGCAGCCCCACGGGCTGTGGGGCCACGCGAGCGGCTGCCAAAGAGCTTTCCAACGAGGCACGGCTTTCCCTCCTGGCTCTTCGGGCGTGGGAGCTGTGGCCAGAGCCGCGGCCCTACCGGAAAATGCTTCGCAGGCTGGCTCGGCGGCGCCACGTGGGTGGCGGTGGCGCCGAGGCTGACGGTCGCCGCAAAGCCCGCAGCCCCACGGGCTGTGGGGCCACGCGAGCGGCTGCCAAAGAGCTTTCCAACGAGGCACGGCTTTCCCTCCTGGCTCTTCGGGCGTGGGAGCTGTGGCCAGAGCCGCGGCCCTACCGGAAAATGCTTCGCAGGCTGGCTCGGCAGCGCCAGGTGGGCGCCGGTGGCGCCGAGGCTGACGGCCGCCGCAAAGCCCGCAGCCCCACGGGCTGTGGGGCCACGCGAGTGGCTGCCAAAGAGCTTTCCAACGAGGCACGGCTTTCCCTCCTGGCTCTTCGGGCGTGGGAGCTGTCGCCAGAGCCGCGGCCCTACCGGAAAATGCTTCGCAGGCTGGCTCGGCGGCGCCAGGTGGGCGCCGGTTTCGCCGAGGCTGACGGCCGCCGCAAAGCCCGCAGCCCCACGGGCTGTGGGGCCACGCGAGCGGCTGCCAAAGAGCTTTCCAACGAGGCACGGCTTTCCCTCCTGGCTCTTCGGGCGTGGGAGCTGTGGCCAGAGCCGCAGCCCTACCGGAAAATGCTTCGGGGGCTGGCTCGGCGGCGCCAGGTGGGCGGCGGTGGCGCCGAGGCTGACGGCCGCCGCAAAGCCCGCAGCCCCACGGGCTGTGGGGCCACGCGAGCGGCTGCCAAAGAGCTTTCCAACGAGGCACGGCTTTCCCTCCTGGCTCTTCGGGCGTGGGAGCTGTGGCCAGAGACGCGGCCCTACCGGAAAATGCTTCGGGGGCTGGCGCGGCGGCGCCAGGTGGGCGCCGGTGGCGCCGAGGCTGACGGCCGCAGCAAAGCCCGCAGCCCCACGGGCTGTGGGGCCACGCGAGCGGCTGCCAAAGAGCTTTCCAACGAGGCACGGCTTTCCCTCCTGGCTCTTCGGGCGTGGGAGCTGTGGCCAGAGACGCGGCCCTACCGGAAAATGCTTCGCAGGCTGGCTCGTCGGCGCCAGGTGGGCGCCGGTGTCACCAAGGCTGACGGCCGCCGCAAAGCCCGCAGCCCCACGGGCTGTGGGGCCACGCGAGCGGCTGCCAAAGAGCTTTCCAACGAGGCACGGCTTTCCCTCCTGGCTCTTCGGGCGTGGGAGCTGTGGCCAGAGCCGCGTCCCTACCGGAAAATGCTTCGCAGGCTGGCTCGGCGGCGCCAGGTGGGCGCCGGTGGCGCCGAGGCTGACGGCCGCCGCAAAGCCCGCAGCCCCACGGGCTGTGGGGCCACGCGAGCGGCTGCCAAAGAGCTTTCCAACGAGGCACGGCTTTCCCTCCTGGCTCTTCGGGCGTGGGAGCTGTGGCCAGAGCCGCGGCCCTACCGGAAAATGCTTCGGGGGCTGGCTCGGCGGCGCCACGTGGGCGGCGGTGGCGCCGAGGCTGACGGCCGCCGCAAAGCCCGCAGCCCCACGGGCTGTGGGGCCACGCGAGCGGCTGCCAAAGAGCTTTCCAACGAGGCACGGCTTTCCCTCCTGGCTCTTCGGGCGTGGGAGCTGTGGCCAGAGCCGCGGCCCTACCGGAAAATGCTTCGCAGGCTGGCTCGGCGGGGCCACGTGGGCGCCGGTGGCGCCGAGGCTGACGGCCACCGCAAAGCCCGCAGCCCCACGGGCTGTGGGGCCACGCGAGCGGCTGCCAAAGAGCTTTCCAACGAGGCACGGCTTTCCCTCCTGGCTCTTCAGGCGTGGGAGCTGTGGCCAGAGCCGTGGCCCTACCGGAAAATGCTTCGCAGGCTGGCACGGCGGCGCCAGGTGGGCGCCAGTGGCGCCGAGGCTGACGGCCGCCGCAAAGCCCGCAGCCCCACGGGCTGTGGGGCCACGCGAGCGGCCGCCAAAGAGCTTTCCAACGAGGCACGGCTTTCCCTCCTGGCTCTTCGGGCGTGGGAGCTGTGGCCAGAGCCACGGCCCTACCGGAAAATGCTTTGCAGGCTGGCTCGGCGGCGCCACGTGGTCGGCGGTGGTGCCGAGGCTGACCGCCGCCGCAAAGCCCGCAGCCCCACGGGCTGTGGGGCCACGCGAGCGGCTGCCAAAGAGCTTTCCAACGAGGCACGGCTTTCCCTCCTGGCTCTTCGGGCGTGGGAGCTGTGGCCAGAGCCGCGGCCCTACCGGAAAATGCTTCGCAGGCTGGCTCGGCGGCGCCAGGTGGGCGGCGGTGGCGCCGAGGCTGACGGCCGCCGCAAAGCCCGCAGCCCCACGGGCTGTGGGGCCACATGAGCAGCTGCCAAAGAGCTTTCCAACGAGGCACGGCTTTCCCTCCTGGCTCTTCGGGCGTGGGAGCTGTGGCCAGAGCCGCGGCCCTACCGGAAAATGCTTCGGGGGCTGGCGCGGCGGCGACACGTGGGCGGCGGTGGCGCCGAGGCTGACGGCCGCCGCAAAGCCCGCAGCCCCACGGGCTGTGGGGCCACGCGAGCGGCTGCCAAAGAGCTTTCCAACGAGGCACGGATTTCCCTCCTGGCTCTTCGGGCGTGGGAGCTGTGGCCAGAGCCGCGTCCCTACCGGAAAATGCTTCGCAGGCTGGCTCGGCGGCGCCAGGTGGGCGGCGGTGGCGCCGAGGCTGACGGCCGCCGCAAAGCCCGCAGCCCCACGGGCTGTGGGGCCACGCGAGCGGCTGCCAAAGAGCTTTCCAATGAGGCACGGCTTTCCCTCCTGGCTCTTCGGGCGTGGGAGCTGTGGCCAGAGACGCGGCCCTACCGGAAAATGCTTCGCAGGCTGGCTCGGCGGCGCCAGGTGGGCGCCGGTGGCGCCGAGGCTGACGGCCGCCGCAAAGCCCGCAGCCCCACGGGCTGTGGGGCCACGCGAGCGGCTGCCAAAGAGCTTTCCAACGAGGCACGGCTTTCCCTCCTGGCTCTTCGGGCGTGGGAGCTGTCGCCAGAGCCGCGGCCCTACCGGAAAATGCTTCGCAGGCTGGCTCGGCGGCGCCAGGTGGGCGGCGGTTTCGCCGAGGCTGACGGCCGCCGCAAAGCCCGCAGCCCCACGGGCTGTGGGGCCACGCGAGCGGCTGCCAAAGAGCTTTCCAACGAGGCACGGCTTTCCCTCCTGGCTCTTCGGGCGTGGGAGCTGTGGCCAGAGCCGCGGCCCTACCGGAAAATGCTTCGCAGGCTGGCGCGGCGGCACCACATGGGCGGCGGTGGCGCCGAGGCTGACGGCCGCCGCAAAGCCCGCAGCCCCACGGGCTGTGGGGCCACGCGAGCGGCTGCCAAAGAGCTTTCCAACGAGGCACGGCTTTCCCTCCTGGCTCTTTGGGCGTGGGAGCTGTGGCCAGAGCCGCGGCCCTACCGGAAAATGCTTCGCAGGCTGGCTCGGCGGCGCCAGATGGGCGCCGGTGGCGCTGAGGCTGACGGCCGCCGCAAAGCCCGCAGCCCCACGGGCTGTGGGGCCACACGAGCGGCTGCCAAAGAGCTTTCCAATGAGGCACGGCTTTCCCTCCTGGCTCTTTGGGCGTGGGAGCTGTGGCCAGAGCTGCGGCCCTACCGGAAAATGCTTCGCAGGCTGGCTCGGCGGCGCCAGGTGGGCGCCGGTGGCACCAAGGCTGACGGCCGCCGCAAAGCCCGCAGCCCAACGGGCTGTGGGGCCACGCGAGCGGCTGCCAAAGAGCTTTCCAACGAGGCACGGCTTTCCCTCCTGGCTCTTCGGGCGTGGGAGCTGTGGCCAGAGCCGCGGCCCTACCGGAAAATGCTTCGCAGGCTGGCTCGGCGGCGCCAGGTGGGCGCCGTTGGCGCCGAGGCTGACGGCCGCCGCAAAGCCCGCAGCCCCACGGGCTGTGGGGCCACGCGAGCGGCTGCCAAAGAGCTTTCCAACGAGGCACGGCTTTCCCTCCTGGCTCTTCGGGCGTGGGAGCTGTGGCCAGAGCCGCGGCCCTACCGGAAAATGCTTCGCAGGCTGGCTCAGCGGCGCCAGGTGGGCGCCGGTGGCGCCGAGGCTGACGGCCGCCGCAAAGCCCGCAGCCCCACGGGCTGTGGGGCCACGCGAGCGGCTGCCAAAGAGCTTTCCAACGAGGCACGGCTTTCCCTCCTGGCTCTTCGGGCGTGGGAGCTGTGGCCAGAGCCGCGGCCCTACCGGAAAATGCTTCGCAGGCTGGCTCGGCGGCGCCACGTGGGCGCCGGTGGCGCCGAGGCTGACGGCCGCCGCAAAGCCCGCAGCCCCACGGGCTGTGGGGCCACACGAGCGGCTGCCAAAGAGCTTTCCAACGAGGCACGGCTTTCCCTCCTGGCTCTTCGGGCGTGGGAGCTGTGGCCAGAGACGTGGCCCTACCGGAAAATGCTTCGCAGGCTGGCACGGCGGCACCACGTGGGCGCCGGTGGCGCCGAGGCTGATGGCCGCCGCAAAGCCCGCAGCCCCACGGGCTGTGGGGCCACGCGAGCGGCTGCCAAAGAGCTTTCCAACGAGGCACGGCTTTCCCTCCTGGCTCTTCGGGCGTGGGAGCTGTCGCCAGAGTCGCGGCCCTACCGGAAAATGCTTCGCAGGCTGGCTCGGCAGAGCCAGGTGGGCGGCGGTGGCGCCGAGGTTGACGGCCGCCGCAAAGCCCGCAGCCCCACGGGCTGTGGGGCCACGCGAGTGGCTGCCAAAGAGCTTTCCAACGAGGCACGGCTTTCCCTCCTGGCTCTTCGGGCGTGGGAGCTGTGGCCAGAGCCGCGGCCCTACCGGAAAATGCTTCGCAGGCTGGCTCGGCGGCGCCAGGTGGGCGCCGGTTTCGCCGAGGCTGACGGCCGCCGCAAATCCCGCAGCCCCACGGGCTGTGGGGCCACGCGAGCGGCTGCCAAAGAGCTTTCCAACGAGGCACGGCTTTCCCTCCTGGCTCTTCGGGCGTGGGAGCTGTGGCCAGAGCCGCGGCCCTACCGGAAAATGCTTCGCAGGCTGGCTCGGCGGCGCCAGGTGGGCGCCGGTGGCGCCGAGGCTGACGGACGCCGCAAAGCCCGCAGCCCCACGGGCTGTGGGGCCACGCGAGCGGCTGCCAAAGAGCTTTCCAACGAGGCACGGCTTTCCCTCCTGGCTCTTCGGGCGTGGGAGCTGTGGCCAGAGCCGCGGCCCTACCGGAAAATGCTTCGCAGGCTGGCACGGCGGCACCACGTGGGCGCCGGTGGCGCCGAGGCTGATGGCCGCCGCAAAGCCCGCAGCCCCACGGGCTGTGGGGCCACACGAGCGGCTGCCAAAGAGCTTTCCAACGAGGCACGGCTTTCCCTCCTGGCTCTTCGGGCGTGGGAGCTGTGGCCAGAGCCGCGGCCCTACCGGAAAATGCTTCGCAGGCTGGCTCGGCGGCGCCAGGTGGGCGCCGGTGGCGCCGAGGCTGACGGCCGCCGCAAAGCCCGCAGCCCCACGGGCTGTGGGGCCACGCGAGCGGCTGCCAAAGAGCTTTCCAACGAGGCACGGCTTTCCCTCCTGGCTCTTCGGGCGTGGGAGCTGTGGCCAGAGCCGCGGCCCTACCGGAAAATGCTTCGCAGGCTGGCTCGGCCGCGCCAGGTGGGCGCCGGTGGCGCCGAGGCTGACGGCCGCCGCAAAGCCCGCAGCCCCACGGGCTGTGGGGCCACGCGAGCGGCTGCCAAAGAGCTTTCCAACGAGGCACGGCTTTCCCTCCTGGCTCTTCGGGCGTGGGAGCTGTGGCCAGAGCCGCGGCCCTACCGGAAAATGCTTCGCAGGCTGGCACGGCGGCACCACGTGGGCGCCGGTGGCGCCGAGGCTGATGGCCGCCGCAAAGCCCGCAGCCCCACGGGCTGTGGGGCCACGCGAGCGGCTGCCAAAGAGCTTTCCAACGAGGCACGGCTTTCCCTCCTGGCTCTTCGGGCGTGGGAGCTGTGGCCAGAGCCGCGGCCCTACCGGAAAATGCTTCGCAGGCTGGCTCGGCGGCGCCAGGTGGGCGCCGGTGGCGCCGAGGCTGACGGCCGCCGCAAAGCCCGCAGCCCCACGAGCTGCGGGGCCACGCGAGCGGCTGCCAAAGAGCTTTCCAACGAGGCACGGCTTTCCCTCCTGGCTCTTCGGGCGTGGGAGCTGTGGCCAGAGCCGCGGCCCTACCGGAAAATGCTTCGCAGGCTGGCTCGGCGGCGCCAGGTGGGCGCCGGTGGCGCCGAGGCTGACGGCCGCCGCAAAGCCCGCAGCCCCACGGGCTGTGGGGCCACGCGAGCGGCTGCCAAAGAGCTTTCCAACGAGGCACGGCTTTCCCTCCTGGCTCTTCGGGCCTGGGAGCTGTCGCCAGAGCCGCGTCCCTACCGGAAAATGCTTCGCAGGCTGGCTCGGCGGCGCCAGGTGGGCGCCGGTGGCGCCGAGGCTGACGGCCGCCGCAAAGCCCGAGCCCCACGGGCTGCGGGGCCACGCGAGCGGCTGCCAAAGAGCTTTCCAACGAGGCACGGCTTTCCCTCCTGGCTCTTCGGGCGTGGGAGCTGTGGCCAGAGCCGCGGCCCTACCGGAAAATGCTTCGCAGGCTGGCTCGGCGGCGCCAGGTGGGCGCCGGTGGCGCCGAGGCTGACGGCCGCCGCAAAGCCCGCAGCCCCACGGGCTGTGGGGCCACGCGAGCGGCTGCCAAAGAGCTTTCCAACGAGGCACGGCTTTCCCTCCTGGCTCTTCGGGCCTGGGAGCTGTGGCCAGAGCCGCGTCCCTACCGGAAAATGCTTCGCAGGCTGGCTCGGCGGCGCCAGGTGGGCGCCGGTGGCGCCGAGGCTGACGGCCGCCGCAAAGCCCGCAGCCCCACGGGCTGTGGGGCCACGCGAGCGGCTGCCAAAGAGCTTTCCAATGAGGCACGGCTTTCCCTCCTGGCTCTTCGGGCGTGGGAGCTGTGGCCAGAGACGCGGCCCTACCGGAAAATGCTTCGCAGGCTGGCTCGGCGGCGCCAGGTGGGCGCCGGTGGCACCGAGGCTGACGGCCGCCGCAAAGCCCGCAGCCCCACGGGCTGTGGGGCCACGCGAGCGGCTGCCAAAGAGCTTTCCAACGAGGCACGGCTTTCCCTCCTGGCTCTTCGGGCGTGGGAGCTGTGGCCAGAGCCGCGGCCCTACCGGAAAATGCTTCGCAGGCTGGCTCGGCGGCGCCAGGTGGGCGCCGGTGGCGCCGAGGCTGACGGCCGCCGCAAAGCCCGCAGCCCCACGGGCTGTGGGGCCACGCGAGCGGCTGCCAAAGAGCTTTCCAACGAGGCACGGCTTTCCCTCCTGGCTCTTCGGGCGTGGGAGCTGTGGCCAGAGCCGCGGCCCTACCGGAAAATGCTTCGCAGGCTGGCTCGGCAGCGCCAGGTGGGCGCCGGTGGCGCCGAGGCTGACGGCCGCCGCAAAGCCCGCAGCCCCACGGGCTGTGGGGCCACGCGAGTGGCTGCCAAAGAGCTTTCCAACGAGGCACGGCTTTCCCTCCTGGCTCTTCGGGCGTGGGAGCTGTCGCCAGAGCCGCGGCCCTACCGGAAAATGCTTCGCAGGCTGGCTCGGCGGCGCCAGGTGGGCGCCGGTTTCGCCGAGGCTGACGGCCGCCGCAAAGCCCGCAGCCCCACGGGCTGTGGGGCCACGCGAGCGGCTGCCAAAGAGCTTTCCAACGAGGCACGGCTTTCCCTCCTGGCTCTTCGGGCGTGGGAGCTGTGGCCAGAGACGCGGCCCTACCGGAAAATGCTTCGCAGGCTGGCTCGGCGGCGCCAGGTGGGCGCCGAAGGCGCCGAGGCTGACGGCCGCCGCAAAGCCCGCAGCCCCACGGGCTGTGGGGCCACGCGAGCGGCTGCCAAAGAGCTTTCCAACGAGGCACGGCTTTCCCTCCTGGCTCTTCGGGCGTGGGAGCTGTGGCCAGAGCCGCGGCCCTACCGGAAAATGCTTCGCAGGCTGGCTCGGCAGCGCCAGGTGGGCGCCGGTGGCGCCGAGGCTGACGGCCGCCGCAAAGCCCGCAGCCCCACGGGCTGTGGGGCCACGCGAGTGGCTGCCAAAGAGCTTTCCAACGAGGCACGGCTTTCCCTCCTGGCTCTTCGGGCGTGGGAGCTGTCGCCAGAGCCGCAGCCCTACCGGAAAATGCTTCGCAGGCTGGCTCGGCGGCGCCAGGTGGGCGCCGGTTTCGCCGAGGCTGACGGCCGCCGCAAAGCCCGCAGCCCCACGGGCTGTGGGGCCACGCGAGCGGCTGCCAAAGAGCTTTCCAACGAGGCACGGCTTTCCCTCCTGGCTCTTTGGGCGTGGGAGCTGTGGCCAGAGCCGCGGCCCTACCGGAAAATGCTTCGCAGGCTGGCTCGGCGGCGCCAGGTGGGCGCCGGTGGCGCCGAGGCTGACGGCCGCCGCAAAGCCCGCAGCCCCACGGGCTGTGGGGCCACACGAGCGGCTGCCAAAGAGCTTTCCAACGAGGCACGGCTTTCCCTCCTGGCTCTTCGGGCGTGGGAGCTGTGGCCAGAGCCGCGGCCCTACCGGAAAATGCTTCGCAGGCTGGCACGGCGGCACCACGTGGGCGCCGGTGGCGCCGAGGCTGATGGCCGCCGCAAAGCCCGCAGCCCCACGGGCTGTGGGGCCACACGAGCGGCTGCCAAAGAGCTTTCCAACGAGGCACGGCTTTCCCTCCTGGCTCTTCGGGCGTGGGAGCTGTGGCCAGAGCCGCGGCCCTACCGGAAAATGCTTCGCAGGCTGGCTCGGTGGCGCCACGTGGGCGCCGGTGGCGCCGAGGCTGACGGCCGCCGCAAAGCCCGCAGCCCCACGGGCTGTGGGGCCACGCGAGCGGCTGCCAAAGAGCTTTCCAACGAGGCACGGCTTTCCCTCCTGGCTCTTCGGGCGTGGGAGCTGTGGCCAGAGCCGTGGCCCTACCGGAAAATGCTTCGCAGGCTGGCTCGGCGGCGCCAGGTGGGCGCCGGTGGCGCCGAGGCTGACGGCCGCCGCAAAGCCCGCAGCCCCACGGGCTGTGGGGCCACGCGAGCGGCTGCCAAAGAGCTTTCCAACGAGGCACGGCTTTCCCTCCTGGCTCTTCGGGCGTGGGAGCTGTGGCCAGAGCCGCGGCCCTACCGGAAAATGCTTCGCAGGCTGGCGCGGCGGCGCCATGTGGGCGCCGGTGGCGCCGAGGCTGACGGCCGCCGCAAAGCCCGCAGCCCCACGGGCTGTGGGGCCACGCGAGCGGCTGCCAAAGAGCTTTCCAACGAGGCACGGCTTTCCCTCCTTGCTCTTTGGGCGTGGGAGCTGTGGCCAGAGCCGCGGCCCTACCGGAAAATGCTTCGCAGGCTGGCTCGGCGGCGCCAGGTGGGCGCCGGTGGCGCTGAGGCTGACGGCCGCCGCAAAGCCCGCAGCCCCACGGGCTGTGGGGCCACGCGAGCGGCTGCCAAAGAGCTTTCCAACGAGGCACGGCTTTCCCTCCTGGCTCTTCGGGCGTGGGAGCTGTGGCCAGAGACGCGGCCCTACCCGAAAATGTTTCGCAGGCTGGCTCGGCGGCGCCAGGTGGGCGCCGGTGGCGCCGAGGTTGACGGCCGCCGCAAAGCCCGCAGCCCCACGGGCTGTGGGGCCACGCGAGCGGCTGCCAAAGAGCTTTCCAACGAGGCACGGCTTTCCCTCCTGGCTCTTCGGGCGTGGGAGCTGTGGCCAGAGCCGCGGCCCTACCGGAAAATGCTTCGCAGGCTGGCTCGGCGGCACCAGGTGGGCGGCGGTGGCGCCGAGGCTGACGGCCGCCGCAAAGCCCGCAGCCCCACGGGCTGTGGGGCCACGCGAGCGGCTGCCAAAGAGCTTTCCAACGAGGCACGGCTTTCCCTCCTGGCTCTTCGGGCGTGGGAGCTGTGGCCAGAGCTGCGGCCCTACCGGAAAATGCTTCGCAGGCTGGCTCGGCGGCGCCACGTGGGCGGCGGTGGCGCCGAGGCTGACGGCCGCCAGAAAGCCCGCAGCCCCACGGGCTGTGGGGCCACGCGAGCGGCTGCCAAAGAGCTTTCCAACGAGGCACGGCTTTCCCTCCTGGCTCTTCGGGCGTGGGAGCTGTGGCCAGAGCTGCGGCCCTACCGGAAAATGCTTCGCAGGCTGGCTCGGCGGCGCCAGGTGGGCGCCGGTGGCACCGAGGCTGACGGCCGCCGCAAAGCCCGCAGCCCCACGGGCTGTGGGGCCACGCGAGCGGCTGCCAAAGAGCTTTCCAACGAGGCACGGCTTTCTATCCTGGCTCTTCGGGCGTGGGAGCTGTGGCCAGAGACGCGGCCCTACCGGAAAATGCTTCGCAGGCTGGCTCGGCGGTGCCAGGTGCGCGCCGGTGGCACCGAGGCTGACAGCCGCCGCAAAGCCCGCAGCCCCACGGGCTGTGGGGCCACGCGAGCGGCTGCCAAAGAGCTTTCCAACGAGGCACGGCTTTCCCTCCTGGCTCTTCGGGCGTGGGAGCTGTGGCCAGAGCCGCGGCCCTACCGGAAAATGCTTCTCAGGCTGGCTCGGCGGCGCCAGGTGGGCGCCGGTGGCGCCGAGGCTGACGGCCGCCGCAAAGCCCGCAGCCCCACGGGCTGCGGGGCCACGCGAGCGGCTGCCAAAGAGCTTTCCAACGAGGCACGGCTTTCCCTCCTGGCTCTTCGGGCGTGGGAGCTGTGGCCAGAGCCGCGGCCCTACCGGAAAATGCTTCTTAGGCTGGCTCGGCGGCGCCAGGTGGGCGCCGGTAACACCGAGGCTGACGGCCGCCGCAAAGCCCGCAGCCCCACGGGCTGTGGGGCCACGCGAGCGGCTGCCAAAGAGCTTTCCAACGAGGCACGGCTTTCCCTCCTGGCTCTTCGGGCGTGGGAGCTGTGGCCAGAGCCGCAGCACTACCGGAAAATGCTTCGCAGGCTGGCTCGGCGGCGCCAGGTGGGCGCCGGTGGCGCCGAGGCTGACGGCCGCCGCAAAGCCCGCAGCCCCACGGGCTGTGGGGCCACGCGAGCGGCTGCCAAAGAGCTTTCCAACGAGGCACAGCTTTCCCTCCTGGCTCTTCGGGCGTGGGAGCTGTGGCCAGAGCCGCGGCCCTACCGGAAAATGCTTCGCAGGCTGGCTCGGCGGCGCCAGGTGGGCGGCGGTGGCGCCGAGGCTGACGGCCGCCGCAAAGCCCGCAGCCCCACGGGCTGTGGGGCCATGCGAGCGGCTGCCAAAGAGCTTTCCAACGAGGCACGGCTTTCTCTCCTGGCTCTTCGGGCGTGGGAGCTGTCGCCACAGCTGCGGCCCTACCGGAAAATGCTTCGCAGGCTGGCTCGGCGGTGCCAGGTGCGCGCCGGTGGCGCCGAGGCTGACGGCCGCCGCAAAGCCCGCAGCCCCACGGGCTGTGGGGCCACGCGAGCGGCTGCCAAAGAGCTTTCCAACGAGGCACGGCTTTCCCTCCTGGCTCTTCGGGCGTGGGAGCTGTGGCCAGAGCCGCGGCCCTACCGGAAAATGCTTCTCAGGCTGGCTCGGCGGCGCCAGGTGGGCGCCGGTGGCGCCGAGGCTGACGGCCGCCGCAAAGCCCGCAGCCCCACGGGCTGCGGGGCCACGCGAGCGGCTGCCAAAGAGCTTTCCAACGAGACACGGCTTTCCCTCCTGGCTCTTCGGGCGTAGGAGCTGTGGCCAGAGCCGCGGCCCTACGGGAAAATGCTTCGCAGGCTGGCTCGGCGGCGCCAGGTGGGCGCCGGTGGCGCCGAGGCTGACGGCCACCGCAAAGCCCGCAGCCCCACGGGCTGTGGGGCCACGCGAGCGGCTGCCAAAGAGCTTTCCAACGAGGCACGGCTTTCCCTCCTGGCTCTTCGGGCGTGGGAGCTGTGGCCAGAGCCGCGGCCCTACCGGAAAATGCTTCGCAGGCTGGCTCGGCGGCGCCAGGTGGGCGCCGGTGGCGCCGAGGCTGACGGCCGCCGCAAAGCCCGCAGCCCCACGGGCTGTGGGGCCACGCGAGCGGCTGCCAAAGAGCTTTCCAACGAGGCACAGCTTTCCCTCCTGGCTCTTTGGGCGTGGGAGCTGTGGCCAGAGCCGCGGCCCTACCGGAAAATGCTTCGCAGGCTGGCTCGGCGGCGCCAGGTGGGCGGCGGTGGCGCCGAGGCTGACGGCCGCCGCAAAGCCCGCAGCCCCACGGGCTGTGGGGCCACGCGAGCGGCTGCCAAAGAGCTTTCCAACGAGGCACGGCTTTCCCTCCTGGCTCTTTGGGCGTGGGAGCTGTGGCCAGAGCCGCGGCCCTACCGGAAAATGCTTCGCAGGCTGGCTCGGCAGCGCCAGGTGGGCGCCGGTGGCGCCGAGGCTGACGGCCACCGCATAGCCTGCAGCCCCACGGGCTGTGGGGCCACGCGAGCGGCTGCCAAAGAGCTTTCCAACGAGGCAGGGCTTTCCCTCCTGGCTCTTCAGGCGTGGGAGCTGTGGCCAGAGCCGCGGCCCTACCGGAAAATGCTTCGCAGGCTGCCGCGGCGGCGCCACGTGGGCGGCGGTGGCGCCGAGGCTGACGGCCACCGCAAAGCCCGCAGCCCCACGGGCTGTGGGGCCACGCGAGCGGCTGCCAAAGAGCTTTCCAACGAGGCACGGCTTTCCCTCCTGGCTCTTCGGGCGTGGGAGCTGTGGCCAGAGCCGCGGCCCTACCGGAAAATGCTTCGCAGGCTGGCTCGGCGGCGCCAGGTGGGTGCCGGTGGCGCCGAGGCTGACAGCCGCCGCAAAGCCCGCAGCCCCACGGGCTGTGGGGCCACGTGAGCGGCTGCCAAAGAGCTTTCCAACGAGGCACGGCTTTCCCTCCTGGCTCTTCGGGCGTGGGAGCTGTGGCCAGAGACGCGGCCCTACCCGAAAATGCTTCGCAGGCTGGCTCGGCGGCGCCACGTGGGCGCCGGTGGCGCCGAGGCTGACGGCCGCCGCAAAGCCCGCAGCCCCACGGGCTGTGGGGCCACGCGAGCGGCTGCCAAAGAGCTTTCCAACGAGGCATGGCTTTCCCTCCTGGCTCTTCGGGCGTGGGAGCTGTGGCCAGAGACGCGGCCCTACCGGAAAATGCTTCGCAGGCTGGCTCGGCGGTGCCAGGTGGGCGCTGGTGGCGCCGAGGCTGACGGCCGCCGCAAAGCCCGCAGCCCCACGGGCTGTGGGGCCACGCGAGCGGCTGCCAAAGAGCTTTCCAACGAGGCACGGCTTTCCCTCCTGGCTCTTCGGGCGTGGGAGCTGTGGCCAGAGCCACAGCCCTACCGGAAAATGCTTCACAGGCTGGCGCGGCGGCACCACGTGGGCGCCGGTGGCGCCGAGGCTGACGGCTGCCGCAAAGCCCGCAGCCCCACGGGCTGTGGGGCCACGCGAGCGGCTGCCAAAGAGCTTTCCAACGAGGCACGGCTTTCCCTCCTGGCTCTTCGGGCGTGGGAGCTGTGGCCAGAGCCGCGGCCCTACCGGAAAATGCTTCGCAGGCTGGCTCGGCGGCACCACGTGATCGCCGGTGGCGCCGAGGCTGACGGCCGCCGCAAAGCCCGCAGCCCCACGGGCTGTGGGGCCACGCGAGCGGCTGCCAAAGAGCTTTCCAACGAGGCACGGCTTTCCCTCCTGGCTCTTTGGGCGTGGGAGCTGTGGCCAGAGCCGCAGCCCTACCGGAAAATTCTTCGGGGGCTGGCTCGGCGGCGCCAGGTGGGCGGCGGTGGCGCCGAGGCTGACAGCCGCCGCAAAGCCCGCAGCCCCACGGGCTGTGGGGCCACGCGAGCGGCTGCCAAAGAGCTTTCCAACGAGGCACGGCTTTCCCTCCTGGCTCTTCGGGCGTGGGAGCTGTGGCCAGAGCCGCGGCCCTACCGGAAAATGCTTCGCAGGCTGGCGCGGCGGCACCACATGGGCGGCGGTGGCGCCGAGGCTGACGGCCGCCGCAAAGCCCGCAGCCCCACGGGCTGTGGGGCCACGCGAGCGGCTGCCAAAGAGCTTTCCAACGAGGCACGGCTTTCCCTCCTGGCTCTTTGGGCGTGGGAGCTGTGGCCAGAGCCGCGGCCCTACCGGAAAATGCTTCGCAGGCTGGCTCGGCGGCGCCAGATGGGCGCCGGTGGCGCTGAGGCTGACGGCCGCCGCAAAGCCCGCAGCCCCACGGGCTGTGGGGCCACACGAGCGGCTGCCAAAGAGCTTTCCAATGAGGCACGGCTTTCCCTCCTGGCTCTTTGGGCGTGGGAGCTGTGGCCAGAGCCGCGGCCCTACCGGAAAATGCTTCGCAGGCTGGCTCGGCGGCGCCAGGTGGGCGCCGGTGGCACCAAGGCTGACGGCCGCCGCAAAGCCCGCAGCCCAACGGGCTGTGGGGCCACGCGAGCGGCTGCCAAAGAGCTTTCCAACGAGGCACGGCTTTCCCTCCTGGCTCTTCGGGCGTGGGAGCTGTGGCCAGAGCCGCGGCCCTACCGGAAAATGCTTCGCAGGCTGGCTCGGCGGCGCCAGGTGGGCGCCGTTGGCGCCGAGGCTGACGGCCGCCGCAAAGCCCGCAGCCCCACGGGCTGTGGGGCCACGCGAGCGGCTGCCAAAGAGCTTTCCAACGAGGCACGGCTTTCCCTCCTGGCTCTTCGGGCGTGGGAGCTGTGGCCAGAGCCGCGGCCCTACCGGAAAATGCTTCGCAGGCTGGCTCGGCGGCGCCAGGTGGGCGCCGGTGGCGCCGAGGCTGACGGCCGCCGCAAAGCCCGCAGCCCCACGGGCTGTGGGGCCACGCGAGCGGCTGCCAAAGAGCTTTCCAACGAGGCACGGCTTTCCCTCCTGGCTCTTCGGGCGTGGGAGCTGTGGCCAGAGCCGCGGCCCTACCGGAAAATGCTTCGCAGGCTGGCTCGGCGGCGCCAGGTGGGCGCCGGTGGCGCCGAGGCTGACGGCCGCCGCAAAGCCCGCAGCCCCACGGGCTGTGGGGCCACACGAGCGGCTGCCAAAGAGCTTTCCAACGAGGCACGGCTTTCCCTCCTGGCTCTTCGGGCGTGGGAGCTGTGGCCAGAGACGTGGCCCTACCGGAAAATGCTTCGCAGGCTGGCACGGCGGCACCACGTGGGCGCCGGTGGCGCCGAGGCTGATGGCCGCCGCAAAGCCCGCAGCCCCACGGGCTGTGGGGCCACGCGAGCGGCTGCCAAAGAGCTTTCCAACGAGGCACGGCTTTCCCTCCTGGCTCTTCGGGCGTGGGAGCTGTGGCCAGAGTCGCGGCCCTACCGGAAAATGCTTCGCAGGCTGGCTCGGCAGAGCCAGGTGGGCGGCGGTGGCGCCGAGGTTGACGGCCGCCGCAAAGCCCGCAGCCCCACGGGCTGTGGGGCCACGCGAGTGGCTGCCAAAGAGCTTTCCAACGAGGCACGGCTTTCCCTCCTGGCTCTTCGGGCGTGGGAGCTGTGGCCAGAGCCGCGGCCCTACCGGAAAATGCTTCGCAGGCTGGCTCGGCGAAGCCAGGTGGGCGCCGGTTTCGCCGAGGCTGACGGCCGCCGCAAATCCCGCAGCCCCACGGGCTGTGGGGCCACGCGAGCGGCTGCCAAAGAGCTTTCCAACGAGGCACGGCTTTCCCTCCTGGCTCTTCGGGCGTGGGAGCTGTGGCCAGAGCCGCGGCCCTACCGGAAAATGCTTCGCAGGCTGGCTCGGCGGCGCCAGGTGGGCGCCGGTGGCGCCGAGGCTGACGGACGCCGCAAAGCCCGCAGCCCCACGGGCTGTGGGGCCACACGAGCGGCTGCGAAAGAGCTTTCCAACGAGGCACGGCTTTCCCTCCTGGCTCTTCGGGCGTGGGAGCTGTGGCCAGAGCCGCGGCCCTACCGGAAAATGCTTCGCAGGCTGGCTCGGCGGCGCCAGGTGGGCGCCGGTGGCGCCGAGGCTGACGGCCGCCGCAAAGCCCGCAGCCCCACGGGCTGTGGGGCCACGCGAGCGGCTGCCAAAGAGCTTTCCAACGAGGCACGGCTTTCCCTCCTGGCTCTTCGGGCCTGGGAGCTGTCGCCAGAGCCGCGTCCCTACCGGAAAATGCTTCGCAGGCTGGCTCGGCGGCGCCAGGTGGGCGCCGGTGGCGCCGAGGCTGACGGCCGCCGCAAAGCCCGCAGCCCCACGGGCTGTGGGGCCACGCGAGCGGCTGCCAAAGAGCTTTCCAATGAGGCACGGCTTTCCCTCCTGGCTCTTCGGGCGTGGGAGCTGTGGCCAGAGACGCGGCCCTACCGGAAAATGCTTCGCAGGCTGGCTCGGCGGCGCCAGGTGGGCGCCGGTGGCACCGAGGCTGACGGCCGCCGCAAAGCCCGCAGCCCCACGGGCTGTGGGGCCACGCGAGCGGCTGCCAAAGAGCTTTCCAACGAGGCACGGCTTTCCCTCCTGGCTCTTCGGGCGTGGGAGCTGTGGCCAGAGCCGCGGCCCTACCGGAAAATGCTTCGCAG
This sequence comes from Larus michahellis, assembly GCF_964199755.1. Taxonomy (NCBI): domain Eukaryota; kingdom Metazoa; phylum Chordata; class Aves; order Charadriiformes; family Laridae; genus Larus; species Larus michahellis. Next base: position 281,080 of record NW_027436014.1, on the reverse strand, counting down.
GCTGGCTCGGCGGCGCCACGTGGGTGGCGGTGGCGCCGAGGCTGACGGCCGCCGCAAAGCCCGCAGCCCCACGGGCTGTGGGGCCACGCGAGCGGCTGCCAAAGAGCTTTCCAACGAGGCACGGCTTTCCCTCCTGGCTCTTCGGGCGTGGGAGCTGTGGCCAGAGCCGCGGCCCTACCGGAAAATGCTTCGCAGGCTGGCTCGGCAGCGCCAGGTGGGCGCCGGTGGCGCCGAGGCTGACGGCCGCCGCAAAGCCCGCAGCCCCACGGGCTGTGGGGCCACGCGAGTGGCTGCCAAAGAGCTTTCCAACGAGGCACGGCTTTCCCTCCTGGCTCTTCGGGCGTGGGAGCTGTCGCCAGAGCCGCGGCCCTACCGGAAAATGCTTCGCAGGCTGGCTCGGCGGCGCCAGGTGGGCGCCGGTTTCGCCGAGGCTGACGGCCGCCGCAAAGCCCGCAGCCCCACGGGCTGTGGGGCCACGCGAGCGGCTGCCAAAGAGCTTTCCAACGAGGCACGGCTTTCCCTCCTGGCTCTTCGGGCGTGGGAGCTGTGGCCAGAGACGCGGCCCTACCGGAAAATGCTTCGCAGGCTGGCTCGGCGGCGCCAGGTGGGCGGCGGTGGCGCCGAGGCTGACGGCCGCCGCAAAGCCCGCAGCCCCACGGGCTGTGGGGCCACACGAGCGGCTGCCAAAGAGCTTTCCAACGAGGCACGGCTTTCCCTCCTGGCTCTTCGGGCGTGGGAGCTGTGGCCAGAGCCGCGGCCCTACCGGAAAATGCTTCGCAGGCTGGCACGGCGGCACCACGTGGGCGCCGGTGGCGCCGAGGCTGATGGCCGCCGCAAAGCCCGCAGCCCCACGGGCTGTGGGGCCACGCGAGCGGCTGCCAAAGAGCTTTCCAACGAGGCACGGCTTTCCCTCCTGGCTCTTCGGGCGTGGGAGCTGTGGCCAGAGCCGTGGCCCTACCGGAAAATGCTTCGCAGGCTGGCTCGGCGGCGCCAGGTGGGCGCCGGTGGCGCCGAGGCTGACGGCCGCCGCAAAGCCCGCAGCCCCACGGGCTGTGGGGCCACGCGAGCGGCTGCCAAAGAGCTTTCCAACGAGGCACGGCTTTCCCTCCTGGCTCTTCGGGCGTGGGAGCTGTGGCCAGAGACGCGGCCCTACCGGAAAATGCTTCGCAGGCTGGCGCGGCGGCGCCATGTGGGCGCCGGTGGCGCCGAGGCTGACGGCCGCCGCAAAGCCCGCAGCCCCACGGGCTGTGGGGCCACGCGAGCGGCTGCCAAAGAGCTTTCCAACGAGGCACGGCTTTCCCTCCTTGCTCTTTGGGCGTGGGAGCTGTGGCCAGAGCCGCGGCCCTACCGGAAAATGCTTCGCAGGCTGGCTCGGCGGCGCCAGGTGGGCGCCGGTGGCGCTGAGGCTGACGGCCGCCGCAAAGCCCGCAGCCCCACGGGCTGTGGGGCCACGCGAGCGGCTGCCAAAGAGCTTTCCAACGAGGCACGGCTTTCCCTCCTGGCTCTTCGGGCGTGGGAGCTGTGGCCAGAGACGCGGCCCTACCCGAAAATGTTTCGCAGGCTGGCTCGGCGGCGCCAGGTGGGCGCCGGTGGCGCCGAGGTTGACGGCCGCCGCAAAGCCCGCAGCCCCACGGGCTGTGGGGCCACGCGAGCGGCTGCCAAAGAGCTTTCCAACGAGGCACGGCTTTCCCTCCTGGCTCTTCGGGCGTGGGAGCTGTGGCCAGAGACGCGGCCCTACCGGAAAATGCTTCGCAGGCTGGCTCGGCGGCGCCAGGTGGGCGCCGGTGGCACCAAGGCTGACGGCCGCCGCAAAGCCCACAGCCCCACGGGCTGTGGGGCCACGCGAGCGGCTGCCAAAGAGCTTTCCAACGAGGCACGGCTTTCCCTCCTGGCTCTTCGGGCGTGGGAGCTGTGGCCAGAGCCGCGGCCCTACCGGAAAATGCTTCGCAGGCTGGCTCGGCGGCACCAGGTGGGCGGCGGTGGCGCCGAGGCTGACGGCCGCCGCAAAGCCCGCAGCCCCACGGGCTGTGGGGCCACGCGAGCGGCTGCCAAAGAGCTTTCCAACGAGGCACGGCTTTCCCTCCTGGCTCTTTGGGCGTGGGAGCTGTGGCCAGAGACGCGGCCCTACCGGAAAATGCTTCGGGGGCTGGCTCGGCGGCGCCAGGTGGGCGCCGGTGGCGCCGAGGATGAAGGCCGCCGCAAAGCCCGCAGCCCCACGGGCTGTGGGGCCACGCGAGCGGCTGCCAAAGAGCTTTCCAACGAGGCACGGCTTTCCCTCCTGGCTCTTCGGGCGTGGGAGCTGTGGCCAGAGCCGCGGCCCTACCGGAAAATGCTTCGCAGGCTGGCTCGGCGGCGCCAGGTGGGCGCCGGTGGCGCCGAGGCTGACGGCCGCCGCAAAGCCCGCAGCCCCACGGGCTGTGGGGCCACGCGAGCGGCTGCCAAAGAGCTTTCCAACGAGGCACGGCTTTCCCTCCTGGCTCTTCGGGCGTGGGAGCTGTGGCCAGAGCCGCGGCCCTACCGGAAAATGCTTCGCAGGCTGGCTCGGCGGCGACAGGTGGGCACCGGTGGCGCCGAGGCTGACGGCCACCGCAAAGCCCGCAGCCCCACGGGCTGTGGGGCCACGCGAGCGGCTGCCAAAGAGCTTTCCAACGAGGCACGGCTTTCCCTCCTGGCTCTTCAGGCGTGGGAGCTGTGGCCAGAGCCGCGGCCCTACCGGAAAATGCTTCGCAGGCTGGCGCGGCGGCGCCACGTGGGCGGCGGTGGCGCCGAGGCTGACGGCCGCCGCAAAGCCCGCAGCCCCACGGGCTGTGGGGCCACGCGAGCGGCTGCCAAAGAGCTTTCCAACGAGGCACGGCTTTCCCTCCTGGCTCTTCGGGCGTGGGAGCTGTGGCCAGAGCTGCGGCCCTACCGGAAAATGCTTCGCAGGCTGGCTCGGCGGCGCCAGGTGGGCGCCGGTGGCACCGAGGCTGACGGCCGCCGCAAAGCCCGCAGCCCCACGGGCTGTGGGGCCACGCGAGCGGCTGCCAAAGAGCTTTCCAACGAGGCACGGCTTTCTATCCTGGCTCTTCGGGCGTGGGAGCTGTGGCCAGAGACGCGGCCCTACCGGAAAATGCTTCGCAGGCTGGCTCGGCGGTGCCAGGTGCGCGCCGGTGGCACCGAGGCTGACAGCCGCCGCAAAGCCCGCAGCCCCACGGGCTGTGGGGCCACGCGAGCGGCTGCCAAAGAGCTTTCCAACGAGGCACGGCTTTCCCTCCTGCTCTTCGGGCGTGGGAGCTGTGGCCAGAGCCGCGGCCCTACCGGAAAATGCTTCGCAGGCTGGCTCGGCGGCGCCAGGTGGGCGCCGGTGGCGCCGAGGCTGACGGCCGCCGCAAAGCCCGCAGCCCCACGGGCTGCGGGGCCACGCGAGCGGCTGCCAAAGAGCTTTCCAACGAGGCACGGCTTTCCCTCCTGGCTCTTCGGGCGTGGGAGCTGTGGCCAGAGCCGCGGCCCTACCGGAAAATGCTTCTTAGGCTGGCTCGGCGGCGCCAGGTGGGCGCCGGTAACACCGAGGCTGCCGGCCGCCGCAAAGCCCGCAGCCCCACGGGCTGTGGGGCCACGCGAGCGGCTGCCAAAGAGCTTTCCAACGAGGCACGGCTTTCCCTCCTGCTCTTCGGGCGTGGGAGCTGTGGCCAGAGCCGCGGCCCTACCGGAAAATGCTTCGCAGGCTGGCTCGGCGGCGCCAGGTGGGCGGCGGTGGCGCCGAGGCTGACGGCCGCCGCAAAGCCCGCAGCCCCACGGGCTGTGGGGCCACGCGAGCGGCTGCCAAAGAGCTTTCCAACGAGGCACGGCTTTCCCTCCTGGCTCTTCAGGCGTGGGAGCTGTGGCCAGAGCCGCGGCCCTACCGGAAAATGCTTCGCAGGCTGGCTCGGCAGCGCCAGGTGGGCGCCGGTGGCGCCGAGGCTGACGGCCACCGCATAGCCCGCAGCCCCACGGGCTGTGGGGCCACGCGAGCGGCTGCCAAAGAGCTTTCCAACGAGGCAGGGCTTTCCCTCCTGGCTCTTCAGGCGTGGGAGCTGTGGCCAGAGCCGCGGCCCTACCGGAAAATGCTTCGCAGGCTGGCGCGGCGGCGCCACGTGGGCGGCGGTGGCGCCGAGGCTGACGGCCACCGCAAAGCCCGCAGCCCCACGGGCTGTGGGGCCACGCGAGCGGCTGCCAAAGAGCTTTCCAACGAGGCACGGCTTTCCCTCCTGGCTCTTCGGGCGTGGGAGCTGTGGCCAGAGCCACAGCCCTACCGGAAAATGCTTCACAGGCTGGCGCGGCGGCACCACGTGGGCGCCGGTGGCGCCGAGGCTGACGGCCGCCGCAAAGCCCGCAGCCCCACGGGCTGTGGGGCCACGCGAGCGGCTGCCAAAGAGCTTTCCAACGAGGCACGGCTTTCCCTCCTGGCTCTTCGGGCGTGGGAGCTGTGGCCAGAGCCGCGGCCCTACCGGAAAATGCTTCGCAGGCTGGCTCGGCGGCACCACGTGATCGCCGGTGGCGCCGAGGCTGACGGCCGCCGCAAAGCCCGCAGCCCCACGGGCTGTGGGGCCACGCGAGCGGCTGCCAAAGAGCTTTCCAACGAGGCACGGCTTTCCCTCCTGGCTCTTTGGGCGTGGGAGCTGTGGCCAGAGCCGCAGCCCTACCGGAAAATTCTTCGGGGGCTGGCTCGGCGGCGCCAGGTGGGCGGCGGTGGCGCCGAGGCTGACAGCCGCCGCAAAGCCCGCAGCCCCACGGGCTGTGGGGCCACGCGAGCGGCTGCCAAAGAGCTTTCCAATGAGGCACGGCTTTCCCTCCTGGCTCTTCGGGCGTGGGAGCTGTGGCCAGAGACGCGGCCCTACCCGAAAATGCTTCGCAGGCTGGCTCGGCGGCGCCAGGTGGGCGGCGGTAGCGCCGAGGCTGACGGCCGCCGCAAAGCCCGCAGCCCCACGGGCTGTGGGGCCACGCGAGCGGCTGCCAAAGAGCTTTCCAACGAGGCATGGCTTTCCCTCCTGGCTCTTCGGGCGTGGGAGCTGTGGCCAGAGCCGCGGCCCTACCGGAAAATGCTTCGCAGGCTGGCTCGGCGGTGCCAGGTGGGCGCTGGTGGCGCCGAGGCTGACGGCCGCCGCAAAGCCCGCAGCCCCACGGGCTGTGGGGCCACGCGAGCGGCTGCCAAAGAGCTTTCCAACGAGGCACGGCTTTCCCTCCTGGCTCTTCGGGCGTGGGAGCTGTGGCCAGAGCCACAGCCCTACCGGAAAATGCTTCACAGGCTGGCGCGGCGGCACCACGTGGGCGCCGGTGGCGCCGAGGCTGACGGCCGCCGCAAAGCCCGCAGCCCCACGGGCTGTGGGGCCACGCGAGCGGCTGCCAAAGAGCTTTCCAACGAGGCACGGCTTTCCCTCCTGGCTCTTCGGGCGTGGGAGCTGTGGCCAGAGCCGCGGCCCTACCGGAAAATGCTTCGCAGGCTGGCACGGCGGCACCACGTGATCGCCGGTGGCACCGAGGCTGATGGCTGCCGTAAAGCCCGCAGCCCCACGGGCTGTGGGGCCACGCGAGCGGCTGCCAAAGAGCTTTCCAACGAGGCACGGCTTTCCCTCCTGGCTCTTCGGGCGTGGGAGCTGTGGCCAGAGCCGCGGCCCTACCGGAAAATGCTTCGCAGGCTGGCTCGGCGGCGCCAGGTGGGCGCCGGTGGCGCCGAGGCTGACGGCCGCCCCAAAGCCCGCAGCCCCACGGGCTGTGGGGCCACGCGAGCGGCTGCCAAAGAGCTTTCCAACGAGGCACGGCTTTCCCTCCTGGCTCTTTGGGCGTGGGAGCTGTGGCCAGAGCCGCAGCCCTACCGGAAAATTCTTCGGGGGCTGGCTCGGCGGCGCCAGGTGGGCGGCGGTGGCGCCGAGGCTGACAGCCGCCGCAAAGCCCGCAGCCCCACGGGCTGTGGGGCCACGCGAGCGGCTGCCAAAGAGCTTTCCAACGAGGCACGGCTTTCCCTCCTGGCTCTTCGGGCGTGGGAGCTGTGGCCAGAGACGCGGCCCTACCGGAAAATGCTTCGCAGGCTGGCACGGCGGCGCCAGGTGGGCGCCGGTGGCGCCGAGGCTGATGGCCGCCGTAAAGCCCGCAGCCCCACGGGCTGTGGGGCCACGCGAGCGGCTGCCAAAGAGCTTTCCAACGAGGCACGGCTTTCCCTCCTGGCTCTTCGGGCGTGGGAGCTGTGGCCAGATCCGCGGCCCTACCGGAAAATGCTTCGCAGGCTGGCTCGGCGGCGCCAGGTGGGCGCCGGTGGCGCCGAGGCTGACGGCCGCCGCAAAGCCCGCAGCCCCACGGGCTGTGGGGCCACGCGAGCGGCTGCCAAAGAGCTTTCCAACGAGGCACGGCTTTCCCTCCTGGCTCTTCGGGCGTGGGAGCTGTCGCAAGAGCCGCAGCCCTACTGGAAAATGCTTTGCAGGCTGGCACGGCGGCACCACGTGGGCGCCGGTGGCGCCAAGGCTGATGGCCGCCGTAAAGCCCGCAGCCCCACGGGCTGTGGGGCCACGCGAGCGGCTGCCAAAGAGCTTTCCAACGAGGCACGGCTTTCCCTCCTGGCTCTTCGGGCGTGGGAGCTGTGGCCAGAGCCGCGACCCTACCGGAAAATGCTTCGCAGGCTGGCTCGGCGGCGCCAGGTGGGCGCCGGTGGCGCCGAGGCTGATGGCCGCCGCAAAGCCCGCAGCCCCACGGGCTGTGGGGCCACGCGAGCGGCTGCCAAAGAGCTTTCCAACGAGGCACGGCTTTCCCTCCTGGCTCTTCGGGCGTGGGAGCTGTGGCCAGAGCCGCGGCCCTACCGGAAAATGCTTCGGGGGCTGGCGCGTCGGCGCCAGGTGGGCGCCGGTGGCGCCGAGGCTGACGGCCGCCGCAAAGCCCGCAGCCCCACGGGCTGTGGGGCCACGCGAGCGGCTGCCAAAGAGCTTTCCAACGAGGCACGGCTTTCCCTCCTGTCTCTTCGGGCGTGGGAGCTGTGGCCAGAGCCGCGGCCCTACCGGAAAATGCTTCGCAGGCTGGCTCGGCGGCGCCAGGTGGGCGCCGGTGGCACCGAGGCTGACGGCCGCCGCAAAGCCCGCAGCCCCACGGGCTGTGGGGCCACGCGAGCGGCTGCCAAAGAGCTTTCCAACGAGGCACGGCTTTCCCTCCTGGCTCTTCGGGCGTGGGAGCTGTGGCCAGAGCCACGGCCCTACCGGAAAATGCTTCGCAGGCTGGCTCGGCGGCGCCAGTTGGGCGGCGGTGGCGCCGAGGCTGACGGCCGCCGCAAAGCCCGCAGCCCCACGGGCTGTGGGGCCACGCGAGCGGCTGCCAAAGAGCTTTCCAACGAGGCACGACTTTCCCTCCTGGCTCTTCGGGCGTGGGAGCTGTGGCCAGAGCCGCGGCCCTACTGGAAAATGCTTCGCAGGCTGGCGCGGCGGCACCACGTGGGCGCCGGTGGCGCCGAGGCTGACGGCCGCCGCAAAGCCCGCAGCCCCACGGGCTGTGGGGCCACGCGAGCGGCTGCCAAAGAGCTTTCCAACGAGGCACGGCTTTCCCTCCTGGCTCTTCGGGCGTGGGAGCTGTGGCCAGAGACGCGGCCCTACCGGAAAATGCTTCGCGGGAAGGCGCGGCGGCGCCACGTGGGCGCCGGTGGCGCCGAGGCTGACGGCCGCCGCAAAGCCCGCAGCCCCACGGGCTGTGGGGCCACGCGAGCGGCTGCCAAAGAGCTTTCCAACGAGGCATGGCTTTCCCTCCTGGCTCTTCGGGCGTGGGAGCTGTGGCCAGAGCCGCGGCCCTACGGGAAAATGCTTCGCAGGCTGGCTCGGCGGCGCCAGGTGGGCGCCGGTGGCGCCGAGGCTGACGGCCGCCGCAAAGCCCGCAGCCCCACGGGCTGTGGGGCCACGCGAGCGGCTGCCAAAGAGCTTTCCAACGAGGCACGGCTTTCCCTCCTGGCTCTTCGGGCGTGGGAGCTGTGGCCAGAGCCGCGGCCCTACCGGAAAATGCTTCGGGGGCTGGCGCGTCGGCGCCAGGTGGGCGCCGGTGGCGCCGAGGCTGACGGCCGCCGCAAAGCCCGCAGCCCCACGGGCTGTGGGGCCACGCGAGCGGCTGCCAAAGAGCTTTCCAACGAGGCACGGCTTTCCCTCCTGGCTCTTCGGGCGTGGGAGCTGTGGCCAGAGCCGCGGCCCTACCCGAAAATGCTTCGCAGGCTGGCTCGGCGGCGCCAGGTGGGCGCCGGTGGCGCCGAGGCTGACGGCCGCCGCAAAGCCCGCAGCCCCACGGGCTGTGGGGCCACGCGAGCGGCTGCCAAAGAGCTTTCCAACGAGGCACGACTTTCCCTCCTGGCTCTTCGGGCGTGGGAGCTGTGGCCAGAGCCGCGGCCCTACCGGAAAATGCTTCGCAGGCTGGCGCGGCGGCACCACGTGGGCGCCGGTGGCGCCGAGGCTGACGGCCGCCGCAAAGCCCGCAGCCCCACGGGCTGTGGGGCCACGCGAGCGGCTGCCAAAGAGCTTTCCAACGAGGCACGGCTTTCCCTCCTGGCTCTTCGGGCGTGGGAGCTGTGGCCAGAGACGCGGCCCTACCGGAAAATGCTTCGCGGGAAGGCGCGGCGGCGCCACGTAGGCGCCGGTGGCGCCGAGGCTGACGGCCGCCGCAAAGCCCGCAGCCCCACGGGCTGTAGGGCCACGCGAGCGGCTGCCAAAGAGCTTTCCAACGAGGCATGGCTTTCCCTCCTGGCTCTTCGGGCGTGGGAGCTGTGGCCAGAGCCGCGGCCCTACGGGAAAATGCTTCGCAGGCTGGCTCGGCGGCGCCAGGTGGGCGGCGGTGGCGCCGAGGCTGACGGCCGCCGCAAAGCCCGCAGCCCCACGGGCTGTGGGGCCACGCGAGCGGCTGCCAAAGAGCTTTCCAACGAGGCACGGCTTTCCCTCCTGGCTCTTCGGGCGTGGGAGCTGTGGCCAGAGCCGCGGCCCTACCGGAAAATGCTTCGCGGGAAGGCGCGGCGGCGCCACGTGGGCGCCGGTGGTGCCGAGGCTGACGGCCGCCGCAAAGCCCGCAGCCCCACGGGCTGTGGGGCCACGCGAGCGGCTGCCAAAGAGCTTTCCAACGAGGCATGGCTTTCCCTCCTGGCTCTTCGGGCGTGGGAGCTGTGGCCAGAGCCGCGGCCCTACCGGAAAATGCTTCGCAGGCTGGCTCGGCGGCGCCAGGTGGGCGCCGGTGGCGCCGAGGCTGACGGCCGCCGCAAAGCCCGCAGCCCCACGGGCTGTGGGGCCACGCGAGCGGCTGCCAAAGAGCTTTCCAACGAGGCACGGCTTTCCCTCCTGGCTCTTCGGGCGTGGGAGCTGTGGCCAGAGCCGCGGCCCTACCGGAAAATGCTTCGGGGGCTGGCTCGGCGGCGCCAGGTGGGCGCCGGTGGCGCCGAGGCTGACGGCCGCCGCAAAGCCCGCAGCCCCACGGGCTGTGGGGCCACGCGAGCGGCTGCCAAAGAGCTTTCCAACGAGGCACGGCTTTCCCTCCTGGCTCTTCGGGCGTGGGAGCTGTGGCCAGAGCCGCGGCCCTACCGGAAAATGCTTCGCAGGCTGGCTCGGCGGCGCCAGGTGGGCGCCGGTGGCGCCGACGCTGACGGCCGCCGCAAAGCCCGCAGCCCCACGGGCTGTGGGGCCACGCGAGCGGCTGCCAAAGAGCTTTCCAACGAGGCACGACTTTCCCTCCTGGCTCTTCGGGCGTGGGAGCTGTGGCTAGAGCCGCAGCCCTACCGGAAAATGCTTCGCAGGCTGGCTCGGAGGCGCCAGGTGGGCGCCGGTGGCGCCGAGGCTGACGGCCGACGCAAAGCCCGCAGCCCCACGGGCTGTGGGGCCACGCGAGCGGCTGCCAAAGAGCTTTCCAACGAGGCACGGCTTTCCCTCCTGGCTCTTCGGACGTGGGAGCTGTCGCCAGACCTGCGGCCCTACTGGAAAATGCTTCGCAGGCTGGCTCGGCGGCGCCAGGTGGGCGCCGGTGGCGCCGAGGCTGACGGCCGCCGCAAAGCCCGCAGCCCCACGGGCTGTGGGGCCACGCGAGCGGCTGCCAAAGAGGTTTCCAACGAGGCACGGCTTTCCCTCCTGGCTCTTCGGACGTGGGAGCTGTCGCCAGAGCTGCGGCCCTACTGGAAAATGCTTCGGGGGCTGGCTCGGCGGCGCCAGGTGGGCGCCGGTGGCGCCGAGGCTGACGGCCGCCGCAAAGCCCGCAGCCCCACGGGCTGTGGGGCCACGCGAGCGGCTGCCAAAGAGCTTTCCAACGAGGCACGGCTTTCCCTCCTGGCTCTTCGGGCGTGGGAGCTGTGGCCAGAGCCGCGGCCCTACCGGAAAATGCTTCGCAGGCTGGCACGGCGGCACCACGTGGGCGCCGGTGGCGCCGAGGCTGATGGCCGCCGCAAAGCCCGCAGCCCCACGGGCTGTGGGGCCACGCGAGCGGCTGCCAAAGAGCTTTCCAACGAGGCACGGCTTTCCCTCCTGGCTCTTCGGGCGTGGGAGCTGTGGCCAGAGCCGCAGCCCTACCGGAAAATGCTTCGCAGGCTGGCGCGGCGGCACCACGTGGGCGGCGGTGGCACCGAGGCTGACGGCCGCCGCAAAGCCCGCAGCCCCACGGGCTGTGGGGCCACGCGAGCAGCTGCCAAAGAGCTTTCCAACGAGGCACGGCTTTCCCTCCTGGCTCTTTGGGCGTGGGAGCTGTGGCCAGAGCCGCGGCCCTACCGGAAAATGCTTCGCAGTCTGCCTCGGCGGCGCCAGGTGGGCGCCGGTGGCGCCGAGGCTGACGGCCGCCGCAAAGCCCGCAGCCCCACGGGCTGTGGGGCCACGCGAGCGGCTGCCAAAGAGCTTTCCAACGAGGCACGGCTTTCCCTCCTGGCTCTTCGGGCGTGGGAGCTGTGGCCAGAGCCGCGGCCCTACCGGAAAATGCTTCGCAGGCTGGCACGGCGGCACCACGTGGGCGCCGGTGGCGCCGAGGCTGATGGCCGCCGCAAAGCCCGCAGCCCCACGGGCTGTGGGGCCACGCGAGCGGCTGCCAAAGGGCTTTCCAACGAGGTACGGCTTTCCCTCCTGGCTCTTCGGGCGTGGGAGCTGTGGCCAGAGCCGCAGCCCTACCGGAAAATGCTTCGCAGGCTGGCGCGGCGGCACCACGTGGGCGGCGGTGGCACCGAGGTTGACGGCCGCCGCAAAGCCCGCAGCCCCACGGGCTGTGGGGCCACGCGAGCGGCTGCCAAAGAGCTTTCCAACGAGGCACGGCTTTCCCTCCTGGCTCTTCGGGCGTGGGAGCTGTGGCCAGAGACGCGGCCCTACCGGAAAATGCTTCGCAGGCTGGCTCGGCGGCGCCAGGTGGGCGCCGGTTTCGCCGAGGCTGACGGCCGCCGCAAAGCCCGCAGCCCCACGGGCTGTGGGGCCACGCGAGCGGCTGCCAAAGAGCTTTCCAACGAGGCACGGCTTTCCCTCCTGGCTCTTCGGGCGTGGGAGCTGTGGCCAGAGCCGCGGACCTACCGGAAAATGCTTCTCAGGCTGGCTCGGTGGCGCCAGGTGGGCGCCGGTGACACCGAAGCTGACGACCGCCGGAAAGCCCGCAGCCCCACGGGCTGTGGGGCCACGCGAGCGGCTGCCAAAGAGCTTTCCAACGAGGCACGGCTTTCCCTCCTGGCTCTTCGGGCGTGGGAGCTGTGGCCAGAGCCGCGGCCCTACCGGAAAATGCTTCGCAGGCTGGCTCGGCGGCGCCAGGTGGGCGCCGGTGGCGCCGAGGCTGACGGCCGCCGCAAAGCCCGCAGCCCCACGGGCTGTGGGGCCACGCGAGCGGCTGCCAAAGAGCTTTCCAACGAGGCACGGCTTTCCCTCCTGGCTCTTCGGGCGTGGGAGCTGTGGCCAGAGCCGCGGCCCTACCGGAAAATGCTTCGCAGGCTGGCTCGGCGGCGCCAGGTGGGCGCCGGTGGCGCCGAGGCTGACGGCCGCCGCAAAGCCCGCAGCCCCACGGGCTGTGGGGCCACGCGAGCGGCTGCCAAAGAGCTTTCCAACGAGGCATGGCATTCCCTCCTGGCTCTTCGGGCGTGGGAGCTGTGGCCAGAGACGCGGCCCTACTGGAAAATGCTTCGCAGGCTGGCGCGGCGGCGCCAGGTGGGCGGCGGTGGCGCCGAGGCTGACGGCCGCCGCAAAGCCCGCAGCCCCACGGGCTGTGGGGCCACGCGAGCGGCTGCCAAAGAGCTTTCCAACGAGGCACGGCTTTCCCTCCTGGCTCTTCGGGCGTGGGAGCTGTGGCCAGAGACGCGGCCCTACCGGAAAATGCTTCGCAGGCTGGCGCGGCGGCGCCACGTGGGCGGCGGTGGCGCCGAGGCTGACGGCCGCCGCAAAGCCCGCAGCCCCACGGGCTGTGGGGCCACGCGAGCGGCTGCCAAAGAGCTTTCCAACGAGGCACGGCTTTCCCTCCTGGCTCTTCGGGCGTGGGAGCTGTGGCCAGAGACGCAGCCCTACCCGAAAATGCTTCGCAGGCTGGCGCGGCGGCGCCACGTGGGCGGCGGTGGCGCCGAGGCTGACGGCCGCCGCAAAGCCCGCAGCCCCACGGGCTGTGGGGCCACGCGAGCGGCTGCCAAAGAGCTTTCCAACGAGGCACGGCTTTCCCTCCTGGCTCTTCGGGCGTGGGAGCTGTGGCCAGAGACGCGGCCCTACCGGAAAATGCTTCGCAGGCTGGCGCGGCGGCGCCAGGTGGGCGCCGGTGGCGCCGAGGCTGATGGCCGCTGCAAAGCCCGCAGCCCCACGGGCTGTGGGGCCATGCGAGCGGCTGCCAAAGAGCTTTCCAACGAGGCACGGCTTTCCCTCCTGGCTCTTCGGGCGTGGGAGCTGTCGCCAGAGCCGCGGCCCTACCGGAAAATGCTTCGGGGGCTGGCTCGGCGGCGCCAGGTGGGCGGCGGTGGCGCCGAGGCTGACGGCCGCCACAAAGCCCGCAGCCCCACGGGCAGTGGGGCCACGCGAGCGGCTGCCAAAGAGCTTTCCAACGAGGCACGGCTTTCCCTCCTGGCTCTTCGGGCGTGGGAGCTGTGGCCAGAGCCGCGGCCCTACCGGAAAATGCTTCGCAGGCTGGCTCGGCGGCGCCAGGTGGGCGCCGGTGGCGCCGAGGCTGACGGCCGCCGCAAAGCCCGCAGCCCCACGGGCTGTGGGGCCACGCGAGCGGCTGCCAAAGAGCTTTCCAACGAGGCACGGCTTTCCCTCCTGGCTCTTCGGGCGTGGGAGCTGTGGCCAGAGACGCGGCCCTACTGGAAAATGCTTCGCAGGCTGGCGCGGCGGCGCCAGGTGGGCGGCGGTGGCGCCGAGGCTGACGGCCGCCGCAAAGCCCGCAGCCCCACGGGCTGTGGGGCCACGCGAGCGGCTGCCAAAGAGCTTTCCAACGAGGCACGGCTTTCCCTCCTGGCTCTTCGGGCGTGGGAGCTGTGGCCAGAGACGCGGCCCTACCGGAAAATGCTTCGCAGGCTGGCGCGGCGGCGCCACGTGGGCGGCGGTGGCGCCGAGGCTGACGGCCGCCGCAAAGCCCGCAGCCCCACGGGCTGTGGGGCCATGCGAGCGGCTGCCAAAGAGCTTTCCAACGAGGCACGGCTTTCCCTCCTGGCTCTTCGGGCGTGGGAGCTGTGGCCAGAGACGCAGCCCTACCCGAAAATGCTTCGCAGGCTGGCGCGGCGGCGCCAGGTGGGCGGCGGTGGCGCCGAGGCTGACGGCCGCCGCAAAGCCCGCAGCCCCACGGGCTGTGGGGCCACGCGAGCGGCTGCCAAAGAGCTTTCCAACGAGGCACGGCTTTCCCTCCTGGCTCTTCGGGCGTGGGAGCTGTGGCCAGAGCCGCGGCCCTACCGGAAAATGCTTCGCAGGCTGGCGCGGCGGCGCCAGGTGGGCGCCGGTGGCGCCGAGGCTGATGGCCGCTGCAAAGCCCGCAGCCCCACGGGCTGTGGGGCCATGCGAGCGGCTGCCAAAGAGCTTTCCAACGAGGCACGGCTTTCCCTCCTGGCTCTTCGGGCGTGGGAGCTGTCGCCAGAGCCGCGGCCCTACCGGAAAATGCTTCGGGGGCTGGCTCGGCGGCGCCAGGTGGGCGGCGGTGGCGCCGAGGCTGACGGCCGCCACAAAGCCCGCAGCCCCACGGGCTGTGGGGCCACGCGAGCGGCTGCCAAAGAGCTTTCCAACGAGGCACGGCTTTCCCTCCTGGCTCTTCGGGCGTGGGAGCTGTGGCCAGAGCCGCGGCCCTACCGGAAAATGCTTCGCAGGCTGGCTCGGCGGCGCCAGGTGGGCGGCGGTGGCGCCGAAGCTGACAGCCGCCGCAAAACCCGCAGCCCCACGGGCTGTGGGGCCACGCGAGCGGCTGCCAAAGAGCTTTCCAACGAGGCACGGCTTTCCCTCCTGGCTCTTCGGGCGTGGGAACTGTGGCCAGAGACGCGGCCCTACCCGAAAATGCTTCGCAGGCTGGCTCGGCGACGCCAGGTGGGCGCCGGTGGCGCCGAGGCTGACGGCCGCCGCAAAGCCCGCAGCCCCACGGGCTGTGGGGCCACGCGAGCGGCTGCCAAAGAGCTTTGCAATGAGGCACGGCTTTCCCTCCTGGCTCTTCGGGCGTGGGAGCTGTGGCCAGAGCCGCAGCCCTACCGGAAAATGCTTCGCAGGCTGGCGCGGCGGCGCCACGTGGGCGCCGGTGGCGCCAAGGCTGACGGCCGCCGCAAAGCCCGCAGCCCCATGGGCTGTGGGGCCACGCGAGCGGCTGCCAAAGAGCTTTCCAACGAGGCACGGCGTGCCCTCCTGGCTCTTCGGGCGTGGGAGCTGTCGCCAGAGACGCAGCCCTACCGGAAAATGCTTCGGGGGCTGGCTCGGCGGCGCCACGTGGGCGCCGGTGGCGCCAAGGCTGATGGCCGCCGCAAAGCCCGCAGCCCCACGGGCTGTGGGGCCACGCGAGCCCCTGCCAAAGAGCTTTGCAACGAGGCACGGCTTTCCCTCCTGGCTCTTCGGGCGTGGGAGCTGTCGCCAGAGCCGCGGCCCTACCAGAAAATGCTTCGGGGGCTGGCTCGGCGGCGCCAGGTGGGCGGCGGTGGCGCCGAGGCTGACGGCCGCCGCAAAGCCCGCAGCCCCACGGGCTGTGGGGCCACGCGAGCGGCTGCCAAAGAGCTTTCCAACGAGGCACGGCTTTCCCTCCTGGCTCTTCGGGCGTGGGAGCTGTGGCCAGAGCCGCGGCCCTACCGGAAAATGCTTCGCAGGCTGGCACGGCGGCACCACGTGGGCGCCGGTGGCGCCGAGGCTGATGGCCGCCGCAAAGCCCGCAGCCCCACGGGCTGTGGGGCCACGCGAGCGGCTGCCAAAGAGCTTTCCAACGAGGCACGGCTTTCCCTCCTGGCTCTTCGGGCGTGGGAGCTGTGGCCAGAGCCGTGGCCCTACCGGAAAATGCTTCGCAGGCTGGCGCGGCGGCACCACGTGGGCGGCGGTGGCACCGAGGCTGACGGCCGCCGCAAAGCCCGCAGCCCCACGGGCTGTGGGGCCACGCGAGCGGCTGCCAAAGAGCTTTCCAACGAGGCACGGCTTTCCCTCCTGGCTCTTTGGGCGTGGGAGCTGTGGCCAGAGCCGCGGCCCTACCGGAAAATGCTTCGCAGTCTGCCTCGGCGGCGCCACGTGGGCGGCGGTGGCGCCGAGGCTGACGGCCGCCGCAAAGCCCGCAGCCCCACGGGCTGTGGGGCCACGCGAGCGGCTGCCAAAGAGCTTTCCAACGAGGCACGGCTTTCCCTCCTGGCTCTTCGGGCGTGGGAGCTGTGGCCAGAGCCGCGGCCCTACCGGAAAATGCTTCGCAGGCTGGCACGGCGGCACCACGTGGGCGCCGGTGGCGCCGAGGCTGACGGCCGCCGCAAAGCCCGCAGCCCCACGGGCTGTGGGGCCACGCGAGCGGCTGCCAAAGAGCTTTCCAACGAGGTACGGCTTTCCCTCCTGGCTCTTCGGGCGTGGGAGCTGTGGCCAGAGCCGCAGCCCTACCGGAAAATGCTTCGCAGGCTGGCGCGGCGGCACCACGTGGGCGGCGGTGGCACCGAGGTTGACGGCCGCCGCAAAGCCCGCAGCCCCACGGGCTGTGGGGCCACGCGAGCGGCTGCCAAAGAGCTTTCCAACGAGGCACGGCTTTCCCTCCTGGCTCTTCGGGCGTGGGAGCTGTGGCCAGAGACGCGGCCCTACCGGAAAATGCTTCGCAGGCTGGCTCAGCGGCGCCAGGTGGGCGCCGGTTTCGCCTAGGCTGACGGCCGCCGCAAAGCCCGCAGCCCCACGGGCTGTGGGGCCACGCGAGCGGCTGCCAAAGAGCTTTCCAACGAGGCACGGCTTTCCCTCCTGGCTCTTCGGGCGTGGGAGCTGTGGCCAGAGACGCGGCCCTACCGGAAAATGCTTCGCAGGCTGGCTCGGCGGCACCACGTGGGCGGCGGTGGCGCCGAGGCTGATGGCCGCCGCAAAGCCCGCAGCCCCACGGGCTGTGGGGCCACGCGAGCGGCTGCCAAAGAGCTTTCCAACGAGGCACGGCTTTCCCTCCTGGCTCTTCGGGCGTGGGAGCTGTGGCCAGAGCCGCGGACCTACCGGAAAATGCTTCTCAGGCTGGCTCGGTGGCGCCAGGTGGGCGCCGGTGACACCGAGGCTGACGACCGCCGCAAAGCCCGCAGCCCCACGGGCTGTGGGGCCACGCGAGCGGCTGCCAAAGAGCTTTCCAACGAGGCACGGCTTTCCCTCCTGGCTCTTCGGGCGTGGGAGCTGTGGCCAGAGCCGCGGCCCTACCGGAAAATGCTTCGCAGGCTGGCTCGGCGGCGCCAGGTAGGCGCCGGTGGCGCCGAGGCTGACGGCCGCCGCAAAGCCCGCAGCCCCACGGGCTGTGGGGCCACGTGAGCGGCTGCCAAAGAGCTTTCCAACGAGGCACGGCTTTCCCTCCTGGCTCTTCGGGCGTGGGAGCTGTGGCCAGAGCCGCGGCCCTACCGGAAAATGCTTCGCAGGCTGGCTCGGCGGCGCCAGGTGGGCGGCGGTGGCGCCGAGGCTGACGGCCGCCGCAAAGCCCGCAGCCCCACGGGCTGTGGGGCCACGCGAGCGGCTGCCAAAGAGCTTTCCAACGAGGCACGGCTTTCCCTCCTGGCTCTTCGGGCGTGGGAGCTGTGGCCAGAGCCGCGGCCCTACCGGAAAATGCTTCGCAGGCTGGCTCGGCGGCGCCAGGTGGGCGCCGGTGGCGCCGAGGCTGACGGCCGCCGCAAAGCCCGCAGCCCCACGGGCTGTGGGGCCACGCGAGCGGCTGCCAAAGAGCTTTCCAACGAGGCATGGCATTCCCTCCTGGCTCTTCGGGCGTGGGAGCTGTGGCCAGAGACGCGGCCCTACTGGAAAATGCTTCGCAGGCTGGCGCGGCGGCGCCAGGTGGGCGGCGGTGGCGCCGAGGCTGACGGCCGCCGCAAAGCCCGCAGCCCCACGGGCTGTGGGGCCACGCGAGCGGCTGCCAAAGAGCTTTCCAACGAGGCACGGCTTTCCCTCCTGGCTCTTCGGGCGTGGGAGCTGTGGCCAGAGACGCGGCCCTACCGGAAAATGCTTCGCAGGCTGGCGCGGCGGCGCCACGTGGGCGGCGGTGGCGCCGAGGCTGACGGCCGCCGCAAAGCCCGCAGCCCCACGGGCTGTGGGGCCACGCGAGCGGCTGCCAAAGAGCTTTCCAACGAGGCACGGCTTTCCCTCCTGGCTCTTCGGGCGTGGGAGCTGTGGCCAGAGACGCGGCCCTACCGGAAAATGCTTCGCAGGCTGGCGCGGCGGCGCCACGTGGGCGGCGGTGGCGCCGAGGCTGACGGCCGCCGCAAAGCCCGCAGCCCCACGGGCTGTGGGGCCACGCGAGCCCCTGCCAAAGAGCTTTGCAACGAGGCACGGCTTTCCCTCCTGGCTCTTCGGGCGTGGGAGCTGTCGCCAGAGCCGCGGCCCTACCGGAAAATGCTTCGGGGGCTGGCTCGGCGGCGCCAGGTGGGCGGCGGTGGCGCCGAGGCTGACGGCCGCCGCAAAGCCCGCAGCCCCACGGGCTGTGGGGCCACGCGAGCGGCTGCCAAAGAGCTTTCCAACGAGGCACGGCTTTCCCTCCTGGCTCTTCGGGCGTGGGAGCTGTGGCCAGAGCCGCGGCCCTACCGGAAAATGCTTCGCAGGCTGGCACGGCGGCACCACGTGGGCGCCGGTGGCGCCGAGGCTGATGGCCGCCGCAAAGCCCGCAGCCCCACGGGCTGTGGGGCCACGCGAGCGGCTGCCAAAGAGCTTTCCAACGAGGCACGGCTTTCCCTCCTGGCTCTTCGGGCGTGGGAGCTGTGGCCAGAGCCGTGGCCCTACCGGAAAATGCTTCGCAGGCTGGCGCGGCGGCACCACGTGGGCGGCGGTGGCACCGAGGCTGACGGCCGCCGCAAAGCCCGCAGCCCCACGGGCTGTGGGGCCACGCGAGCGGCTGCCAAAGAGCTTTCCAACGAGGCACGGCTTTCCCTCCTGGCTCTTTGGGCGTGGGAGCTGTGGCCAGAGCCGCGGCCCTACCGGAAAATGCTTCGCAGTCTGCCTCGGCGGCGCCACGTGGGCGGCGGTGGCGCCGAGGCTGACGGCCGCCGCAAAGCCCGCAGCCCCACGGGCTGTGGGGCCACGCGAGCGGCTGCCAAAGAGCTTTCCAACGAGGCACGGCTTTCCCTCCTGGCTCTTCGGGCGTGGGAGCTGTGGCCAGAGCCGCGGCCCTACCGGAAAATGCTTCGCAGGCTGGCACGGCGGCACCACGTGGGCGCCGGTGGCGCCGAGGCTGATGGCCGCCGCAAAGCCCGCAGCCCCACGGGCTGTGGGGCCACGCGAGCGGCTGCCAAAGAGCTTTCCAACGAGGTACGGCTTTCCCTCCTGGCTCTTCGGGCGTGGGAGCTGTGGCCAGAGCCGCAGCCCTACCGGAAAATGCTTCGCAGGCTGGCGCGGCGGCACCACGTGGGCGGCGGTGGCACCGAGGTTGACGGCCGCCGCAAAGCCCGCAGCCCCACGGGCTGTGGGGCCACGCGAGCGGCTGCCAAAGAGCTTTCCAACGAGGCACGGCTTTCCCTCCTGGCTCTTCGGGCGTGGGAGCTGTGGCCAGAGACGCGGCCCTACCGGAAAATGCTTCGCAGGCTGGCTCAGCGGCGCCAGGTGGGCGCCGGTTTCGCCGAGGCTGACGGCCGCCGCAAAGCCCGCAGCCCCACGGGCTGTGGGGCCACGCGAGCGGCTGCCAAAGAGCTTTCCAACGAGGCACGGCTTTCCCTCCTGGCTCTTCGGGCGTGGGAGCTGTGGCCAGAGACGCGGCCCTACCGGAAAATGCTTCGCAGGCTGGCTCGGCGGCACCACGTGGGCGGCGGTGGCGCCGAGGCTGATGGCCGCCGCAAAGCCCGCAGCCCCACGGGCTGTGGGGCCACGCGAGCGGCTGCCAAAGAGCTTTCCAACGAGGCACGGCTTTCCCTCCTGGCTCTTCGGGCGTGGGAGCTGTGGCCAGAGCCGCGGACCTACCGGAAAATGCTTCTCAGGCTGGCTCGGTGGCGCCAGGTGGGCGCCGGTGACACCGAGGCTGACGACCGCCGCAAAGCCCGCAGCCCCACGGGCTGTGGGGCCACGCGAGCGGCTGCCAAAGAGCTTTCCAACGAGGCACGGCTTTCCCTCCTGGCTCTTCGGGCGTGGGAGCTGTGGCCAGAGCCGCGGCCCTACCGGAAAATGCTTCGCAGGCTGGCTCGGCGGCGCCAGGTAGGCGCCGGTGGCGCCGAGGCTGACGGCCGCCGCAAAGCCCGCAGCCCCACGGGCTGTGGGGCCACGTGAGCGGCTGCCAAAGAGCTTTCCAACGAGGCACGGCTTTCCCTCCTGGCTCTTCGGGCGTGGGAGCTGTGGCCAGAGCCGCGGCCCTACCGGAAAATGCTTCGCAGGCTGGCTCGGCGGCGCCAGGTGGGCGGCGGTGGCGCCGAGGCTGACGGCCGCCGCAAAGCCCGCAGCCCCACGGGCTGTGGGGCCACGCGAGCGGCTGCCAAAGAGCTTTCCAACGAGGCACGGCTTTCCCTCCTGGCTCTTCGGGCGTGGGAGCTGTGGCCAGAGCCGCGGCCCTACCGGAAAATGCTTCGCAGGCTGGCTCGGCGGCGCCAGGTGGGCGCCGGTGGCGCCGAGGCTGACGGCCGCCGCAAAGCCCGCAGCCCCACGGGCTGTGGGGCCACGCGAGCGGCTGCCAAAGAGCTTTCCAACGAGGCATGGCATTCCCTCCTGGCTCTTCGGGCGTGGGAGCTGTGGCCAGAGACGCGGCCCTACTGGAAAATGCTTCGCAGGCTGGCGCGGCGGCGCCAGGTGGGCGGCGGTGGCGCCGAGGCTGACGGCCGCCGCAAAGCCCGCAGCCCCACGGGCTGTGGGGCCACGCGAGCGGCTGCCAAAGAGCTTTCCAACGAGGCACGGCTTTCCCTCCTGGCTCTTCGGGCGTGGGAGCTGTGGCCAGAGACGCGGCCCTACCGGAAAATGCTTCGCAGGCTGGCGCGGCGGCGCCACGTGGGCGGCGGTGGCGCCGAGGCTGACGGCCGCCGCAAAGCCCGCAGCCCCACGGGCTGTGGGGCCACGCGAGCGGCTGCCAAAGAGCTTTCCAACGAGGCACGGCTTTCCCTCCTGGCTCTTCGGGCGTGGGAGCTGTGGCCAGAGACGCGGCCCTACCGGAAAATGCTTCGCAGGCTGGCGCGGCGGCGCCACGTGGGCGCCGGTGGCGCCGAGGCTGACGGCCGCCGCAAAGCCCGCAGCCCCACGGGCTGTGGGGCCACGCGAGCGGCTGCCAAAGAGCTTTCCAACGAGGCACGGCTTTCCCTCCTGGCTCTTCGGGCGTGGGAGCTGTGGCCAGAGACGCAGCCCTACCGGAAAATGCTTCGCAGGCTGGCGCGGCGGCGCCACGTGGGCGGCGGTGGCGCCGAGGCTGACGGCCGCCGCAAAGCCCGCAGCCCCACGGGCTGTGGGGCCACGCGAGTGGCTGCCAAAGAGCTTTCCAACGAGGCACGGCTTTCCCTCCTGGCTCTTCGGGCGTGGGAGCTGTGGCCAGAGCCGCGGCCCTACCGGAAAATGCTTCGCAGGCTGGCGCGGCGGCGCCAGGTGGGCGCCGGTGGCGCCGAGGCTGATGGCCGCTGCAAAGCCCGCAGCCCCACGGGCTGTGGGGCCATGCGAGCGGCTGCCAAAGAGCTTTCCAACGAGGCACGGCTTTCCCTCCTGGCTCTTCGGGCGTGGGAGCTGTCGCCAGAGCCGCGGCCCTACCGGAAAATGCTTCGGGGGCTGGCTCGGCGGCACCAGGTGGGCGGCGGTGGCGCCGAGGCTGACGGCCGCCACAAAGCCCGCAGCCCCACGGGCTGTGGGGCCACGCGAGCGGCTGCCAAAGAGCTTTCCAACGAGGCACGGCTTTCCCTCCTGGCTCTTCGGGCGTGGGAGCTGTGGCCAGAGACGCGGCCCTATCCGAAAATGTTTCGCAGGCTGGCTCGGCGGCGCCAGGTGGGCGCCGGTGGCGCCGAGGTTGACGGCCGCCGCAAAGCCCGCAGCCCCACGGGCTGTGGGGCCACGCGAGCGGCTGCCAAAGAGCTTTCCAACGAGGCACGGCTTTCCCTCCTGGCTCTTCGGGCGTGGGAGCTGTGGCCAGAGCCGCGGCCCTACCGGAAAATGCTTCGCAGGCTGGCTCGGCGGCGCCAGGTGGGCGCCGGTGGCGCCGAGGCTGACGGCCGCCGCAAAGCCCGCAGCCCCACGGGCTGTGGGGCCACGCGAGCGGCTGCCAAAGAGCTTTCCAACGAGGCACGGCTTTCCCTCCTGGCTCTTCGGGCGTGGGAGCTGTGGCCAGAGCCGCGGCCCTACCGGAAAATGCTTCGCAGGCTGGCTCGGCGGCGCCAGGTGGGCGTCGGTGGCGCCGAGGCTGACGGCCGCCGCAAAGCCCGCAGCCCCACGGGCTGTGGGGCCACGCGAGCGGCTGCCAAAGAGCTTTCCAACGAGGCACGGCTTTCCCTCCTGGCTCTTCGGGCGTGGGAGCTGTGGCCAGAGACGCGGCCCTACCCGAAAATGCTTCGCAGGCTGGCTCGGCGGCGCCAGGTGGGCGCCGGTGGCGCCGAGGCTGACGGCCGCCGCAAAGCCCGCAGCCCCACGGGCTGTGGGGCCACGCGAGCGGCTGCCAAAGAGCTTTCCAACGAGGCACGGCTTTCCCTCCTGGCTCTTCGGGCGTGGGAGCTGTGGCCAGAGCCGCGGCCCTACCGGAAAATGCTTCGCAGGCTGGCGCGGCGGCGCCAGGTGGGCGCCCGTAGAGCCGAGGCTGACGGCCGCCGGAAAGCCCGCAGCCTCACGGGCTGTGGGGCCACGCGAGCGGCTGCCAAAGAGCTTTCCAACGAGGCACGGCTTTCCCTCCTGGCTCTTCGGGCGTGGGAGCTGTGGCCAGAGACGCAGCCCTACCCGAAAATGCTTCGCAGGCTGGCGCGGCGGCGCCAGGTGGGCGCCGGTGGCGCCGAGGCTGACGGCCGCCGCAAAGCCCGCAGCCCCACGGGCTGTGGGGCCACGCGAGCGGCTGCCAAAGAGCTTTCCAACGAGGCACGGCTTTCCCTCCTGGCTCTTCGGGCGTGGGAGCTGTGGCCAGAGACGCGGCCCTACCGGAAAATGCTTAGCAGGCTGGCGCGGCGGCGCCAGGTGGGCGCCGGTGGCACCAAGGCTGACGGCCGCCGCAAAGCCCGCAGCCCCACGGGCTGTGGGGCCACGCGAGCGGCTGCCAAAGAGCTTTCCAACGAGGCACGGCTTTCCCTCCTGGCTCTTCGGGCGTGGGAGCTGTGGCCAGAGCCGCGGCCCTACCGGAAAATGCTTCGCAGGCTGGCTCGGCGGCGCCAGGTGGGCGGCGGTGGCGCCGAGGCTGACGGCCGCCGCAAAGCCCGCAGCCCCACGGGCTGTGGGGCCACGCGAGCGGCTGCCAAAGAGCTTTCCAACGAGGCACGGCTTTCCCTCCTGGCTCTTCGGGCGTGGGAGCTGTGGCCAGAGCCGCGGCCCTACCGGAAAATGCTTCGCAGGCTGGCACGGCGGCACCACGTGGGCGCCGGTGGCGCCGAGGCTGACGGCCGCCGCAAAGCCCGCAGCCCCACGGGCTGTGGGGCCACGCGAGCGGCTGCCAAAGAGCTTTCCAACGAGGCACGGCTTTCCCTCCTGGCTCTTCGGGCGTGGGAGCTGTGGCCAGAGTCGCGGCCCTACCCGAAAATGCTTCGCAGGCTGGCGCGGCGGCGCCACGTGGGCGGCGGTGGCGCCGAGGCTGACGGCCGCCGCAAAGCCCGCAGCCCCACGGGCTGTGGGGCCACGCGAGCGGCTGCCAAAGAGCTTTCCAACGAGGCACGGCTTTCCCTCCTGGCTCTTCGGGCGTGGGAGCTGTGGCCAGAGACGCGGCCCTACCCGAAAATGTTTCGCAGGCTGGCTCGGCGGCGCCAGGTGGGCGCCGGTGGCGCCAAGGTTGACGGCCGCCGCAAAGCCCGCAGCCCCACGGGCTGTGGGGCCACGCGAGCGGCTGCCAAAGAGCTTTCCAACGAGGCACGGCTTTCCCTCCTGGCTCTTCGGGCGTGGGAGCTGTGGCCAGAGACGCGGCCCTACCGGAAAATGCTTCGGGGGCTGGCGCGGCGGCGCCAGGTGGGCGCCGGTGGCGCCGAGGCTGACGGCCGCCGCAAAGCCCGCAGCCCCACGGGCTGTGGGGCCACGCGAGCGGCTGCCAAAGAGCTTTCCAACGAGGCACGGCTTTCCCTCCTGGCTCTTCAGGCGTGGGAGCTGTCGCCAGAGCCGCAGCCCTACCGGAAAATGCTTCGCAGGCTGGCTCGGCAGCGCCAGGTGGGCGCCGGTGCCGCCGAGGCTGACGGCCGCCGCAAAGCCCGCAGCCCCACGGGCTGTGGGGCCACGCGAGCGGCTGCCAAAGAGCTTTCCAACGAGGCACGGCTTTCCCTCCTGGCTCTTCGGGCGTGGGAGCTGTGGCCAGAGACGCGGCCCTACCGGAAAATGCTTCGCAGGCTGGCACGGCGGCACCACGTGGGCGCCGGTGGCGCCGAGGCTGACGGCCGCCGCAAAGCCCGCAGCCCCACGGGCTGTGGGGCCACGCGAGCGGCTGCCAAAGAGCTTTCCAACGAGGCACGGCTTTCCCTCCTGGCTCTTCGGGCGTGGGAGCTGTGGCCAGAGCCACGGCCCTACCGGAAAATGCTTCACAGGCTGGCGCGGCGGCACCACGTGGGCGCCGGTGGCGCCAGGCTGATGGTCGCCGCAAAGCTCGCAGCCCCACAGGCTGTGGGGCCACGCGAGCGGCTGCCAAAGAGCTTTCCAACGAGGCACGGCTTTCCCTCCTGGCTCTTCGGGCGTGGGAGCTGTCGCCAGAGCCGCAGCCCTACCGGAAAATGCTTTGCAGGCTGGCTAGGCGGCACCACATGGGTGCCGGTGGCGCCGAGGCTGACGGCCGACGCAAAGCCCGCAGCCCCACGGGCTGTGGGGCCACGCGAGCGGCTGCCAAAGAGCTTTCCAACGAGGCACGGCTTTCCCTCCTGGCTCTTCGGGCGTGGGAGCTGTGGCCAGAGCCGCGGCCCTACCGGAAAATGCTTCGCAGGCTGGCGCGGCGGCGCCAGGTGGGCGCCGGTGGCGCCGAGGCTGACGGCCGCCGCAAAGCCCGCAGCCCCACGGGCTGTGAGGCCACGCGAGCGGCTGCCAAAGAGCTTTCCAACGAGGCATGGCTTTCCCTCCTGGCTCTTCGGGCGTGGGAGCTGTGGCCAGAGACGCGGCCCTACCCGAAAATGCTTCGCAGGCTGGCTCGGCGGCGCCAGGTGGGCGCCGGTGGCGCCGAGGCTGACGGCCGCCGCAAAGCCCGCAGCCCCACGGGCTGTGGGGCCACGCGAGCGGCTGCCAAAGAGCTTTCCAACGAGGCACGGCTTTCCCTCCTGGCTCTTCGGGCGTGGGAGCTGTGGCCAGAGCCGCGGCCCTACCGGAAAATGCTTCGCAGGCTGGCGCGGCGGCGCCAGGTGGGCGCCGGTGGCGCCGAGGCTGACGGCCGCCGGAAAGCCCGCAGCCTCACGGGCTGTGGGGCCACGCGAGCGGCTGCCAAAGAGCTTTCCAACGAGGCACGGCTTTCCCTCCTGGCTCTTCGGGCGTGGGAGCTGTGGCCAGAGACGCAGCCCTACCCGAAAATGCTTCGCAGGCTGGCGCGGCGGCGCCAGGTGGGCGCCGGTGGCGCCGAGGCTGACGGCCGCCGCAAAGCCCGCAGCCCCACGGGCTGTGGGGCCACGCGAGCGGCTGCCAAAGAGCTTTCCAACGAGGCACGGCTTTCCCTCCTGGCTCTTCGGGCGTGGGAGCTGTGGCCAGAGACGCGGCCCTACCGGAAAATGCTTAGCAGGCTGGCGCGGCGGCGCCAGGTGGGCGCCGGTGGCACCAAGGCTGACGGCCGCCGCAAAGCCCGCAGCCCCACGGGCTGTGGGGCCACGCGAGCGGCTGCCAAAGAGCTTTCCAACGAGGCACGGCTTTCCCTCCTGGCTCTTCGGGCGTGGGAGCTGTGGCCAGAGCCGCGGCCCTACCGGAAAATGCTTCGCAGGCTGGCTCGGCGGCGCCAGGTGGGCGGCGGTGTCGCCGAGGCTGACGGCCGCCGCAAAGCCCGCAGCCCCACGGGCTGTGGGGCCACGCGAGCGGCTGCCAAAGAGCTTTCCAACGAGGCACGGCTTTCCCTCCTGGCTCTTCGGGCGTGGGAGCTGTGGCCAGAGCCGCGGCCCTACCGGAAAATGCTTCGCAGGCTGGCTCGGCGGCGCCAGGTGGGCGCCGGTGGCGCCGAGGCTGACGGCCGCCGCAAAGCCCGCAGCCCCACGGGCTGTGGGGCCACGCGAGCGGCTGCCAAAGAGCTTTCCAACGAGGCACGGCTTTCCCTCCTGGCTCTTCGGGCGTGGGAGCTGTGGCCAGAGCCGCGGCCCTACCGGAAAATGCTTCGCAGGCTGGCACGGCGGCACCACGTGGGCGCCGGTGGCGCCGAGGCTGACGGCCGCCGCAAAGCCCGCAGCCCCACGGGCTGTGGGGCCACGCGAGCGGCTGCCAAAGAGCTTTCCAACGAGGCACGGCTTTCCCTCCTGGCTCTTCGGGCGTGGGAGCTGTGGCCAGAGTCGCGGCCCTACCCGAAAATGCTTCGCAGGCTGGCGCGGCGGCGCCACGTGGGCGGCGGTGGCGCCGAGGCTGACGGCCGCCGCAAAGCCCGCAGCCCCACGGGCTGTGGGGCCACGCGAGCGGCTGCCAAAGAGCTTTCCAACGAGGCACGGCTTTCCCTCCTGGCTCTTCGGGCGTGGGAGCTGTGGCCAGAGACGCGGCCCTACCCGAAAATGTTTCGCAGGCTGGCTCGGCGGCGCCAGGTGGGCGCCGGTGGCGCCAAGGTTGACGGCCGCCGCAAAGCCCGCAGCCCCACGGGCTGTGGGGCCACGCGAGCGGCTGCCAAAGAGCTTTCCAACGAGGCACGGCTTTCCCTCCTGGCTCTTCGGGCGTGGGAGCTGTGGCCAGAGCCGCGGCCCTACCGGAAAATGCTTCGGGGGCTGGCGCGGCGGCGCCAGGTGGGCGCCGGTGGCGCCGAGGCTGACGGCCGCCGCAAAGCCCGCAGCCCCACGGGCTGTGGGGCCACGCGAGCGGCTGCCAAAGAGCTTTCCAACGAGGCACGGCTTTCCCTCCTGGCTCTTCAGGCGTGGGAGCTGTCGCCAGAGCCGCAGCCCTACCGGAAAATGCTTCGCAGGCTGGCTCGGCAGCGCCAGGTGGGCGCCGGTGCCGCCGAGGCTGACGGCCGCCGCAAAGCCCGCAGCCCCACGGGCTGTGGGGCCACGCGAGCGGCTGCCAAAGAGCTTTCCAACGAGGCACGGCTTTCCCTCCTGGCTCTTCGGGCGTGGGAGCTGTGGCCAGAGCCGCGGCCCTACCGGAAAATGCTTCGCAGGCTGGCACGGCGGCACCACGTGGGCGCCGGTGGCGCCGAGGCTGACGGCCGCCGCAAAGCCCGCAGCCCCACGGGCTGTGGGGCCACGCGAGCGGCTGCCAAAGAGCTTTCCAACGAGGCACGGCTTTCCCTCCTGGCTCTTCGGGCGTGGGAGCTGTGGCCAGAGCCACGGCCCTACCGGAAAATGCTTCACAGGCTGGCGCGGCGGCACCACGTGGGCGCCGGTGGCGCCAGGCTGATGGTCGCCGCAAAGCTCGCAGCCCCACGGGCTGTGGGGCCACGCGAGCGGCTGCCAAAGAGCTTCCAACGAGGCACGGCTTTCCCTCCTGGCTCTTCGGGCGTGGGAGCTGTCGCCAGAGCCGCAGCCCTACCGGAAAATGCTTTGCAGGCTGGCTAGGCGGCACCACATGGGTGCCGGTGGCGCCGAGGCTGACGGCCGACGCAAAGCCCGCAGCCCCACGGGCTGTGGGGCCACGCGAGCGGCTGCCAAAGAGCTTTCCAACGAGGCACGGCTTTCCCTCCTGGCTCTTCGGGCGTGGGAGCTGTGGCCAGAGCCGCGGCCCTACCGGAAAATGCTTCGCAGGCTGGCGCGGCGGCGCCAGGTGGGCGCCGGTGGCGCCGAGGCTGACGGCCGCCGCAAAGCCCGCAGCCCCACGGGCTGTGAGGCCACGCGAGCGGCTGCCAAAGAGCTTTCCAACGAGGCATGGCTTTCCCTCCTGGCTCTTCGGGCGTGGGAGCTGTGGCCAGAGACGCGGCCCTACCGGAAAATGCTTCGCAGGCTGGCTCGGCGGCGCCAGGTGGGCGGCGGTGGCGCCGAGGCTGACGGCCGCCGCAAAGCCCGCAGCCCCACGGGCTGTGGGGCCACGCGAGCGGCTGCCAAAGAGCTTTCCAACGAGGCACGGCTTTCCCTCCTGGCTCTTCGGGCGTGGGAGCTGTGGCCAGAGCCGCGGCCCTACCGGAAAATGCTTCGCAGGCTGGCTCGGCGGCGCCAGGTGGGCGGCGGTGGCGCCGAGGCTGACGGCCGCCGCAAAGCCCGCAGCCCCACGGGCTGTGGGGCCACGCGAGCGGCTGCCAAAGAGCTTTCCAACGAGGCACGGCTTTCCCTCCTGGCTCTTCGGGCGTGGGAGCTGTGGCCAGAGCCGCGGCCCTACCGGAAAATGCTTCGCAGGCTGGCACGGCGGCACCACGTGGGCGCCGGTGGCGCCGAGGCTGACGGCCGCCGCAAAGCCCGCAGCCCCACGGGCTGTGGGGCCACGCGAGCGGCTGCCAAAGAGCTTTCCAACGAGGCACGGCTTTCCCTCCTGGCTCTTCGGGCGTGGGAGCTGTGGCCAGAGTCGCGGCCCTACCCGAAAATGCTTCGCAGGCTGGCGCGGCGGCGCCACGTGGGCGGCGGTGGCGCCGAGGCTGACGGCCGCCGCAAAGCCCGCAGCCCCACGGGCTGTGGGGCCACGCGAGCGGCTGCCAAAGAGCTTTCCAACGAGGCACGGCTTTCCCTCCTGGCTCTTCGGGCGTGGGAGCTGTGGCCAGAGACGCGGCCCTACCCGAAAATGTTTCGCAGGCTGGCTCGGCGGCGCCAGGTGGGCGCCGGTGGCGCCAAGGTTGACGGCCGCCGCAAAGCCCGCAGCCCCACGGGCTGTGGGGCCACGCGAGCGGCTGCCAAAGAGCTTTCCAACGAGGCACGGCTTTCCCTCCTGGCTCTTCGGGCGTGGGAGCTGTGGCCAGAGACGCGGCCCTACCGGAAAATGCTTCGGGGGCTGGCGCGGCGGCGCCAGGTGGGCGCCGGTGGCGCCGAGGCTGACGGCCGCCGCAAAGCCCGCAGCCCCACGGGCTGTGGGGCCACGCGAGCGGCTGCCAAAGAGCTTTCCAACGAGGCACGGCTTTCCCTCCTGGCTCTTCAGGCGTGGGAGCTGTCGCCAGAGCCGCAGCCCTACCGGAAAATGCTTCGCAGGCTGGCTCGGCAGCGCCAGGTGGGCGCCGGTGCCGCCGAGGCTGACGGCCGCCGCAAAGCCCGCAGCCCCACGGGCTGTGGGGCCACGCGAGCGGCTGCCAAAGAGCTTTCCAACGAGGCACGGCTTTCCCTCCTGGCTCTTCGGGCGTGGGAGCTGTGGCCAGAGCCGCGGCCCTACCGGAAAATGCTTCGCAGGCTGGCGCGGCGGCGCCAGGTGGGCGCCGGTGGCGCCGAGGCTGACGGCCGCCGGAAAGCCCGCAGCCTCACGGGCTGTGGGGCCACGCGAGCGGCTGCCAAAGAGCTTTCCAACGAGGCACGGCTTTCCCTCCTGGCTCTTCGGGCGTGGGAGCTGTGGCCAGAGACGCAGCCCTACCCGAAAATGCTTCGCAGGCTGGCGCGGCGGCGCCAGGTGGGCGCCGGTGGCGCCGAGGCTGACGGCCGCCGCAAAGCCCGCAGCCCCACGGGCTGTGGGGCCACGCGAGCGGCTGCCAAAGAGCTTTCCAACGAGGCACGGCTTTCCCTCCTGGCTCTTCGGGCGTGGGAGCTGTGGCCAGAGACGCGGCCCTACCGGAAAATGCTTAGCAGGCTGGCGCGGCGGCGCCAGGTGGGCGCCGGTGGCACCAAGGCTGACGGCCGCCGCAAAGCCCGCAGCCCCACGGGCTGTGGGCCCACGCGAGCGGCTGCCAAAGAGCTTTCCAACGAGGCACGGCTTTCCCTCCTGGCTCTTCGGGCGTGGGAGCTGTGGCCAGAGCCGCGGCCCTACCGGAAAATGCTTCGCAGGCTGGCTCGGCGGCGCCAGGTGGGCGGCGGTGGCGCCGAGGCTGACGGCCGCCGCAAAGCCCGCAGCCCCACGGGCTGTGGGGCCACGCGAGCGGCTGCCAAAGAGCTTTCCAACGAGGCACGGCTTTCCCTCCTGGCTCTTCGGGCGTGGGAGCTGTGGCCAGAGCCGCGGCCCTACCGGAAAATGCTTCGCAGGCTGGCTCGGCGGCGCCAGGTGGGCGCCGGTGGCGCCGAGGCTGACGGCCGCCGCAAAGCCCGCAGCCCCACGGGCTGTGGGGCCACGCGAGCGGCTGCCAAAGAGCTTTCCAACGAGGCACGGCTTTCCCTCCTGGCTCTTCGGGCGTGGGAGCTGTGGCCAGAGCCGCGGCCCTACCGGAAAATGCTTCGCAGGCTGGCACGGCGGCACCACGTGGGCGCCGGTGGCGCCGAGGCTGACGGCCGCCGCAAAGCCCGCAGCCCCACGGGCTGTGGGGCCACGCGAGCGGCTGCCAAAGAGCTTTCCAACGAGGCACGGCTTTCCCTCCTGGCTCTTCGGGCGTGGGAGCTGTGGCCAGAGACGCGGCCCTACCCGAAAATGTTTCGCAGGCTGGCTCGGCGGCGCCAGGTGGGCGCCGGTGGCGCCAAGGTTGACGGCCGCCGCAAAGCCCGCAGCCCCACGGGCTGTGGGGCCACGCGAGCGGCTGCCAAAGAGCTTTCCAACGAGGCACGGCTTTCCCTCCTGGCTCTTCGGGCGTGGGAGCTGTGGCCAGAGCCGCGGCCCTACCGGAAAATGCTTCGGGGGCTGGCGCGGCGGCGCCAGGTGGGCGCCGGTGGCGCCGAGGCTGACGGCCGCCGCAAAGCCCGCAGCCCCACGGGCTGTGGGGCCACGCGAGCGGCTGCCAAAGAGCTTTCCAACGAGGCACGGCTTTCCCTCCTGGCTCTTCAGGCGTGGGAGCTGTCGCCAGAGCCGCAGCCCTACCGGAAAATGCTTCGCAGGCTGGCTCGGCGGCGCCAGGTGGGCGCCGGTGCCGCCGAGGCTGACGGCCGCCGCAAAGCCCGCAGCCCCACGGGCTGTGGGGCCACGCGAGCGGCTGCCAAAGAGCTTTCCAACGAGGCACGGCTTTCCCTCCTGGCTCTTCGGGCGTGGGAGCTGTGGCCAGAGCCGCGGCCCTACCGGAAAATGCTTCGCAGGCTGGCACGGCGGCACCACGTGGGCGCCGGTGGCGCCGAGGCTGACGGCCGCCGCAAAGCCCGCAGCCCCACGGGCTGTGGGGCCACGCGAGCGGCTGCCAAAGAGCTTTCCAACGAGGCACGGCTTTCCCTCCTGGCTCTTCGGGCGTGGGAGCTGTGGCCAGAGCCACGGCCCTACCGGAAAATGCTTCACAGGCTGGCGCGGCGGCACCACGTGGGCGCCGGTGGCGCCAGGCTGATGGTCGCCGCAAAGCTCGCAGCCCCACGGGCTGTGGGGCCACGCGAGCGGCTGCCAAAGAGCTTCCAACGAGGCACGGCTTTCCCTCCTGGCTCTTCGGGCGTGGGAGCTGTCGCCAGAGCCGCAGCCCTACCGGAAAATGCTTTGCAGGCTGGCTAGGCGGCACCACATGGGTGCCGGTGGCGCCGAGGCTGACGGCCGACGCAAAGCCCGCAGCCCCACGGGCTGTGGGGCCACGCGAGCGGCTGCCAAAGAGCTTTCCAACGAGGCACGGCTTTCCCTCCTGGCTCTTCGGGCGTGGGAGCTGTGGCCAGAGCCGCGGCCCTACCGGAAAATGCTTCGGGGGCTGGCGCGGCGGCGCCAGGTGGGCGCCGGTGGCGCCGAGGCTGACGGCCGCCGCAAAGCCCGCAGCCCCACGGGCTGTGAGGCCACGCGAGCGGCTGCCAAAGAGCTTTCCAACGAGGCATGGCTTTCCCTCCTGGCTCTTCGGGCGTGGGAGCTGTGGCCAGAGACGCGGCCCTACCCGAAAATGCTTCGCAGGCTGGCTCGGCGGCGCCAGGTGGGCGCCGGTGCCGCCGAGGCTGACGGCCGCCGCAAAGCCCGCAGCCCCACGGGCTGTGGGGCCACGCGAGCGGCTGCCAAAGAGCTTTCCAACGAGGCACGGCTTTCCCTCCTGGCTCTTCGGGCGTGGGAGCTGTGGCCAGAGCCGCGGCCCTACCGGAAAATGCTTCGCAGGCTGGCTCGGCGGCGCCAGGTGGGCGCCGGTGGCGCCGAGGCTGACGGCCGCCGCAAAGCCCGCAGCCCCACGGGCTGTGGGGCCACGCGAGCGGCTGCCAAAGAGCTTTCCAACGAGGCACGGCTTTCCCTCCTGGCTCTTCGGGCGTGGGAGCTGTGGCCAGAGACGCGGCCCTACCGGAAAATGCTTCGCAGGCTGGCTCGGCGAAGCCAGGTGGGTGCCGGTGGCGCCGAGGCTGACGGCCGCCGCAAAGCCCGCAGCCCCACGGGCTGTGGGGCCACGCGAGCGGCTGCCAAAGAGCTTTCCAACGAGGCACGGCTTTCCCTCCTGGCTCTTCGGGCGTGGGAGCTGTGGCCAGAGACGCGGCCCTACCGGAAAATGTTTCGCAGGCTGGCTCGGCGGCGCCAGGTGGGCGCCGGTGGCGCCAAGGTTGACGGCCGCCGCAAAGCCCGCAGCCCCACGGGCTGTGGGGCCACGCGAGCGGCTGCCAAAGAGCTTTCCAACGAGGCACGGCTTTCCCTCCTGGCTCTTCGGGCGTGGGAGCTGTGGCCAGAGCCGCGGCCCTACCGGAAAATGCTTCGGGGGCTGGCGCGGCGGCGCCAGGTGGGCGGCGGTGGCGCCGAGGCTGACGGCCGCCGCAAAGCCCGCAGCCCCACGGGCTGTGGGGCCACGCGAGCGGCTGCCAAAGAGCTTTCCAACGAGGCACGGCTTTCCCTCCTGGCTCTTCAGGCGTGGGAGCTGTCGCCAGAGCCGCAGCCCTACCGGAAAATGCTTCGCAGGCTGGCTCGGCAGCGCCAGGTGGGCGCCGGTGCCGCCGAGGCTGACGGCCGCCGCAAAGCCCGCAGCCCCACGGGCTGTGGGGCCACGCGAGCGGCTGCCAAAGAGCTTTCCAACGAGGCACGGCTTTCCCTCCTGGCTCTTCGGGCGTGGGAGCTGTGGCCAGAGCCGCGGCCCTACCGGAAAATGCTTCGCAGGCTGGCGCGGCGGCGCCAGGTGGGCGCCGGTGGCGCCGAGGCTGACGGCCGCCGCAAAGCCCGCAGCCCCACGGGCTGTGAGGCCACGCGAGCGGCTGCCAAAGAGCTTTCCAACGAGGCATGGCTTTCCCTCCTGGCTCTTCGGGCGTGGGAGCTGTGGCCAGAGACGCGGCCCTACCCGAAAATGCTTCGCAGGCTGGCTCGGCGGCGCCAGGTGGGCGCCGGTGCCGCCGAGGCTGACGGCCGCCGCAAAGCCCGCAGCCCCACGGGCTGTGGGGCCACGCGAGCGGCTGCCAAAGAGCTTTCCAACGAGGCACGGCTTTCCCTCCTGGCTCTTCGGGCGTGGGAGCTGTGGCCAGAGCCGCGGCCCTACCGGAAAATGCTTCGCAGGCTGGCTCGGCGGCGCCAGGTGGGCGCCGGTGGCGCCGAGGCTGACGGCCGCCGCAAAGCCCGCAGCCCCACGGGCTGTGGGGCCACGCGAGCGGCTGCCAAAGAGCTTTCCAACGAGGCACGGCTTTCCCTCCTGGCTCTTCGGGCGTGGGAGCTGTGGCCAGAGCCGCGGCCCTACCGGAAAATGCTTCGCAGGCTGGCTCGGCGAAGCCAGGTGGGTGCCGGTGGCGCCGAGGCTGACGGCCGCCGCAAAGCCCGCAGCCCCACGGGCTGTGGGGCCACGCGAGCGGCTGCCAAAGAGCTTTCCAACGAGGCACGGCTTTCCCTCCTGGCTCTTTGGGCGTGGGAGCTGTGGCCAGAGACGCGGCCCTACCCGAAAATGCTTCGCAGGCTGGCTCGGCGGCGCCAGGTGGGCGCCGGTGGCACCGAGGCTGACGGCCGCCGCAAAGCCCGCAGCCCCACGGGCTGTGGGGCCACGCGAGCGGCTGCCAAAGAGCTTTCCAACGAGGCACGGCTTTCCCTCCTGGCTCTTTGGGCGTGGGAGCTGTGGCCAGAGACGCGGCCCTACCCGAAAATGCTTCGCAATCTGGCGCGGCGGCACCACGTGGGCGGCGGTGGCGCCGAGGCTGACGGCCGCCGCAAAGCCCGCAGCCCCACGGGCTGTGGGGCCACGCGAGCCCCTGCCAAAGAGCTTTCCAACGAGGCACGGCTTTCCCTCCTGGCTCTTCGGGCGTGGGAGCTGTGGCCAGAGCCGCGGCCCTACCGGAAAATGCTTCGCAGGCTGGCTCGGCGGCACCACATGGGTGCCGGTGGCGCCGAGGCTGACGGCCGACGCAAAGCCCGCAGCCCCACGGGCTGTGGGGCCACGCGAGCGGCTGCCAAAGAGCTTTCCAACGAGGCACGGCTTTCCCTCCTGGCTCTTCGGGCGTGGGAGCTGTGGCCAGAGCCGCGGCCCTACCGGAAAATGCTTCGCAGGCTGGCGCGGCGACGCCAGGTGGGCGCCGGTGGCGCCGAGGCTGACGGCCGCCGCAAAGCCCGCAGCCCCACGGGCTGTGGGGCCACGCGAGCGGCTGCCAAAGAGCTTTCCAACGAGGCACGGCTTTCCCTCCTGGCTCTTCGGGCGTGGGAGCTGTGGCCAGAGCCGCGGCCCTACCGGAAAATGCTTCGCAGGCTGGCTCGGCGGCACCACATGGGTGCCGGTGGCGCCGAGGCTGACGGCCGATGCAAAGCCCGCAGCCCCACGGGCTGTGGGGCCACGCGAGCGGCTGCCAAAGAGCTTTCCAACGAGGCACGGCTTTCCCTCCTGGCTCTTCGGGCGTGGGAGCTGTGGCCAGAGCCGCGGCCCTACCGGAAAATGCTTCGCAGGCTGGCGCGGCGGCGCCAGGTGGGCGCCGGTGGCGCCGAGGCTGACGGCCGCCGCAAAGCCCGCAGCCCCACGGGCTGTGGGGCCACGCGAGCGGCTGCCAAAGAGCTTTCCAACGAGGCATGGCTTTCCCTCCTGGCTCTTCGGGCGTGGGAGCTGTGGCCAGAGACGCGGCCCTACCCGAAAATGCTTCGCAGGCTGGCTCGGCGGCGCCAGGTGGGCGGCGGTGGCGCCGAGGCTGACGGCCGCCGCAAAGCCCGCAGCCCCACGGGCTGTGGGGCCACACGAGCGGCTGCCAAAGAGCTTTCCAACGAGGCACGGCTTTCCCTCCTGGCTCTTCGGGCGTGGGAGCTGTGGCCAGAGCCGCGGCCCTACCGGAAAATGCTTCGGAGGCTGGCTCGGCGGCGCCAGGTGGGCGCCGGTGGCGCCGAGGCTGACGGCCGCCGCAAAGCCCGCAGCCCCACGGGCTGTGGGGCCACGCGAGCGGCTGCCAAAGAGCTTTCCAACGAGGCACGGCTTTCCCTCCTGGCTCTTCGGGCGTGGGAGCTGTGGCCAGAGACGCGGCCCTACCCGAAAATGTTTCGCAGGCTGGCTCGGCGGCGCCAGGTGGGCGCCGGTGGCACCGAGGCTGACGGCCGCCGCAAAGCCCGCAGCCCCACGGGCTGTGGGGCCACGCGAGCCCCTGCCAAAGAGCTTTCCAACGAGGCACGGCTTTCCCTCCTGGCTCTTCGGGCGTGGGAGCTGTGGCCAGAGCCGCGGCCCTACCGGAAAATGCTTCGCAGGCTGGCTCGGCGGCACCACATGGGTGCCGGTGGCGCCGAGGCTGACGGCCGACGCAAAGCCCGCAGCCCCACGGGCTGTGGGGCCACGCGAGCGGCTGCCAAAGAGCTTTCCAACGAGGCACGGCTTTCCCTCCTGGCTCTTCGGGCGTGGGAGCTGTGGCCAGAGCCGCGGCCCTACCGGAAAATGCTTCGCAGGCTGGCGCGGCGGCGCCAGGTGGGCGCTGGTGGCGCCGAGGCTGACGGCCGCCGCAAAGCCCGCAGCCCCACGGGCTGTGGGGCCACGCGAGCGGCTGCCAAAGAGCTTTCCAACGAGGCATGGCTTTCCCTCCTGGCTCTTCGGGCGTGGGAGCTGTGGCCAGAGACGCGGCCCTACCCGAAAATGCTTCGCAGGCTGGCTCGGCGGTGCCAGGTGGGCGCCGGTGCCGCCGAGGCTGACGGCCGCCGCAAAGCCCGCAGCCCCACGGGCTGTGGGGCCACGCGAGCGGCTGCCAAAGAGCTTTCCAACGAGGCACGGCTTTCCCTCCTGGCTCTTCGGGCGTGGGAGCTGTGGCCAGAGACGCGGCCATACCCGAAAATGCTGCGCAGGCTGGCTCGGCGGTGCCAGGTGGGCGCCGGTGGCGCCGAGGCTGACGGCCGCCGCAAAGCCCGCAGCCCCACGGGCTGTGGGGCCACGCGAGCGGCTGCCAAAGAGCTTTCCAACGAGGCACGGCTTTCCCTCCTGGCTCTTCGGGCGTGGGAGCTGTGGCCAGAGCCGCGGCCCTACCGGAAAATGCTGCGCAGGCTGGCTCGGCGAAGCCAGGTGGACGCCGGTGGCGCCGAGGCTGACGGCCGCCGCAAAGCCCGCAGCCCCACGGGCTGTGGGGCCACGCGAGCGGCTGCCAAAGAGCTTTCCAACGAGGCACGGCTTTCCCTCCTGGCTCTTCGGGCGTGGGAGCTGTGGCCAGAGACGCGGCCCTACCCGAAAATGCTTCGCAGGCTGGCTCGGCGGCGCCAGGTGGGCGCCGGTGGCACCGAGGCTGACGGCCGCCGCAAAGCCCGCAGCCCCACGGGCTGTGGGGCCACGCGAGCGGCTGCCAAAGAGCTTTCCAACGAGGCACGGCTTTCCCTCCTGGCTCTTTGGGCGTGGGAGCTGTGGCCAGAGACGCGGCCCTACCCGAAAATGCTTCTCAGGCTGGCTCGGCGGCGCCAGGTGGGCGCCGGTGGCACCGAGGCTGATGGCCGCCGCAAAGCCCGCAGCCCCACGGGCTGTGGGGCCACGTGAGCGGCTGCCAAAGAGCTTTCCAACGAGGCACGGCTTTCCCTCCTGGCTCTTCGGGCATGGGAGCTGTGGCCAGAGCCGCGGCCCTACCCGAAAATGCTTCGCAGGCTGGCACGGCGGCACCACGTGGGCGCCGGTGGCGCCGAGGCTGACGGCCGCCGGAAAGCCCGCAGCCCCATGGGCTGTGGGGCCACGCGAGCGGCTGCCAAAGAGCTTTCCAACGAGGCACGGCTTTCCCTCCTGGCTCTTCGGGCGTGGGAGCTGTGGCCAGAGCCGCGGCCCTACCGGAAAATGCTTCGCAGGCTGGCTCGGCGGCGCCAGGTGGGCGCCGGTGGCGCCGAGGCTGACGGCCGCCGCAAAGCCCGCAGCCCCACGGGCTGTGGGGCCACGCGAGCGGCTGCCAAAGAGGTTTCCAACGAGGCACGGCTTTCCCTCCTGGCTCTTCGGGCGTGGGAGCTGTGGCTAGAGACGCGGCCCTACCCGAAAATGCTTCGCAGGCTGGCTCGGCGGCGCCAGGTGGGCGCCGGTGGCGCCGAGGCTGACGGCCGCCGCAAAGCCCGCAGCCCCACGGGCTGTGGGGCCACACGAGCGGCTGCCAAAGAGCTTTCCAACGAGGCACGGCTTTCCCTCCTGGCTCTTCGGGCGTGGGAGCTGTGGCCAGAGCCGCGGCCCTACCGGAAAATGCTTCGCAGGCTGGCTCGGCGGCGCCAGGTGGGCGCCGGTGGCGCCGAGGCTGACGGCCGCCGCAAAGCCCGCAGCCCCACGGGCTGTGGGGCCACGCGAGCGGCTGCCAAAGAGCTTTCCAACGACGCACGGCTTTCCCTCCTGGCTCTTCGGGCGTGGGAGCTGTGGCCAGAGACGCGGCCCTACCGGAAAATGCTTCGCAGGCTGGCACGGCGGCACCACGTGGGCGCCGGTGGCGCCGAGGCTGACGGCCGCCGCAAAGCCCGCAGCCCCACGGGCTGTGGGCCCACACGAGCGGCTGCCAAAGAGCTTTCCAACGAGGCACGGCTTTCCCTCCTGGCTCTTCGGGCGTGGGAGCTGTGGCCAGAGCCGCGGCCCTACCGGAAAATGCTTCGCAGGCTGGCGCGGCGGCGCCAGGTGGGCGGCGGTGGCGCCGAGGCTGACGGCCGCCGGAAAGCCCGCAGCCCCACGGGCTGTGGGGCCACGCGAGCGGCTGCCAAAGAGCTTTCCAACGAGGCACGGCTTTCCCTCCTGGCTCTTCGGGCGTGGGAGCTGTGGCCAGAGCCGCGGCCCTACCGGAAAATGCTTCGCAGGCTGGCTCGGCGGCGCCAGGTGGGCGCCGGTGGCGCCGAGGTTGACGGCCGCCGCAAAGCCCGCAGCCCCACGGGCTGTGGGGCCATGCGGGCCCCTGCCAAAGAGCTTTCCAACGAGGCACGGCTTTCCCTCCTGGCTCTTCGGGCGTGGGAGCTGTGGCCAGAGCCGCAGCCCTACCGGAAAATGCTTCGCAGGCTGGCGCGGCGGCACCAGGTGGGCGCCGGTGGCGCCGAGGCTGACGGCCGCCGCAAGGCCCGCAGCCCCACGGGCTGTGGGGCCACGCGAGCGGCTGCCAAAGAGCTTTCCAACGAGGCACGGCTTTCCCTCCTGGCTCTTCGGGCGTGGGAGCTGTGGCCAGAGCCGCGGCCCTACCGGAAAATGCTTCGCAGGCTGGCTCGGCGGCGCCAGGTGGGCGCCGGTGGCGCCGAGGCTGACGGCCGCCGCAAAGCCCGCAGCCCCACGGGCTGTGGGGCCACGCGAGCGGCTGCCAAAGAGCTTTCCAACGAGGCACGGCTTTCCCTCCTGGCTCTTCGGGCGTGGGAGCTGTGGCCAGAGACGTGGCCCTACCCGAAAATGCTTCGCAGGCTGGCTCGGCGACGCCAGGTGGGCGGCGGTGGCGCCGAGGCTGACGGCCGCCGCAAAGCCCGCAGCCCCACGGGCTGTGGGGCCACGCGAGCGGCTGCCAAAGAGCTTTCCAACGAGGCACGGCTTTCCCTCCTGGCTCTTCGGGCGTGGGAGCTGTGGCCAGAGCCGCAGCCCTACCGGAAAATGCTTCGGGGGCTGGCTCGACGGCGCCAGGTGGGCGGCGGTGGCGCCGAGGCTGACGGCCACCGCAAATCCCACAGCCCCACGGGCTGTGGGGCCACGCGAGCGGCTGCCAAAGAGCTTTCCAACGAGGCACGGCTTTCCCTCCTGGCTCTTCGGGCGTGGGAGCTGTGGCCAGAGCCGCGGCCCTACCCGAAAATGCTTCGCAGGCTGGCACGGCGGCACCACGTGGGCGCCGGTGGCGCCGAGGCTGACGGCCGCCGCAAAGCCCGCAGCCCCACGGGCTGTGGGGCCACGCGAGCGGCTGCCAAAGAGCTTTCCAACGAGGCACGGCTTTCCCTCCTGGCTCTTCGGGCGTGGGAGCTGTGGCCAGAGACGCGGCCCTACCGGAAAATGCTTCGCAGGCTGGCTCGGCGGCGCCAGGTTGGCGACGGTGGCGCCGAGGCAGACGGCCGCCGCAAAGCCCGCAGCCCCACGGGCTGTGGGGCCACGCGAGCGGCTGCCAAAGAGCTTTCCAACGAGGCACGGCTTTCCCTCCTGGCTCTTCGGGCGTGGGAGCTGTGGCCAGAGCCGCGGCCCTACCGGAAAATGCTTCGCAGGCTGGCTCGGCGGCGCCAGGTGGGCGCCGGTGCCGCCGAGGCTGACGGCCGCCGCAAAGCCCGCAGCCCCACGGGCTGTGGGGCCACGCGAGCGGCTGCCAAAGAGCTTTCCAACGAGGCACGGCTTTCCCTCCTGGCTCTTCGGGCGTGGGAGCTGTGGCCAGAGACGCGGCCCTACCCGAAAATGCTTCGCAGGCTGGCACAGCGGCACCACGTGGGCGCCGGTGGCGCCGAGGCTGACGGCCGCCGCAAAGCCCGCAGCCCCACGGGCTGTGGGGCCACGCGAGCGGCTGCCAAAGAGCTTTCCAACGAGGCACGGCTTTCCCTCCTGGCTCTTCGGGCGTGGGAGCTGTGGCCAGAGACGCGGCCCTACCGGAAAATGCTTCGCAGGCTGGCTCGGCGGCGCCAGGTTGGCGCCGGTGGCGCCGAGGCTGACGGCCGCCGCAAAGCCCGCAGCCCCACGGGCTGTGGGGCCACGCGAGCGGCTGCCAAAGAGCTTTCCAACGAGGCACGGCTTTCCCTCCTGGCTCTTCGGGCGTGGGAGCTGTGGCCAGAGCCGCGGCCCTACCGGAAAATGCTTCGCAGGCTGGCTCGGCGGCGTCAGGTGGGCGGCGGTGGCGCCGAGGCTGATGGCCGCCGCAAAGCCCGCAGCCCCACGGGCTGTGGGGCCACGCGAGCGACTGCCAAAGAGCTTTCCAACGAGGCAGGGCTTTCCCTCCTGGCTCTTCGGGCGTGGGAGCTGTGGCCAGAGCCGCGGCCCTACCGGAAAATGCTTCGCAGGCTGGCTCAGCGGCGCCAGGTGGGCGCCGGTGGCGCCGAGGCTGACGGCCGCCGCAAAGCCCGCAGCCCCATGGGCTGTGGGGCCACGTGAGCGGCTGCCAAAGAGCTTTCCAACGAGGCACGGCTTTCCCTCCTGGCTCTTCGGGCGTGGGAGCTGTGGCCAGAGACGCGGCCCTACCGGAAAATGCTTCGCAGGCTGGCTCGGCGGCGCCAGGTTGGCGGCGGTGCCGCCGAGGCTGACGGCCGCCGCAAAGCCCGCAGCCCCACGGGCTGTGGGGCCACGCGAGCGGCTGCCAAAGAGCTTTCCAACGAGGCACGGCTTTCCCTCCTGGCTCTTCGGGCGTGGGAGCTGTGGCCAGAGCCGCGGCCCTACCGGAAAATGCTTCGCAGGCTGGCTCGGCGGCGCCAGGTGGGCGCCGGTGGCGCCGAGGCTGACGGCCGCCGCAAAGCCCGCAGCCCCACGGGCTGTGGGGCCACGCGAGCGGCTGCCAAAGAGCTTTCCAACGAGGCACGGCTTTCCCTCCTGGCTCTTCGGGCGTGGGAGCTGTGGCCAGAGACGCGGCCCTACCCGAAAATGCTTCGCAGGCTGGCTCGGCGACGCCAGGTGGGCGCCGGTGGCGCCGAGGCTGACGGCCGCCGCAAAGTCCGCAGCCCCACGGGCTGCGGGGCCACGCGAGCGGCTGCCAAAGAGCTTTCCAACGAGGCACGGCTTTCCCTCCTGGCTCTTCGGGCGTGGGAGCTGTGGCCAGAGC
The DNA here is from genome assembly GCF_964199755.1 of Larus michahellis. Classification (NCBI taxonomy): domain Eukaryota; kingdom Metazoa; phylum Chordata; class Aves; order Charadriiformes; family Laridae; genus Larus; species Larus michahellis. The sequence continues at coordinate 240,360 of NW_027436014.1, read as the reverse complement.
CGCGGCCCTACCAGAAAATGCTTCGCAGGCTGGCTCGGCGGCGTCAGGTGGGCGCCGGTGGCGCCGAGGCTGACGGCCGCCGCAAAGCCCGCAGCCCCACGGGCTGTGGGGCCACGCGAGCGGCTGCCAAAGAGCTTTCCAACGAGGCACGGCTTTCCCTCCTGGCTCTTCGGGCGTGGGAGCTGTGGCCAGAGACGCGGCCCTACCCGAAAATGCTTCGCAGGCTGGCACGGCGGCACCACGTGGGCGCCGGTGGCGCCGAGGCTGACGGCCGCCGCAAAGCCCGCAGCCCCACGGGCTGTGGGGCCACGCGAGCGGCTGCCAAAGAGCTTTCCAACGAGGCACGGCTTTCCCTCCTGGCTCTTCGGGCGTGGGAGCTGTGGCCAGAGCCGCGGCCCTACCGCAAAATGCTTCGCAATCTGGCGCGGCGGCACCACGTGGGCGCCGGTGGCGCCGAGGCTGACGGCCGCCGCAAAGCCCGCAGCCCCACGGGCTGTGGGGCCACGCGAGCGGCTGCCAAAGAGCTTTCCAACGAGGCACGGCTTTCCCTCCTGGCTCTTCGGGCGTGGGAGCTGTGGCCAGAGCCGCGGCCCTACCGGAAAATGCTTCGCAGGCTGGCTCGGCGGCGCCAGGTGGGCGCCGGTGGCGCCGAGGCTGACGGCCGCCGCAAAGCCCGCAGCCCCACGGGCTGTGGGGCCACGCGAGCGGCTGCCAAAGAGCTTTCCAACGAGGCACGGCTTTCCCTCCTGGCTCTTCGGGCGTGGGAGCTGTGGCCAGAGACGTGGCCCTACCCGAAAATGCTTCGCAGGCTGGCTCGGCGACGCCAGGTGGGCGGCGGTGGCGCCGAGGCTGACGGCCGCCGCAAAGCCCGCAGCCCCACGGGCTGTGGGGCCACGCGAGCGGCTGCCAAAGAGCTTTCCAACGAGGCACGGCTTTCCCTCCTGGCTCTTCGGGCGTGGGAGCTGTGGCCAGAGCCGCAGCCCTACCGGAAAATGCTTCGGGGGCTGGCTCGACGGCGCCAGGTGGGCGGCGGTGGCGCCGAGGCTGACGGCCGCCGCAAATCCCACAGCCCCACGGGCTGTGGGGCCACGCGAGCGGCTGCCAAAGAGCTTTCCAACGAGGCACGGCTTTCCCTCCTGGCTCTTCGGGCGTGGGAGCTGTGGCCAGAGCCGCGGCCCTACCGGAAAATGCTTTGCAGGCTGGCGCGGCGGCACCAGGTGGGCGCCGGTGGCGCCGAGGCTGACGGCCGCCGCAAAGCCCGCAGCCCCACGGGCTGTGGGGCCACGCGAGCGGCTGCCAAAGACCTTTCCAACGAGGCATGGCTTTCCCTCCTGGCTCTTCGGGCGTGGGAGCTGTGGCCAGAGCCGCGGCCCTACCCGAAAATGCTTCGCAGGCTGGCTCGGCGGCGCCAGGTGGGCGCCGGTGGCGCCGAGGCTGACGGCCGCCGCAAAGCCCGCAGCCCCACGGGCTGTGGGGCCACGCGAGCGGCTGCCAAAGAGCTTTCCAACGAGGCACGGCTTTCCCTCCTGGCTCTTCGGGCGTGGGAGCTGTGGCCAGAGCCGCGGCCCTACCGGAAAATGCTTCGCAGGCTGGCTCGGCGGCGCCAGGTGGGCGGCGGTGGCGCCGAGGCTGACGGCCGCCGCAAAGCCCGCAGCCCCACGGGCTGTGGGGCCACGCGAGCGGCTGCCAAAGAGCTTTCCAACGAGGCACGGCTTTCCCTCCTGGCTCTTCGGGCGTGGGAGCTGTGGCCAGAGACGCGGCCCTACCCGAAAATGCTTCGCAGGCTGGCACAGCGGCACCACGTGGGCGCCGGTGGCGCCGAGGCTGACGGCCGCCGCAAAGCCCGCAGCCCCACGGGCTGTGGGGCCACGCGAGCGGCTGCCAAAGAGCTTTCCAACGAGGCACGGCTTTCCCTCCTGGCTCTTCGGGCGTGGGAGCTGTGGCCAGAGACGCGGCCCTACCCGAAAATGCTTCGCAATCTGGCGCGGCGGCACCACGTGGGCGCCGGTGGCGCCGAGGCTGACGGCCGCCGCAAAGCCCGCAGCCCCACGGGCTGTGGGGCCACGCGAGCGGCTGCCAAAGAGCTTTCCAACGAGGCACGGCTTTCCCTCCTGGCTCTTCGGGCGTGGGAGCTGTGGCCAGAGCCGCGGCCCTACCGGAAAATGCTTCGCAGGCTGGCTCGGCGGCGCCAGGTGGGCGCCGGTGGCGCCGAGGCTGACGGCCGCCGCAAAGCCCGCAGCCCCACGGGCTGTGGGGCCACGCGAGCGGCTGCCAAAGAGCTTTCCAACGAGGCACGGCTTTCCCTCCTGGCTCTTCGGGCGTGGGAGCTGTGGCCAGAGACGTGGCCCTACCCGAAAATGCTTCGCAGGCTGGCTCGGCGACGCCAGGTGGGCGGCGGTGGCGCCGAGGCTGACGGCCGCCGCAAAGCCCGCAGCCCCACGGGCTGTGGGGCCACGCGAGCGGCTGCCAAAGAGCTTTCCAACGAGGCACGGCTTTCCCTCCTGGCTCTTCGGGCGTGGGAGCTGTGGCCAGAGCCGCAGCCCTACCGGAAAATGCTTCGGGGGCTGGCTCGACGGCGCCAGGTGGGCGGCGGTGGCGCCGAGGCTGACGGCCGCCGCAAATCCCACAGCCCCACGGGCTGTGGGGCCACGCGAGCGGCTGCCAAAGAGCTTTCCAACGAGGCACGGCTTTCCCTCCTGGCTCTTCGGGCGTGGGAGCTGTGGCCAGAGCCGCGGCCCTACCGGAAAATGCTTTGCAGGCTGGCGCGGCGGCACCAGGTGGGCGCCGGTGGCGCCGAGGCTGACGGCCGCCGCAAAGCCCGCAGCCCCACGGGCTGTGGGGCCACGCGAGCGGCTGCCAAAGACCTTTCCAACGAGGCACGGCTTTCCCTCCTGGCTCTTCGGGCGTGGGAGCTGTGGCCAGAGCCGCGGCCCTACCGGAAAATGCTTCGCAGGCTGGCTCGGCGGCGCCAGGTGGGCGGCGGTGGCGCCGAGGCTGACGGCCGCCGCAAAGCCCGCAGCCCCACGGGCTGTGGGGCCACGCGAGCGGCTGCCAAAGAGCTTTCCAACGAGGCACGGCTTTCCCTCCTGGCTCTTCGGGCGTGGGAGCTGTGGCCAGAGACGCGGCCCTACCCGAAAATGCTTCGCAGGCTGGCACAGCGGCACCACGTGGGCGCCGGTGGCGCCGAGGCTGACGGCCGCCGCAAAGCCCGCAGCCCCACGGGCTGTGGGGCCACGCGAGCGGCTGCCAAAGAGCTTTCCAACGAGGCACGGCTTTCCCTCCTGGCTCTTCGGGCGTGGGAGCTGTGGCCAGAGACGCGGCCCTACCGGAAAATGCTTCGCAGGCTGGCTCGGCGGCGCCAGGTTGGCGCCGGTGGCGCCGAGGCTGACGGCCGCCGCAAAGCCCGCAGCCCCACGGGCTGTGGGGCCACGCGAGCGGCTGCCAAAGAGCTTTCCAACGAGGCATGGCTTTCCCTCCTGGCTCTTCGGGCGTGGGAGCTGTGGCCAGAGCCGCGGCCCTACCCGAAAATGCTTCGCAGGCTGGCTCGGCGGCGCCAGGTGGGCGCCGGTGGCGCCGAGGCTGACGGCCGCCGCAAAGCCCGCAGCCCCACGGGCTGTGGGGCCACGCGAGCGGCTGCCAAAGAGCTTTCCAACGAGGCACGGCTTTCCCTCCTGGCTCTTCGGGCGTGGGAGCTGTGGCCAGAGCCGCGGCCCTACCGGAAAATGCTTCGCAGGCTGGCTCGGCGGCGTCAGGTGGGCGGCGGTGGCGCCGAGGCTGACGGCCGCCGCAAAGCCCGCAGCCCCACGGGCTGTGGGGCCACGCGAGCGGCTGCCAAAGAGCTTTCCAACGAGGCAGGGCTTTCCCTCCTGGCTCTTCGGGCGTGGGAGCTGTGGCCAGAGACGCGGCCCTACCCGAAAATGCTTCGCAGGCTGGCTCGGCGGCGCCAGGTGGGCGCCGGTGGTGCCGAGGCTGACGGCCGCCGCAAAGCCCGCAGCCCCATGGGCTGTGGGGCCACGTGAGCGGCTGCCAAAGAGCTTTCCAACGAGGCACGGCTTTCCCTCCTGGCTCTTCGGGCGTGGGAGCTGTGGCCAGAGACGCGGCCCTACCGGAAAATGCTTCGCAGGCTGGCTCGGCGGCGCCAGGTGGGCGCCGGTGGCGCCGAGGCTGACGGCCGCCGCAAAGCCCGCAGCCCCACGGGCTGTGGGGCCACGCGAGCGGCTGCCAAAGAGCTTTCCAACGAGGCACGGCTTTCCCTCCTGGCTCTTCGGGCGTGGGAGCTGTGGCCAGAGCCGCGGCCCTACCGGAAAATGCTTCGCAGCCTGGCTCGGCAGCGCCAGGTGGGAGGCGGTGCCGCCGAGGCTGACAGCCGCCGCAAAGCCCGCAGCCCCACGGGCTGTGGGGCCACGCGAGCGGCTGCCAAAGAGCTTTCCAACGAGGCACGGCTTTCCCTCCTGGCTCTTCGGGCGTGGGAGCTGTGGCCAGAGACGCGGCCCTACCGGAAAATGCTTCGCAGGCTGGCTCGGCGGCGCCAGGTGGGCGCCGGTGGCGCCGAGGCTGACGGCCGCCGCAAAGCCCGCAGCCCCACGGGCTGTGGGGCCACGCGAGCGGCTGCCAAAGAGCTTTCCAACGAGGCACGGCTTTCCCTCCTGGCTCTTCGGGCGTGGGAGCTGTGGCCAGAGACGCGGCCCTACCGGAAAATGCTTCGCAGGCTGGCTCGGCGACGCCAGGTGGGCGCCGGTGGCGCCGAGGCTGACGGCCGCCGCAAAGCCCGCAGCCCCACGGGCTGTGGGGCCACGCGAGCGGCTGCCAAAGAGCTTTCCAACGAGGCACGGCTTTCCCTCCTGGCTCTTCGGGCGTGGGAGCTGTGGCCAGAGCCGCGGCCCTACCGGAAAATGCTTCGCAGGCTGGCTCGGCGGCGCCAGGTGGGCGCCGGTGGCGCCGAGGCTGATGGCCGCCGGAAAGCCCGCAGACCCATGGGCTGTGGGGCCACGCGAGCGGCTGCCAAAGAGCTTTCCAACGAGGCACGGCTTTCCCTCCTGGCTCTTCGGGCGTGGGAGCTGTGGCCAGAGCCGCGGCCCTACCGGAAAATGCTTCGCAGGCTGGCTCGGCGGCGCCAGGTGGGCGCCGGTGGCACCGAGGCTGACGGCCGCCGCAAAGCCCGCAGCCCCACGGGCTGTGGGGCCACGTGAGCGGCTGCCAAAGAGCTTTCCAACGAGGCACGGCTTTCCCTCCTGGCTCTTCGGGCGTGGGAGCTGTGGCCAGAGCCGCGGCCCTACCGGAAAATGCTTCGCAGGCTGGCACGGCGGCACCACGTGGGCGCCGGTGGCGCCGAGGCTGACGGCCGCCGGAAAGCCCGCAGCCCCATGGGCTGTGGGGCCACGCGAGCGGCTGCCAAAGAGCTTTCCAACGAGGCACGGCTTTCCCTCCTGGCTCTTCGGGCGTGGGAGCTGTGGCCAGAGACGCGGCCCTACCGGAAAATGCTTCGCAGGCTGGCTCGGCGGCGCCAGGTGGGCGCCAGTGGCACCGAGGCTGACGGCCGCCGCAAAGCCCGCAGCCCCACGGGCTGTGGGGCCACGCGAGCGGCTGCCAAAGAGCTTTCCAACGAGGCACGGCTTTCCCTCCTGGCTCTTCGGGCGTGGGAGCTGTGGCCAGAGCCGCGGCCCTACTGGAAAATGCTTCGCAGGCTGGCTCGGCGGCGCCAGGTGGGCGCCGGTGGCGCCGAGGCTGACGGCCGCCGCAAAGCCCGCAGCCCCACGGGCTGTGGGGCCACGCGAGCGGCTGCCAAAGAGGTTTCCAACGAGGCACGGCTTTCCCTCCTGGCTCTTCGGGCGTGGGAGCTGTGGCCAGAGACGCGGCCCTACCCGAAAATGCTTCGCAGGCTGGCTCGGCGGCACCACGTGGGCGCCGGTGGCGCCGAGGCTGACGGCCGCCGCAAAGCCCGCAGCCCCACGGGCTGTGGGGCCACGCGAGCGGCTGCCAAAGAGCTTTCCAACGAGGCACGGCTTTCCCTCCTGGCTCTTCGGGCGTGGGAGCTGTGGCCAGAGCCGCGGCCCTACCGGAAAATGCTTCGCAATCTGGCGCGGCGGCGCCAGGTGGGCGCCGGTGGCGCCGAGGCTGACGGCCGCCGGAAAGCCCGCAGCCCCACGGGCTGTGGGGCCACGTGAGCGGCTGCCAAAGAGCTTTCCAACGAGGCACGGCTTTCCCTCCTGGCTCTTCGGGCGTGGGAGCTGTGGCCAGAGCCGCGGCCCTACGGGAAAATGCTTTGCAGGCTGGCGTGGCGGCACCAGGTGGGCACCGGTGGCGCCGAGGCTGATGGCCGCCGCAAAGCCCGCAGCCCCACAGGCTGTGGGGCCACGCGAGCGGCTGCCAAAGAGCTTTCCAACGAGGCATGGCTTTCCCTCCTGGCTCTTCGGGCGTGGGAGCTGTGGCCAGAGCCGCGGCCCTACCGGAAAATGCTTCGCAGGCTGGCTCGGCGGCGCCAGGTGGGCGGCGGTGGCGCCGAGGCTGACGGCCGCCGCAAAGCCCGCAGCCCCACGGGCTGTGGGGCCACGTGAGCGGCTGCCAAAGAGCTTTCCAACGAGGCACGGCTTTCCCTCCTGGCTCTTCGGGCGTGGGAGCTGTGGCCAGAGCCGCGGCCCTACCGGAAAATGCTTCGCAGGCTGGCTCGGCGGCGCCAGGTGGGCGCCGGTGGCGCCGAGGCTGACGGCCGCCGCAAAGCCCGCAGCCCCACGGGCTGTGGGGCCACGCGAGCGGCTGCCAAAGAGCTTTCCAACGAGGCACGGCTTTCCCTCCTGGCTCTTCGGGCGTGGGAGCTGTGGCCAGAGACGCGGCCCTACCCGAAAATGCTTCGCAGGCTGGCTCGGCGGCGCCAGGTGGGCGCCGGTGGCGCCGAGGCTGACGGCCGCCGCAAAGCCCGCAGCCCCACGGGCTGTGGGGCCACACGAGCGGCTGCCAAAGAGCTTTCCAACGAGGCACGGCTTTCCCTCCTGGCTCTTCGGGCGTGGGAGCTGTGGCCAGAGCCGCGGCCCTACCGGAAAATGCTTCGCAGGCTGGCTCGGCGGCGCCAGGTGGGCGCCGGTGGCGCCGAGGCTGACGGCCGCCGCAAAGCCCGCAGCCCCACGGGCTGTGGGGCCACGCGAGCGGCTGCCAAAGAGCTTTCCAACGACGCACGGCTTTCCCTCCTGGCTCTTCGGGCGTGGGAGCTGTGGCCAGAGACGCGGCCCTACCGGAAAATGCTTCGCAGGCTGGCACGGCGGCACCACGTGGGCGCCGGTGGCGCCGAGGCTGACGGCCGCCGCAAAGCCCGCAGCCCCACGGGCTGTGGGGCCACACGAGCGGCTGCCAAAGAGCTTTCCAACGAGGCACGGCTTTCCCTCCTGGCTCTTCGGGCGTGGGAGCTGTGGCCAGAGACGCGGCCCTACCGGAAAATGCTTCGCAGGCTGGCGCGGCGGCGCCAGGTGGGCGGCGGTGGCGCCGAGGCTGACGGCCGCCGGAAAGCCCGCAGCCCCACGGGCTGTGGGGCCACGCGAGCGGCTGCCAAAGAGCTTTCCAACGAGGCACGGCTTTCCCTCCTGGCTCTTCGGGCGTGGGAGCTGTGGCCAGAGCCGCGGCCCTACCGGAAAATGCTTCGCAGGCTGGCTCGGCGGCGCCAGGTGGGCGCCGGTGGCGCCGAGGTTGACGGCCGCCGCAAAGCCCGCAGCCCCACGGGCTGTGGGGCCACGCGAGCCCCTGCCAAAGAGCTTTCCAACGAGGCACGGCTTTCCCTCCTGGCTCTTCGGGCGTGGGAGCTGTGGCCAGAGCCGCAGCCCTACGGGAAAATGCTTCGCAGGCTGGCGCGGCGGCACCAGGTGGGCGCCGGTGGCGCCGAGGCTGATGGCCGCCGCAAAGCCCGCAGCCCCACGGGCTGTGGGGCCACGCGAGCGGCTGCCAAAGAGCTTTCCAACGAGGCACGGCTTTCCCTCCTGGCTCTTCGGGCGTGGGAGCTGTGGCCAGAGCCGCGGCCCTACCGGAAAATGCTTCGCAGGCTGGCTCGGCGACGCCAGGTGGGCGGCGGTGGCGCCGAGGCTGACGGCCGCCGCAAAGCCCGCAGCCCCACGGGCTGTGGGGCCACGCGAGCGGCTGCCAAAGAGCTTTCCAACGAGGCACGGCTTTCCCTCCTGGCTCTTCGGGCGTGGGAGCTGTGGCCAGAGCCGCAGCCCTACCGGAAAATGCTTCGGGGGCTGGCTCGACGGCGCCAGGTGGGCGGCGGTGGCGCCGAGGCTGACGGCCGCCGCAAATCCCACAGCCCCACGGGCTGTGGGGCCACGCGAGCGGCTGCCAAAGAGCTTTCCAACGAGGCACGGCTTTCCCTCCTGGCTCTTCGGGCGTGGGAGCTGTGGCCAGAGCCGCGGCCCTACCCGAAAATGCTTCGCAGGCTGGCACGGCGGCACCACGTGGGCGCCGGTGGCGCCGAGGCTGACGGCCGCCGCAAAGCCCGCAGCCCCACGGGCTGTGGGGCCACGCGAGCGGCTGCCAAAGAGCTTTCCAACGAGGCACGGCTTTCCCTCCTGGCTCTTCGGGCGTGGGAGCTGTGGCCAGAGACGCGGCCCTACCGGAAAATGCTTCTCAGGCTGGCTCGGCGGCGCCAGGTTGGCGCCGGTGGCGCCGAGGCTGACGGCCGCCGGAAAGCCCGCAGCCCCACGGGCTGTGGGGCCACGCGAGCGGCTGCCAAAGAGCTTTCCAACGAGGCACGGCTTTCCCTCCTGGCTCTTCGGGCGTGGGAGCTGTGGCCAGAGCCGCGGCCCTACCGGAAAATGCTTCGCAGGCTGGCTCGGCGGCGCCAGGTGGGCGCCGGTGGCGCCGAGGCTGACGGCCGCCGCAAAGCCCGCAGCCCCACGGGCTGTGGGGCCACGCGAGCGGCTGCCAAAGAGCTTTCCAACGAGGCACGGCTTTCCCTCCTGGCTCTTCGGGCGTGGGAGCTGTGGCCAGAGACGCGGCCCTACCCGAAAATGCTTCGCAGGCTGGCACAGCGGCACCACGTGGGCGCCGGTGGCGCCGAGGCTGACGGCCGCCGCAAAGCCCGCAGCCCCACGGGCTGTGGGGCCACGCGAGCGGCTGCCAAAGAGCTTTCCAACGAGGCACGGCTTTCCCTCCTGGCTCTTCGGGCGTGGGAGCTGTGGCCAGAGACGCGGCCCTACCGGAAAATGCTTCGCAGGCTGGCTCGGCGGCGCCAGGTTGGCGCCGGTGGCGCCGAGGCTGACGGCCTCCGCAAAGCCCGCGGCCCCACGGGCTGTGGGGCCACGCGAGCGGCTGCCAAAGAGCTTTCCAACGAGGCACGGCTTTCCCTCCTGGCTCTTCGGGCGTGGGAGCTGTGGCCAGAGCCGCGGCCCTACCGGAAAATGCTTCGCAGGCTGGCTCGGCGGCGTCAGGTGGGCGGCGGTGGCGCCGAGGCTGATGGCCGCCGCAAAGCCCGCAGCCCCACGGGCTGTGGGGCCACGCGAGCGGCTGCCAAAGAGCTTTCCAACGAGGCAGGGCTTTCCCTCCTGGCTCTTCGGGCGTGGGAGCTGTGGCCAGAGCCGCGGCCCTACCGGAAAATGCTTCGCAGGCTGGCTCGGCGGCGCCAGGTGGGCGCCGGTGGCGCAGAGGCTGACGGCCGCCGCAAAGCCCGCAGCCCCATGGGCTGTGGGGCCACGTGAGCGGCTGCCAAAGAGCTTTCCAACGAGGCACGGCTTTCCCTCCTGGCTCTTCGGGCGTGGGAGCTGTGGCCAGAGACGCGGCCCTACCGGAAAATGCTTCGCAGGCTGGCTCGGCGGCGCCAGGTTGGCGCCGGTGGCGCCGAGGCTGACGGCCGCCGCAAAGCCCGCAGCCCCACGGGCTGTGGGGCCACGCGAGCGGCTGCCAAAGAGCTTTCCAACGAGGCACGGCTTTCCCTCCTGGCTCTTCGGGCGTGGGAGCTGTGGCCAGAGCCGCGGCCCTACCGGAAAATGCTTTGCAGCCTGGCTCGGCAGCGCCAGGTGGGCGCCGGTGCCGCCGAGGCTGACGGCCGCCGCAAAGCCCGCAGCCCCACGGGCTGTGGGGCCACGTGAGCGGCTGCCAAAGAGCTTTCCAACGAGGCACGGCTTTCCCTCCTGGCTCTTCGGGCGTGGGAGCTGTCGCCAGAGCCGCGGCCCTACCGGAAAATGCTTCGCAGGCTGGCTCGGCGGCGCCAGGTGGGCGCCGGTGGCGCCGAGGCTGACGGCCGCCGCAAAGCCCGCAGCCCCACGGGCTGTGGGGCCACGCGAGCGGCTGCCAAAGAGCTTTCCAACGAGGCACGGCTTTCCCTCCTGGCTCTTCGGGCGTGGGAGCTGTGGCCAGAGACGTGGCCCTACCCGAAAATGCTTCGCAGGCTGGCTCGGCGACGCCAGGTGGGCGGCGGTGGCGCCGAGGCTGACGGCCGCCGCAAAGCCCGCAGCCCCACGGGCTGTGGGGCCACGCGAGCGGCTGCCAAAGAGCTTTCCAACGAGGCACGGCTTTCCCTCCTGGCTCTTCGGGCGTGGGAGCTGTGGCCAGAGCCGCAGCCCTACCGGAAAATGCTTCGGGGGCTGGCTCGACGGCGCCAGGTGGGCGGCGGTGGCGCCGAGGCTGACGGCCGCCGCAAATCCCACAGCCCCACGGGCTGTGGGGCCACGCGAGCGGCTGCCAAAGAGCTTTCCAACGAGGCACAGCTTTCCCTCCTGGCTCTTCGGGCGTGGGAGCTGTGGCCAGAGCCGCGGCCCTACCGGAAAATGCTTTGCAGGCTGGCGCGGCGGCACCAGGTGGGCGCCGGTGGCGCCGAGGCTGACGGCCGCCGCAAAGCCCGCAGCCCCACGGGCTGTGGGGCCACGCGAGCGGCTGCCAAAGACCTTTCCAACGAGGCATGGCTTTCCCTCCTGGCTCTTCGGGCGTGGGAGCTGTGGCCAGAGCCGCGGCCCTACCCGAAAATGCTTCGCAGGCTGGCTAGGCGACGCCAGGTGGGCGCCGGTGGCGCCGAGGCTGACGGCCGCCGCAAAGCCCGCAGCCCCACGGGCTGTGGGGCCACGCGAGCGGCTGCCAAAGAGCTTTCCAACGAGGCACGGCTTTCCCTCCTGGCTCTTCGGGCGTGGGAGCTGTGGCCAGAGACGCGGCCCTACCGGAAAATGCTTCGCAGGCTGGCTCGGCGGCGCCAGGTGGGCGGCGGTGGCGCCGAGGCTGACGGCCGCCGCAAAGCCCGCAGCCCCACGGGCTGTGGGGCCACGCGAGCGGCTGCCAAAGAGCTTTCCAACGAGGCACGGCTTTCCCTCCTGGCTCTTCGGGCGTGGGAGCTGTGGCCAGAGACGCGGCCCTACCCGAAAATGCTTCGCAGGCTGGCACAGCGGCACCACGTGGGCGCCGGTGGCGCCGAGGCTGACGGCCGCCGCAAAGCCCGCAGCCCCACGGGCTGTGGGGCCACGCGAGCGGCTGCCAAAGAGCTTTCCAACGAGGCACGGCTTTCCCTCCTGGCTCTTCGGGCGTGGGAGCTGTGGCCAGAGACGCGGCCCTACCGGAAAATGCTTCGCAGGCTGGCTCGGCGGCGCCAGGTTGGCGCCGGTGGCGCCGAGGCTGACGGCCGCCGCAAAGCCCGCAGCCCCACGGGCTGTGGGGCCACGCGAGCGGCTGCCAAAGAGCTTTCCAACGAGGCACGGCTTTCCCTCCTGGCTCTTCGGGCGTGGGAGCTGTGGCCAGAGCCGCGGCCCTACCCGAAAATGCTTCGCAGGCTGGCTCGGCGGCGCCAGGTGGGCGCCGGTGGCGCCGAGGCTGACGGCCGCCGCAAAGCCCGCAGCCCCACGGGCTGTGGGGCCACGCGAGCGGCTGCCAAAGAGCTTTCCAACGAGGCACGGCTTTCCCTCCTGGCTCTTCGGGCGTGGGAGCTGTGGCCAGAGCCGCGGCCCTACCGGAAAATGCTTCGCAGGCTGGCTCGGCGGCGTCAGGTGGGCGGCGGTGGCGCCGAGGCTGACGGCCGCCGCAAAGCCCGCAGCCCCACGGGCTGTGGGGCCACGCGAGCGGCTGCCAAAGAGCTTTCCAACGAGGCAGGGCTTTCCCTCCTGGCTCTTCGGGCGTGGGAGCTGTGGCCAGAGACGCGGCCCTACCCGAAAATGCTTCGCAGGCTGGCTCGGCGGCGCCAGGTGGGCGCCGGTGGTGCCGAGGCTGACGGCCGCCGCAAAGCCCGCAGCCCCATGGGCTGTGGGGCCACGTGAGCGGCTGCCAAAGAGCTTTCCAACGAGGCACGGCTTTCCCTCCTGGCTCTTCGGGCGTGGGAGCTGTGGCCAGAGCCGCGGCCCTACCGGAAAATGCTTCGCAGGCTGGCTCGGCGGCGCCAGGTGGGCGCCGGTGGCGCCGAGGCTGACGGCCGCCGCAAAGCCCGCAGCCCCACGGGCTGTGGGGCCACGCGAGCGGCTGCCAAAGAGCTTTCCAACGAGGCACGGCTTTCCCTCCTGGCTCTTCGGGCGTGGGAGCTGTGGCCAGAGACGCGGCCCTACCGGAAAATGCTTCGCAGGCTGGCTCGGCAGCGCCAGGTGGGCGGCGGTGCCGCCGAGGCTGACAGCCGCCGCAAAGCCCGCAGCCCCACGGGCTGTGGGGCCACGCGAGCGGCTGCCAAAGAGCTTTCCAACGAGGCACGGCTTTCCCTCCTGGCTCTTCGGGCGTGGGAGCTGTGGCCAGAGCCGCGGCCCTACCGGAAAATGCTTCGCAGGCTGGCTCGGCGGCGCCAGGTGGGCGCCGGTGGCGCCGAGGCTGACGGCCGCCGCAAAGCCCGCAGCCCCACGGGCTGTGGGGCCACGCGAGCGGCTGCCAAAGAGCTTTCCAACGAGGCACGGCTTTCCCTCCTGGCTCTTCGGGCGTGGGAGCTGTGGCCAGAGACGCGGCCCTACCCGAAAATGCTTCGCAGGCTGGCTCGGCGGCGCCAGGTGGGCGCCGGTGGCGCCGAGGCTGACGGCCGCCGCAAAGCCCGCAGCCCCACGGGCTGTGGGGCCACACGAGCGGCTGCCAAAGAGCTTTCCAACGAGGCACGGCTTTCCCTCCTGGCTCTTCGGGCGTGGGAGCTGTGGCCAGAGCCGCGGCCCTACCGGAAAATGCTTCGCAGGCTGGCTCGGCGGCGCCAGGTGGGCGCCGGTGGCGCCGAGGCTGACGGCCGCCGCAAAGCCCGCAGCCCCACGGGCTGTGGGGCCACGCGAGCGGCTGCCAAAGAGCTTTCCAACGACGCACGGCTTTCCCTCCTGGCTCTTCGGGCGTGGGAGCTGTGGCCAGAGACGCGGCCCTACCGGAAAATGCTTCGCAGGCTGGCACGGCGGCACCACGTGGGCGCCGGTGGCGCCGAGGCTGACGGCCGCCGCAAAGCCCGCAGCCCCACGGGCTGTGGGGCCACACGAGCGGCTGCCAAAGAGCTTTCCAACGAGGCACGGCTTTCCCTCCTGGCTCTTCGGGCGTGGGAGCTGTGGCCAGAGCCGCGGCCCTACCGGAAAATGCTTCGCAGGCTGGCGCGGCGGCGCCAGGTGGGCGCCGGTGGCGCCGAGGCTGACGGCCGCCGGAAAGCCCGCAGCCCCACGGGCTGTGGGGCCACGCGAGCGGCTGCCAAAGAGCTTTCCAACGAGGCACGGCTTTCCCTCCTGGCTCTTCGGGCGTGGGAGCTGTGGCCAGAGCCGCGGCCCTACCGGAAAATGCTTCGCAGGCTGGCTCGGCGGCGCCAGGTGGGCGCCGGTGGCGCCGAGGTTGACGGCCGCCGCAAAGCCCGCAGCCCCACGGGCTGTGGGGCCACGCGAGCCCCTGCCAAAGAGCTTTCCAACGAGGCACGGCTTTCCCTCCTGGCTCTTCGGGCGTGGGAGCTGTGGCCAGAGCCGCAGCCCTACGGGAAAATGCTTCGCAGGCTGGCGCGGCGGCACCAGGTGGGCGCCGGTGGCGCCGAGGCTGATGGCCGCCGCAAAGCCCGCAGCCCCACGGGCTGTGGGGCCACGCGAGCGGCTGCCAAAGAGCTTTCCAACGAGGCACGGCTTTCCCTCCTGGCTCTTCGGGCGTGGGAGCTGTGGCCAGAGCCGCGGCCCTACCGGAAAATGCTTCGCAGGCTGGCTCGGCGACGCCAGGTGGGCGGCGGTGGCGCCGAGGCTGACGGCCGCCGCAAAGCCCGCAGCCCCACGGGCTGTGGGGCCACGCGAGCGGCTGCCAAAGAGCTTTCCAACGAGGCACGGCTTTCCCTCCTGGCTCTTCGGGCGTGGGAGCTGTGGCCAGAGCCGCAGCCCTACCGGAAAATGCTTCGGGGGCTGGCTCGACGGCGCCAGGTGGGCGGCGGTGGCGCCGAGGCTGACGGCCGCCGCAAATCCCACAGCCCCACGGGCTGTGGGGCCACGCGAGCGGCTGCCAAAGAGCTTTCCAACGAGGCACGGCTTTCCCTCCTGGCTCTTCGGGCGTGCGAGCTGTGGCCAGAGCCGCGGCCCTACCCGAAAATGCTTCGCAGGCTGGCACGGCGGCACCACGTGGGCGCCGGTGGCGCCGAGGCTGACGGCCGCCGCAAAGCCCGCAGCCCCACGGGCTGTGGGGCCACGCGAGCGGCTGCCAAAGAGCTTTCCAACGAGGCACGGCTTTCCCTCCTGGCTCTTCGGGCGTGGGAGCTGTGGCCAGAGACGCGGCCCTACCGGAAAATGCTTCGCAGGCTGGCTCGGCGGCGCCAGGTTGGCGCCGGTGGCGCCGAGGCTGACGGCCGCCGCAAAGCCCGCAGCCCCACGGGCTGTGGGGCCACGCGAGCGGCTGCCAAAGAGCTTTCCAACGAGGCACGGCTTTCCCTCCTGGCTCTTCGGGCGTGGGAGCTGTGGCCAGAGACGCGGCCCTACCGGAAAATGCTTCGCAGGCTGGCTCGGCGGCGCCAGGTGGGCGCCGGTGGCGCCGAGGCTGACGGCCGCCGCAAAGCCCGCAGCCCCACGGGCTGTGGGGCCACGCGAGCGGCTGCCAAAGAGCTTTCCAACGAGGCAGGGCTTTCCCTCCTGGCTCTTCGGGCGTGGGAGCTGTGGCCAGAGCCGCGGCCCTACCGGAAAATGCTTCGCAGGCTGGCTCGGCGGCGCCAGGTGGGCGCCGGTGGCGCCGAGGCTGACGGCCGCCGCAAAGCCCGCAGCCCCATGGGCTGTGGGGCCACGTGAGCGGCTGCCAAAGAGCTTTCCAACGAGGCACGGCTTTCCCTCCTGGCTCTTCGGGCGTGGGAGCTGTGGCCAGAGACGCGGCCCTACCGGAAAATGCTTCGCAGGCTGGCTCGGCGGCGCCAGGTTGGCGCCGGTGGCGCCGAGGCTGACGGCCGCCGCAAAGCCCGCAGCCCCACGGGCTGTGGGGCCACGCGAGCGGCTGCCAAAGAGCTTTCCAACGAGGCACGGCTTTCCCTCCTGGCTCTTCGGGCGTGGGAGCTGTGGCCAGAGCCGCGGCCCTACCGGAAAATGCTTTGCAGCCTGGCTCGGCAGCGCCAGGTGGGCGCCGGTGCCGCCGAGGCTGACGGCCGCCGCAAAGCCCGCAGCCCCACGGGCTGTGGGGCCACGTGAGCGGCTGCCAAAGAGCTTTCCAACGAGGCACGGCTTTCCCTCCTGGCTCTTCGGGCGTGGGAGCTGTGGCCAGAGCCGCGGCCCTACCGGAAAATGCTTCGCAGGCTGGCTCGGCGGCGCCAGGTGGGCGCCGGTGGCGCCGAGGCTGACGGCCGCCGCAAAGTCCGCAGCCCCACGGGCTGCGGGGCCACGCGAGCGGCTGCCAAAGAGCTTTCCAACGAGGCACGGCTTTCCCTCCTGGCTCTTGGGCGTGGGAGCTGTGGCCAGAGCCGCGGCCCTACCAGAAAATGCTTCGCAGGCTGGCTCGGCGGCGCCAGGTGGGCGCCGGTGGCGCCGAGGCTGACGGCCGCCGCAAAGCCCGCAGCCCCACGGGCTGTGGGGCCACGCGAGCGGCTGCCAAAGAGCTTTCCAACGAGGCACGGCTTTCCCTCCTGGCTCTTCGGGCGTGGGAGCTGTGGCCAGAGCCGCGGCCGTACCGGAAAATGCTTCGCAATCTGGCGCGGCGGCACCACGTGGGCGCCGGTGGCGCCGAGGCTGACGGCCGCCGCAAAGCCCGCAGCCCCACGGGCTGTGGGGCCACGCGAGCGGCTGCCAAAGAGCTTTCCAACGAGGCACGGCTTTCCCTCCTGGCTCTTCGGGCGTGGGAGCTGTCGCCAGAGCCGCGGCCCTACCGGAAAATGCTTCGCAGGCTGGCTCGGCGGCGCCAGGTGGGCGCCGGTGGCGCCGAGGCTGACGGCCGCCGCAAAGCCCGCAGCCCCACGGGCTGTGGGGCCACGCGAGCGGCTGCCAAAGAGCTTTCCAACGAGGCACGGCTTTCCCTCCTGGCTCTTCGGGCGTGGGAGCTGTGGCCAGAGACGTGGCCCTACCCGAAAATGCTTCGCAGGCTGGCTCGGCGACGCCAGGTGGGCGGCGGTGGCGCCGAGGCTGACGGCCGCCGCAAAGCCCGCAGCCCCACGGGCTGTGGGGCCACGCGAGCGGCTGCCAAAGAGCTTTCCAACGAGGCACGGCTTTCCCTCCTGGCTCTTCGGGCGTGGGAGCTGTGGCCAGAGCCGCAGCCCTACCGGAAAATGCTTCGGGGGCTGGCTCGACGGCGCCAGGTGGGCGGCGGTGGCGCCGAGGCTGACGGCCGCCGCAAATCCCACAGCCCCACGGGCTGTGGGGCCACGCGAGCGGCTGCCAAAGAGCTTTCCAACGAGGCACAGCTTTCCCTCCTGGCTCTTCGGGCGTGGGAGCTGTGGCCAGAGCCGCGGCCCTACCGGAAAATGCTTTGCAGGCTGGCGCGGCGGCACCAGGTGGGCGCCGGTGGCGCCGAGGCTGACGGCCGCCGCAAAGCCCGCAGCCCCACGGGCTGTGGGGCCACGCGAGCGGCTGCCAAAGAGCTTTCCAACGAGGCACGGCTTTCCCTCCTGGCTCTTCGGGCGTGGGAGCTGTGGCCAGAGACGCGGCCCTACCGGAAAATGCTTCGCAGGCTGGCTCGGCGGCGCCAGGTGGGCGGCGGTGGCGCCGAGGCTGACGGCCGCCGCAAAGCCCGCAGCCCCACGGGCTGTGGGGCCACGCGAGCGGCTGCCAAAGAGCTTTCCAACGAGGCACGGCTTTCCCTCCTGGCTCTTCGGGCGTGGGAGCTGTGGCCAGAGACGCGGCCCTACCCGAAAATGCTTCGCAGGCTGGCACAGCGGCACCACGTGGGCGCCGGTGGCGCCGAGGCTGACGGCCGCCGCAAAGCCCGCAGCCCCACGGGCTGTGGGGCCACGCGAGCGGCTGCCAAAGAGCTTTCCAACGAGGCACGGCTTTCCCTCCTGGCTCTTCGGGCGTGGGAGCTGTGGCCAGAGACGCGGCCCTACCGGAAAATGCTTCGCAGGCTGGCTCGGCGGCGCCAGGTTGGCGCCGGTGGCGCCGAGGCTGACGGCCGCCGCAAAGCCCGCAGCCCCACGGGCTGTGGGGCCACGCGAGCGGCTGCCAAAGAGCTTTCCAACGAGGCACGGCTTTCCCTCCTGGCTCTTCGGGCGTGGGAGCTGTGGCCAGAGACGCGGCCCTACCCGAAAATGCTTCGCAGGCTGGCTCGGCGGCGCCAGGTGGGCGCCGGTGGCGCCGAGGCTGACGGCCGCCGCAAAGCCCGCAGCCCCACGGGCTGTGGGGCCACGCGAGCGGCTGCCAAAGAGCTTTCCAACGAGGCACGGCTTTCCCTCCTGGCTCTTCGGGCGTGGGAGCTGTGGCCAGAGCCGCGGCCCTACCGGAAAATGCTTCGCAGGCTGGCTCGGCGGCGTCAGGTGGGCGGCGGTGGCGCCGAGGCTAACGGCCGCCGCAAAGCCCGCAGCCCCACGGGCTGTGGGGCCACGCGAGCGGCTGCCAAAGAGCTTTCCAACGAGGCACGGCTTTCCCTCCTGGCTCTTCGGGCGTGGGAGCTGTGGCCAGAGACGCGGCCCTACCCGAAAATGCTTCGCAGGCTGGCTCGGCGGCGCCAGGTGGGCGCCGGTGGTGCCGAGGCTGACGGCCGCCGCAAAGCCCGCAGCCCCATGGGCTGTGGGGCCACGTGAGCGGCTGCCAAAGAGCTTTCCAACGAGGCACGGCTTTCCCTCCTGGCTCTTCGGGCGTGGGAGCTGTGGCCAGAGCCGCGGCCCTACCGGAAAATGCTTCGCAGGCTGGCTCGGCGGCGCCAGGTGGGCGCCGGTGGCGCCGAGGCTGACGGCCGCCGCAAAGCCCGCAGCCCCACGGGCTGTGGGGCCACGCGAGCGGCTGCCAAAGAGCTTTCCAACGAGGCACGGCTTTCCCTCCTGGCTCTTCGGGCGTGGGAGCTGTGGCCAGAGCCGCGGCCCTACCGGAAAATGCTTCGCAGGCTGGCTCGGCAGCGCCAGGTGGGCGGCGGTGCCGCCGAGGCTGACAGCCGCCGCAAAGCCCGCAGCCCCACGGGCTGTGGGGCCACGCGAGCGGCTGCCAAAGAGCTTTCCAACGAGGCACGGCTTTCCCTCCTGGCTCTTCGGGCGTGGGAGCTGTGGCCAGAGACGCGGCCCTACCGGAAAATGCTTCGCAGGCTGGCTCGGCGGCGCCAGGTGGGCGCCGGTGGCGCCGAGGCTGACGGCCGCCGCAAAGCCCGCAGCCCCACGGGCTGTGGGGCCACGCGAGCGGCTGCCAAAGAGCTTTCCAACGAGGCACGGCTTTCCCTCCTGGCTCTTCGGGCGTGGGAGCTGTGGCCAGAGACGCGGCCCTACCGGAAAATGCTTCGCAGGCTGGCTCGGCGACGCCAGGTGGGCGCCGGTGGCGCCGAGGCTGACGGCCGCCGCAAAGCCCGCAGCCCCACGGGCTGTGGGGCCACGCGAGCGGCTGCCAAAGAGCTTTCCAACGAGGCACGGCTTTCCCTCCTGGCTCTTCGGGCGTGGGAGCTGTGGCCAGAGACGCGGCCCTACCGGAAAATGCTTCGCAGGCTGGCTCGGCGGCGCCAGGTGGGCGCCGGTGGCGCCGAGGCTGATGGCCGCCGGAAAGCCCGCAGACCCATGGGCTGTGGGGCCACGCGAGCGGCTGCCAAAGAGCTTTCCAACGAGGCACGGCTTTCCCTCCTGGCTCTTCGGGCGTGGGAGCTGTGGCCAGAGCCGCGGCCCTACCGGAAAATGCTTCGCAGGCTGGCTCGGCGGCGTCAGGTGGGCGGCGGTGGCGCCGAGGCTGATGGCCGCCGCAAAGCCCGCAGCCCCACGGGCTGTGGGGCCACGCGAGCGGCTGCCAAAGAGCTTTCCAACGAGGCACGGCTTTCCCTCCTGGCTCTTCGGGCGTGGGAGCTGTGGCCAGAGCCGCGGCCCTACCGGAAAATGCTTCGCAGGCTGGCTCGGCGGCGCCAGGTGGGCGCCGGTGGCGCCGAGGCTGACGGCCGCCGCAAAGCCCACAGCCCCACGGGCTGTGGGGCCACGCGAGCGGCTGCCAAAGAGCTTTCCAACGAGGCACGGCTTTCCCTCCTGGCTCTTCGGGCGTGGGAGCTGTGGCCAGAGACGCGGCCCTACCGGAAAATGCTTCGCAGGCTGGCTCGGCGGCGCCAGGTGGGCGCCGGTGGCGCCGAGGCTGATGGCCGCCGCAAAGCCCGCAGCCCCACGGGCTGTGGGGCCACGCGAGCGGCTGCCAAAGAGGTTTCCAACGAGGCACGGCTTTCCCTCCTGGCTCTTCGGGCGTGGGAGCTGTGGCCAGAGCCGCGGCCCTACCGGAAAATGCTTCGCAGGCTGCCTCGGCGGCACCACGTGGGCGCCGGTGGCGTCGAGGCTGACGGCCGCCGCAAAGCCCGCAGCCCCACGGGCTGTGGGGCCACGCGAGCGGCTGCCAAAGAGCTTTCCAACGAGGCACGGCTTTCCCTCCTGGCTCTTCGGGCGTGGGAGCTGTGGCCAGAGCCGCAGCCCTACCGGAAAATGCTTCGGGGGCTGGCTCGACGGCGCCAGGTGGGCGGCGGTGGCGCCGAGGCTGACGGCCGCCGCAAATCCCACAGCCCCACGGGCTGTGGGGCCACGCGAGCGGCTGCCAAAGAGCTTTCCAACGAGGCACGGCTTTCCCTCCTGGCTCTTCGGGCGTGGGAGCTGTGGCCAGAGCCGCGGCCCTACCGGAAAATGCTTCGCAGGCTGGCTCGGCGGCGCCAGGTGGGCGCCGGTGGCGCCGAGGCTGACGGCCGCCGCAAAGCCCGCAGCCCCACGGGCTGTGGGGCCACGCGAGCGGCTGCCAAAGAGCTTTCCAACGAGGCACGGCTTTCCCTCCTGGCTCTTCGGGCGTGGGAGCTGTGGCCAGAGACGCGGCCCTACCGGAAAATGCTTCGCAGGCTGGCTCGGCGGCGCCAGGTGGGCGCCGGTGGCGCCGAGGCTGACGGCCGCCGCAAAGCCCGCAGCCCCACGGGCTGTGGGGCCACGCGAGCGGCTGCCAAAGAGCTTTCCAACGAGGCACGGCTTTCCCTCCTGGCTCTTCGGGCGTGGGAGCTGTGGCCAGAGACGCGGCCCTACCGGAAAATGCTTCGCAGGCTGGCTCGGCGACGCCAGGTGGGCGCCGGTGGCGCCGAGGCTGACGGCCGCCGCAAAGCCCGCAGCCCCACGGGCTGTGGGGCCACGCGAGCGGCTGCCAAAGAGCTTTCCAACGAGGCACGGCTTTCCCTCCTGGCTCTTCGGGCGTGGGAGCTGTGGCCAGAGACGCGGCCCTACCGGAAAATGCTTCGCAGGCTGGCTCGGCGGCGCCAGGTGGGCGCCGGTGGCGCCGAGGCTGATGGCCGCCGGAAAGCCCGCAGACCCATGGGCTGTGGGGCCACGCGAGCGGCTGCCAAAGAGCTTTCCAACGAGGCACGGCTTTCCCTCCTGGCTCTTCGGGCGTGGGAGCTGTGGCCAGAGCCGCGGCCCTACCGGAAAATGCTTCGCAGGCTGGCTCGGCGGCGTCAGGTGGGCGGCGGTGGCGCCGAGGCTGATGGCCGCCGCAAAGCCCGCAGCCCCACGGGCTGTGGGGCCACGCGAGCGGCTGCCAAAGAGCTTTCCAACGAGGCACGGCTTTCCCTCCTGGCTCTTCGGGCGTGGGAGCTGTGGCCAGAGCCGCGGCCCTACCGGAAAATGCTTCGCAGGCTGGCTCGGCGGCGCCAGGTGGGCGCCGGTGGCGCCGAGGCTGACGGCCGCCGCAAAGCCCACAGCCCCACGGGCTGTGGGGCCACGCGAGCGGCTGCCAAAGAGCTTTCCAACGAGGCACGGCTTTCCCTCCTGGCTCTTCGGGCGTGGGAGCTGTGGCCAGAGACGCGGCCCTACCGGAAAATGCTTCGCAGGCTGGCTCGGCGGCGCCAGGTGGGCGCCGGTGGCGCCGAGGCTGATGGCCGCCGCAAAGCCCGCAGCCCCACGGGCTGTGGGGCCACGCGAGCGGCTGCCAAAGAGGTTTCCAACGAGGCACGGCTTTCCCTCCTGGCTCTTCGGGCGTGGGAGCTGTGGCCAGAGCCGCGGCCCTACCGGAAAATGCTTCGCAGGCTGCCTCGGCGGCACCACGTGGGCGCCGGTGGCGTCGAGGCTGACGGCCGCCGCAAAGCCCGCAGCCCCACGGGCTGTGGGGCCACGCGAGCGGCTGCCAAAGAGCTTTCCAACGAGGCACGGCTTTCCCTCCTGGCTCTTCGGGCGTGGGAGCTGTGGCCAGAGACGCGGCCCTACCGGAAAATGCTTCGCAGGCTGGCTCGGCGGCGCCAGGTGGGCGCCGGTGGCGCCGAGGCTGATGGCCGCCGGAAAGCCCGCAGACCCATGGGCTGTGGGGCCACGCGAGCGGCTGCCAAAGAGCTTTCCAACGAGGCACGGCTTTCCCTCCTGGCTCTTCGGGCGTGGGAGCTGTGGCCAGAGCCGCGGCCCTACCGGAAAATGCTTCGCAGGCTGGCTCGGCGGCGTCAGGTGGGCGGCGGTGGCGCCGAGGCTGATGGCCGCCGCAAAGCCCGCAGCCCCACGGGCTGTGGGGCCACGCGAGCGGCTGCCAAAGAGCTTTCCAACGAGGCACGGCTTTCCCTCCTGGCTCTTCGGGCGTGGGAGCTGTGGCCAGAGCCGCGGCCCTACCGGAAAATGCTTCGCAGGCTGGCTCGGCGGCGCCAGGTGGGCGCCGGTGGCGCCGAGGCTGACGGCCGCCGCAAAGCCCACAGCCCCACGGGCTGTGGGGCCACGCGAGCGGCTGCCAAAGAGCTTTCCAACGAGGCACGGCTTTCCCTCCTGGCTCTTCGGGCGTGGGAGCTGTGGCCAGAGACGCGGCCCTACCGGAAAATGCTTCGCAGGCTGGCTCGGCGGCGCCAGGTGGGCGCCGGTGGCGCCGAGGCTGATGGCCGCCGCAAAGCCCGCAGCCCCACGGGCTGTGGGGCCACGCGAGCGGCTGCCAAAGAGGTTTCCAACGAGGCACGGCTTTCCCTCCTGGCTCTTCGGGCGTGGGAGCTGTGGCCAGAGCCGCGGCCCTACCGGAAAATGCTTCGCAGGCTGCCTCGGCGGCACCACGTGGGCGCCGGTGGCGTCGAGGCTGACGGCCGCCGCAAAGCCCGCAGCCCCACGGGCTGTGGGGCCACGCGAGCGGCTGCCAAAGAGCTTTCCAACGAGGCACGGCTTTCCCTCCTGGCTCTTCGGGCGTGGGAGCTGTGGCCAGAGCCGCAGCCCTACCGGAAAATGCTTCGGGGGCTGGCTCGACGGCGCCAGGTGGGCGGCGGTGGCGCCGAGGCTGACGGCCGCCGCAAATCCCACAGCCCCACGGGCTGTGGGGCCACGCGAGCGGCTGCCAAAGAGCTTTCCAACGAGGCACGGCTTTCCCTCCTGGCTCTTCGGGCGTGGGAGCTGTGGCCAGAGCCGCGGCCCTACCGGAAAATGCTTCGCAGGCTGGCTCGGCGGCGCCAGGTGGGCGCCGGTGGCGCCGAGGCTGACGGCCGCCGCAAAGCCCGCAGCCCCACGGGCTGTGGGGCCACGCGAGCGGCTGCCAAAGAGCTTTCCAACGAGGCACGGCTTTCCCTCCTGGCTCTTCGGGCGTGGGAGCTGTGGCCAGAGACGCGGCCCTACCGGAAAATGCTTCGCAGGCTGGCTCGGCGGCGCCAGGTGGGCGCCGGTGGCGCCGAGGCTGACGGCCGCCGCAAAGCCCGCAGCCCCACGGGCTGTGGGGCCACGCGAGCGGCTGCCAAAGAGCTTTCCAACGAGGCACGGCTTTCCCTCCTGGCTCTTCGGGCGTGGGAGCTGTGGCCAGAGACGCGGCCCTACCGGAAAATGCTTCGCAGGCTGGCTCGGCGACGCCAGGTGGGCGCCGGTGGCGCCGAGGCTGACGGCCGCCGCAAAGCCCGCAGCCCCACGGGCTGTGGGGCCACGCGAGCGGCTGCCAAAGAGCTTTCCAACGAGGCACGGCTTTCCCTCCTGGCTCTTCGGGCGTGGGAGCTGTGGCCAGAGACGCGGCCCTACCGGAAAATGCTTCGCAGGCTGGCTCGGCGGCGCCAGGTGGGCGCCGGTGGCGCCGAGGCTGATGGCCGCCGGAAAGCCCGCAGACCCATGGGCTGTGGGGCCACGCGAGCGGCTGCCAAAGAGCTTTCCAACGAGGCACGGCTTTCCCTCCTGGCTCTTCGGGCGTGGGAGCTGTGGCCAGAGCCGCGGCCCTACCGGAAAATGCTTCGCAGGCTGGCTCGGCGGCGTCAGGTGGGCGGCGGTGTCGCCGAGGCTGATGGCCGCCGCAAAGCCCGCAGCCCCACGGGCTGTGGGGCCACGCGAGCGGCTGCCAAAGAGCTTTCCAACGAGGCACGGCTTTCCCTCCTGGCTCTTCGGGCGTGGGAGCTGTGGCCAGAGCCGCGGCCCTACCGGAAAATGCTTCGCAGGCTGGCTCGGCGGCGCCAGGTGGGCGCCGGTGGCGCCGAGGCTGACGGCCGCCGCAAAGCCCACAGCCCCACGGGCTGTGGGGCCACGCGAGCGGCTGCCAAAGAGCTTTCCAACGAGGCACGGCTTTCCCTCCTGGCTCTTCGGGCGTGGGAGCTGTGGCCAGAGACGCGGCCCTACCGGAAAATGCTTCGCAGGCTGGCTCGGCGGCGCCAGGTGGGCGCCGGTGGCGCCGAGGCTGATGGCCGCCGCAAAGCCCGCAGCCCCACGGGCTGTGGGGCCACGCGAGCGGCTGCCAAAGAGGTTTCCAACGAGGCACGGCTTTCCCTCCTGGCTCTTCGGGCGTGGGAGCTGTGGCCAGAGCCGCGGCCCTACCGGAAAATGCTTCGCAGGCTGCCTCGGCGGCACCACGTGGGCGCCGGTGGCGTCGAGGCTGACGGCCGCCGCAAAGCCCGCAGCCCCACGGGCTGTGGGGCCACGCGAGCGGCTGCCAAAGAGCTTTCCAACGAGGCACGGCTTTCCCTCCTGGCTCTTCGGGCGTGGGAGCTGTGGCCAGAGCCGCAGCCCTACCGGAAAATGCTTCGGGGGCTGGCTCGACGGCGCCAGGTGGGCGGCGGTGGCGCCGAGGCTGACGGCCGCCGCAAATCCCACAGCCCCACGGGCTGTGGGGCCACGCGAGCGGCTGCCAAAGAGCTTTCCAACGAGGCACGGCTTTCCCTCCTGGCTCTTCGGGCGTGGGAGCTGTGGCCAGAGCCGCGGCCCTACCGGAAAATGCTTCGCAGGCTGGCTCGGCGGCGCCAGGTGGGCGCCGGTGGCGCCGAGGCTGACGGCCGCCGCAAAGCCCGCAGCCCCACGGGCTGTGGGGCCACGCGAGCGGCTGCCAAAGAGCTTTCCAACGAGGCACGGCTTTCCCTCCTGGCTCTTCGGGCGTGGGAGCTGTGGCCAGAGACGCGGCCCTACCGGAAAATGCTTCGCAGGCTGGCTCGGCGGCGCCAGGTGGGCGCCGGTGGCGCCGAGGCTGACGGCCGCCGCAAAGCCCGCAGCCCCACGGGCTGTGGGGCCACGCGAGCGGCTGCCAAAGAGGTTTCCAACGAGGCACGGCTTTCCCTCCTGGCTCTTCGGGCGTGGGAGCTGTGGCCAGAGCCGCGGCCCTACCCGAAAATGCTTCGCAGGCTGCCTCGGCGGCACCACGTGGGCGCCGGTGGCGTCGAGGCTGACGGCCGCCGCAAAGCCCGCAGCCCCACGGTGTGTGGGGCCACGCGAGCGGCTGCCAAAGAGCTTTCCAACGAGGCACGGCTTTCCCTCCTGGCTCTTCGGGCGTGGGAGCTGTGGCCAGAGCCGCAGCCCTACCGGAAAATGCTTCGGGGGCTGGCTCGACGGCGCCAGGTGGGCGGCGGTGGCGCCGAGGCTGACGGCCGCCGCAAATCCCACAGCCCCACGGGCTGTGGGGCCACGCGAGCGGCTGCCAAAGAGCTTTCCAACGAGGCACGGCTTTCCCTCCTGGCTCTTCGGGCGTGGGAGCTGTGGCCAGAGCCGCGGCCCTACGGGAAAATGCTTTGCAGGCTGGCGCGGCGGCACCAGGTGGGCGCCGGTGGCGCCGAGGCTGACGGCCGCCGCAAAGCCCGCAGCCCCACGGGCTGTGGGGCCACGCGAGCGGCTGCCAAAGACCTTTCCAACGAGGCATGGCTTTCCCTCCTGGCTCTTCGGGCGTGGGAGCTGTGGCCAGAGCCGCGGCCCTACCCGAAAATGCTTCGCAGGCTGGCTAGGCGACGCCGGGTGGGCGCCGGTGGCGCCGAGGCTGACGGCCGCCGCAAAGCCCGCAGCCCCACGGGCTGTGGGGCCACGCGAGCGGCTGCCAAAGAGCTTTCCAACGAGGCACGGCTTTCCCTCCTGGCTCTTCGGGCGTGGGAGCTGTGGCCAGAGCCGCGGCCCTACCGGAAAATGCTTCGCAGGCTGGCTCGGCGGCGCCAGGTGGGCGCCGGTGGCGCCGAGGCTGACGGCCGCCGCAAAGCCCGCAGCCCCACGGGCTGTGGGGCCACGCGAGCGGCTGCCAAAGAGCTTTCCAACGAGGCATGGCTTTCCCTCCTGGCTCTTCGGGCGTGGGAGCTGTGGCCAGAGCCGCGGCCCTACCGGAAAATGTTTCGCAGGCTGGCGCGGCGGCGCCAGGTGGGCGGCGGTGCCGCCGAGGCTGACGGCCGCCGCAAAGCCCGCAGCCCCACGGGCTGTGGGGCCACGCGAGCGGCTGCCAAAGAGCTTTCCAACGAGGCACGGCTTTCCCTCCTGGCTCTTTGGGCGTGGGAGCTGTGGCCAGAGCCGCGGCCCTACCGGAAAATGCTTCGCAGGCTGGCTCGGCGACGCCAGGTGGGCGGCGGTGGCGCCGAGGCTGACGGCCGCCGCAAAGCCCGCAGCCCCACGGGCTGTGGGGCCACGCGAGCGGCTGCCAAAGAGCTTTCCAACGAGGCACGGCTTTCCCTCCTGGCTCTTCGGGCGTGGGAGCTGTGGCCAGAGCCGCAGCCCTACCGGAAAATGCTTCGGGGGCTGGCTCGACGGCGCCAGGTGGGCGGCGGTGGCGCCGAGGCTGACGGCCGCCGCAAATCCCACAGCCCCACGGGCTGTGGGGCCACGCGAGCGGCTGCCAAAGAGCTTTCCAACGAGGCACGGCTTTCCCTCCTGGCTCTTCGGGCGTGGGAGCTGTGGCCAGAGCCGCGGCCCTACGGGAAAATGCTTTGCAGGCTGGCGCGGCGGCACCAGGTGGGCGCCGGTGGCGCCGAGGCTGACGGCCGCCGCAAAGCCCGCAGCCCCACGGGCTGTGGGGCCACGCGAGCGGCTGCCAAAGACCTTTCCAACGAGGCATGGCTTTCCCTCCTGGCTCTTCGGGCGTGGGAGCTGTGGCCAGAGCCGCGGCCCTACCCGAAAATGCTTCGCAGGCTGGCTAGGCGACGCCGGGTGGGCGCCGGTGCCGCCGAGGCTGACGGCCGCCGCAAAGCCCGCAGCCCCACGGGCTGTGGGGCCACGCGAGCGGCTGCCAAAGAGCTTTCCAACGAGGCACGGCTTTCCCTCCTGGCTCTTCGGGCGTGGGAGCTGTGGCCAGAGCCGCGGCCCTACCGGAAAATGCTTCGCAGCCTGGCTCGGCGGCGCCAGGTGGGCGCCGGTGGCGCCGAGGCTGACGGCCGCCGCAAAGCCCGCAGCCCCACGGGCTGTGGGGCCACGCGAGCGGCTGCCAAAGAGCTTTCCAACGAGGCATGGCTTTCCCTCCTGGCTCTTCGGGCGTGGGAGCTGTGGCCAGAGCCGCGGCCCTACCGGAAAATGTTTCGCAGGCTGGCGCGGCGGCGCCAGGTGGGCGTCGGTGGCGCCGAGGCTGATGGCCGCCGCAAAGCCCGCAGCCCCACGGGCTGTGGGGCCACGCGAGCGGCTGCCAAAGAGCTTTCCAACGAGGCACGGCTTTCCCTCCTGGCTCTTCGGGCGTGGGAGCTGTGGCCAGAGCCGCGGCCCTACCGGAAAATGCTTCGCAGGCTCGCTCGGCGGCGCCAGGTGGGCGGCGGTGCCGCCGAGGCTGACGGCCGCCGCAAAGCCCGCAGCCCCACGGGCTGTGGGGCCACGCGAGCGGCTGCCAAAGAGCTTTCCAACGAGGCACGGCTTTCCCTCCTGGCTCTTTGGGCGTGGGAGCTGTGGCCAGAGCCGCGGCCCTACCGGAAAATGCTTCGCAGGCTGGCTCGGCGACGCCAGGTGGGCGGCGGTGGCGCCGAGGCTGACGGCCGCCGCAAAGCCCGCAGCCCCACGGGCTGTGGGGCCACGCGAGCGGCTGCCAAAGAGCTTTCCAACGAGGCACGGCTTTCCCTCCTGGCTCTTCGGGCGTGGGAGCTGTGGCCAGAGCCGCGGCCCTACCGGAAAATGCTTCGCAGGCTGGCTCGGCGGCGCCAGGTGGGCGCCGGTGGCGCCGAGGCTGACGGCCGCCGCAAAGCCCGCAGCCCCACGGGCTGTGGGGCCACGCGAGCGGCTGCCAAAGAGCTTTCCAACGAGGCACGGCTTTCCCTCCTGGCTCTTCGGGCGTGGGAGCTGTGGCCAGAGACGCGGCCCTACCCGAAAATGCTTCGCAGGCTGGCACGGCGGCACCACGTGGGCGCCGGTGGCGCCGAGGCTGACGGCCGCCGCAAAGCCCGCAGCGCCACGGGCTGTGGGGCCACGCGAGCGGCTGCCAAAGAGCTTTCCAACGAGGCACGGCTTTCCCTCCTGGCTCTTCGGGCGTGGGAGCTGTGGCCAGAGACGCGGCCCTACCGGAAAATGCTTCGCAGGCTGGCTCGGCGGCGCCAGGTTGGCGCCGGTGGCGCCGAGGCTGACGGCCGCCGCAAAGCCCGCAGCCCCACGGGCTGTGGGGCCACGCGAGCGGCTGCCAAAGAGCTTTCCAACGAGGCACGGCTTTCCCTCCTGGCTCTTCGGGCGTGGGAGCTGTGGCCAGAGCCGCGGCCCTACCGGAAAATGCTTCGCAGGCTGGCTCGGCGGCGCCAGGTGGGCGCCGGTGCCGCCGAGGCTGACGGCCGCCGCAAAGCCCGCAGCCCCACGGGCTGTGGGGCCACGCGAGCGGCTGCCAAAGAGCTTTCCAACGAGGCACGGCTTTCCCTCCTGGCTCTTCGGGCGTGGGAGCTGTGGCCAGAGCCGCGGCCCTACCGGAAAATGCTTCGCAGGCTGGCTCGGCGGCGCCAGGTGGGCGCCGGTGGCGCCGAGGCTGACGGCCGCCGCAAAGCCCGCAGCCCCACGGGCTGTGGGGCCACGCGAGCGGCTGCCAAAGAGCTTTCCAACGAGGCATGGCTTTCCCTCCTGGCTCTTCGGGCGTGGGAGCTGTGGCCAGAGCCGCGGCCCTACCGGAAAATGTTTCGCAGGCTGGCGCGGCGGCGCCAGGTGGGCGTCGGTGGCGCCGAGGCTGATGGCCGCCGCAAAGCCCGCAGCCCCACGGGCTGTGGGGCCACGCGAGCGGCTGCCAAAGAGCTTTCCAACGAGGCACGGCTTTCCCTCCTGGCTCTTCGGGCGTGGGAGCTGTGGCCAGAGCCGCGGCCCTACCGGAAAATGCTTCGCAGGCTGGCTCGGCGGCGCCAGGTGGGCGGCGGTGGCACCGAGGCTGACGGCCGCCGCAAAGCCCGCAGCCCCACGGGCTGTGGGGCCACGCGAGCGGCTGCCAAAGAGCTTTCCAACGAGGCACGGCTTTCCCTCCTGGCTCTTCGGGCGTGGGAGCTGTGGCCAGAGCCGCGGCCCTACCGGAAAATGCTTCGCAGGCTGGCTCGGCGACGCCAGGTGGGCGGCGGTGGCGCCGAGGCTGACGGCCGCCGCAAAGCCCGCAGCCCCACGGGCTGTGGGGCCACGCGAGCGGCTGCCAAAGAGCTTTCCAACGAGGCACGGCTTTCCCTCCTGGCTCTTCGGGCGTGGGAGCTGTGGCCAGAGCCGCGGCCCTACCGGAAAATGCTTCGCAGGCTGGCTCGGCGGCGCCAGGTGGGCGGCGGTGCCGCCGAGGCTGACGGCCGCCGCAAAGCCCGCAGCCCCACGGGCTGTGGGGCCACGCGAGCGGCTGCCAAAGAGCTTTCCAACGAGGCACGGCTTTCCCTCCTGGCTCTTTGGGTGTGGGAGCTGTGGCCAGAGCCGCGGCCCTACCGGAAAATGCTTCGCAGGCTGGCTCGGCGACGCCAGGTGGGCGCCGGTGGCGCCGAGGCTGACGGCCGCCGCAAAGCCCGCAGCCCCACGGGCTGTGGGGCCACGTGAGCGGCTGCCAAAGAGCTTTCCAACGAGGCACGGCTTTCCCTCCTGGCTCTTCGGGCGTGGGAGCTGTGGCCAGAGAGGCGGCCCTACCCGAAAATGCTTCGCAGGCTGGCTCGGCGGCGCCAGGTGGGCGCCGGTGGCGCCGAGGCTGATGGCCGCCACAAAGCCCGCAGCCCCACGGGCTGTGGGGCCACGCGAGCGGCTGCCAAAGAGCTTTCCAACGAGGCACGGCTTTCCCTCCTGGCTCTTCGGGCGTGGGAGCTGTGGCCAGAGCCGCGGCCCTACCGGAAAATGCTTCGCAGGCTGGCTCGGCGGCGCCAGGTGGGCGCCGGTGGCGCCGAGGCTGACGGCCGCCGCAAAGCCCGCAGCCCCACGGGCTGTGGGGCCACGCGAGCGGCTGCCAAAGAGCTTTCCAACGAGGCACGGCTTTCCCTCCTGGCTCTTCGGGCGTGGGAGCTGTGGCCAGAGCCGCGGCCCTACCGGAAAATGCTTCGCAGGCTGGCACGGCGGCACCACGTGGGCGCCGGTGGCGCCGAGGCTGACGGCCGCCGCAAAGCCCGCAGCCCCACGGGCTGTGGGGCCACGCGAGCGGCTGCCAAAGAGCTTTCCAACGAGGCACGGCTTTCCCTCCTGGCTCTTCGGGCGTGGGAGCTGTGGCCAGAGCCGCGGCCCTACCGGAAAATGCTTCGCAGGCTGGCTCGGCGGCGCCAGGTGGGCGCCGGTGCCGCCGAGGCTGACGGCCGCCGCAAAGCCCGCAGCCCCACGGGCTGTGGGGCCACGCGAGCGGCTGCCAAAGAGCTTTCCAACGAGGCACGGCTTTCCCTCCTGGCTCTTCGGGCGTGGGAGCTGTGGCCAGAGACGCGGCCCTACCCGAAAATGCTTCGCAGGCTGGCACGGCGGCACCACGTGGGCGCCGGTGGCGCCGAGGCTGACGGCCGCCGCAAAGCCCGCAGCCCCACGGGCTGTGGGGCCACGCGAGCGGCTGCCAAAGAGCTTTCCAACGAGGCACGGCTTTCCCTCCTGGCTCTTCGGGCGTGGGAGCTGTGGCCAGAGCCGCGGCCCTACCGGAAAATGCTTCGCAGGCTGGCTCGGCGGCGTCAGGTGGGCGGCGGTGGCGCCGAGGCTGATGGCCGCCGCAAAGCCCGCAGCCCCACGGGCTGTGGGGCCACGCGAGCGGCTGCCAAAGAGCTTTCCAACGAGGCACGGCTTTCCCTCCTGGCTCTTCGGGCGTGGGAGCTGTGGCCAGAGCCGCGGCCCTACCGGAAAATGCTTCGCAGGCTGGCTCGGCGGCGCCAGGTGGGCGCCGGTGGCGCCGAGGCTGACGGCCGCCGCAAAGCCCGCAGCCCCATGGGCTGTGGGGCCACGCGAGCGGCTGCCAAAGAGCTTTCCAACGAGGCACGGCTTTCCCTCCTGGCTCTTCGGGCGTGGGAGCTGTGGCCAGAGCCGCGGCCCTACCGGAAAATGCTTCGCAGGCTGGCTCGGCGACGCCAGGTGGGCGCCGGTGGCGCCGAGGCTGACGGCCGCCGCAAAGCCCGCAGCCCCACGGGCTGTGGGGCCACGCGAGCGGCTGCCAAAGAGCTTTCCAACGAGGCACGGCTTTCCCTCCTGGCTCTTCGGGCGTGGGAGCTGTGGCAAGAGCCGCGGCCGTACCGGAAAATGCTTCGCAATCTGGCGCGGCGGCACCACGTGGGCGCCGGTGGCGCCGAGGCTGACGGCCGCCGCAAAGCCCGCAGCCCCACGGGCTGTGGGGCCACGCGAGCGGCTGCCAAAGAGCTTTCCAACGAGGCACGGCTTTCCCTCCTGGCTCTTCGGGCGTGGGAGCTGTGGCCAGAGCCGCAGCCCTACCGGAAAATGCTTCGGGGGCTGGCTCGACGGCGCCAGGTGGGCGCCGGTGGCGCCGAGGCTGACGGCCGCCGCAAATCCCACAGCCCCACGGGCTGTGGGGCCACGCGAGCGGCTGCCAAAGAGCTTTCCAACGAGGCACGGCTTTCCCTCCTGGCTCTTCGGGCGTGGGAGCTGTGGCCAGAGCCGCGGCCCTACCGGAAAATGTTTCGCAGGCTGGCGCGGCGGCGCCAGGTGGGCGTCGGTGGCGCCGAGGCTGATGGCCGCCGCAAAGCCCGCAGCCCCACGGGCTGTGGGGCCACGCGAGCGGCTGCCAAAGAGCTTTCCAACGAGGCACGGCTTTCCCTCCTGGCTCTTCGGGCGTGGGAGCTGTGGCCAGAGCCGCGGCCCTACCGGAAAATGCTTCGCAGGCTGGCTCGGCGGCGCCAGGTGGGCGGCGGTGCCGCCGAGGCTGACGGCCGCCGCAAAGCCCGCAGCCCCACGGGCTGTGGGGCCACGCGAGCGGCTGCCAAAGAGCTTTCCAACGAGGCACGGCTTTCCCTCCTGGCTCTTTGGGCGTGGGAGCTGTGGCCAGAGCCGCGGCCCTACCGGAAAATGCTTCGCAGGCTGGCTCGGCGACGCCAGGTGGGCGCCGGTGGCGCCGAGGCTGACGGCCGCCGCAAAGCCCGCAGCCCCACGGGCTGTGGGGCCACGCGAGCGGCTGCCAAAGAGCTTTCCAACGAGGCACGGCTTTCCCTCCTGGCTCTTCGGGCGTGGGAGCTGTGGCCAGAGACGCGGCCCTACCCGAAAATGCTTCGCAGGCTGGCTCGGCGGCGCCAGGTGGGCGGCGGTGCCGCCGAGGCTGACGGCCGCCGCAAAGCCCGCAGCCCCACGGGCTGTGGGGCCACGCGAGCGGCTGCCAAAGAGCTTTCCAACGAGGCACGGCTTTCCCTCCTGGCTCTTCGGGCGTGGGAGCTGTGGCCAGAGCCGCGGCCCTACCGGAAAATGCTTCGCAGGCTGGCTCGGCGACGCCAGGTGGGCGGCGGTGGCGCCGAGGCTGATGGCCGCCGCAAAGCCCGCAGCCCCACGGGCTGTGGGGCCACGTGAGCGGCTGCCAAAGAGCTTTCCAACGAGGCACGGCTTTCCCTCCTGGCTCTTCGGGCGTGGGAGCTGTGGCCAGAGAGGCGGCCCTACCCGAAAATGCTTCGCAGGCTGGCTCGGCGGCGCCAGGTGGGCGCCGGTGGCGCCGACGCTGATGGCCGCCACAAAGCCCGCAGCCCCACGGGCTGTGGGGCCACGCGAGCGGCTGCCAAAGAGCTTTCCAACGAGGCACGGCTTTCCCTCCTGGCTCTTCGGGCGTGGGAGCTGTGGCCAGAGCCGCGGCCCTACCGGAAAATGCTTCGCAGGCTGGCTCGGCGGCGCCAGGTGGGCGCCGGTGGCGCCGAGGCTGACGGCCGCCGCAAAGCCCGCAGCCCCACGGGCTGTGGGGCCACGCGAGCGGCTGCCAAAGAGCTTTCCAACGAGGCACGGCTTTCCCTCCTGGCTCTTCGGGCGTGGGAGCTGTGGCCAGAGACGCGGCCCTACCCGAAAATGCTTCGCAGGCTGGCACGGCGGCACCACGTGGGCGCCGGTGGCGCCGAGGCTGACGGCCGCCGCAAAGCCCGCAGCCCCACGGGCTGTGGGGCCACGCGAGCGGCTGCCAAAGAGCTTTCCAACGAGGCACGGCTTTCCCTCCTGGCTCTTCGGGCGTGGGAGCTGTGGCCAGAGCCGCGGCCCTACCGGAAAATGCTTCGCAGGCTGGCTCGGCGGCGCCAGGTTGGCGCCGGTGGCGCCGAGGCTGACGGCCGCCGCAAAGCCCGCAGCCCCACGGGCTGTGGGGCCACGCGAGCGGCTGCCAAAGAGCTTTCCAACGAGGCACGGCTTTCCCTCCTGGCTCTTCGGGCGTGGGAGCTGTGGCCAGAGCCGCGGCCCTACCGGAAAATGCTTCGCAGGCTGGCTCGGCGGCGCCAGGTGGGCGGCGGTGCCGCCGAGGCTGACGGCCGCCGCAAAGCCCGCAGCCCCACGGGCTGTGGGGCCACGCGAGCGGCTGCCAAAGAGCTTTCCAACGAGGCACGGCTTTCCCTCCTGGCTCTTCGGGCGTGGGAGCTGTGGCCAGAGACGCGGCCCTACCCGAAAATGCTTCGCAGGCTGGCACGGCGGCACCACGTGGGCGCCGGTGGCGCCGAGGCTGACGGCCGCCGCAAAGCCCGCAGCGCCACGGGCT
The DNA here is from genome assembly GCF_964199755.1 of Larus michahellis. Lineage (NCBI taxonomy): Eukaryota > Metazoa > Chordata > Aves > Charadriiformes > Laridae > Larus > Larus michahellis. Next base: position 206,716 of record NW_027436014.1, on the reverse strand, counting down.
GTGGGGCCACGCGAGCGGCTGCCAAAGAGCTTTCCAACGAGGCACGGCTTTCCCTCCTGGCTCTTCGGGCGTGGGAGCTGTGGCCAGAGCCGCGGCCCTACCGGAAAATGCTTCGCAGGCTGGCTCGGCGGCGTCAGGTGGGCGGCGGTGGCGCCGAGGCTGATGGCCGCCGCAAAGCCCGCAGCCCCACGGGCTGTGGGGCCACGCGAGCGGCTGCCAAAGAGCTTTCCAACGAGGCACGGCTTTCCCTCCTGGCTCTTCGGGCGTGGGAGCTGTGGCCAGAGCCGCGGCCCTACCGGAAAATGCTTCGCAGGCTGGCTCGGCGGCGCCAGGTGGGCGCCGGTGACGCCGAGGCTGACGGCCGCCGCAAAGCCCGCAGCCCCATGGGCTGTGGGGCCACGCGAGCGGCTGCCAAAGAGCTTTCCAACGAGGCACGGCTTTCCCTCCTGGCTCTTCGGGCGTGGGAGCTGTGGCCAGAGACGCGGCCCTACCCGAAAATGCTTCGCAGGCTGGCTCGGCGACGCCAGGTGGGCGGCGGTGGCGCCGAGGCTGACGGCCGCCGCAAAGCCCGCAGCCCCACGGGCTGTGGGGCCACGGGAGCGGCTGCCAAAGAGCTTTCCAACGAGGCACGGCTTTCCCTCCTGGCTCTTCGGGCGTGGGAGCTGTGGCCAGAGCCGCGGCCCTACCGGAAAATGCTTCGCAGGCTGGCTCGGCGGCGCCAGGTGGGCGCCGGTGGCGCCGAGGCTGACGGCCGCCGCAAAGCCCGCAGCCCCACGGGCTGTGGGGCCACGCGAGCGGCTGCCAAAGAGCTTTCCAACGAGGCACGGCTTTCCCTCCTGGCTCTTCGGGCGTGGGAGCTGTGGCCAGAGACGCGGCCCTACCCGAAAATGCTTCGCAGGCTGGCTCGGCGGCGCCAGGTGGGCGGCGGTGCCGCCGAGGCTGACGGCCGCCGCAAAGCCCGCAGCCCCACGGGCTGTGGGGCCACGCGAGCGGCTGCCAAAGAGCTTTCCAACGAGGCACGGCTTTCCCTCCTGGCTCTTCGGGCGTGGGAGCTGTGGCCAGAGCCGCGGCCCTACCGGAAAATGCTTCGCAGGCTGGCTCGGCGACGCCAGGTGGGCGGCGGTGGCGCCGAGGCTGACGGCCGCCGCAAAGCCCGCAGCCCCACGGGCTGTGGGGCCACGTGAGCGGCTGCCAAAGAGCTTTCCAACGAGGCACGGCTTTCCCTCCTGGCTCTTCGGGCGTGGGAGCTGTGGCCAGAGAGGCGGCCCTACCCGAAAATGCTTCGCAGGCTGGCTCGGCGGCGCCAGGTGGGCGCCGGTGGCGCCGAGGCTGATGGCCGCCACAAAGCCCGCAGCCCCACGGGCTGTGGGGCCACGCGAGCGGCTGCCAAAGAGCTTTCCAACGAGGCACGGCTTTCCCTCCTGGCTCTTCGGGCGTGGGAGCTGTGGCCAGAGCCGCGGCCCTACCGGAAAATGCTTCGCAGGCTGGCTCGGCGGCGCCAGGTGGGCGCCGGTGGCGCCGAGGCTGACGGCCGCCGCAAAGCCCGCAGCCCCACGGGCTGTGGGGCCACGCGAGCGGCTGCCAAAGAGCTTTCCAACGAGGCACGGCTTTCCCTCCTGGCTCTTCGGGCGTGGGAGCTGTGGCCAGAGACGCGGCCCTACCGGAAAATGCTTCGCAGGCTGGCACGGCGGCACCACGTGGGCGCCGGTGGCGCCGAGGCTGACGGCCGCCGCAAAGCCCGCAGCCCCACGGGCTGTGGGGCCACGCGAGCGGCTGCCAAAGAGCTTTCCAACGAGGCACGGCTTTCCCTCCTGGCTCTTCGGGCGTGGGAGCTGTGGCCAGAGCCGCGGCCCTACCGGAAAATGCTTCGCAGGCTGGCTCGGCGGCGCCAGGTTGGCGCCGGTGGCGCCGAGGCTGACGGCCGCCGCAAAGCCCGCAGCCCCACGGGCTGTGGGGCCACGCGAGCGGCTGCCAAAGAGCTTTCCAACGAGGCACGGCTTTCCCTCCTGGCTCTTCGGGCGTGGGAGCTGTGGCCAGAGCCGCGGCCCTACCGGAAAATGCTTCGCAGGCTGGCTCGGCGGCGCCAGGTGGGCGGCGGTGCCGCCGAGGCTGACGGCCGCCGCAAAGCCCGCAGCCCCACGGGCTGTGGGGCCACGCGAGCGGCTGCCAAAGAGCTTTCCAACGAGGCACGGCTTTCCCTCCTGGCTCTTCGGGCGTGGGAGCTGTGGCCAGAGACGCGGCCCTACCCGAAAATGCTTCGCAGGCTGGCACGGCGGCACCACGTGGGCGCCGGTGGCGCCGAGGCTGACGGCCGCCGCAAAGCCCGCAGCGCCACGGGCTGTGGGGCCACGCGAGCGGCTGCCAAAGAGCTTTCCAACGAGGCACGGCTTTCCCTCCTGGCTCTTCGGGCGTGGGAGCTGTGGCCAGAGCCGCGGCCCTACCGGAAAATGCTTCGCAGGCTGGCTCGGCGGCGTCAGGTGGGCGGCGGTGGCGCCGAGGCTGATGGCCGCCGCAAAGCCCGCAGCCCCACGGGCTGTGGGGCCACGCGAGCGGCTGCCAAAGAGCTTTCCAACGAGGCACGGCTTTCCCTCCTGGCTCTTCGGGCGTGGGAGCTGTGGCCAGAGCCGCGGCCCTACCGGAAAATGCTTCGCAGGCTGGCTCGGCGGCGCCAGGTGGGCGCCGGTGACGCCGAGGCTGACGGCCGCCGCAAAGCCCGCAGCCCCATGGGCTGTGGGGCCACGCGAGCGGCTGCCAAAGAGCTTTCCAACGAGGCACGGCTTTCCCTCCTGGCTCTTCGGGCGTGGGAGCTGTGGCCAGAGACGCGGCCCTACCCGAAAATGCTTCGCAGGCTGGCTCGGCGACGCCAGGTGGGCGCCGGTGGCGCCGAGGCTGACGGCCGCCGCAAAGCCCGCAGCCCCACGGGCTGTGGGGCCACGCGAGCGGCTGCCAAAGAGCTTTCCAACGAGGCACGGATTTCCCTCCTGGCTCTTCGGGCGTGGGAGCTGTGGCCAGAGCCGCAGCCCTACCGGAAAATGCTTCGGGGGCTGGCTCGACGGCGCCAGGTGGGCGTCGGTGGCGCCGAGGCTGATGGCCGCCGCAAAGCCCGCAGCCCCACGGGCTGTGGGGCCACGCGAGCGGCTGCCAAAGAGCTTTCCAACGAGGCACGGCTTTCCCTCCTGGCTCTTCGGGCGAGGGAGCTGTGGCCAGAGCCGCGGCCCTACCGGAAAATGCTTCGCAGGCTGGCTCGGCGGCGCCAGGTGGGCGGCGGTGCCGCCGAGGCTGACGGCCGCCGCAAAGCCCGCAGCCCCACGGGCTGTGGGGCCACGTGAGCGGCTGCCAAAGAGCTTTCCAACGAGGCACGGCTTTCCCTCCTGGCTCTTTGGGCGTGGGAGCTGTGGCCAGAGCCGCGGCCCTACCGGAAAATGCTTCGCAGGCTGGCTCGGCGACGCCAGGTGGGCGGCGGTGGCGCCGAGGCTGACGGCCGCCGCAAAGCCCGCAGCCCCACGGGCTGTGGGGCCACGTGAGCGGCTGCCAAAGAGCTTTCCAACGAGGCACGGCTTTCCCTCCTGGCTCTTCGGGCGTGGGAGCTGTGGCCAGAGCCGCGGCCCTACCGGAAAATGCTTCGCAGGCTGGCTCGGCGGCGCCAGGTGGGCGCCGGTGGCGCCGAGGCTGACGGCCGCCGCAAAGCCCGCAGCCCCACGGGCTGTGGGGCCACGCGAGCGGCTGCCAAAGAGCTTTCCAACGAGGCACGGCTTTCCCTCCTGGCTCTTCGGGCGTGGGAGCTGTGGCCAGAGACGCGGCCCTACCGGAAAATGCTTCGCAGGCTGGCTCGGCGGCACCACGTGGGCGCCGGTGGCGCCGAGGCTGACGGCCGCCGCAAAGCCCGCAGCCCCACGGGCTGTGGGGCCACGCGAGCGGCTGCCAAAGAGCTTTCCAACGAGGCACGGCTTTCCCTCCTGGCTCTTCGGGCGTGGGAGCTGTGGCCAGAGCCGCGGCCCTACCGGAAAATGCTTCGCAGGCTGGCTCGGCGGCGCCAGGTGGGCGGCGGTGCCGCCGAGGCTGACGGCCGCCGCAAAGCCCGCAGCCCCACGGGCTGTGGGGCCACGCGAGCGGCTGCCAAAGAGCTTTCCAACGAGGCACGGCTTTCCCTCCTGGCTCTTCGGGCGTGGGAGCTGTGGCCAGAGACGCGGCCCTACCGGAAAATGCTTCGCAGGCTGGCTCGGCGGCGCCAGGTTGGCGCCGGTGGCGCCGAGGCTGACGGCCGCCGCAAAGCCCGCAGCCCCACGGGCTGTGGGGCCACGCGAGCGGCTGCCAAAGAGCTTTCCAACGAGGCACGGCTTTCCCTCCTGGCTCTTCGGGCGTGGGAGCTGTGGCCAGAGCCGCGGCCCTACCGGAAAATGCTTCGCAGGCTGGCTCGGCGACGCCAGGTGGGCGCCGGTGGCGCCGAGGCTGACGGCCGCCGCAAAGCCCGCAGCCCCACGGGCTGTGGGGCCACGCGAGCGGCTGCCAAAGAGCTTTCCAACGAGGCACGGCTTTCCCTCCTGGCTCTTCGGGCGTGGGAGCTGTGGCCAGAGCCGCGGCCCTACCGGAAAATGCTTCGCAGGCTGGCTCGGCGGCGCCAGGTGGGCGCCGGTGGCGCCGAGTCTGATGGCCGCCGGAAAGCCCGCAGACCCATGGGCTGTGGGGCCACGCGAGCGGCTGCCAAAGAGCTTTCCAACGAGGCACGGCTTTCCCTCCTGGCTCTTCGGGCGTGGGAGCTGTGGCCAGAGCCGCGGCCCTACCGGAAAATGCTTCGCAGGCTGGCTCGGCGGCACCAGGTGGGCGCCGGTGGCGCCGAGGCTGACGGCCGCCGCAAAGCCCGCAGCCCCACGGGCTGTGGGGCCACGCGAGCGGCTGCCAAAGAGCTTTCCAACGAGGCATGGCTTTCCCTCCTGGCTCTTCGGGCATGGGAGCTGTGGCCAGAGACGCGGCCCTACCCGAAAATGCTTCGCAGGCTGGCTCGGCGACGCCAGGTGGGCGCCGGTGGCGCCGAGGCTGACGGCCGCCGCAAAGCCCGCAGCCCCACGGGCTGTGGGGCCACGCGAGCGGCTGCCAAAGAGCTTTCCAACGAGGCACGGCTTTCCCTCCTGGCTCTTCGGGCGTGGGAGCTGTGGCCAGAGCCGCGGCCCTACCGGAAAATGCTTCGCAGGCTGGCTCGGCGGCGCCAGGTGGGCGGCGGTGGCGCCGAGGCTGACGGCCGCCGCAAAGCCCGCAGCCCCACGGGCTGTGGGGCCACGCGAGCGGCTGCCAAAGAGCTTTCCAACGAGGCATGGCTTTCCCTCCTGGCTCTTCGGGCGTGGGAGCTGTGGCCAGAGCCGCGGCCCTACCGGAAAATGCTTCGCAGGCTGGCTCGGCGGCGCCAGGTGGGCGCCGGTGGCGCCGAGGCTGACGGCCGCCGCAAAGCCCGCAGCCCCACGGGCTGTGGGGCCACGCGAGCGGCTGCCAAAGAGCTTTCCAATGAGGCACGGCTTTCCCTCCTGGCTCTTCGGGCGTGGGAGCTGTGGCCAGAGACGCAGCCCTACCGGAAAATGCTTCGCAATCTGGCTCGGCGGCACCACGTGGGCGGCGGTGGCGCCGAGGCTGACGGCCGCCGCAAAGCCCGCAGCCCCACGGGCTGTGGGGCCACGCGAGCGGCTGCCAAAGAGCTTTCCAACGAGGCACGGCTTTCCCTCCTGGCTCTTCGGGCGTGGGAGCTGTGGCCAGAGCCGCGGCCCTACCGGAAAATGCTTCGCAGGCTGGCTCGGCGGCGCCAGGTGGGCGCCGGTGGCGCCGAGGCTGTCGGCAGCCGCAAAGCCCGCAGCCCCACGGGCTGTGGGGCCACGCGAGCGGCTGCCAAAGAGCTTTCCAACGAGGCACGGCTTTCCCTCCTGGCTCTTCGGGCGTGGGAGCTGTGGCCAGAGCCGCGGCCCTACCGGAAAATGCTTCGCAGGCTGGCACGGCGGCGCCAGGTGGGCGCCGGTGGCGCCGAGGCTGACGGCCGCCGCAAAGCCCGCAGCCCCACGGGCTGTGGGGCCACGTGAGCGGCTGCCAAAGAGCTTTCCAACGAGGCACGGCTTTCCCTCCTGGCTCTTCGGGCGTGGGAGCTGTGGCCAGAGCCGCAGCCCTACCGGAAAATGCTTCGCAGGCTGGCGCGGCGGCGCCAGGTGGGCGGCGGTGGCGCCGAGGCTGACGGCCGCCGCAAAGCCCGCAGCCCCACGGGCTGTGGGGCCACGCGAGCGGCTGCCAAAGAGCTTTCCAACGAGGCACGGCTTTCCCTCCTGGCTCTTCTGGCGTGGGAGCTGTGGCCAGAGCCGCGGCCCTACCGGAAAATGCTTCGCAGGCTGGCTCGGCAGCGCCAGGTGGGCGGCGGTGGCGCCGAGGCTGACGGCCGCCGCAAAGCCCGCAGCCCCACGGGCTGTGGGGCCACGCGAGCGGCTGCCAAAGAGCTTTCCAACGAGGCACGGCTTTCCCTCCTGGCTCTTTGGGCGTGGGAGCTGTGGCCAGAGCCGCGGCCCTACCGGAAAATGCTTCGCAATCTGGCGCCGGCACCACGTGGGCGGCGGTGGCACCGAGGCTGACGGCCACCGCAAAGCCCGCAGCCCCACGGGCTGTGGGGCCACGCGAGCGGCTGCCAAAGAGCTTTCCAACGAGGCACGGCTTTCCCTCCTGGCTCTTCGGGCGTGGGAGCTGTGGCCAGAGCCGCGGTCCTACCGGAAAATGTTTCGCAGGCTGGCGCGGCGGCGCCAGGTGGGTGTCGGTGGCGCCGAGGCTGATGGCCACCACAAAGCCCGCAGCCCCACGGGCTGTGGGGCCACGCGAGCGGCTGCCAAAGAGCTTTCCAACGAGGCACGGCTTTCCCTCCTGGCTCTTCGGGCGTGGGAGCTGTGGCCAGAGCCGCGGCCCTACCGGAAAATGCTTCGCAGGCTGGCTCGGCGGCGCCAGGTGGGCGCCGGTGGCGCCGAGGCTGACGGCCGCCGCAAAGCCCGCAGCCCCACGGGCTGTGGGGCCACGTGAGCGGCTGCCAAAGACCTTTCCAACGAGGCACGGCTTTCCCTCCTGGCTCTTCGGGCGTGGGAGCTGTGGTCAGAGCCGCGGCCCTACCGGAAAATGCTTCGCAGGCTGGCTCGGCGGCGCCAGGTGGGCGCCGGTGGCGCCGAGGCTGACGGCCGCCGCAAAGCCCGCAGCCCCACGGGCTGTGGGGCCACGCGAGCGGCTGCCAAAGAGCTTTCCAACGAGGCACGGCTTTCCCTCCTGGCTCTTCGGGCGTGGGAGCTGTGGCCAGAGCCGCGGCCCTACCGGAAAATGCTTCGCAGGCTGGCGCGGCGGCACCACGTGGGCGCCGGTGGCGCCGAGGCTGACGGCCGCCGCAAAGCCCGCAGCCCCACGGGCTGTGGGGCCACGCGAGCGGCTGCCAAAGAGCTTTCCAACGAGGCACGGCTTTCCCTCCTGGCTCTTCGGGCGTGGGAGCTGTGGCCAGAGACGCGGCCCTACCGGAAAATGCTTCGCAGGCTGGCTCGGCGGCGCCAGGTTGGCGCCGGTGGCGCCGAGGCTGACGGCCGCCGCAAAGCCCGCAGCCCCACGGGCTGTGGGGCCACGCGAGCGGCTGCCAAAGAGCTTTCCAACGAGGCACGGCTTTCCCTCCTGGCTCTTCGGGCGTGGGAGCTGTGGCCAGAGCCGCGGCCCTACCGGAAAATGCTTCGCAGGCTGGCTCGGCGGCGCCAGGTGGGCGCCGGTGGCGCCGAGGCTGACGGCCGCCGCAAAGCCCGCAGCCCCACGGGCTGTGGGGCCACGCGAGCGGCTGCCAAAGAGCTTTCCAACGAGGCACGGCTTTCCCTCCTGGCTCTTCGGGCGTGGGAGCTGTGGCCAGAGACGCGGCCCTACCCGAAAATGCTTCGCAGGCTGACACGGCGGCACCACGTGGGCGGCGGTGGCGCCGAGGCTGACGGCCGCCGCAAAGCCCGCAGCCCCACGGGCTGTGGGGCCACGCGAGCGGCTGCCAAAGAGCTTTCCAACGAGGCACGGCTTTCCCTCCTGGCTCTTCGGGCGTGGGAGCTGTGGCCAGAGCCGCGGCCCTACCGGAAAATGCTTCGCAGGCTGGCTCGGCGGCGCCAGGTTGGCGCCGGTGGCGCCGAGGCTGACGGCCGCCGCAAAGCCCGCAGCCCCACGGGCTGTGGGGCCACGCGAGCGGCTGCCAAAGAGCTTTCCAACGAGGCACGGCTTTCCCTCCTGGCTCTTCGGGCGTGGGAGCTGTGGCCAGAGCCGCGGCCCTACCGGAAAATGCTTCGCAGGCTGGCTCGGCGACGCCAGGTGGGCGCCGGTGGCGCCGAGGCTGACGGCCGCCGCAAAGCCCGCAGCCCCACGGGCTGTGGGGCCACGCGAGCGGCTGCCAAAGAGCTTTCCAACGAGGCACGGCTTTCCCTCCTGGCTCTTCGGGCGTGGGAGCTGTGGCCAGAGCCGCGGCCCTACCGGAAAATGCTTCGCAGGCTGGCTCGGCGGCGTCAGGTGGGCGCCGGTGGCGCCGAGTCTGATGGCCGCCGGAAAGCCCGCAGACCCATGGGCTGTGGGGCCACGCGAGCGGCTGCCAAAGAGCTTTCCAACGAGGCACGGCTTTCCCTCCTGGCTCTTCGGGCGTGGGAGCTGTGGCCAGAGCCGCGGCCCTACCGGAAAATGCTTCGCAGGCTGGCTCGGCGGCACCAGGTGGGCGGCGGTGGCGCCGAGGCTGATGGCCGCCGGAAAGCCCGCAGCCCCACGGGCTGTGGGGCCACGCGAGCGGCTGCCAAAGAGCTTTCCAACGAGGCAGGGCTTTCCCTCCTGGCTCTTCGGGCGTGGGAGCTGTGGCCAGAGCCGCGGCCCTACCCGAAAATGCTTCGCAGGCTGGCTCGGCGGCGCCAGGTGGGCGCCGGTGGCGCCGAGGCTGACGGCCGCCGCAAAGCCCGCAGCCCCATGGGCTGTGGGGCCACGCGAGCGGCTGCCAAAGAGCTTTCCAACGAGGCACGGCTTTCCCTCCTGGCTCTTCGGGCGTGGGAGCTGTGGCCAGAGCCGCGGCCCTACCGGAAAATGCTTCGCAGGCTGGCGCGGCGGCGCCAGGTGGGCGCCGGTGGCGCCGAGGCTGACGGCCGCCGCAAAGCCCGCAGCCCCACGGGCTGTGGAGCCACGCGAGCGGCTGCCAAAGAGCTTTCCAACGAGGCATGGCTTTCCCTCCTGGCTCTTCGGGCGTGGGAGCTGTGGCCAGAGACGCGGCCCTACCCGAAAATGCTTCGCAGGCTGGCTCGGCGACGCCAGGTGGGCGCCGGTGGCGCCGAGGCTGACGGCCGCCGCAAAGCCCGCAGCCCCACGGGCTGTGGGGCCACGCGAGCGGCTGCCAAAGAGCTTTCCAACGAGGCACGGCTTTCCCTCCTGGCTCTTCGGGCGTGGGAGCTGTGGCCAGAGCCGCGGCCCTACCGGAAAATGCTTCGCAGGCTGGCTCGGCGGCGCCAGGTGGGCGGCTGTGGTGCCGAGGCTGACGGCCGCCGCAAAGCCCGCAGCCCCACAGGCTGTGGGGCCACGCGAGCGGCTGCCAAAGAGCTTTCCAACGAGGCATGGCTTTCCCTCCTGGCTCTTCGGGCGTGGGAGCTGTGGCCAGAGCCGCGGCCCTACCGGAAAATGCTTCGCAGGCTGGCTCGGCGGCGCCAGGTGGGCTCCGGTGGCGCCGAGGCTGACGGCCGCCGCAAAGCCCGCAGCCCCACGGGCTGTGGGGCCACGCGAGCGGCTGCCAAAGAGCTTTCCAACGAGGCACGGCTTTCCCTCCTGGCTCTTCGGGCGTGGGAGCTGTGGCCAGAGCCGCAGCCCTACCGGAAAATGCTTCGCAATCTGGCTCGGCGGCACCACGTGGGCGGCGGTGGCGCCGAGGCTGACGGCCGCCGCAAAGCCCGCAGCCCCACGGGCTGTGGGGCCACGCGAGCGGCTGCCAAAGAGCTTTCCAACGAGGCACGGCTATCCCTCCTGGCTCTTCGGGCGTGGGAGCTGTGGCCAGAGCCGCGGCCCTACCGGAAAATGCTTCGCAGGCTGGCTCGGCGGCGCCTGGTGGGCGCCGGTGTCGCCGAGGCTGTCGGCCGCCGCAAAGCCCGCAGCCCCACGGGCTGTGGGGCCACGCGAGCGGCTGCCAAAGAGCTTTCCAACGAGGCACGGCTTTCCCTCCTGGCTCTTCGGGCGTGGGAGCTGTGGCCAGAGCCGCGGCCCTACCGGAAAATGCTTCGCAGGCTGGCTCGGCGGCGCCAGGTGGGCGCCGGTGGCACCGAGGCTGACGGCCGCCGCAAAGCCCGCAGCCCCACGGGCTGTGGGGCCACGCGAGCGGCTGCCAAAGAGCTTTCCAACGAGGCACGGCTTTCCCTCCTGGCTCTTCGGGCGTGGGAGCTGTGGCCAGAGCCGCGGCCCTACCGGAAAATGCTTCGCAGGCTGGCTCGGCGGCGCCAGGTGGGCGCCGGTGGCGCCGAGGCTGACGGCCGCCGCAAAGCCCGCAGCCCCACGGGCTGTGGGGCCACGCGAGCGGCTGCCAAAGAGGTTTCCAACGAGGCACGGCTTTCCCTCCTGGCTCTTCGGGCGTGGGAGCTGTGGCCAGAGCCGCGGCCCTACCGGAAAATGCTTCGCAGGCTGGCGCGGCGGCGCCAGGTGGGCGCCGGTGGCGCCGAGGCTGACGGCCGCCGCAAAGCCCGCAGCCCCACGGGCTGTGGGGCCACGCGAGCGGCTGCCAAAGAGCTTTCCAACGAGGCATGCCTTTCCCTCCTGGCTCTTCGGGCGTGGGAGCTGTGGCCAGAGCCGCGGTCCTACCGGAAAATGTTTCGCAGGCTGGCGCGGCGGCGCCAGGTGGGTGTCGGTGACGCCGAGGCTGATGGCCGCCACAAAGCCCGCAGCCCCACGGGCTGTGGGGCCACGCGAGCGGCTGCCAAAGAGCTTTCCAACGAGGCACGGCTTTCCCTCCTGGCTCTTCGGGCGTGGGAGCTGTGGCCAGAGCCGCGGCCCTACCGGAAAATGCTTCGCAGGCTGGCTCGGCGGCGCCAGCTGGGCGCCGGTGGCGCCGAGGCTGACGGCCGCCGCAAAGCCCGCAGCCCCACGGGCTGTGGGGCCACGTGAGCGGCTGCCAAAGAGCTTTCCAACGAGGCACGGCTTTCCCTCCTGGCTCTTCGGGCGTGGGAGCTGTGGCCAGAGCCGCGGCCCTACCGGAAAATGCTTCGCAGGCTGGCTCGGCGGCGCCAGGTGGGCGCCGGTGGCGCCGAGGCTGACGGCCGCCGCAAAGCCCGCAGCCCCACGGGCTGTGGGGCCACGCGAGCGGCTGCCAAAGAGCTTTCCAACGAGGCACGGCTTTCCCTCCTGGCTCTTCGGGCGTGGGAGCTGTGGCCAGAGCCGCGGCCCTACCCGAAAATGCTTCGCAGGCTGGCGCGGCGGCACCACGTGGGCGCCGGTGGCGCCGAGGCTGACGGCCGCCGCAAAGCCCGCAGCCCCACGGGCTGTGGGGCCACGCGAGCGGCTGCCAAAGAGCTTTCCAACGAGGCACGGCTTTCCCTCCTGGCTCTTCGGGCGTGGGAGCTGTGGCCAGAGACGCGGCCCTACCCGAAAATGCTTCGCAGGCTGGCTCGGCGACGCCAGGTGGGCGCCGGTGGCGCCGAGGCTGACTGCCGCCGCAAAGCCCGCAGCCCCACGGGCTGTGGGGCCACGCGAGCGGCTGCCAAAGAGCTTTCCAACGAGGCACGGCTTTCCCTCCTGGCTCTTCGGGCGTGGGAGATGTGGCCAGAGCCGCGGCCCTACCGGAAAATGCTTCGCAGGCTGGCTCGGCGGCGCCAGGTGGGCGCCGGTGGCGCCGAGGCTGACGGCCGCCGCAAAGCCCGCAGCCCCACGGGCTGTGGGGCCACGTGAGCGGCTGCCAAAGAGCTTTCCAACGAGGCACGGCTTTCCCTCCTGGCTCTTCGGGCGTGGGAGCTGTGGCCAGAGACGCGGCCCTACCAGAAAATGCTTCGCAGGCTGGCACGGCGGCACCACGTGGGCGCCGGTGGCGCCGAGGCTGACGGCCGCCGCAAAGCCCGCAGCCCCACGGGCTGTGGGGCCACGCGAGCGGCTGCCAAAGAGCTTTCCAACGAGGCACGGCTTTCCCTCCTGGCTCTTCGGGCGTGGGAGCTGTGGCCAGAGCCGCGGCCCTACCGGAAAATGCTTCGCAGGCTGGCTCGGCGACGCCGGATGGGCGGCGGTGGCGCCGAGGCTGACGGCCGCCGCAAAGCCCGCAGCCCCACGGGCTGTGGGGCCACGCGAGCGGCTGCCAAAGAGCTTTCCAACGAGGCACGGCTTTCCCTCCTGGCTCTTCGGGCGTGGGAGCTGTGGCCAGAGCCGCGGCCCTACCGGAAAATGCTTCGCAGGCTGGCTCGGCGGCGCCAGGTGGGCGCCGGTGGCGCCGAGGCTGACGGCCGCCGCAAAGCCCGCAGCCCCACGGGCTGTGGGGCCACGTGAGCGGCTGCCAAAGAGCTTTCCAACGAGGCACGGCTTTCCCTCCTGGCTCTTCGGGCGTGGGAGCTGTGGCCAGAGCCGCGGCCCTACCGGAAAATGCTTCGCAGGCTGGCACGGCGGCACCACGTGGGCGCCGGTGGCGCCGAGGCTGACGGCCGCCGCAAAGCCCGCAGCCCCACGGGCTGTGGGGCCACGCGAGCGGCTGCCAAAGAGCTTTCCAACGAGGCACGGCTTTCCCTCCTGGCTCTTCGGGCGTGGGAGCTGTGGCCAGAGCCGCGGCCCTACCGGAAAATGCTTCGCAGGCTGGCTCGGCGGCGCCAGGTGGGCGCCGGTGGCGCCGAGGCTGACGGCCGCCGCAAAGCCCGCAGCCCCACGGGCTGTGGGGCCACGCGAGTGGCTGCCAAAGAGCTTTCCAACGAGGCACGGCTTTCCCTCCTGGCTCTTCGGGCGTGGGAGCTGTGGCCAGAGACACGGCCCTACCCGAAAATGCTTCGCAGGCTGGCACGGCGGCACCACGTGGGCGCCGGTGGCACCGAGGCTGACGGCCGCCGCAAAGCCCGCAGCCCCACGGGCTGTGGGGCCACGCGAGCGGCTGCCAAAGAGCTTTCCAACGAGGCACGGCTTTCCCTCCTGGCTCTTCGGGCGTGGGAGCTGTGGCCAGAGCCGCGGCCCTACCGGAAAATGCTTCGCAGGCTGGCTCGGCGGCGCCAGGTGGGCGCCGGTGGCGCCGAGGCTGACGGCCGCCGCAAAGCCCGCAGCCCCACGGGCTGTGGGGCCACGTGAGCGGCTGCCAAAGAGCTTTCCAACGAGGCACGGCTTCCCCTCCTGGCTCTTCGGGCGTGGGAGCTGTGGCCAGAGCCGCGGCCCTACCCGAAAATGCTTCGCAGGCTGGCACTGCGGCACCACGTGGGCGCCGGTGGCGCCGAGGCTGACGGCCGCCGCAAAGCCCGCAGCCCCACGGGCTGTGGGGCCACGCGAGCGGCTGCCAAAGAGCTTTCCAACGAGGCACGGCTTTCCCTCCTGGCTCTTCGGGCGTGGGAGCTGTGGCCAGAGCCGCGGCCCTACCGGAAAATGCTTCGCAATCTGGCGCGGCGGCACCACGTGGGCGGCGGTGGCGCCGAGGCTGACGGCCGCCGCAAAGCCCGCAGCCCCACGGGCTGTGGGGCCACGCGAGCGGCTGCCAAAGAGCTTTCCAACGAGGCACGGCTTTCCCTCCTGGCTCTTCGGGCGTGGGAGCTGTGGCCAGAGCCGCGGCCCTACCGGAAAATGCTTCGCAGGCTGGCTCGGCGGCGCCAGGTGGGCGCCGGTGGCGCCGAGGCTGACGGCCGCCGCAAAGCCCGCAGCCCCACGGGCTGTGGGGCCACGCGAGCGGCTGCCAAAGAGCTTTCCAACGAGGCACGGCTTTCCCTCCTGGCTCTTTGGGCGTGGGAGCTGTGGCCAGAGCCGCGGCCCTACCGGAAAATGCTTCGCAATCTGGCGCGGCGGCACCACGTGGGCGCCGGTGGCGCCGAGGCTGACGGCCGCCGCAAAGCCCGCAGCCCCACGGGCTGTGGGGCCACGCGAGCGGCTGCCAAAGAGCTTTCCAACGAGGCACGGCTTTCCCTCCTGGCTCTTCGGGCGTGGGAGCTGTGGCCAGAGCCGCGGCCCTACCGGAAAATGCTTCGCAGGCTGGCTCGGCGGCGCCACGTGGGCGGCGGTGGCGCCGAGGCTGACGGCCGCCGCAAAGCCCGCAGCCCCACGGGCTGTGGGGCCACGCGAGCGGCTGCCAAAGAGCTTTCCAACGAGGCACGGCTTTCCCTCCTGGCTCTTCGGGCGTGGGAGCTGTGGCCAGAGACGCGGCCCTACCGGAAAATGCTTCGCAGGCTGGCTCGGCGGCGCCAGGTGGGCAGCGGTGGCGCCGAGGCTGACGGCCGCCGCAAAGCCGCAGCCCCATGGGCTGTGGGGCCACGCGAGCGGCTGCCAAAGAGCTTTCCAACGAGGCACGGCTTTCCCTCCTGGCTCTTCGGGCGTGGGAGCTGTGGCCAGAGACGCGGCCCTACCCGAAAATGCTTCGCAGGCTGGCTCATCGACGCCAGGTGGGCGGCGGTGGCGCAGAGGCTGACGGCCGCCGCAAAGCCCGCAGCCCCACGGGCTGTGGGGCCACGCGAGCGGCTGCCAAAGAGCTTTCCAACGAGGCACGGCTTTCCCTCCTGGCTCTTCGGGCGTGGGAGCTGTGGCCAGAGCCGCGGCCCTACCCGAAAATGCTTCGCAGGCTGGCACGGCGGCACCACGTGGGCTCCGGTGGCGCCGAGGCTGACGGCCGCCGCAAAGCCCGCAGCCCCACGGGCTGTGGGGCCACGCGAGCGGCTGCCAAAGAGCTTTCCAACGAGGCACGGCTTTCCCTCCTGGCTCTTCGGGCGTGGGAGCTGTGGCCAGAGACGCGGCCCTACCGGAAAATGCTTCGCAGGCTGGCTCGGCGGCGCCAGGTGGGCGCCGGTGGCGCCGAGGCTGACGGCCGCCGCAAAGCCCGCAGCCCCACGGGCTGTGGGGCCACGCGAGCGGCTGCCAAAGAGCTTTCCAACGAGGCACGGCTTTCCCTCCTGGCTCTTCGGGCGTGGGAGCTGTGGCCAGAGACGCGGCCCTACCCGAAAATGCTTCGCAGGCTGGCTCGGCGACGCCAGGTGGGCGCCGGTGGCGCCGAGGCTGACGGCCGCCGCAAAGCCCGCAGCCCCACGGGCTGTGGGGCCACGCGAGCGGCTGCCAAAGAGCTTTCCAACGAGGCACGGCTTTCCCTCCTGGCTCTTCGGGCGTGGGAGCTGTGGCCAGAGCCGCGGCCCTACCGGAAAATGCTTCGCAGGCTGGCTCGGCGGCGCCAGGTGGGCGCCGGTGACACCGAGGCTGACGGCCGCCGCAAAGCCCGCAGCCCCACGGGCTGTGGGGCCACGCGAGCGGCTGCCAAAGAGCTTTCCAACGAGGCACGGCTTTCCCTCCTGGCTCTTCGGGCGTGGGAGCTGTGGCCAGAGCCGCGGCCCTACCGGAAAATGCTTCGCAATCTGGCGTGGCGGCACCACGTGGGCGGCGGTGGCGCCGAGGCTGACGGCCGCCGCAAAGCCCGCAGCCCCACGGGCTGTGGGGCCATGCGAGCGGCTGCCAAAGAGCTTTCCAACGAGGCACGGCTTTCCCTCCTGGCTCTTCGGGCGTGGGAGCTGTGGCCAGAGCCGCGGCCCTACCCGAAAATGCTTCGCAGGCTGGCGCGGCGGCACCACGTGGGCGCCGGTGGCGCCGAGGCTGACGGCCGCCGCAAAGCCCGCAGCCCCACGGGCTGTGGGGCCACGCGAGCGGCTGCCAAAGAGCTTTCCAACGAGGCACGGCTTTCCCTCCTGGCTCTTCGGGCGTGGGAGCTGTGGCCAGAGCCGCGGCCCTACCGGAAAATGCTTCGCAGGCTGGCTCGGCGGCGCCAGGTGGGCGGCGGTGGCGCCGAGGCTGACGGCCGCCGCAAAGCCCGCAGCCCCACGGGCTGTGGGGCCACGTGAGCGGCTGCCAAAGAGCTTTCCAACGAGGCACGGCTTTCCCTCCTGGCTCTTCGGGCGTGGGAGCTGTGGCCAGAGCCGCGGCCCTACCGGAAAATGCTTCGCAGGCTGGCTCGGCGGCGCCAGGTGGGCAGCGGTGGCGCCGAGGCTGACGGCCGCCGCAAAGCCGCAGCCCCATGGGCTGTGGGGCCACGCGAGCGGCTGCCAAAGAGCTTTCCAACGAGGCACGGCTTTCCCTCCTGGCTCTTCGGGCGTGGGAGCTGTGGCCAGAGACGCGGCCCTACCGGAAAATGCTTCGCAGGCTGGCTCATCGACGCCAGGTGGGCGGCGGTGGCGCCGAGGCTGACGGCCGCCGCAAAGCCCGCAGCCCCACGGGCTGTGGGGCCACGCGAGCGGCTGCCAAAGAGCTTTCCAACGAGGCACGGCTTTCCCTCCTGGCTCTTCGGGCGTGGGAGCTGTGGCCAGAGACGCGGCCCTACCCGAAAGTGCTTCGCAGGCTGGCACGGCGGCACCACGTGGGCGGCGGTGGCGCCGAGGCTGACGGCCGCCGCAAAGCCCGCAGCCCCACGGGCTGTGGGGCCACGCGAGCGGCTGCCAAAGAGCTTTCCAACGAGGCACGGCTTTCCCTCCTGGCTCTTCGGGCGTGGGAGCTGTGGCCAGAGCCGCAGCCCTACCGGAAAATGCTTCGCAGGCTGGTGCGGCGGCGCCAGGTGGGCGCCGGTGGCGCCGAGGCTGACGGCCGCCGCAAAGCCCGCAGCCCCACGGGCTGTGGGGCCACGCGAGCGGCTGCCAAAGAGCTTTCCAACGAGGCACGGCTTTCCCTCCTGGCTCTTCGGGCGTGGGAGCTGTGGCCAGAGCCGCGGCCCTACCGGAAAATGCTTCGCAATCTGGCGTGGCGGCACCACGTGGGCGGCGGTGGCGCCGAGGCTGACGGCCGCCGCAAAGCCCGCAGCCCCACGGGCTGTGGGGCCACGCGAGCGGCTGCCAAAGAGCTTTCCAACGAGGCACGGCTTTCCCTCCTGGCTCTTCGGGCGTGGGAGCTGTGGCCAGAGCCGCGGCCCTACCGGAAAATGCTTCGCAGGCTGGCGCGGCGGCACCACGTGGGCGCCGGTGGCGCCGAGGCTGACGGCCGCCGCAAAGCCCGCAGCCCCACGGGCTGTGGGGCCACGCGAGCGGCTGCCAAAGAGCTTTCCAACGAGGCACGGCTTTCCCTCCTGGCTCTTCGGGCGTGGGAGCTGTGGCCAGAGACGCGGCCCTACCGGAAAATGCTTCGCAGGCTGGCTCGGCGGCGCCAGGTGGGCGGCGGTGGCGCCGAGGCTGACGGCCGCCGCAAAGCCCGCAGCCCCACGGGCTGTGGGGCCACGCGAGCGGCTGCCAAAGAGCTTTCCAACGAGGCACGGCTTTCCCTCCTGGCTCTTCGGGCGTGGGAGCTGTGGCCAGAGCCGCGGCCCTACCGGAAAATACTTCGCAGGCTGGCTCGGCGGCGCCAGGTGGGCGCCGGTGGCGCCGAGGCTGACGGCCGCCGCAAAGCCCGCAGCCCCACGGGCTGTGGGGCCACGCGAGCGGCTGCCAAAGAGCTTTCCAACGAGGCACGGCTTTCCCTCCTGGCTCTTCGGGCGTGGGAGCTGTGGCCAGAGCCGCGGCCCTACCGGAAAATGCTTCGCAGGCTGGCTCGGCGGCGCCAGGTGGGCGGCGGTGGCGCCGAGGCTGACGGCCGCCGCAAAGCCCGCAGCCCCACGGGCTGTGGGGCCACGCGAGCGGCTGCCAAAGAGCTTTCCAACGAGGCACGGCTTTCCCTCCTGGCTCTTCGGGCGTGGGAGCTGTGGCCAGAGACGCGGCCCTACCGGAAAATGCTTCGCAGGCTGGCTCGGCGGCGCCAGGTGGGCAGCGGTGGCGCCGAGGCTGACGGCCGCCGCAAAGCCGCAGCCCCATGGGCTGTGGGGCCACGCGAGCGGCTGCCAAAGAGCTTTCCAACGAGGCACGGCTTTCCCTCCTGGCTCTTCGGGCGTGGGAGCTGTGGCCAGAGACGCGGCCCTACCCGAAAATGCTTCGCAGGCTGGCTCATCGACGCCAGGTGGGCGGCGGTGGCGCAGAGGCTGACGGCCGCCGCAAAGCCCGCAGCCCCACGGGCTGTGGGGCCACGCGAGCGGCTGCCAAAGAGCTTTCCAACGAGGCACGGCTTTCCCTCCTGGCTCTTCGGGCCTGGGAGCTGTGGCCAGAGCCGCGGCCCTACCCGAAAATGCTTCGCAGGCTGGCACGGCGGCACCACGTGGGCTCCGGTGGCGCCGAGGCTGACGGCCGCCGCAAAGCCCGCAGCCCCACGGGCTGTGGGGCCACGCGAGCGGCTGCCAAAGAGCTTTCCAACGAGGCACGGCTTTCCCTCCTGGCTCTTCGGGCGTGGGAGCTGTGGCCAGAGACGCGGCCCTACCGGAAAATGCTTCGCAGGCTGGCGCGGCGGCGCCAGGTGGGCGCCGGTGGCGCCGAGGCTGACGGCCGCCGCAAAGCCCGCAGCCCCACGGGCTGTGGGGCCACGCGAGCGGCTGCCAAAGAGCTTTCCAACGAGGCACGGCTTTCCCTCCTGGCTCTTCGGGCGTGGGAGCTGTGGCCAGAGACGCGGCCCTACCCGAAAATGCTTCGCAGGCTGGCTCGGCGACGCCAGGTGGGCGCCGGTGGCGCCGAGGCTGACGGCCGCCGCAAAGCCCGCAGCCCCACGGGCTGTGGGGCCACGCGAGCGGCTGCCAAAGAGCTTTCCAACGAGGCACGGCTTTCCCTCCTGGCTCTTCGGGCGTGGGAGCTGTGGCCAGAGCCGCGGCCCTACCGGAAAATGCTTCACAGGCTGGCTCGGCGGCGCCAGGTGGGCGCCGGTGACACCGAGGCTGACGGCCGCCGCAAAGCCCGCAGCCCCACGGGCTGTGGGGCCACGCGAGCGGCTGCCAAAGAGCTTTCCAACGAGGCACGGCTTTCCCTCCTGGCTCTTCGGGCGTGGGAGCTGTGGCCAGAGCCGCGGCCCTACCGGAAAATGCTTCGCAATCTGGCGTGGCGGCACCACGTGGGCGGCGGTGGCGCCGAGGCTGACGGCCGCCGCAAAGCCCGCAGCCCCACGGGCTGTGGGGCCATGCGAGCGGCTGCCAAAGAGCTTTCCAACGAGGCACGGCTTTCCCTCCTGGCTCTTCGGGCGTGGGAGCTGTGGCCAGAGCCGCGGCCCTACCGGAAAATGCTTCGTAGGCTGGCGCGGCGGCACCACGTGGGCGCCGGTGGCGCCGAGGCTGACGGCCGCCGCAAAGCCCGCAGCCCCACGGGCTGTGGGGCCACGCGAGCGGCTGCCAAAGAGCTTTCCAACGAGGCACGGCTTTCCCTCCTGGCTCTTCGGGCGTGGGAGCTGTGGCCAGAGCCGCGGCCCTACCGGAAAATGCTTCGCAGGCTGGCTCGGCGGCGCCAGGTGGGCGGCGGTGGCGCCGAGGCTGACGGCCGCCGCAAAGCCCGCAGCCCCACGGGCTGTGGGGCCACGTGAGCGGCTGCCAAAGAGCTTTCCAACGAGGCACGGCTTTCCCTCCTGGCTCTTCGGGCGTGGGAGCTGTGGCCAGAGCCGCGGCCCTACCGGAAAATGCTTCGCAGGCTGGCTCGGCGGCGCCAGGTGGGCAGCGGTGGCGCCGAGGCTGACGGCCGCCGCAAAGCCGCAGCCCCATGGGCTGTGGGGCCACGCGAGCGGCTGCCAAAGAGCTTTCCAACGAGGCACGGCTTTCCCTCCTGGCTCTTCGGGCGTGGGAGCTGTGGCCAGAGACGCGGCCCTACCGGAAAATGCTTCGCAGGCTGGCTCATCGACGCCAGGTGGGCGGCGGTGGCGCCGAGGCTGACGGCCGCCGCAAAGCCCGCAGCCCCACGGGCTGTGGGGCCACGCGAGCGGCTGCCAAAGAGCTTTCCAACGAGGCACGGCTTTCCCTCCTGGCTCTTCGGGCGTGGGAGCTGTGGCCAGAGATGCGGCCCTACCCGAAAGTGCTTCGCAGGCTGGCACGGCGGCACCACGTGGGCTCCGGTGGCGCCGAGGCTGACGGCCGCCGCAAAGCCCGCAGCCCCACGGGCTGTGGGGCCACGCGAGCGGCTGCCAAAGAGCTTTCCAACGAGGCACGGCTTTCCCTCCTGGCTCTTCGGGCGTGGGAGCTGTGGCCAGAGCCGCAGCCCTACCGGAAAATGCTTCGCAGGCTGGTGCGGCGGCGCCAGGTGGGCGCCGGTGGCGCCGAGGCTGACGGCCGCCGCAAAGCCCGCAGCCCCACGGGCTGTGGGGCCACGCGAGCGGCTGCCAAAGAGCTTTCCAACGAGGCACGGCTTTCCCTCCTGGCTCTTCGGGCGTGGGAGCTGTGGCCAGAGCCGCGGCCCTACCGGAAAATGCTTCGCAATCTGGCGTGGCGGCACCACGTGGGCGGCGGTGGCGCCGAGGCTGACGGCCGCCGCAAAGCCCGCAGCCCCACGGGCTGTGGGGCCACGCGAGCGGCTGCCAAAGAGCTTTCCAACGAGGCACGGCTTTCCCTCCTGGCTCTTCGGGCGTGGGAGCTGTGGCCAGAGCCGCGGCCCTACCGGAAAATGCTTCGCAGGCTGGCGCGGCGGCACCACGTGTGCGCCGGTGGCGCCGAGGCTGATGGCCGCCGCAAAGCCCGCAGCCCCACGGGCTGTGGGGCCACGCGAGCGGCTGCCAAAGAGCTTTCCAACGAGGCACGGCTTTCCCTCCTGGCTCTTCGGGCGTGGGAGCTGTGGCCAGAGACGCGGCCCTACCGGAAAATGCTTCGCAGGCTGGCTCGGCGGCGCCAGGTGGGCGCCGGTGGCGCCGAGGCTGACGGCCGCCGCAAAGCCCGCAGCCCCACGGGCTGTGGGGCCACGCGAGCGGCTGCCAAAGAGCTTTCCAACGAGGCACGGCTTTCCCTCCTGGCTCTTCGGGTGTGGGAGCTGTGGCCAGAGCCGCGGCCCTACCGGAAAATGCTTCGCAGGCTGGCTCGGCGGCGCCAGGTGGGCGCCGGTGGCGCCGAGGCTGACGGCCGCCGCAAAGCCCGCAGCCCCACGGGCTGTGGGGCCACGCGAGTGGCTGCCAAAGAGCTTTCCAACGAGGCACGGCTTTCCCTCCTGGCTCTTCGGGCGTGGGAGCTGTGGCCAGAGACGCGGCCCTACCCGAAAATGCTTCGCAGGCTGGCACGGCGGCACCACGTGGGCGCCGGTGGCACCGAGGCTGACGGCCGCCGCAAAGCCCGCAGCCCCACGGGCTGTGGGGCCACGCGAGCGGCTGCCAAAGAGCTTTCCAACAAGGCACGGCTTTCCCTCCTGGCTCTTCGGGCGTGGGAGCTGTGGCCAGAGCCGCGGCCCTACCGGAAAATGCTTCACAGGCTGGCGCGGCGGCGCCAGGTGGGCGCCGGTGGCGCCGAGGCTGACGGCCGCCGCAAAGCCCGCAGCCCCACGGGCTGTGGGGCCACGCGAGCGGCTGCCAAAGAGCTTTCCAACGAGGCACGGCTTTCCCTCCTGGCTCTTCGGGCGTGGGAGCTGTGGCCAGAGCCGCGGCCCTACCGGAAAATGCTTCGCAATCTGGCGTGGCGGCACCACGTGGGCGGCGGTGGCGCCGAGGCTGACGGCCGCCGCAAAGCCCGCAGCCCCACGGGCTGTGGGGCCACGCGAGCGGCTGCCAAAGAGCTTTCCAACGAGGCACGGCTTTCCCTCCTGGCTCTTCGGGCGTGGGAGCTGTGGCCAGAGACGCGGCCCTACCCGAAAATGCTTCGCAGGCTGGCGCGGCAGCACCACGTGGGCGCCGGTGGCGCCGAGGCTGACGGCCGCCGCAAAGCACGCAGCCCCACGGGCTGTGGGGCCACGCGAGCGGCTGCCAAAGAGCTTTCCAACGAGGCACGGCTTTCCCTCCTGGCTCTTCGGGCGTGGGAGCTGTGGCCAGAGCCGCGGCCCTACCGAAAATGCTTCGCAGGCTGGCTCGGCGGCGCCAGGTGGGCGCCGGTGGCGCCGAGGCTGACGGCCGCCGCAAAGCCCGCAGCCCCACGGGCTGTGGGGCCACGCGAGCGGCTGCCAAAGAGCTTTCCAACGAGGCACGGCTTTCCCTCCTGGCTCTTCGGGCATGGGAGCTGTGGCCAGAGACGCGGCCCTACCGGAAAATGCTTCGCAGGCTGGCTCGGCGACGCCAGGTGGGCGCCGGTGGCGCCGAGGCTGACGGCCGCCGCAAAGCCCACAGCCCCACGGGCTGTGGGGCCACGCGAGCGGCTGCCAAAGAGCTTTCCAACGAGGCACGGCTTTCCCTCCTGGCTCTTCGGGCGTGGGAGCTGTGGCCAGAGACGCGGCCCTACCCGAAAATGCTTCGCAGGCTGGCACGGCGGCACCACGTGGGCGCCGGTGGCGCCGAGGCTGACGGCCGCCGCAAAGCCCGCAGCCCCACGGGCTGTGGGGCCACGCGAGCGGCTGCCAAAGAGCTTTCCAACGAGGCACGGCTTTCCCTCCTGGCTCTTCGGGCGTGGGAGCTGTGGCCAGAGCCGCGGCCCTACCGGAAAATGCTTCGCAGGCTGGCGCGGCGGCGCCAGGTGGGCGCCGGTGGCGCCGAGGCTGACGGCCGCCGCAAAGCCCGCAGCCCCACGGGCTGTGGGGCCACGCGAGCGGCTGCCAAAGAGCTTTCCAACGAGGCACGGCTTTCCCTCCTGGCTCTTCGGGCGTGGGAGCTGTGGCCAGAGCCGCGGCCCTACCGGAAAATGCTTCGCAATCTGGCGTGGCGGCACCACGTGGGCGGCGGTGGCGCCGAGGCTGACGGCCGCCGCAAAGCCCGCAGCCCCACGGGCTGTGGGGCCACGCGAGCGGCTGCCAAAGAGCTTTCCAACGAGGCACGGCTTTCCCTCCTGGCTCTTCGGGCGTGGGAGCTGTGGCCAGAGAGGCGGCCCTACCCGAAAATGCTTCGCAGGCTGGCGCGGCAGCACCACGTGGGCGCCGGTGGCGCCGAGGCTGACGGCCGCCGCAAAGCACGCAGCCCCACGGGCTGTGGGGCCACGCGAGCGGCTGCCAAAGAGCTTTCCAACGAGGCACGGCTTTCCCTCCTGGCTCTTCGGGCGTGGGAGCTGTGGCCAGAGCCGCGGCCCTACCGAAAATGCTTCGCAGGCTGGCTCGGCGGCGCCAGGTGGGCGCCGGTGGCGCCGAGGCTGACGGCCGCCGCAAAGCCCGCAGCCCCACGGGCTGTGGGGCCACGCGAGCGGCTGCCAAAGAGCTTTCCAACGAGGCACGGCTTTCCCTCCTGGCTCTTCGGGCATGGGAGCTGTGGCCAGAGCCGCGGCCCTACCGGAAAATGCTTCGCAGGCTGGCTCGGCGACGCCAGGTGGGCGCCGGTGGCGCCGAGGCTGACGGCCGCCGCAAAGCCCGCAGCCCCACGGGCTGTGGGGCCACGTGAGCGGCTGCCAAAGAGCTTTCCAACGAGGCACGGCTTTCCCTCCTGGCTCTTCGGGCGTGGGAGCTGTGGCCAGAGACGCGGCCCTACCGGAAAATGCTTCGCAGGCTGGCACGGCGGCACCACGTGGGCGCCGGTGTCTCCGAGGCTGACGGCCGCCGCAAAGCCCGCAGCCCCACGGGCTGTGGGGCCACGCGAGCGGCTGCCAAAGAGCTTTCCAACGAGGCACGGCTTTCCCTCCTGGCTCTTCGGGCGTGGGAGCTGTGGCCAGAGCCGCGGCCCTACCGGAAAATGCTTCGCAGGCTGGCTCGGCGGCGCCAGGTGGGCGCCGGTGGCGCCGAGGCTGACGGCCGCCGCAAAGCCCGCAGCCCCACGGGCTGTGGGGCCACGCGAGCAGCTGCCAAAGAGCTTTCCAACGAGGCACGGCTTTCCCTCCTGGCTCTTCGGGCGTGGGAGCTGTGGCCAGAGCCGCGGCCCTACCGGAAAATGCTTCGCAGGCTGGCTCGGCGGCGCCACGTGGGCGCCGGTGGCGCCGAGGCTGACGGCCGCCGCAAAGCCCGCAGCCCCACGGGCTGTGGGGCCACGCGAGCGGCTGCCAAAGAGCTTTCCAACGAGGCACGGCTTTCCCTCCTGGCTCTTCGGGCGAGGGAGCTGTGGCCAGAGACGCGGCCCTACCGGAAAATGCTTCGCAGGCTGGCTCGGCGGCGCCAGGTGGGCGGCGGTGGCGCCGAGGCTGACGGCCGCCGCAAAGCCCGCAGCCCCACGGGCTGTGGGGCCACGCGAGCGGCTGCCAAAGAGCTTTCCAACGAGGCACGGCTTTCCCTCCTGGCTCTTCGGGCGTGGGAGCTGTGGCCAGAGCCGCGGCCCTACCGGAAAATGCTTCGCAGGCTGGCTCGGCGGCACCAGGTGGGCGCCGGTGGCGCCGAGGCTGACGGCCGCCGCAAAGCCCGCAGCCCCACGGGCTGTGGGGCCACGCGAGCGGCTGCCAAAGAGCTTTCCAACGAGGCACGGCTTTCCCTCCTGGCTCTTCGGGCGTGGGAGCTGTGGCCAGAGACGCGGCCCTACCCGAAAATGCTTCGCAATCTGGCGCGGCGGCGCCAGGTGGGCGCCGGTGGCGCCGAGGCTGACGGCCGCCGCAAAGCCCGCAGCCCCACGGGCTGTGGGGCCACGCGAGCGGCTGCCAAAGAGCTTTCCAACGAGGCACGGCTTTCCCTCCTGGCTCTTCGGGCGTGGGAGCTGTGGCCAGAGACGCGGCCCTACCGGAAAATGCTTCGCAGGCTGGCTCGGCGGCGCCAGGTGGGCGGCGGTGGCGCCGAGGCTGACGGCCGCCGCAAAGCCCGCAGCCCCACGGGCTGTGGGGCCACGCGAGCGGCTGCCAAAGAGCTTTCCAACGAGGCACGGCTTTCCCTCCTGGCTCTTCGGGCGTGGGAGCTATGGCCAGAGCCGCGGCCCTACCGGAAAATGCTTCGCAGGCTGGCTCGGCGGCGCCAGGTGGGCGCCGGTGGCGCCGAGGCTGACGGCCGCCGCAAAGCCCGCAGCCCCACGGGCTGTGGGGCCACGCGAGCGGCTGCCAAAGAGCTTTCCAACGAGGCACGGCTTTCCCTCCTGGCTCTTCGGGCGTGGGAGCTGTGGCCAGAGCCGCGGCCCTACCCGAAAATGCTTCGCAGGCTGGCTCGGCGGCGCCAGGTGGGCGGCGGTGGCGCCGAGGCTGACGGCCGCCGCAAAGCCCGCAGCCCCACGGGCTGTGGGGCCACGCGAGCGGCTGCCAAAGAGCTTTCCAACGAGGCACGGCTTTCCCTCCTGGCTCTTCGGGCGTGGGAGCTGTGGCCAGAGCCGCGGCCCTACCGGAAAATGCTTCGCAATCTGGCGTGGCGGCACCACGTGGGCGGCGGTGGCGCCGAGGCTGACGGCCGCCGCAAAGCCCGCAGCCCCACGGGCTGTGGGGCCACGCGAGCGGCTGCCAAAGAGCTTTCCAACGAGGCACGGCTTTCCCTCCTGGCTCTTCGGGCGTGGGAGCTGTGGCCAGAGCCGCGGCCCTACCGGAAAATGCTTCGCAGGCTGGCGCGGCGGCACCACGTGGGCGCCGGTGGCGCCGAGGCTGACGGCCGCCGCAAAGCACGCAGCCCCACGGGCTGTGGGGCCACGCGAGCGGCTGCCAAAGAGCTTTCCAACGAGGCACGGCTTTCCCTCCTGGCTCTTCGGGCGTGGGAGCTGTGGCCAGAGCCGCGGCCCTACCGGAAAATGCTTCGCAGGCTGGCTCGGCGGCGCCAGGTGGGCGCCGGTGGCGCCGAGGCTGACGGCCGCCGCAAAGCCCGCAGCCCCACGGGCTGTGGGGCCACGCGAGCGGCTGCCAAAGAGCTTTCCAACGAGGCACGGCTTTCCCTCCTGGCTCTTCGGGCATGGGAGCTGTGGCCAGAGACGCGGCCCTACCGGAAAATGCTTCGCAGGCTGGCTCGGCGACGCCAGGTGGGCGCCGGTGGCGCCGAGGCTGACGGCCGCCGCAAAGCCCGCAGCCCCACGGGCTGTGGGGCCACGTGAGCGGCTGCCAAAGAGCTTTCCAACGAGGCACGGCTTTCCCTCCTGGCTCTTCGGGCGTGGGAGCTGTGGCCAGCGACGCGGCCCTACCGGAAAATGCTTCACAGGCTGGCACGGCGGCACCACGTGGGCGCCGGTGGCGCCGAGGCTGACGGCCGCCGCAAAGCCCGCAGCCCCACGGGCTGTGGGGCCACGCGAGCGGCTGCCAAAGAGCTTTCCAACGAGGCACGGCTTTCCCTCCTGGCTCTTCGGGCGTGGGAGCTGTGGCCAGAGCCGCGGCCCTACCGGAAAATGCTTCGCAGGCTGGCTCGGCGGCGCCAGGTGGGCGCCGGTGGCGCCGAGGCTGACGGCCGCCGCAAAGCCCGCAGCCCCACGGGCTGTGGGGCCACGCGAGCAGCTGCCAAAGAGCTTTCCAACGAGGCACGGCTTTCCCTCCTGGCTCTTCGGGCGTGGGAGCTGTGGCCAGAGCCGCGGCCCTACCGGAAAATGCTTCGCAGGCTGGCTCGGCGGCGCCACGTGGGCGCCGGTGGCGCCGAGGCTGACGGCCGCCGCAAAGCCCGCAGCCCCACGGGCTGTGGGGCCACGCGAGCGGCTGCCAAAGAGCTTTCCAACGAGGCACGGCTTTCCCTCCTGGCTCTTCGGGCGAGGGAGCTGTGGCCAGAGCCGCGGCCCTACCGGAAAATGCTTCGCAGGCTGGCTCGGCGGCGCCAGGTGGGCGGCGGTGGCACCGAGGCTGACGGCCGCCGCAAAGCCCGCAGCCCCACGGGCTGTGGGGCCACGCGAGCGGCTGCCAAAGAGCTTTCCAACGAGGCACGGCTTTCCCTCCTGGCTCTTCGGGCGTGGGAGCTGTGGCCAGAGCCGCGGCCCTACCGGAAAATGCTTCGCAGGCTGGCTCGGCGGCACCAGGTGGGCGCCGGTGGCGCCGAGGCTGACGGCCGCCGCAAAGCCCGCAGCCCCACGGGCTGTGGGGCCACGCGAGCGGCTGCCAAAGAGCTTTCCAACGAGGCACGGCTTTCCCTCCTGGCTCTTCGGGCGTGGGAGCTGTGGCCAGAGACGCGGCCCTACGGGAAAATGCTTCGCAATCTGGCGCGGCGGCACCACGTGGGCGGCGGTGGTGCCGAGGCTGACGGCCGCCGCAAAGCCCGCAGCCCCACGGGCTGTGGGGCCACGCGAGCGGCTGCCAAAGAGCTTTCCAACGAGGCACGGCTTTCCCTCCTGGCTCTTCGGGCGTGGGAGCTGTGGCCAGAGCCGCGGCCCTACCGGAAAATGCTTCGCAGGCTGGCTCGGCGGCGCCAGGTGGGCGGCGGTGGCGCCGAGGCTGACGGCCGCCGCAAAGCCCGCAGCCCCACGGGCTGTGGGGCCACGCGAGCGGCTGCCAAAGAGCTTTCCAACGAGGCACGGCTTTCCCTCCTGGCTCTTCGGGCGTGGGAGCTGTGGCCAGAGACGCGGCCCTACCCGAAAATGCTTTGCAGGCTGGCACGGCGGCACCACGTGGGCTCCGGTGGCGCCGAGGCTGACGGCCGCCGCAAAGCCCGCAGCCCCACGGGCTGTGGGGCCACACGAGCGGCTGCCAAAGAGCTTTCCAACGAGGCACGGCTTTCCCTCCTGGCTCTTCGGGCGTGGGAGCTGTGGCCAGAGCCGCGGCCCTACCGGAAAATGCTTCGCAGGCTGGCTCGGCGGCGCCAGGTGGGCGCCGGTGGCGCCGAGGCTGACGGCCGCCGCAAAGCCCGCAGCCCCACGGGCTGTAGGGCCACGCGAGCGGCTGCCAAAGAGCTTTCCAACGAGGCACGGCTTTCCCTCCTGGCTCTTCGGGCGTGGGAGCTGTGGCCAGAGCCGCGGCCCTACCGGAAAATGCTTCGCAGGCTGGCGCGGCGGCACCACGTGGGCGCCGGTGGCGCCGAGGCTGACGGCCGCCGCAAAGCCCGCAGCCCCACGGGCTGTGGGGCCACGCGAGCGGCTGCCAAAGAGCTTTCCAACGAGGCACGGCTTTCCCTCCTGGCTCTTCGGGCGTGGGAGCTGTGGCCAGAGCCGCGGCCCTACCGGAAAATGCTTCGCAGGCTGGCTCGGCGGCGCCAGGTGGGCGCCGGTGGCGCCGAGGCTGACGGCCGCCGCAAAGCCCGCAGCCCCACGGGCTGTGGGGCCACGCGAGCGGCTGCCAAAGAGCTTTCCAACGAGGCACGGCTTTCCCTCCTGGCTCTTCGGGCATGGGAGCTGTGGCCAGAGACGCGGCCCTACCGGAAAATGCTTCGCAGGCTGGCTCGGCGACGCCAGGTGGGCGCCGGTGGCGCCGAGGCTGACGGCCGCCGCAAAGCCCGCAGCCCCACGGGCTGTGGGGCCACGTGAGCGGCTGCCAAAGAGCTTTCCAACGAGGCACGGCTTTCCCTCCTGGCTCTTCGGGCGTGGGAGCTGTGGCCAGAGACGCGGCCCTACCCGAAAATGCTTCACAGGCTGGCACGGCGGCACCACGTGGGCGCCGGTGGCGCCGAGGCTGACGGCCGCCGCAAAGCCCGCAGCCCCACGGGCTGTGGGGCCACGCGAGCGGCTGCCAAAGAGCTTTCCAACGAGGCACGGCTTTCCCTCCTGGCTCTTCGGGCGTGGGAGCTGTGGCCAGAGACGCGGCCCTACCGGAAAATGCTTCGCAGGCTGGCTCGGCGGCGCCAGGTGGGCGCCGGTGGCGCCGAGGCTGACGGCCGCCGCAAAGCCCGCAGCCCCACGGGCTGTGGGGCCACGCGAGCAGCTGCCAAAGAGCTTTCCAACGAGGCACGGCTTTCCCTCCTGGCTCTTCGGGCGTGGGAGCTGTGGCCAGAGCCGCGGCCCTACCGGAAAATGCTTCGCAGGCTGGCTCGGCGGCGCCACGTGGGCGCCGGTGGCGCCGAGGCTGACGGCCGCCGCAAAGCCCGCAGCCCCACGGGCTGTGGGGCCACGCGAGCGGCTGCCAAAGAGCTTTCCAACGAGGCACGGCTTTCCCTCCTGGCTCTTCGGGCGAGGGAGCTGTGGCCAGAGCCGCGGCCCTACCGGAAAATGCTTCGCAGGCTGGCTCGGCGGCACCAGGTGGGCGCCGGTGGCGCCGAGGCTGACGGCCGCCGCAAAGCCCGCAGCCCCACGGGCTGTGGGGCCACGCGAGCGGCTGCCAAAGAGCTTTCCAACGAGGCACGGCTTTCCCTCCTGGCTCTTCGGGCGTGGGAGCTGTGGCCAGAGCCGCGGCCCTACGGGAAAATGCTTCGCAATCTGGCGCGGCGGCACCACGTGGGCGCCGGTGGCGCCGAGGCTGACGGCCGCCGCAAAGCCCGCAGCCCCACGGGCTGTGGGGCCACGCGAGCGGCTGCCAAAGAGCTTTCCAACGAGGCACGGCTTTCCCTCCTGGCTCTTCGGGCGTGGGAGCTGTGGCCAGAGCCGCGGCCCTACCGGAAAATGCTTCGCAGGCTGGCTCGGCGGCGCCAGGTGGGCGCCGGTGGCGCCGAGGCTGACGGCCGCCGCAAAGCCCGCAGCCCCACGGGCTGTGGGGCCACGCGAGCGGCTGCCAAAGAGCTTTCCAACGAGGCACGGCTTTCCCTCCTGGCTCTTCGGGCGTGGGAGCTGTGGCCAGAGCCGCGGCCCTACCGGAAAATGCTTCGCAGGCTGGCTCGGCGGCGCCAGGTGGGCGGCGGTGGCGCCGAGGCTGACGGCCGCCGCAAAGCCCGCAGCCCCACGGGCTGTGGGGCCACGCGAGCGGCTGCCAAAGAGCTTTCCAACGAGGCACGGCTTTCCCTCCTGGCTCTTCGGGCGTGGGAGCTGTGGCCAGAGACGCGGCCCTACCCGAAAATGCTTCGCAGGCTGGCACGGCGGCACCACGTGGGCTCCGGTGGCGCCGAGGCTGACGGCCGCCGCAAAGCCCGCAGCCCCACGGGCTGTGGGGCCACGCGAGCGGCTGCCAAAGAGCTTTCCAACGAGGCACGGCTTTCCCTCCTGGCTCTTCGGGCGTGGGAGCTGTGGCCAGAGCCGCGGCCCTACCGGAAAATGCTTCGCAGGCTGGCGCGGCGGCGCCAGGTGGGCGCCGGTGGCGCCGAGGCTGACGGCCGCCGCAAAGCCCGCAGCCCCACGGGCTGTGGGGCCACGCGAGCGGCTGCCAAAGAGCTTTCCAACGAGGCACGGCTTTCCCTCCTGGCTCTTCGGGCGTGGGAGCTGTGGCCAGAGACGCGGCCCTACCCGAAAATGCTTCGCAGGCTGGCTCGGCGACGCCAGGTGGGCGCCGGTGGCACCGAGGCTGACGGCCGCCGCAAAGCCCGCAGCCCCACGGGCTGTGGGGCCACGCGAGCGGCTGCCAAAGAGCTTTCCAACGAGGCACGGCTTTCCCTCCTGGCTCTTCGGGCGTGGGAGCTGTGGCCAGAGCTGCGGCCCTACCGGAAAATGCTTCGCAGGCTGGCTCGGCGGCGCCAGGTGGGCGCCGGTGGCGCCGAGGCTGACGGCCGCCGCAAAGCCCGCAGCCCCACGGGCTGTGGGGCCACGCGAGCGGCTGCCAAAGAGCTTTCCAACGAGGCACGGCTTTCCCTCCTGGCTCTTCGGGCGTGGGAGCTGTGGCCAGAGACGCGGCCCTACCGGAAAATGCTTCGCAGGCTGGCTCGGCGGCGCCAGGTGGGCGCCGGTGGCGCCGAGGCTGACGGCCGCCGCAAAGCCCGCAGCCCCACGGGCTGTGGGGCCACGCGAGCGGCTGACAAAGAGCTTTCCAACGAGGCACGGCTTTCCCTCCTGGCTCTTAGGGCGTGGGAGCTGTGGCCAGAGCCGCGGCCCTACCCGAAAATGCTTCGCAGGCTGGCTCGGCGGCGCCAGGTGGGCGCCGGTGGAGCCGAGGCTGACGGCCGCCGCAAAGCCCGCAGCCCCACGGGCTGTGGGGCCACGCGAGCGGCTGCCAAAGAGCTTTCCAACGAGGCACGGCTTTCCCTCCTGGCTCTTCGGGCGTGGGAGCTGTGGCCAGAGCCGCGGCCCTACCGGAAAATGCTTTGCAATCTGGCGCGGCGGCACCACGTGGGCGCCGGTGGCGCCGAGGCTGACGGCCGCCGCAAAGCCCGCAGCCCCACGGGCTGTGGGGCCACGCGAGCGGCTGCCAAAGAGCTTTCCAACGAGGCACGGCTTTCCCTCCTGGCTCTTCGGGCGTGGGAGCTGTGGCCAGAGCCGCGGCCCTACCGGAAAATGCTTCGCAGGCTGGCTCGGCGGCGCCAGGTGGGCGGCGGTGGCGCCGAGGCTGACGGCCACCGCAAAGCCCGCAGCCCCACGGGCTGTGGGGCCACGCGAGCGGCTGCCAAAGAGCTTTCCAACGAGGCACGGCTTTCCCTCCTGGCTCTTCGGGCGTGGGAGCTGTGGCCAGAGCCGCGGCCCTACCGGAAAATGCTTCGCAGGCTGGCTCGGCGGCGCCAGGTGGGCGGCGGTGGCGCCGAGGTTGACGGCCGCCGCAAAGCCCGCAGCCCCATGGGCTGTGGGGCCATGCGAGCGGCTGCCAAAGAGCTTTCCAACGAGGCACGGCTTTCCCTCCTGGCTCTTCGGGCGTGGGAGCTGTGGCCAGAGACGCGGCCCTACCGGAAAATGCTTCGCAGGCTGGCTCGGCGACGCCAGGTGGGCGGCGGTGGCGCCGAGGCTGACGGCCGCTGCAAAGCCCGCAGCCCCACGGGCTGTGGGGCCACGCGAGCGGCTGCCAAAGAGCTTTCCAACGAGGCACGGCTTTCCCTCCTGGCTCTTCGGGCGTGGGAGCTGTGGCCAGAGCCGCGGCCCTACCGGAAAATGCTTCGCAGGCTGGCTCGGCGGCGCCAGGTGGGCGCCGGTGGCGCCGAGGCTGACGGCCGCCGCAAAGCCCGCAGCCCCACGGGCTGTGGGGCCACGCGAGCGGCTGCCAAAGAGCTTTCCAACGAGGCACGGCTTTCCCTCCTGGCTCTTCGGGCGTGGGAGCTGTGGCCAGAGCCGCGGCCCTACCCGAAAATGCTTCGCAGGCTGGCTCGGCGACGCCAGGTGGGCGGCGCTGGCGCCGAGGCTGACGGCCGCCGCAAAGCCCGCAGCCCCACGGGCTGTGGGGCCACGCGAGCGGCTGCCAAAGAGCTTTCCAACGAGGCACGGCTTTCCCTCCTGGCTCTTCGGGCGTGGGAGCTGTGGCCAGAGCCGCGGCCCTACCGGAAAATGCTTCGCAGGCTGGCTCGGCGGCGCCAGGTGGGCGCCGGTGACACCGAGGCTGACGGCCGCCGCAAAGCCCGCAGCCCCACGGGCTGTGGGGCCACGCGAGCGGCTGCCATAGAGCTTTCCAACGAGGCACGGCTTTCCCTCCTGGCTCTTCGGGCGTGGGAGCTGTGGCCAGAGACGCGGCCCTACCGGAAAATGTTTCGCAGGCTGGCGCGGCGGCGCCAGGTGGGCGTCGGTGGCGCCGAGGCTGATGGCCGCCACAAAGCCCGCAGCCCCACGGGCTGTGGGGCCACGCGAGCGGCTGCCAAAGAGCTTTCCAACGAGGCACGGCTTTCCCTCCTGGCTCTTCGGGCGTGGGAGCTGTGGCCAGAGACGCGGCCCTACCGGAAAATGCTTCGCAGGCTGGCACGGCGGCACCACGTGGGCGCCGGTGGCACCGAGGCTGACGGCCGCCGCAAAGCCCGCAGCCCCACGGGCTGTGGGGCCACGCGAGCGGCTGCCAAAGAGCTTTCCAACGAGGCACGGCTTTCCCTCCTGGCTCTTCGGGCGTGGGAGCTGTGGCCAGAGCCGCGGCCCTACCCGAAAATGCTTCGCAGGCTGGCTCGGCGGCACCACGTGGGCGCCGGTGGCACCGAGGCTGACGGCCGCCGCAAAGCCCACAGCCCCACGGGCTGTGGGGCCACGCGAGCGGCTGCCAAAGAGCTTTCCAACGAGGCACGGCTTTCCCTCCTGGCTCTTCGGGCGTGGGAGCTGTGGCCAGAGACGCGGCCCTACTGGAAAATGCTTCGCAGGCTGGCTCGGCGGCGCCAGGTGGGCGCCAGTGGCGCCGAGGCTGACGGCCGCCGCAAAGCCCGCAGCCCCACGGGCTGTGGGGCCACGCGAGCGGCTGCCAAAGAGCTTTCCAACGAGGCACGGCTTTCCCTCCTGGCTCTTCGGGCGTGGGAGCTGTGGCCAGAGCCGCAGCCCTACCGGAAAATGCTTCGCAGGCTGGCTCGGCGGCGCCAGGTGGGCGCCGGTGGCGCCGAGGCTGACGGCCGCCGCAAAGCCCGCAGCCCCACGGGCTGTGGGGCCACGCGAGCGGCTGCCAAAGAGCTTTCCAACGAGGCACGGCTTTCCCTCCTGGCTCTTCGGGCGTGGGAGCTGTGGCCAGAGCCGCGGCCCTACCGGAAAATGCTTCGCAGGCTGGCTCGGCGGCGCCAGGTGGGCGGCGGTGGTGCCGAGGCTGACGGCCGCCGCAAAGCCCGCAGCCCCACGGGCTGTGGGGCCACGCGAGCGGCTGCCAAAGAGCTTTCCAACGAGGCACGGCTTTCCCTCCTGGCTCTTCGGGCGTGGGAGCTGTGGCCAGAGACGCGGCCCTACCGGAAAATGCTTCGCAGGCTGGCGCAGCGGCGCCACGTGGGCGCCGGTGGCGCCGAGGCTGATGGTCGTCGCAAAGCCCGCAGCCCCACGGGCTGTGGGGCCACGCGAGCGGCTGCCAAAGAGCTTTCCAACGAGGCACGGCTTTCCCTCCTGGCTCTTCGGGCGTGGGAGCTGTGGCCAGAGACGCGGCCCTACCGGAAAATGCTTCGCAGGCTGGCGCAGCGGCGCCACGTGGGCGCCGTTGGCGCCGAGGCTGATGGTCGCCGCAAAGCCCGCAGCCCCACGGGCTGTGGGGCCACGCGAGCGGCTGCCAAAGAGCTTTCCAACGAGGCACGGCTTTCCCTCCTGGCTCTTCGGGCGTGGGAGCTGTGGCCAGAGACGCGGCCCTACCCGAAAATGCTTCGCAGGCTGGCTCGGCAGCGCCAGGTGGGCGCCGGTGGCGCCGAGGCTGACGGCCGCCGCAAAGCCCGCAGCCCCACGGGCTGTGGGGCCACGCGAGCGGCTGCCAAAGAGGTTTCCAACGAGGCACGGCTTTCCCTCCTGGCTCTTCGGGCGTGGGAGCTGTGGCCAGAGCCGCGGCCCTACCCGAAAATGCTTCGCAGGCTGGCTCGGCGGCGCCAGGTGGGCGCCGGTGGCGCCGAGGCTGACGGCCGCCGCAAAGCCCGCAGCCCCACGGGCTGTGGGGCCACGCGAGCGGCTGCCAAAGAGCTTTCCAACGAGGCACGGCTTTCCCTCCTGGCTCTTCGGGCGTGGGAGCTGTGGCCAGAGGCGCGGCCCTACCCGAAAATGCTTCGCAGGCTGGCGCGGCGGCGCCAGGTGGGCGCCGGTTGCGCCGAGGCTGACGGCCGCCGCAAAGTCCGCAGCCCCACGGGCTGTGGGGCCACGCGAGCGGCTGCCAAAGAGCTTTCCAACGAGGCACGGCTTTCCCTCCTGGCTCTTCGGGCGTGGGAGCTGTGGCCAGAGACGCGGCCCTACCGGAAAATGCTTCGCAGGCTGGCTCGTCGGCGCCAGGTGGGTGCCGGTGGCGCCGAGGCTGACGGCCGCCGCAAAGCCCGCAGCCCCACGGGCTGTGGGGCCACGCGAGCGGCTGCCAAAGAGCTTTCCAACGAGGCACGGCTTTCCCTCCTGGCTCTTCGGGCGTGGGAGCTGTGGCCAGAGCCGCGGCCCTACCGGAAAATGCTTCGCAATCTGGCGCGGCGGCACCACGTGGGCGGCGGTGGCGCCGAGGCTGACGGCCGCCGCAAAGCCCGCAGCCCCACGGGCTGTGGGGCCACGCGAGCGGCTGCCAAAGAGCTTTCCAACGAGGCACGGCTTTCCCTCCTGGCTCTTCAGGCGTGGGAGCTGTGGCCAGAGACGCGGCCCTACCCGAAAATGCTTCGCAATCTGGCGCGGCGGCACCACGTGGGCGGCGGTGGCGCCGAGGCTGACGGCCGCCGCAAAGCCCGCAGCCCCACGGGCTGTGGGGCCACGCGAGCGGCTGCCAAAGAGCTTTCCAACGAGGCACGGCTTTCCCTCCTGGCTCTTCGGGCGTGGGAGCTGTGGCCAGAGACGCGGCCCTACCGGAAAATGCTTCGCAGGCTGGCTCGGCGGCGCCAGGTGGGCGCCGGTGGCGCCGAGGCTGACGGCCGCCGCAAAGCCCGCAGCCCCACGGGCTGTGGGGCCACGCGAGCGGCTGCCAAAGAGCTTTCCAACGAGGCACGGCTTTCCCTCCTGGCTCTTCGGGCGTGGGAGCTGTGGCCAGAGACGCGGCCCTAGCCGAAAATGCTTCGCAGGCTGGCTCGGCGACGCCAGGTGGGCGCCGGTGGCGCCGAGGCTGACGGCCGCCGCAAAGCCCGCAGCCCCACGGGCTGTGGGGCCACGCGAGCGGCTGCCAAAGAGCTTTCCAACGAGGCACGGCTTTCCCTCCTGGCTCTTCGGGCGTGGGAGCTGTGGCCAGAGCCGCGGCCCTACCGGAAAATGCTTCGCAGGCTGGCTCGGCGGCACCAGGTGGGCGCCGGTGGCGCTGAGGCTGATGGCCGCCGCAACGCCCGCAGCCCCACGGGCTGTGGGGCCACGCGAGCGGCTGCCAAAGAGCTTTCCAACGAGGCACGGCTTTCCCTCCTGGCTCTTCGGGCGTGGGAGCTGTGGCCAGAGACGCGGCCCTACCGGAAAATGCTTCGCAGGCTGGCGCGGCGGCGCCAGGTGGGCGCAGGTGGCGCCGAGGCTGACGGCCGCCGCAAAGCCCGCAGCCCCACGGGCTGTGGGGCCACGCGAGCGGCTGCCAAAGAGCTTTCCAACGAGGCACGGCTTTCCCTCCTGGCTCTTCGGGCGTGGGAGCTGTGGCCAGAGACGCGGCCCTACCGGAAAATGCTTCGCAGGCTGGCTCGGCGGCGCCAGGTGGGCGCCGGTGGCGCCGAGGCTGACGGCCGCCGCAAAGCGCGCAGCCCCACGGTGTGTGGGGCCACGCGAGCGGCTGCCAAAGAGCTTTCCAACGAGGCACGGCTTTCCCTCCTGGCTCTTTGGGCGTGGGAGCTGTGGCCAGAGCCGCGGTCCTACCGGAAAATGTTTCGCAGACTGGCGCGGCGGCGCCAGGTGGGCGTCGGTGGCGCCGAGGCTGATGGCCGCCGCAAAGCCCGCAGCCCCACGGGCTGTGGGGCCACGCGAGCGGCTGCCAAAGAGCTTTCCAACGAGGCACGGCTTTCCCTCCTGGCTCTTTGGGCGTGGGAGCTGTGGCCAGAGCCGCGGCCCTACCGGAAAATGCTTCGCAATCTGGCGCGGCGGCGCCAGGTGGGCGCCGGTGGCGCCGAGGCTGACGGCCGCCGCAAAGCCCGCAGCCCCACGGGCTGTGGGGCCACGCGAGCGGCTGCCAAAGAGCTTTCCAACGAGGCACGGCTTTCCCTCCTGGCTCTTCGGGCGTGGGAGCTGTGGCCAGAGACGCGGACCTACCGGAAAATGCTTCGCAGGCTGGCTCGGCGGCGCCAGGTGGGCGCCGGTGGCGCCGAGGCTGACGGCCGCCGCAAAGCCCGCAGCCCCACGGGCTGTGGGGCCACGCGAGCGGCTGCCAAAGAGCTTTCCAACGAGGCACGGCTTTCCCTCCTGGCTCTTCGGGCGTGGGAGCTGTGGCCAGAGCCGCGGCCCTACCGGAAAATGCTTCGCAGGCTGGCTCGGCGGTGCCAGGTGGGCGCCGGTGGCGCCGAGGCTGACGGCCGCCGCAAAGCCCGCAGCCCCACGGGCTGTGGGGCCACGTGAGCGGCTGCCAAAGAGCTTTCCAACGAGGCACGGCTTTCCCTCCTGGCTCTTCGGGCGTGGGAGCTGTGGCCAGAGACGCGGCCCTACCGGAAAATGCTTCGCAGGCTGGCGCGGCGGCGCCAGGTGGGCGCCGGTGGTGCCGAGGCTGACGGCCGCCGCAAAGCCCGCAGCCCCACGGGCTGTGGGGCCACGCGAGCGGCTGCCAAAGAGCTTTCCAACGAGGCACGGCTTTCCCTCCTGGCTCTTCGGGCGTGGGAGCTGTGGCCAGAGACGCGGCCCTACCCGAAAATGCTTCGCAGGCTGGCGCAGCGGCGCCACGTGGGCGCCGGTGGCGCCGAGGCTGATGGTCGCCACAAAGCCCGCAGCCCCACGGGCTGTGGGGCCACGCGAGCGGCTGCCAAAGAGGTTTCCAACGAGGCACGGCTTTCCCTCCTGGCTCTTCGGGCGTGGGAGCTGTGGCCAGAGCCGCGGCCCTACCGGAAAATGCTTTGCAGGCTGGCTCGGCGGCACCACGTGGGCGCCGGTGGCGCCGAGGCTGACGGCCGCCGCAAAGCCCGCAGCCCCACGGGCTGTGGGGCCACGCGAGCGGCTGCCAAAGAGCTTTCCAACGAGGCACGGCTTTCCCTCCTGGCTCTTCGGGCGTGGGAGCTGTGGCCAGAGCCGCGGCCCTACCGGAAAATGCTTCGCAGGCTGGCTCGGCGGCGCCAGGTGGGCGCCGGTGGCGCCGAGGCTGACGGCCGCCGCAAAGCCCGCAGCCCCACGGGCTGTGGGGCCACGCGAGCGGCTGCCAAAGAGGTTTCCAACGAGGCACGGCTTTCCCTCCTGGCTCTTCGGGCGTGGGAGCTGTGGCCAGAGCCGCGGCCCTACCGGAAAATGCTTCGCAGGCTGGCTCGGCGGCGCCAGGTGGGCGCCGGTGGCGCCGAGGCTGACGGCCGCCGCAAAGCCCGCAGCCCCACGGGCTGTGGGGCCACGCGAGCGGCTGCCAAAGAGCTTTCCAACGAGGCACGGCTTTCCCTCCTGGCTCTTCGGGCGTGGGAGCTGTGGCCAGAGCCACGGCCCTACCGGAAAATGCTTCGCAGGCTGGCGCGGCGGCGCCAGGTGGGCGGCGGTGGTGCCGAGGCTGACGGCCGCCGCAAAGCCCACAGCCCCACGGGCTGTGGGGCCACGCGAGCGGCTGCCAAAGAGCTTTCCAACGAGGCACGGCTTTCCCTCCTGGCTCTTCGGGCGTGGGAGCTGTGGCCAGAGCCGCGGCCCTACCGGAAAATGCTTCGCAGGCTGGCGCAGCGGCGCCACGTGGGCGCCGGTGGCGCCGAGGCTGATGGTCGCCACAAAGCCCGCAGCCCCACGGGCTGTGGGGCCACGCGAGCGGCTGCCAAAGAGGTTTCCAATGAGGCACGGCTTTCCCTCCTGGCTCTTCGGGCGTGGGAGCTGTGGCCAGAGCCGCGGCCCTACCGGAAAATGCTTTGCAATCTGGCGCGGCGGCACCAGGTGGCCGCCGGTGGCACCGAGGCTGACGGCCGCCGCAAAGCCCGCAGCCCCACGGGCTGTGGGGCCACGCGAGCGGCTGCCAAAGAGCTTTCCAACGAGGCACGGCTTTCCCTCCTGGCTCTTCGGGCGTGGGAGCTGTGGCCAGAGCCGCGGCCCTACCGGAAAATGTTTCGCAGGCTGGCGCGGCGGCGCCAGGTGGGCGGCGGTGGCGCCGAGGCTGATGGCCGCCGCAAAGCCCGCAGCCCCACGGGCTGTGGGGCCACGCGAGCGGCTGCCAAAGAGCTTTCCAACGAGGCACGGCTTTCCCTCCTGGCTCTTCGGGCGTGGGAGCTGTGGCCAGAGCCGCGGCCCTACCGGAAAATGCTTCGCAGGCTGGCTCGGCGGCGTCAGGTGGGCGCCGGTGGCGCCGAGGCTGACGGCCGCCGCAAAGCCCGCAGCCCCACGGGCTGTGGGGCCACGCGAGCGGCTGCCAAAGAGCTTTCCAACGAGGCACAGCTTTCCCTCCTGGCTCTTCGGGCGTGGGAGCTGTGGCCAGAGCCGCGGCCCTACCGGAAAATGCTTCGCAATCTGGCGCGGCGGCACCACGTGCGCGGCGGTGGCGCCGAGGCTGATGGCCGCCGCAAAGCCCGCAGCCCCACGGGCTGTGGGGCCACGCGAGCGGCTGCCAAAGAGCTTTCCAACGAGGCACGGCTTTCCCTCCTGGCTCTTCGGGCGTGGGAGCTGTGGCCAGAGCCGCGGCCCTACCGGAAAATGCTTCGCAGGCTGGCTCGGCGGCGCCAGGTGGGCGCCGGTGGCGCCGAGGCTGACGGCCGCCGCAAAGCCCGCAGCCCCATGGGCTGTGGGGCCACGCGAGCGGCTGCCAAAGAGCTTTCCAACGAGGCACGGCTTTCCCTCCTGGCTCTTCGGGCGTGGGAGCTGTGGCCAGAGACGCGGCCCTACCGGAAAATGCTTCGCAGGCTGGCGCGGCGGCGCCAGGTGGGCGCCGGTGGCGCCGAGGCTGACGGCCGCCGGAAAGCCCGCAGCCCCACGGGCTGTGGGGCCACGCGAGCGGCTGCCAAAGAGCTTTCCAACGAGGCACGGCTTTCCCTCCTGGCTCTTCGGGCGTGGGAGCTGTGGCCAGAGCCGCGGCCCTACCGGAAAATGCTTCGGGGGATGGCGCGGCGGCGCCAGGTGGGCGCCGGTGGCGCCGAGGCTGACGGCCGCCGCAAAGCCCGCAGCCCCACGGGCTGTGGGGCCACGCGAGCGGCTGCCAAAGAGCTTTCCAACGAGGCACGGCTTTCCCTCCTGGCTCTTCGGGCGTGGGAGCTGTGGCCAGAGCCGCGGCCCTACCGGAAAATGCTTCGCAGGCTGGCTCGGCGGCGCCAGGTGGGCGCCGGTGGCGCCGAGGCTGACGGCCGCCGGAAAGCCCGCAGCCCCACGGGCTGTGGGGCCACGCGAGCGGCTGCCAAAGAGCTTTCCAACGAGGCACGGCTTTCCCTCCTGGCTCTTCGGGCGTGGGAGCTGTGGCCAGAGGCGCGGCCCTACCCGAAAATGCTTCGCAGGCTGGCGCGGCGGCGCCAGGTGGGCGCCGGTTGCGCCGAGGCTGACGGCCGCCGCAAAGTCCGCAGCCCCACGGGCTGTGGGGCCACGCGAGCGGCTGCCAAAGAGCTTTCCAACGAGGCACGGCTTTCCCTCCTGGCTCTTCGGGCGTGGGAGCTGTGGCCAGAGACGCGGCCCTACCGGAAAATGCTTCGCAGGCTGGCTCGTCGGCGCCAGGTGGGTGCCGGTGGCGCCGAGGCTGACGGCCGCCGCAAAGCCCGCAGCCCCACGGGCTGTGGGGCCACGCGAGCGGCTGCCAAAGAGCTTTCCAACGAGGCACGGCTTTCCCTCCTGGCTCTTCGGGCATGGGAGCTGTGGCCAGAGCCGCGGCCCTACCGGAAAATGCTTCGCAATCTGGCGCGGCGGCACCACGTGGGCGGCGGTGGCGCCGAGGCTGACGGCCGCCGCAAAGCCCGCAGCCCCACGGGCTGTGGGGCCACGCGAGCGGCTGCCAAAGAGCTTTCCAACGAGGCACGGCTTTCCCTCCTGGCTCTTCGGGCGTGGGAGCTGTGGCCAGAGACGCGGCCCTACCGGAAAATGCTTCGCAGGCTGGCTCGGCGGCGCCAGGTGGGCGGCGGTGGCGCCGAGGCTGACGGCCGCCGCAAAGCCCGCAGCCCCACGGGCTGTGGGGCCACGCGAGCGGCTGCCAAAGAGCTTTCCAACGAGGCACGGCTTTCCCTCCTGGCTCTTCGGGCGTGGGAGCTGTGGCCAGAGCCGCGGCCCTACCGGAAAATGCTTTGCAATCTGGCGCGGCGGCACCACGTGGGCGGCGGTGGCGCCGAGGCTGACGGCCGCCGGAAGGCCCGCAGCCCCACGGGCTGTGGGGCCACGCGAGCGGCTGCCAAAGAGCTTTCCAACGAGGCACGGCTTTCCCTCCTGGCTCTTCGGGCGTGGGAGCTGTGGCCAGAGCCGCGGCCCTACCGGAAAATGCTTCGCAGGCTGGCTCGGCGGCGCCAGGTGGGCGGCGGTGGCGCCGAGGCTGACGGCCGCCGCAAAGCCCGCAGCCCCACGGGCTGTGGGGCCACGCGAGCGGCTGCCAAAGAGCTTTCCAACGAGGCACGGCTTTCCCTCCTGGCTCTTCGGGCGTGGGAGCTGTGGCCAGAGCCGCGGCCCTACCGGAAAATGCTTCGCAGGCTG
Organism: Larus michahellis; assembly: GCF_964199755.1. Lineage (NCBI taxonomy): Eukaryota > Metazoa > Chordata > Aves > Charadriiformes > Laridae > Larus > Larus michahellis. The sequence goes on along the minus strand of NW_027436014.1, from coordinate 165,847 downwards.
GCTCGGCGGCGCCAGGTGGACGCCGGTGCCGCCGAGGCTGACGGCCGCCGCAAAGCCCGCAGCCCCACGGGCTGTGGGGCCACGCGAGCGGCTGCCAAAGAGGTTTCCAACGAGGCACGGCTTTCCCTCCTGGCTCTTCGGGCGTGGGAGCTGTGGCCAGAGCCGCGGCCCTACCGGAAAATGCTTCGCAGGCTGGCTCGGCGGCGCCAGGTGGGCGCCGGTGGCGCCGAGGCTGACGGCCGCCGCAAAGCCCGCAGCCCCATGGGCTGTGGGGCCACGCGAGCGGCTGCCAAAGAGCTTTCCAACGAGGCACGGCTTTCCCTCCTGGCTCTTCGGGCGTGGGAGCTGTGGCCAGAGGCGCGGCCCTACCCGAAAATGCTTCGCAGGCTGGCGCGGCGGCGCCAGGTGGGCGCCGGTTGCGCCGAGGCTGACGGCCGCCGCAAAGTCCGCAGCCCCACGGGCTGTGGGGCCACGCGAGCGGCTGCCAAAGAGCTTTCCAACGAGGCACGGCTTTCCCTCCTGGCTCTTCGGGCGTGGGAGCTGTGGCCAGAGACGCGGCCCTACCGGAAAATGCTTCGCAGGCTGGCTCGTCGGCGCCAGGTGGGTGCCGGTGGCGCCGAGGCTGACGGCCGCCGCAAAGCCCGCAGCCCCACGGGCTGTGGGGCCACGCGAGCGGCTGCCAAAGAGCTTTCCAACGAGGCACGGCTTTCCCTCCTGGCTCTTCGGGCATGGGAGCTGTGGCCAGAGCCGCGGCCCTACCGGAAAATGCTTCGCAATCTGGCGCGGCGGCACCACGTGGGCGGCGGTGGCGCCGAGGCTGACGGCCGCCGCAAAGCCCGCAGCCCCACGGGCTGTGGGGCCACGCGAGCGGCTGCCAAAGAGCTTTCCAACGAGGCACGGCTTTCCCTCCTGGCTCTTCGGGCGTGGGAGCTGTGGCCAGAGCCGCGGCCCTACCGGAAAATGCTTCGCAGGCTGGCTCGGCGGCGCCAGGTGGGCGGCGGTGGCGCCGAGGCTGATGGCCGCCGCAAAGCCCGCAGCCCCACGGGCTGTGGGGCCACGCGAGCGGCTGCCAAAGAGCTTTCCAACGAGGCACGGCTTTCCCTCCTGGCTCTTCGGGCGTGGGAGCTGTGGCCAGAGCCGCGGCCCTACCGGAAAATGCTTTGCAATCTGGCGCGGCGGCACCACGTGGGCGGCGGTGGCGCCGAGGCTGACGGCCGCCGGAAGGCCCGCAGCCCCACGGGCTGTGGGGCCACGCGAGCGGCTGCCAAAGAGCTTTCCAACGAGGCACGGCTTTCCCTCCTGGCTCTTCGGGCGTGGGAGCTGTGGCCAGAGCCGCGGCCCTACCGGAAAATGCTTCGCAGGCTGGCTCGGCGGCGCCAGGTGGGCGGCGGTGGCGCCGAGGCTGACGGCCGCCGCAAAGCCCGCAGCCCCACGGGCTGTGGGGCCACGCGAGCGGCTGCCAAAGAGCTTTCCAACGAGGCACGGCTTTCCCTCCTGGCTCTTCGGGCGTGGGAGCTGTGGCCAGAGCCGCGGCCCTACCGGAAAATGCTTCGCAGGCTGGCTCGGCGGCGCCAGGTGGACGCCGGTGCCGCCGAGGCTGACGGCCGCCGCAAAGCCCGCAGCCCCACGGGCTGTGGGGCCACGCGAGCGGCTGCCAAAGAGCTTTCCAACGAGGCACGGCTTTCCCTCCTGGCTCTTCGGGCGTGGGAGCTGTGGCCAGAGCCGCGGCCCTACCGGAAAATGCTTCGCAGGCTGGCTCGGCGGCGCCAGGTGGACGCCGGTGCCGCCGAGGCTGACGGCCGCCGCAAAGCCCGCAGCCCCACGGGCTGTGGGGCCACGCGAGCGGCTGCCAAAGAGCTTTCCAACGAGGCACGGCTTTCCCTCCTGGCTCTTCGGGCGTGGGAGCTGTGGCCAGAGCCGCGGCCCTACCGGAAAATGCTTCGCAGGCTGGCTCGGCGGCGCCAGGTGGGCGCCGGTGGCGCCGAGGCTGACGGCCGCCGCAAAGCCCGCAGCCCCACGGGCTGTGGGGCCACGTGAGCGGCTGCCAAAGAGCTTTCCAACGAGGCACGGCTTTCCCTCCTGGCTCTTTGGGCGTGGGAGCTGTGGCCAGAGCCGCGGCCCTACCGGAAAATGCTTCGCAGGCTGGCTCGGCGGCGCCAGGTGGGCGCCGGTGGCGCCGAGGCTGACGGCCGCCGCAAAGCCCGCAGCCCCATGGGCTGTGGGGCCACGCGAGCGGCTGCCAAAGAGCTTTCCAACGAGGCACGGCTTTCCCTCCTGGCTCTTCGGGCGTGGGAGCTGTGGCCAGAGACGCGGCCCTACCGGAAAATGCTTCGCAGGCTGGCTCGGCGGCGCCAGGTGGGCGCCGGTGGCGCCGAGGCTGACGGCCGCCGCAAAGCCCGCAGCCCCACGGGCTGTGGGGCCACGCGAGCGGCTGCCAAAGAGCTTTCCAACGAGGCACGGCTTTCCCTCCTGGCTCTTCGGGCGTGGGAGCTGTGGCCAGAGCCGCGGCCCTACCGGAAAATGCTTCGCAGGCTGGCTCAGCGACGCCAGGTGGGCGCAGGTGGCGCCGAGGCTGACGGCCGCCGCAAAGCCCGCAGCCCCACGGGCTGTGGGGCCACGCGAGCGGCTGCCAAAGAGCTTTCCAACGAGGCACGGCTTTCCCTCCTGGCTCTTTGGGCGTGGGAGCTGTGGCCAGAGCCGCGGCCCTACCGGAAAATGCTTCGCAGGCTGGCTCGGCGGCGTCAGGTGGGCGCCGGTGGCGCCGAGGCTGACGGCCGCCGCAAAGCCCGCAGCCCCACGGGCTGTGGGGCCACGCGAGCGGCTGCCAAAGAGCTTTCCAACGAGGCACAGCTTTCCCTCCTGGCTCTTCGGGCGTGGGAGCTGTGGCCAGAGCCGCGGCCCTACCGGAAAATGCTTCGCAATCTGGCGCGGCGGCACCACGTGGGCGTCGGTGGCGCCGAGGCTGACGGCCGCCGCAAAGCCCGCAGCCCCACGGGCTGTGGGGCCACGCGAGCGGCTGCCAAAGAGGTTTCCAACGAGGCACGGCTTTCCCTCCTGGCTCTTCGGGCGTGGGAGCTGTGGCCAGAGCCGCGGCCCTACCGGAAAATGCTTCGCAGGCTGGCTCGGCGGCGCCAGGTGGGCGCCGGTGGCGCCGAGGCTGACGGCCGCCGCAAAGCCCGCAGCCCCATGGGCTGTGGGGCCACGCGAGCGGCTGCCAAAGAGCTTTCCAACGAGGCACGGCTTTCCCTCCTGGCTCTTCGGGCGTGGGAGCTGTGGCCAGAGGCGCGGCCCTACCCGAAAATGCTTCGCAGGCTGGCGCGGCGGCGCCAGGTGGGCGCCGGTTGCGCCGAGGCTGACGGCCGCCGCAAAGTCCGCAGCCCCACGGGCTGTGGGGCCACGCGAGCGGCTGCCAAAGAGCTTTCCAACGAGGCACGGCTTTCCCTCCTGGCTCTTCGGGCGTGGGAGCTGTGGCCAGAGACGCGGCCCTACCGGAAAATGCTTCGCAGGCTGGCTCGTCGGCGCCAGGTGGGTGCCGGTGGCGCCGAGGCTGACGGCCGCCGCAAAGCCCGCAGCCCCACGGGCTGTGGGGCCACGCGAGCGGCTGCCAAAGAGCTTTCCAACGAGGCACGGCTTTCCCTCCTGGCTCTTCGGGCATGGGAGCTGTGGCCAGAGCCGCGGCCCTACCGGAAAATGCTTCGCAATCTGGCGCGGCGGCACCACGTGGGCGGCGGTGGCGCCGAGGCTGACGGCCGCCGCAAAGCCCGCAGCCCCACGGGCTGTGGGGCCACGCGAGCGGCTGCCAAAGAGCTTTCCAACGAGGCACGGCTTTCCCTCCTGGCTCTTCAGGCGTGGGAGCTGTGGCCAGAGACGCGGCCCTACCCGAAAATGCTTCGCAATCTGGCGCGGCGGCACCAGGTGGGCGCCGGTGGCGCTGAGGCTGATGGCCGCCGCAACGCCCGCAGCCCCACGGGCTGTGGGGCCACGCGAGCGGCTGCCAAAGAGCTTTCCAACGAGGCACGGCTTTCCCTCCTGGCTCTTCGGGCGTGGGAGCTGTGGCCAGAGCCGCGGCCCTACCGGAAAATGCTTCGCAGGCTGGCGCGGCGGCGCCAGGTGGGCGCAGGTGGCGCCGAGGCTGACGGCCGCCGCAAAGCCCGCAGCCCCACGGGCTGTGGGGCCACGCGAGCGGCTGCCAAAGAGCTTTCCAACGAGGCACGGCTTTCCCTCCTGGCTCTTCGGGCGTGGGAGCTGTGGCCAGAGCCGCGGCCCTACCGGAAAATGCTTCGCAGGCTGGCTCGGCGGCGCCAGGTGGGCGCCGGTGGCGCCGAGGCTGACGGCCGCCGCAAAGCCCGCAGCCCCACAGTGTGTGGGGCCACGCGAGCGGCTGCCAAAGAGCTTTCCAACGAGGCACGGCTTTCCCTCCTGGCTCTTCGGGCGTGGGAGCTGTGGCCAGAGCCGCGGCCCTACCGGAAAATGCTTCGCAGGCTGGCTCAGCGACGCCAGGTGGGCGTCGGTGGCGCCGAGGCTGATGGCCGCCGCAAAGCCCGCAGCCCCACGGGCTGTGGGGCCACGCGAGCGGCTGCCAAAGAGCTTTCCAACGAGGCACGGCTTTCCCTCCTGGCTCTTTGGGCGTGGGAGCTGTGGCCAGAGCCGCGGCCCTACCGGAAAATGCTTCGCAATCTGGCGCGGCGGCGCCAGGTGGGCGCCGGTGGCGCCGAGGCTGACGGCCACCGCAAAGCCCGCAGCCCCACGGGCTGTGGGGCCACGCGAGCGGCTGCCAAAGAGCTTTCCAACGAGGCACGGCTTTCCCTCCTGGCTCTTCGGGCGTGGGAGCTGTGGCCAGAGCCGCGGCCCTACCGGAAAATGCTTCGCAGGCTGGCTCGGCGGCGCCAGGTGGGCGCCGGTGGCGCCGAGGCTGACGGCCGCCGCAAAGCCCGCAGCCCCACGGGCTGTGGGGCCACGCGAGCGGCTGCCAAAGAGCTTTCCAACGAGGCACGGCTTTCCCTCCTGGCTCTTCGGGCGTGGGAGCTGTGGCCAGAGCCGCGGCCCTACCGGAAAATGCTTCGCAGGCTGGCTCGGCGGTGCCAGGTGGGCGCCGGTGGCGCCGAGGCTGACGGCCGCCGCAAAGCCCGCAGCCCCACGGGCTGTGGGGCCACGCGAGCGGCTGCCAAAGAGCTTTCCAACGAGGCACGGCTTTCCCTCCTGGCTCTTTGGGCGTGGGAGCTGTGGCCAGAGCCGCGGCCCTACCGGAAAATGCTTCGCAGGCTGGCTCGGCGGCGTCAGGTGGGCGCCGGTGGCGCCGAGGCTGACGGCCGCCGCAAAGCCCGCAGCCCCACGGGTTGTGGGGCCACGCGAGCGGCTGCCAAAGAGCTTTCCAACGAGGCACAGCTTTCCCTCCTGGCTCTTCGGGCGTGGGAGCTGTGGCCAGAGCCGCGGCCCTACCGGAAAATGCTTCGCAATCTGGCGCGGCGGCACCACGTGGGCGGCGGTGGCGCCGAGGCTGACGGCCGCCGCAAAGCCCGCAGCCCCACGGGCTGTGGGGCCACGCGAGCGGCTGCCAAAGAGCTTTCCAACGAGGCACGGCTTTCCCTCCTGGCTCTTCGGGCGTGGGAGCTGTGGCCAGAGCCGCGGCCCTACCGGAAAATGCTTCGCAGGCTGGCTCGGCGGCGCCAGGTGGGCGCCGGTGGCGCCGAGGCTGACGGCCGCCGCAAAGCCCGCAGCCCCATGGGCTGTGGGGCCACGCGAGCGGCTGCCAAAGAGCTTTCCAACGAGGCACGGCTTTCCCTCCTGGCTCTTCGGGCGTGGGAGCTGTGGCCAGAGACGCGGCCCTACCGGAAAATGCTTCGCAGGCTGGCGCGGCGGCGCCAGGTGGGCGCTGGTGGCGCCGAGGCTGACGGCCGCCGCAAAGCCCGCAGCCCCACGGGCTGTGGGGCCACGCGAGCGGCTGCCAAAGAGCTTTCCAACGAGGCACGGCTTTCCCTCCTGGCTCTTCGGGCGTGGGAGCTGTCGCCAGAGCCGCGGCCCTACCGGAAAATGCTTCGGGGGATGGCGCGGCGGCGCCAGGTGGGCGTCGGTGGCGCCGAGGCTGACGGCCGCCGCAAAGCCCGCAGCCCCACGGGCTGTGGGGCCACGCGAGCGGCTGCCAAAGAGCTTTCCAACGAGGCACGGCTTTCCCTCCTGGCTCTTCGGGCGTGGGAGCTGTGGCCAGAGCCGCGGCCCTACCGGAAAATGCTTCGCAGGCTGGCTCGGCGGCGCCAGGTGGACGCCGGTGCCGCCGAGGCTGACGGCCGCCGCAAAGCCCGCAGCCCCACGGGCTGTGGGGCCACGCGAGCGGCTGCCAAAGAGCTTTCCAACGAGGCACGGCTTTCCCTCCTGGCTCTTCGGGCGTGGGAGCTGTGGCCAGAGCCGCGGCCCTACCGGAAAATGTTTCGCAGGCTGGCGCGGCGGCGCCAGGTGGGCGGCGGTGGCGCCGAGGCTGATGGCCGCCGCAAAGCCCGCAGCCCCACGGGCTGTGGGGCCACGCGAGCGGCTGCCAAAGAGCTTTCCAACGAGGCACGGCTTTCCCTCCTGGCTCTTCGGGCGTGGGAGCTGTGGCCAGAGCCGCGGCCCTACCGGAAAATGCTTCGCAGGCTGGCTCGGCGGCGCCAGGTGGACGCCGGTGCCGCCGAGGCTGACGGCCGCCGCAAAGCCCGCAGCCCCACGGGCTGTGGGGCCACGCGAGCGGCTGCCAAAGAGCTTTCCAACGAGGCACGGCTTTCCCTCCTGGCTCTTCGGGCGTGGGAGCTGTGGCCAGAGCCGCGGCCCTACCGGAAAATGCTTCGCAGGCTGGCTCGGCGGCGCCAGGTGGGCGCCGGTGGCGCCGAGGCTGACGGCCGCCGCAAAGCCCGCAGCCCCACGGGCTGTGGGGCCACGTGAGCGGCTGCCAAAGAGCTTTCCAACGAGGCACGGCTTTCCCTCCTGGCTCTTTGGGCGTGGGAGCTGTGGCCAGAGCCGCGGCCCTACCGGAAAATGCTTCGCAGGCTGGCTCGGCGGCGCCAGGTGGGCGGCGGTGGCGCCGAGGCTGACGGCCGCCGCAAAGCCCGCAGCCCCATGGGCTGTGGGGCCACGCGAGCGGCTGCCAAAGAGCTTTCCAACGAGGCACGGCTTTCCCTCCTGGCTCTTCGGGCGTGGGAGCTGTGGCCAGAGCCGCGGCCCTACCGGAAAATGCTTCGCAGGCTGGCTCAGCGACGCCAGGTGGGCGCAGGTGGCGCCGAGGCTGACGGCCGCCGCAAAGCCCGCAGCCCCACGGGCTGTGGGGCCACGCGAGCGGCTGCCAAAGAGCTTTCCAACGAGGCACGGCTTTCCCTCCTGGCTCTTTGGGCGTGGGAGCTGTGGCCAGAGACGCGGCCCTACCGGAAAATGCTTCGCAGGCTGGCTCGGCGGCGTCAGGTGGGCGCCGGTGGCGCCGAGGCTGACGGCCGCCGCAAAGCCCGCAGCCCCACGGGCTGTGGGGCCACGCGAGCGGCTGCCAAAGAGCTTTCCAACGAGGCACAGCTTTCCCTCCTGGCTCTTCGGGCGTGGGAGCTGTGGCCAGAGCCGCGGCCCTACCGGAAAATGCTTCGCAATCTGGCGCGGCGGCACCACGTGGGCGTCGGTGGCGCCGAGGCTGACGGCCGCCGCAAAGCCCGCAGCCCCACGGGCTGTGGGGCCACGCGAGCGGCTGCCAAAGAGCTTTCCAACGAGGCACGGCTTTCCCTCCTGGCTCTTCGGGCGTGGGAGCTGTGGCCAGAGCCGCGGCCCTACCGGAAAATGCTTCGCAGGCTGGCTCGGCGGCGCCAGGTGGGCGCCGGTGGCGCCGAGGCTGACGGCCGCCGCAAAGCCCGCAGCCCCATGGGCTGTGGGGCCACGCGAGCGGCTGCCAAAGAGCTTTCCAACGAGGCACGGCTTTCCCTCCTGGCTCTTTGGGCGTGGGAGCTGTGGCCAGAGCCGCGGCCCTACCGGAAAATGCTTCGCAGGCTGGCTCGGCGGCGCCAGGTGGGCGCCGGTGGCGCCGAGGCTGACGGCCGCCGCAAAGCCCGCAGCCCCACGGGCTGTGGGGCCACGCGAGCGGCTGCCAAAGAGCTTTCCAACGAGGCACGGCTTTCCCTCCTGGCTCTTCGGGCGTGGGAGCTGTGGCCAGAGACGCGGCCCTACCGGAAAATGCTTCGCAGGCTGGCTCGGCGGCGCCAGGTGGGCGCCGGTGGCGCCGAGGCTGACGGCCGCCGCAAAGCCCGCAGCCCCACGGGCTGTGGGGCCACGCGAGCGGCTGCCAAAGAGCTTTCCAACGAGGCACGGCTTTCCCTCCTGGCTCTTCGGGCGTGGGAGCTGTGGCCAGAGCCGCGGCCCTACCGGAAAATGCTTCGCAGGCTGGCTCAGCGACGCCAGGTGGGCGCCGGTGGCGCCGAGGCTGACGGCCGCCGCAAAGCCCGCAGCCCCACGGGCTGTGGGGCCACGCGAGCGGCTGCCAAAGAGCTTTCCAACGAGGCACGGCTTTCCCTCCTGGCTCTTTGGGCGTGGGAGCTGTGGCCAGAGCCGCGGCCCTACCGGAAAATGCTTCGCAGGCTGGCTCGGCGGCGCCAGGTGGGCGCCGGTGGCGCCGAGGCTGACGGCCGCCGCAAAGCCCGCAGCCCCACGGGCTGTGGGGCCACGCGAGCGGCTGCCAAAGAGCTTTCCAACGAGGCACGGCTTTCCCTCCTGGCTCTTCGGGCGTGGGAGCTGTGGCCAGAGCCGCGGCCCTACCGGAAAATGCTTCGCAGGCTGGCGCGGCGGCGCCAGGTGGGCGCTGGTGGCGCCGAGGCTGACGGCCGCCGGAAAGCCCGCAGCCCCACGGGCTGTGGGGCCACGCGAGCGGCTGCCAAAGAGCTTTCCAACGAGGCACGGCTTTCCCTCCTGGCTCTTCGGGCGTGGGAGCTGTCGCCAGAGCCGCGGCCCTACCGGAAAATGCTTCGGGGGATGGCGCGGCGGCGCCAGGTGGGCGCCGGTGGCGCCGAGGCTGACGGCCGCCGCAAAGCCCGCAGCCCCACGGGCTGTGGGGCCACGCGAGCGGCTGCCAAAGAGCTTTCCAACGAGGCACGGCTTTCCCTCCTGACTCTTCGGGCGTGGGAGCTGTGGCCAGAGCCGCGGCCCTACCGGAAAATGCTTCGCAGGCTGGCGCGGCGGCGCCAGGTGGGCGCCGGTGGCGCCGAGGCTGACGGCCGCCGCAAAGCCCGCAGCCCCACGGGCTGTGGGGCCACGCGAGCGGCTGCCAAAGAGCTTTCCAACGAGGCACGGCTTTCCCTCCTGGCTCTTCGGGCGTGGGAGCTGTGGCCAGAGACGCGGCCCTACCGGAAAATGTTTCGCAGGCTGGCGCGGCGGTGCCAGGTGGGCGTCGGTGGCGCCGAGGCTGATGGCCGCCGCAAAGCCCGCAGCCCCACGGGCTGTGGGGCCACGCGAGCGGCTGCCAAAGAGCTTTCCAACGAGGCACGGCTTTCCCTCCTGGCTCTTCGGGCGTGGGAGCTGTGGCCAGAGACGCGGCCCTACCCGAAAATGCTTCGCAGGCTGGCTCGGCGGCGCCAGGTGGGCGGCGGTGGCGCCGAGGCTGATGGCCGCCGCAAAGCCCGCAGCCCCACGGGCTGTGGGGCCACGCGAGCGGCTGCCAAAGAGCTTTCCAACGAGGCACGGCTTTCCCTCCTGGCTCTTCGGGCGTGGGAGCTGTGGCCAGAGCCGCGGCCCTACCGGAAAATGCTTCGCAGGCTGGCTCGGCGGCGCCAGGTGGGCGCCGGTGGCGACGAGGCTGACGGCCGCCGCAAAGCCCGCAGCCCCACGGGCTGTGGGGCCACGCGAGCGGCTGCCAAAGAGCTTTCCAACGAGGCACGGCTTTCCCTCCTGGCTCTTCGGGCGTGGGAGCTGTGGCCAGAGCCGCGGCCCTACCGGAAAATGCTTCGCAGGCTGGCTCGGCGGCGCAAGGTGGGCGCCGGTGGCGCCGAGGCTGACGGCCGCCGCAAAGCCCGCAGCCCCACGGGCTGTGGGGCCACGCGAGCGGCTGCCAAAGAGCTTTCCAACGAGGCACGGATTTCCCTCCTGGCTCTTCGGGCGTGGGACCTGTGGCCAGAGCCGCGGCCCTACCGGAAAATGCTTCGCAATCTGGCGCGGCGGCGCCACGTGGGCGGCGGTGGCGCCGAGGCTGACGGCCGCCGCAAAGCCCGCAGCCCCACGGGCTGTGGGGCCACGCGAGCGGCTGCCAAAGAGCTTTCCAACGAGGCACGGCTTTCCCTCCTGGCTCTTCGGGCGTGGGAGCTGTGGCCAGAGCCGCGGCCCTACCGGAAAATGCTTCGCAGGCTGGCGCGGCGGCGCCAGGTGGGCGGCGGTGGTGCCGAGGCTGACGGCCGCCGCAAAGCCCGCAGCCCCACGGGCTGTGGGGCCACGCGAGCGGCTGCCAAAGAGCTTTCCAACGAGGCACGGCTTTCCCTCCTGGCTCTTCGGGCGTGGGAGCTGTGGCCAGAGCCGCGGCCCTACCGGAAAATGCTTCGCAGGCTGGCGCAGCGGCGCCACGTGGGCGCCGGTGGCGCCGAGGCTGATGGTCGCCACAAAGCCCGCAGCCCCACGGGCTGTGGGGCCACGCGAGCGGCTGCCAAAGAGCTTTCCAACGAGGCACGGCTTTCCCTCCTGGCTCTTCGGGCGTGGGAGCTGTGGCCAGAGCCGCGGCCCTACCGGAAAATGCTTTGCAATCTGGCGCGGCGGCACCACGTGGGCGGCGGTGGCGCCGAGGCTGACGGCCGCCAGAAGGCCCGCAGCCCCACGGGCTGTGGGGCCACGCGAGCGGCTGCCAAAGAGCTTTCCAACGAGGCACGGCTTTCCCTCCTGGCTCTTCGGGCGTGGGAGCTGTGGCCAGAGCCGCGGCCCTACCGGAAAATGCTTCGCAGGCTCGCTCGGCGGCGCCAGGTGGGCGCCGGTGGCGCCGAGGCTGACGGCCGCCGCAAAGCCCGCAGCCCCACGGGCTGTGGGGCCACGCGAGCGGCTGCCAAAGAGCTTTCCAACGAGGCACGGCTTTCCCTCCTGGCTCTTCGGGCGTGGGAGCTGTGGCCAGAGCCGCGGCCCTACCGGAAAATGTTTCGCAGGCTGGCGCGGCGGCGCCAGGTGGGCGGCGGTGGCGCCGAGGCTGATGGCCGCCGCAAAGCCCGCAGCCCCACGGGCTGTGGGGCCACGCGAGCGGCTGCCAAAGAGCTTTCCAACGAGGCACGGCTTTCCCTCCTGGCTCTTCGGGCGTGGGAGCTGTGGCCAGAGCCGCGGCCCTACCGGAAAATGCTTCGCAGGCTGGCTCGGCGGCGCCAGGTGGACGCCGGTGCCGCCGAGGCTGACGGCCGCCGCAAAGCCCGCAGCCCCACGGGCTGTGGGGCCACGCGAGCGGCTGCCAAAGAGCTTTCCAACGAGGCACGGCTTTCCCTCCTGGCTCTTCGGGCGTGGGAGCTGTGGCCAGAGCCGCGGCCCTACCGGAAAATGCTTCGCAGGCTGGCTCGGCGGCGCCAGGTGGGCGCCGGTGGCGCCGAGGCTGACGGCCGCCGCAAAGCCCGCAGCCCCACGGGCTGTGGGGCCACGTGAGCGGCTGCCAAAGAGCTTTCCAACGAGGCACGGCTTTCCCTCCTGGCTCTTTGGGCGTGGGAGCTGTGGCCAGAGCCGCGGCCCTACCGGAAAATGCTTCGCAGGCTGGCTCGGCGGCGCCAGGTGGGCGCCGGTGGCGCCGAGGCTGACGGCCGCCGCAAAGCCCGCAGCCCCATGGGCTGTGGGGCCACGCGAGCGGCTGCCAAAGAGCTTTCCAACGAGGCACGGCTTTCCCTCCTGGCTCTTCGGGCGTGGGAGCTGTGGCCAGAGACGCGGCCCTACCGGAAAATGCTTCGCAGGCTGGCTCGGCGGCGCCAGGTGGGCGCCGGTGGCGCCGAGGCTGACGGCCGCCGCAAAGCCCGCAGCCCCACGGGCTGTGGGGCCACGCGAGCGGCTGCCAAAGAGCTTTCCAACGAGGCACGGCTTTCCCTCCTGGCTCTTCGGGCGTGGGAGCTGTGGCCAGAGCCGCGGCCCTACCGGAAAATGCTTCGCAGGCTGGCGCGGCGGCACAAGGTGGGCGCCGGAGGCGCTGAGGCTGATGGCCGCCGCAACGCCCGCAGCCCCACGGGCTGTGGGGCCACGCGAGCGGCTGCCAAAGAGCTTTCCAACGAGGCACGGCTTTCCCTCCTGGCTCTTCGGGCGTGGGAGCTGTGGCCAGAGGCGCGGCCCTACCCAAAAATGCTTCGCAGGCTGGCGCGGCGGCGCCAGGTGGGCGCAGGTGGCGCCGAGGCTGACGGCCGCCGCAAAGCCCGCAGCCCCACGGGCTGTGGGGCCACGCGAGCGGCTGCCAAAGAGCTTTCCAACGAGGCACGGCTTTCCCTCCTGGCTCTTCGGGCGTGGGAGCTGTGGCCAGAGCCGCGGCCCTACCCGAAAATGCTTCGCAGGCTGGCTCGGCGGCGCCAGGTGGGCGGCGGTGGCGCCAAAGCTGACGGCCGCCGCAAAGCCCGCAGCCCCACGGGCTGTGGGGCCACGCGAGCGGCTGCCAAAGAGCTTTCCAACGAGGCACGGCTTTCCCTCCTGGCTCTTCGGGCGTGGGAGCTGTGGCCAGAGCCGCGGCCCTACCGGAAAATGCTTCGCAGGCTGGCGCGGCGGCGCCAGGTGGGCGCCGGTGGCGCCGAGGCTGACGGCCGCCGCAAAGCCCGCAGCCCCACGGGCTGTGGGGCCACGTGAGCGGCTGCCAAAGAGCTTTCCAACGAGGCACGGCTTTCCCTCCTGGCTCTTCGGGCGTGGGAGCTGTGGCCAGAGCCGCGGCCCTACCGGAAAATGCTTCGCAGGCTGGCGCAGCGGCGCCACGTGGGCGCCGGTGGCGCCGAGGCTGATGGTCGCCACAAAGCCCGCAGCCCCACGGGCTGTGGGGCCACGCGAGCGGCTGCCAAAGAGCTTTCCAACGAGGCACGGCTTTCCCTCCTGGCTCTTCGGGCGTGGGAGCTGTGGCCAGAGCCGCGGCCCTACCGGAAAATGCTTTGCAATCTGGCGCGGCGGCACCACGTGGGCGGCGGTGGCGCCGAGGCTGACGGCCGCCGGAAGGCCCGCAGCCCCACGGGCTGTGGGGCCACGCGAGCGGCTGCCAAAGAGCTTTCCAACGAGGCACGGCTTTCCCTCCTGGCTCTTCGGGCGTGGGAGCTGTGGCCAGAGCCGCGGCCCTACCGGAAAATGCTTCGCAGGCTGGCTCGGCGGCGCCAGGTGGGCGCCGTTGGCGCCGAGGCTGACGGCCGCCGCAAAGCCCGCAGCCCCACGGGCTGTGGGGCCACACGAGCGGCTGCCAAAGAGCTTTCCAACGAGGCACGGCTTTCCCTCCTGGCTCTTCGGGTGTGGGAGCTGTGGCCAGAGACGCGGCCCTACCGGAAAATGCTTCGCAGGCTGGCTCGGCGGTGCCAGGTGGGCGCCGGTGGCGCCGAGGCTGACGGCCGCCGCAAAGCCCGCAGCCCCACGGGCTGTGGGGCCACGTGAGCGGCTGCCAAAGAGCTTTCCAACGAGGCACGGCTTTCCCTCCTGTCTCTTCGGGCGTGGGAGCTGTGGCCAGAGACGCGGCCCTACCCGAAAATGCTTCGCAGGCTGGCACGGCGGCGCCAGGTGGGCGCCGGTGGCGCCGAGGCTGACGGCCGCCGCAAAGCCCGCAGCCCCACGGGCTGTGGGGCCACGCGAGCGGCTGCCAAAGAGCTTTCCAACGAGGCACGGCTTTCCCTCCTGGCTCTTCGGGCGTGGGAGCTGTGGCCAGAGACGCGGCCCTACCGGAAAATGCTTCGCAGGCTGGCGCAGCGGCGCCAGGTGGGCGGCGGTGGTGCCGAGGCTGACGGCCGCCGCAAAGCCCACAGCCCCACGGGCTGTGGGGCCACGCGAGCGGCTGCCAAAGAGCTTTCCAACGAGGCACGGCTTTCCCTCCTGGCTCTTCGGGCGTGGGAGCTGTGGCCAGAGCCGCGGCCCTACCGGAAAATGCTTCGCAGGCTGGCGCAGCGGCGCCACGTGGGCGCCGGTGGCGCCGAGGCTGATGGTCGCCACAAAGCCCGCAGCCCCACGGGCTGTGGGGCCACGCGAGCGGCTGCCAAAGAGGTTTCCAACGAGGCACGGCTTTCCCTCCTGGCTCTTCGGGCGTGGGAGCTGTGGCCAGAGCCGCGGCCCTACCGGAAAATGCTTCGCAGGCTGGCTCGGCGGCACCACGTGGGCGGCGGTGGCGCCGAGGCTGACGGCCGCCGGAAGGCCCGCAGCCCCACGGGCTGTGGGGCCACGCGAGCGGCTGCCAAAGAGCTTTCCAACGAGGCACGGCTTTCCCTCCTGGCTCTTCGGGCGTGGGAGCTGTGGCCAGAGACGCGGCCCTACCCGAAAATGCTTCACAGGCTGGCTCGGCGGCGCCAGGTGGGCGCCGGTGGCGCCGAGGCTGACGGCCGCCGCAAAGCCCGCAGCCCCACGGGCTGTGGGGCCACGCGAGCGGCTGCCAAAGAGCTTTCCAACGAGGCACGGCTTTCCCTCCTGGCTCTTCGGGCGTGGGAGCTGTGGCCAGAGCCGCGGCCCTACCGGAAAATGTTTCGCAGGCTGGCGCGGCGGCGCCAGGTGGGCGGCGGTGGCGCCGAGGCTGATGGCCGCCGCAAAACCCGCAGCCCCACGGGCTGTGGGGCCACGCGAGCGGCTGCCAAAGAGCTTTCCAACGAGGCACGGCTTTCCCTCCTGGCTCTTCGGGCGTGGGAGCTGTGGCCAGAGCCGCGGCCCTACCGGAAAATGCTTCGCAGGCTGGCTCGGCGGCGCCACGTGGGCGCCGGTGGCGCCGAGGCTGATGGTCGCCACAAAGCCCGCAGCCCCACGGGCTGTGGGGCCACGCGAGCGGCTGCCAAAGAGCTTTCCAACGAGGCATGGCTTTCCCTCCTGGCTCTTCGGGCGTGGGAGCTGTGGCCAGAGCCGCGGCCCTACCGGAATATTCTTTGCAATCTGGCGCGGCGGCACCACATGGGCGGCGGTGGCGCCGAGGCTGACGGCCGCCGGAAAGCTTGCAGCCCCACGGGCTGTGGGGCCACGCGAGCGGCTGCCAAAGAGCTTTCCAACGAGGCATGGCTTTCCCTCCTGGCTCTTCGGGCGTGGGAGCTGTGGCCAGAGCCGCGGCCCTACCGGAAAATGCTTCGCAGGCTGGCTCGGCGGCGCCAGGTGGGCGCCGGTGGCGCCGAGGCTGACGGCCGCCGCAAAGCCCGCAGCCCCACGGGCTGTGGGGCCACGCGAGCGGCTGCCAAAGAGCTTTCCAACGAGGCACGGCTTTCCCTCCTGGCTCTTCGGGCGTGGGAGCTGTGGCCAGAGCCGCGGCCCTACGGGAAAATGCTTCGCAGGCTGGCGCGGCGGCACCAGGTGGGCGCCGGTGGCGCTGAGGCTGATGGCCGCCGCAAAGCCCGCAGCCCCACGGGCTCTGGGGCCACGCGAGCGGCTGCCAAAGAGCTTTCCAACGAGGCACGGCTTTCCCTCCTGGCTCTTCGGGCGTGGGAGCTGTGGCCAGAGCCGCGGCCCTACCGGAAAATGCTTCGCAGGCTGGCGCGGCGGCGCCAGGTGGGCGCAGGTGGCGCCGAGGCTGACGGCCGCCGCAAAGCCCGCAGCCCCACGGGCTGTGGGGCCACGCGAGCGGCTGCCAAAGAGCTTTCCAACGAGGCACGGCTTTCCCTCCTGGCTCTTCGGGCGTGGGAGCTGTGGCCAGAGCCGCGGCCCTACCGGAAAATGTTTCGCAGGCTGGCGCGGCGGCGCCAGGTGGGCGGCGGTGGCGCCGAGGCTGACGGCCGCCGCAAAACCCGCAGCCCCACGGGCTGTGGGGCCACGCGAGCGGCTGCCAAAGAGCTTTCCAACGAGGCACGGCTTTCCCTCCTGGCTCTTCGGGCGTGGGAGCTGTGGCCAGAGCCGCGGCCCTACCGGAAAATGCTTCGCAGGCTGGCTCGGCGGCGCCAGGTGGGCGCCGGTGGCGCCGAGGCTGACGGCCGCCGCAAAGCCCGCAGCCCCACGGGCTGTGGGGCCACGCGAGCGGCTGCCAAAGAGCTTTCCAACGAGGCACGGCTTTCCCTCCTGGCTCTTCGGGCGTGGGAGCTGTGGCCAGAGCCGCGGCCCTACCGGAAAATGCTTCGCAGGCTGGCTCGGCGGCGCCAGGTGGGCGGCGGTGGCGCCGAGGCTGACGGCCGCCGCAAAGCCCGCAGCCCCACGGGCTGTGGGGCCACGCGAGCGGCTGCCAAAGAGCTTTCCAACGAGGCACGGCTTTCCCTCCTGGCTCTTTGGGCGTGGGAGCTGTGGCCAGAGCCGCGGCCCTACCGGAAAATGCTTCGCAGGCTGGCTCGGCGGCGTCAGGTGGGCGCCGGTGGCGCCGAGGCTGACGGCCGCCGCAAAGCCCGCAGCCCCACGGGCTGTGGGGCCACGCGAGCGGCTGCCAAAGAGCTTTCCAACGAGGCACAGCTTTCCCTCCTGGCTCTTCAGGCGTGGGAGCTGTGGCTAGAGCCGCGGCCCTACCGGAAAATGCTTCGCAATCTGGCGCGGCGGCACCACGTGGGCGGCGGTGGCGCCGAGGCTGACGGCCGCCGCAAAGCCCGCAGCCCCACGGGCTGTGGGGCCACGCGAGCGGCTGCCAAAGAGCTTTCCAACAAGGCACGGCTTTCCCTCCTGGCTCTTCGGGCGTGGGAGCTGTGGCCAGAGCCGCGGCCCTACTGGAAAATGCTTCGCAGGCTGGCTCGGCGGCGCCAGGTGGGCGCCGGTGGCACCGAGGCTGACGGCCGCCGCAAAGCCCACAGCCCCACGGGCTGTGGGGCCACGCGAGCGGCTGCCAAAGAGCTTTCCAACGAGGCACGGCTTTCCCTCCTGGCTCTTCGGGCGTGGGAGCTGTGGCCAGAGACGCGGCCCTACTGGAAAATGCTTCGCAGGCTGGCTCGGCGGCGCCAGGTGGGCGCCAGTGGCGCCGAGGCTGACGGCCGCCGCAAAGCCCGCAGCCCCACGGGCTGTGGGGCCACGCGAGCGGCTGCCAAAGAGCTTTCCAACGAGGCACGGCTTTCCATCCTAGCTCTTCGGGCGTGGGAGCTGTGGCCAGAGCCGCGGCCCTACCGGAAAATGCTTTGCAGGCTGGCGCGGCGGCGCCAGGTGGGCGCCAGTGGCGCCGAGGCTGACGGCCGCCGCAAAGCCCGCAGCCCCACGGGCTGTGGGGCCACGCGAGCGGCTGCCAAAGAGCTTTCCAACGAGGCACGGCTTTCCATCCTAGCTCTTCGGGCGTGGGAGCTGTGGCCAGAGCCGCGGCCCTACCGGAAAATGCTTCGCAGGCTGGCGCGGCGGCGCCACGTGGGCGCCGGTGGCGCCGAGGCTGACGTCCGCCGGAAAGCTTGCAGCCCCACGGGCTGTGGGGCCACGCGAGCGGCTGCCAAAGAGCTTTCCAACGAGGCACGGCTTTCCCTCCTGGCTCTTCGGGCGTGGGAGCTGTGGCCAGAGCCGCGGCCGTACGGGAAAATGCTTCGCAGGGTGGCGCGGCGGCACCAGGTGGGCGCCGGTGGCGCTGAGGCTGATGGCCGCCGCAAAGCCCGCAGCCCCACGGGCTCTGGGGCCACGCGAGCGGCTGCCAAAGAGCTTTCCAACGAGGCACGGCTTTCCCTCCTGGCTCTTCGGGCGTGGGAGCTGTGGCCAGAGCCGCGGCCCTACCGGAAAATGCTTCGCAGGCTGGCGCGGCGGCGCCAGGTGGGCGCAGGTGGCGCCGAGGCTGACGGCCGCCGCAAAGCCCGCAGCCCCACGGGCTGTGGGGCCACGCGAGCGGCTGCCAAAGAGCTTTCCAACGAGGCACGGCTTTCCCTCCTGGCTCTTCGGGCGTGGGAGCTGTGGCCAGAGACGCGGCCCTACTGGAAAATGCTTCGCAGGCTGGCTCGGCGGCGCCAGGTGGGCGCCAGTGGCGCCGAGGCTGACGGCCGCCGCAAAGCCCGCAGCCCCACGGGCTGTGGGGCCACGCGAGCGGCTGCCAAAGAGGTTTCCAACGAGGCACGGCTTTCCCTCCTGGCTCTTCGGGCGTGGGAGCTGTGGCCAGAGCCGCGGCCCTACCGGAAAATGCTTCGCAGGCTGGCGCGGCGGCGCCACGTGGGCGCCGGTGGCGCCGAGGCTGACGTCCGCCGGAAAGCTTGCAGCCCCACGGGCTGTGGGGCCACGCGAGCGGCTGCCAAAGAGCTTTCCAACGAGGCACGGCTTTCCCTCCTGGCTCTTCGGGCGTGGGAGCTGTGGCCAGAGCCGCGGCCCTACGGGAAAATGCTTCGCAGGGTGGCGCGGCGGCACCAGGTGGGCGCCGGTGGCGCTGAGGCTGATGGCCGCCGCAAAGCCCGCAGCCCCACGGGCTCTGGGGCCACGCGAGCGGCTGCCAAAGAGCTTTCCAACGAGGCACGGCTTTCCCTCCTGGCTCTTCGGGCGTGGGAGCTGTGGCCAGAGCCGCGGCCCTACCGGAAAATGCTTCGCAGGCTGGCGCGGCGGCGCCAGGTGGGCGCCGGTGGCGCCGAGGCTGACGGCCGCCGCAAAGCCCGCAGCCCCACGGGCTGTGGGGCCACGCGAGCGGCTGCCAAAGAGCTTTCCAACGAGGCACGGCTTTCCCTCCTGGCTCTTCGGGCGTGGGAGCTGTGGCCAGAGACGCGGCCCTACCGGAAAATGCTTCGCAGGCTGGCTCGGCGGCGCCAGGTGGGCGGCGGTGGCGCCAAGGCTGACGGCCGCCGCAAAGCCCGCAGCCCCACGGGCTGTGGGGCCACGCGAGCGGCTGCCAAAGAGCTTTCCAACGAGGCACGGCTTTCCCTCCTGGCTCTTTGGGCGTGGGAGCTGTGGCCAGAGCCGCGGCCCTACCGGAAAATGCTTCGCAGGCTGGCGCGGCGGCGCCAGGTGGGCGCCGGTGGCGCCGAGGCTGACGGCTGCCGCAAAGCCTGCAGCCCCACGGGCTGTGGGGCCACGCGAGCGGCTGCCAAAGAGCTTTCCAACGAGGCACGGCTTTCCCTCCTGGCTCTTCGGGCGTGGGAGCTGTGGCCAGAGACGCGGCCCTACCGGAAAATGCTTCGCAGGCTGGCTCGGCGGCGCCAGGTGGGCGCCGGTGGCGCCGAGGCTGACGGCCGCCGCAAAGCCCGCAGCCCCACGGGCTGTGGGGCCACGCGAGCGGCTGCCAAAGAGCTTTCCAACGAGGCACGGCTTTCCCTCCTGGCTCTTCGGGCGTGGGAGCTGTGGCCAGAGCCGCGGCCCTACCGGAAAATGCTTCGCAGGCTGGCGCAGCGGCGCCACGTGGGCGCCGGTGGCGCCGAGGCTGATGGTCGCCACAAAGCCCGCAGCCCCACGGGCTGTGGGGCCACGCGAGCGGCTGCCAAAGAGGTTTCCAACGAGGCACGGCTTTCCCTCCTGGCTCTTCGGGCGTGGGAGCTGTGGCCAGAGCCGCGGCCATACCGGAAAATTCTTTGCAATCTGGCGCGGCGGCACCACGTGGGCGGCGGTGGCGCCGAGGCTGACGGCCGCCGGAAGGCCCGCAGCCCCACGGGCTGTGGGGCCACGCGAGCGGCTGCCAAAGAGCTTTCCAACGAGGCACGGCTTTCCCTCCTGGCTCTTCGGGCGTGGGAGCTGTGGCCAGAGACGCGGCCCTACCCGAAAATGCTTCGCAGGCTGGCTCGGCGGCGCCAGGTGGGCGCCGGTGGCGCCGAGGCTGACGGCCGCCGCAAAGCCCGCAGCCCCACGGGCTGTGGGGCCACGCGAGTGGCTGCCAAAGAGCTTTCCAACGAGGCACGGCTTTCCCTCCTGGCTCTTCGGGCGTGGGAGCTGTGGCCAGAGCCGCGGCCCTACCAGAAAATGTTTCGCAGGCTGGCGCGGCGGCGCCAGGTGGGCGGCGGTGGCGCCGAGGCTGATGGCCGCCGCAAAACCCGCAGCCCCACGGGCTGTGGGGCCACGCGAGCGGCTGCCAAAGAGCTTTCCAACGAGGCACGGCTTTCCCTCCTGGCTCTTCGGGCGTGGGAGCTGTGGCCAGAGCCGCGGCCCTACCGGAAAATGCTTCGCAGGCTGGCTCGGCGGCGCCAGGTGGGCGCCGGTGGCGCCGAGGCTGACGGCCGCCGCAAAGCCCGCAGCCCCACGGGCTGTGGGGCCACGCGAGCGGCTGCCAAAGAGCTTTCCAACGAGGCACGGCTTTCCCTCCTGGCTCTTCGGGCGTGGGAGCTGTGGCCAGAGCCGCGGCCCTACCGGAAAATGCTTTGCAGGCTGGCTCGGCGGCACCACGTGGGCGCCGGTGGCGCCGAGGCTGACGGCCGCCGCAAAGCCCGCAGCCCCACGGGCTGTGGGGCCACGTGAGCGGCTGCCAAAGAGCTTTCCAACGAGGCACGCCTTTCCCTCCTGGCTCTTCGGGCGTGGGAGCTGTGGCCAGAGACGCGGCCCTACCCGAAAATGCTTCGCAGGCTGGCACGGCGGCACCACGTGGGCGCCGGTGGCGCCGAGGCTGACGGCCGCCGCAAAGCCCGCAGCCCCACGGGCTGTGGGGCCACGCGAGCGGCTGCCAAAGAGCTTTCCAACGAGGCACGGCTTTCCCTCCTGGCTCTTCGGGCGTGGGAGCTGTGGCCAGAGCCGCGGCCCTACCGGAAAATGCTTCGCAGGCTGGCGCGGCGGCGCCAGGTGGGCGCCGGTGGCACCGAGGCTGACGGTCGCCGCAAAGCCCACAGCCCCACGGGCTGTGGGGCCACGCGAGCGGCTGCCAAAGAGCTTTCCAACGAGGCACGGCTTTCCCTCCTGGCTCTTCGGGCGTGGGAGCTGTGGCCAGAGCCGCGGCCCTACCGGAAAATGCTTCGCAATCTGGCGCAGCGGCGCCACGTGGGCGCCGGTGGCGCCGAGGCTGATGGTCGCCGCAAAGCCCGCAGCCCACGGGCCGTGGGGCCACGCGAGCGGCTGCCAAAGAGGTTTCCAACGAGGCACGGCTTTCCCTCCTGGCTCTCCGGGCGTGGGAGCTGTGGCCAGAGCTGCGGCCCTACCGGAAAATGCTTTGCAATCTGGCGCGGCGGCGCCAGGTGGGCGGCGGTGGCGCCGAGGCTGACGGCCGCCGGAAGGCCCGCAGCCCCACGGGCTGTGGGGCCACGCGAGCGGCTGCCAAAGAGCTTTCCAACGAGGCATGGCTTTCCCTCCTGGCTCTTCGGGCGTGGGAGCTGTCGCCAGAGCCGTGGCCCTACCCGAAAATGCTTCGCAGGCTGGCTCGGCGGCGCCAGGTGGGCGGCGGTGGCGCCGAGGCTGACGGCCGCCGCAAAGCCCGCAGCCCCACGGGCTGTGGGGCCACGCGAGCAGCTGCCAAAGAGCTTTCCAACGAGGCAAGGCTTTCCCTCCTGGCTCTTCGGGCGTGGGAGCTGTGGCCAGAGACGCGGCCCTACCGGAAAATGCTTCGCAGGCTGGCTCGGCGGCGCCAGGTGGGCGCCAGTGGCGCCGAGGCTGACGGCCGCCGCAAAGCCCGCAGCCCCACGGCCTGTGGGGCCACGTGAGCGGCTGCCAAAGAGCTTTCCAACGAGGCACGGCTTTCCCTCCTGGCTCTTCGGGCGTGGGAGCTGTGGCCAGAGCCACGGCCCTACCGGAAAATGCTTCGCAGGCTGGCACGGCGGAACCACGTGGGCGCCGGTGGCGCCGAGGCTGACGGCCGCCGCAAAGCCCGCAGCCCCACGGGCTGTGGGGCCACGCGAGCGGCTGCCAAAGAGCTTTCCAACGAGGCATGGCTTTCCCTCCTGGCTCTTCGGGCGTGGGAGCTGTGCCAGAGACGCGGCCCTACCGGAAAATGCTTCGCAGGCTGGCGCGGCGGCGCCAGGTGGGCGCCGGTGGCGCCGAGGCTGACGGCCGCCGCAAAGCCCGCAGCCCCACGGCCTGTGGGGCCACGCGAGCGGCTGCCAAAGAGCTTTCCAACGAGGCACGGCTTTCCCTCCTGGCTCTTCGGGCGTGGGAGCTGTGGCCAGAGCCGCGGCCCTACCGGAAAATGCTTCGCAGGCTGGCTCGGCGGCGCCAGGTGGGCGCCGGTGGCGCCGAGGCTGACGGCCGCCGCAAAGCCCGCAGCCCCACGGGCTGTGGGGCCACGCGAGCGGCTGCCAAAGAGCTTTCCAACGAGGCACGGCTTTCCCTCCTGGCTCTTCGGGCGTGGGAGCTGTGGCCAGAGCCGCGGCCCTACCGGAAAATGCTTCACAGGCTGGCGCAGCGGCGCCAGGTGGGCGCCTGTGGCGCCGAGGCTGACGGCCGCCGCAAAGCCCGCAGCCCCACGGGCTGTGGGGCCATGCGAGCGGCTGCCAAAGAGCTTTCCAACGAGGCACAGCTTTCCCTCCTGGCTCTTCGGGCGTGGGAGCTGTGGCCAGAGCCGCGGCCCTACCGGAAAATGCTTCGCAGGCTGGCTCGGTGGCGCCAGGTGGGCGCCCTTGGCGCCGAGGCTGACGGCCGCCGCAAAGCCCGCAGCCCCACGGGCTGTGGGGCCACGCGAGCGGCTGCCAAAGAGCTTTCCAACAAGGCACGGCTTTCCCTCCTGGCTCTTCGGGCGTGGGAGCTGTGGCCAGAGCCGCGGCCCTACCGGAAAATGCTTCGCAGGCTGGCTCGGCGTCGCCAGGTGGGCCCCAGTGGCGCCGAGGCTGACGGCCGCCGCAAAGCCCGCAGCCCCACGGGCTGTGGGGCCACGCGAGCGGCTGCCAAAGAGCTTTCCAACGAGGCACGGCTTTCCCTCCTGGCTCTTCGGGCGTGGGAGCTGTGGCCAGAGACGCGGCCCTACCGGAAAATGCTTCGCAGGCTGGCTCGGCGGCGCCAGGTGGGCGCCGGTGGCGCCGAGGCTGACGGCCGCCGCAAAGCCCGCAGCCCCACGGGCTGTGGGGCCACGTGAGCGGCTGCCAAAGAGCTTTCCAACGAGGCACGGCTTTCCCTCCTGGCTCTTCGGGCGTGGGAGCTGTGGCCAGAGCCACGGCCCTACCGGAAAATGCTTCGCAGGCTGGCACGGCGGAACCACGTGGCCGCCGGTGGCGCCGAGGCTGACGGCCGCCGCAAAGCCCGCAGCCCCACGGGCTGTGGGGCCACGCGAGCGGCTGCCAAAGAGCTTTCCAACGAGGCATGGCTTTCCCTCCTGGCTCTTCGGGCGTGGGAGCTGTGCCAGAGACGCGGCCCTACCGGAAAATGCTTCGCAGGCTGGCGCGGCGGCGCCAGGTGGGCGCCGGTGGCGCCGAGGCTGACGGCCGCCGCAAAGCCCGCAGCCCCACGGGCTGTGGGGCCACGCGAGCGGCTGCCAAAGAGCTTTCCAACGAGGCACGGCTTTCCCTCCTGGCTCTTCGGGCGTGGGAGCTGTGGCCAGAGACGCGGCCCTACCCGAAAATGCTTCGCAGGCTGGCTCGGCGGCGCCAGGTGGGCGCCGGTGGCGCCGAGGCTGACGGCCGCCGCAAAGCCCGCAGCCCCACGGGCTGTGGGGCCACGCGAGCGGCTGCCAAAGAGCTTTCCAACGAGGCACGGCTTTCCCTCCTGGCTCTTCGGGCGTGGGAGCTGTGGCCAGAGCCGCGGCCCTACCGGAAAATGCTTCACAGGCTGGCGCAGCGGCACCAGGTGGGCGCCTGTGGCGCCGAGGCTGACGGCCGCCGCAAAGCCCACAGCCCCACGGGCTGTGGGGCCACGCGAGCGGCTGCCAAAGAGCTTTCCAACGAGGCACGGCTTTCCCTCCTGGCTCTTTGGGCGTGGGAGCTGTGGCCAGAGCCGCGGCCCTACCGGAAAATGCTTCGCAGGCTGGCTCGGCGGCGTCAGGTGGGCGCCGGTGGCGCCGAGGCTGACGGCCGCCGCAAAGCCCGTAGCCCCACGGGCTGTGGGGCCACGCGAGCGGCTGCCAAAGAGCTTTCCAACGAGGCACAGCTTTCCCTCCTGGCTCTTCGGGCGTGGGAGCTGTGGCCAGAGCCGCGGCCCTACCGGAAAATGCTTCGCAATCTGGCGCGGCGGCACCACGTGGGCGGCGGTGGCGCCGAGGCTGACGGCCGCCGCAAAGCCCGCAGCCCCACGGGCTGTGGGGCCACGCGAGCGGCTGCCAAAGAGCTTTCCAACGAGGCACGGCTTTCCCTCCTGGCTCTTCGGGCGTGGGAGCTGTGGCCAGAGCCGCGGCCCTACCGGAAAATGCTTCGCAGGCTGGCTCGGCGTCGCCAGGTGGGCCCCAGTGGCGCCGAGGCTGACGGCCGCCGCAAAGCCCGCAGCCCCACGGGCTGTGGGGCCACGCGAGCGGCTGCCAAAGAGCTTTCCAACGAGGCACGGCTTTCCATCCTGGCTCTTCGGGCGTGGGAGCTGTGGCCAGAGCCGCGGCCCTACCGGAAAATGCTTCGCAGGCTGGCTCGGCGGCGCCAGGTGGGCGCCGGTGGCGCCGAGGCTGACGGCCGCCACAAAGCCCGCAGCCCCACGGGCTGTGGGGCCACGCGAGCGGCTGCCAAAGAGCTTTCCAACGAGGCATGGCTTTCCCTCCTGGCTCTTCGGGCGTGGGAGCTGTGGCCAGAGCCGCGGCCCTACCGGAAAATGCTTCGCAGGCTGGCTCGGCGGCGCCAGGTGGGCGCCGGTGGCGCCGAGGCTGACGGCCGCCGCAAAGCCCGCAGCCCCACGGGCTGTGGGGCCACGTGAGCGGCTGCCAAAGAGCTTTCCAACGAGGCATGGCTTTCCCTCCTGGCTCTTCGGGCGTGGGAGCTGTGGCCAGAGCCGCGGCCCTACCGGAAAATGCTTCGCAGGCTGGCACGGCGGAACCACGTGGGCGCCGGTGGCGCCGAGGCTGACGGCCGCCGCAAAGCCCGCAGCCCCACGGGCTGTGGGGCCACGCGAGCGGCTGCCAAAAAGCTTTCCAACGAGGCATGGCTTTCCCTCCTGGCTCTTTGGGCGTGGGAGCTCTGCCAGAGACGCGGCCCTACCGGAAAATGCTTCGCAGGCTGGCGCGGCGGCGCCAGGTGGGCGCCGGTGGCGCCGAGGCTGACGGCCGCCGCAAAGCCCGCAGCCCCACGGGCTGTGGGGCCACGCGAGCGGCTGCCAAAGAGCTTTCCAACGAGGCACGGCTTTCCCTCCTGGCTCTTTGGGCGTGGGAGCTGTGGCCAGAGACGCGGCCCTACCGGAAAATGCTTCGCAGGCTGGCGCGGCGGCACCACGTGGGCGGCGGTGGCACCGAGGCTGACGGCCGCCGCAAAGCCCGCAGCCCCACGGGCTGTGGGGCCACACGAGCGGCTCCCAAAGAGCTTTCCAACGAGGCACGGCTTTCCCTCCTGGCTCTTCGGGCGTGGGAGCTGTGGCCAGAGCCGCGGCCCTACCGGAAAATGCTTCGCAGGCTGGCGCGGCGGCGCCAGGTGGGCGCCGGTGGCGCCGAGGCTGACGGCCGCCGCAAAGCCTGCAGCCCCACGGGCTGTGGGGCCACGCGAGCGGCTGCCAAAGAGCTTTCCAACGAGGCACGGCTTTCCCTCCTGGCTCTTCGGGCGTGGGAGCTGTGGCCAGTGCCGCGGCCCTACCGGAAAATGCTTCGCAATCTGGCGCGGCGGCACCACGTGGGCGGCGGTGGCGCCGAGGCTGACGGCCGCCGCAAAGCCCGCAGCCCCACGGGCTGTGGGACCACGCGAGCGGCTGCCAAAGAGCTTTCCAACGAGGCACGGCTTTCCCTCCTGGCTCTTCGGGCGTGGGAGCTGTGCCAGAGCCGCGGCCCTACCGGAAAATGCTTCTCAGGCTGGCGCGGCGGCACCACGTGGGCGCCGGTGGAACCGAGGCTGACGGCCGCCGCAAAGCCCGCAGCCCCACGGGCTGTGGGGCCACGCGAGCGGCTGCCAAAGAGCTTTCCAACGAGGCACGGCTTTCCCTCCTGGCTCTTCGGGCGTGGGAGCTGTGGCCAGAGACGCGGCCCTACTGGAAAATGCTTCGCAGGCTGGCTCGGCGGCGCCAGGTGGGCGCCGGTGGCGCCGAGGCTGACGGCCGCCGCAAAGCCCGCAGCCCCACGGGCTGTGGGGCCACGCGAGCGGCTGCCAAAGAGCTTTCCAACGAGGCACGGCTTTCCCTCCTGGCTCTTTGGGCGTGGGAGCTGTGGCCAGAGCCGCGGCCCTACCGGAAAATGCTTCACAATCTGGCGCGGCGGCACCACGTGGGCGGCGGTGGCGCCGAGGCTGACGGCCGCCGCAAAGCCCGCAGCCCCACGGGCTGTGGGGCCACGCGAGCGGCTGCCAAAGAGCTTTCCAACGAGGCACGGCTTTCCCTCCTGGCTCTTCGGGCGTGGGAGCTGTGGCCAGAGACGCGGCCCTACCGGAAAATGCTTCGCAGGCTGGCTCGGCGGCGCCAGGTGGGCACCGGTGGCACCGAGGCTGACGGCCACCGCAAAGCCCGCAGCCCCACGGGCTGTGGGGCCACGTGAGCGGCTACCAAAGAGCTTTCCAACGAGGCATGGCTTTCCCTCCTGGCTCTTCGGGCGTGGGAGCTGTGCCAGAGACGCGGCCCTACCGGAAAATGCTTCGCAGGCTGGCGCGGCGGCACCACGTGGGCGGCGGTGGCGCCGAGGCTGGCGGCCGCCGGAAAGCCCGCAGCCCCACGGGCTGTGGGGCCACGAGAGCGGCTGCCAAAGAGCTTTCCAACGAGGCACGGCTTTCCCTCCTGGCTCTTCGGGCGTGGGAGCTGTGGCCAGAGCCGCGGCCCTACTGGAAAATGCTTCGCAGGCTGGCTCGGCGGCGCCAGGTGGGCGCCGGTGGCGCCGAGGCTGACGGCCGCCGCAAAGCCCGCAGCCCCACGGGCTGTGGGGCCACGCGAGCGGCTGCCAAAGAGCTTTCCAACGAGGCACGGCATTCCCTCCTGGCGCTTCGGGCGTGGGAGCTGTGGCCAGAGACGCGGCCCTACCCGAAAATGCTTCGCAGGCTGGCTCGGCGGCGCCAGGTGGGCGCCGGTGGCGCCGAGGCTGACGGCCGCCGCAAAG
Organism: Larus michahellis; assembly: GCF_964199755.1. Lineage (NCBI taxonomy): Eukaryota > Metazoa > Chordata > Aves > Charadriiformes > Laridae > Larus > Larus michahellis. The sequence continues at coordinate 138,888 of NW_027436014.1, read as the reverse complement.
CCCGCAGCCCCACGGGCTGTGGGGCCACGCGAGCGGCTGCCAAAGAGCTTTCCAACGAGGCATGGCTTTCCCTCCTGGCTCTTCGGGCGTGGGAGCTGTGGCCAGAGCCGCGGCCCTACCCGAAAATGCTTCGCAGGCTGGCTCGGCGGCGCCACGTGGGCGCCGGTGGCGCCGAGGCTGACGGCCGCCGCAAAGCCCGCAGCCCCACGGGCTGTGGGGCCACGCGAGCGGCTGCCAAAGAGCTTTCCAACGAGGCATGGCTTTCCCTCCTGGCTCTTCGGGCGTGGAAGCTGTGGCCAGAGACGCGGCCCTACCGGAAAATGATTCACAGGCTGGCGCGGCAGCGCTACGTAGGCATCGGTGGCGCCGAGGCTGACGGCCGCCGCAAAGCACGCAGCCCCACGGGCTGTGGGGCCACGCGAGCGGCTGCCAAAGAGCTTTCCAACGAGGCACGGCTTTCCCTCCTGGCTCTTCGGGCGTGGGAGCTGTGGCCAGAGCCGCGGCCCTACCGGAAAATGCTTCGCAATCTGGCGCGGCGGCACCACGTGGGCGGCGGTGGCGCCAAGGCTGACGGCCGCCGCAAAGCCCGCAGCCCCACGGGCTGTGGGGCCACGCGAGCGGCTGCCAAAGAGCTTTCCAACGAGGCACGGCTTTCCCTCCTGGCTCTTCGGGCGTGGGAGCTGTGGCCAGAGCCGCGGCCCTACCGGAAAATGCTTCGCAATCTGGCGCGGCGGCACCACGTGGGCGGCGGTGGCGCCGAGGCTGACGGCCGCCGCAAAGCCCGCAGCCCCACGGGCTGTGGGGCCACGCGAGCGGCTGCCAAAGAGCTTTCCAACGAGGCACGGCTTTCCCTCCTGGCTCTTCGGGCGTGGGAGCTGTGGCCAGAGCCGCGGCCCTACCGGAAAATGCTTCGCAGGCTGGCTCGGCGGCGCCAGGTGGGCGCCAGTGGCGCCGAGGCTGACGGCCACCGCAAAGCCCGCAGCCCCACGGGCTGTGGGGCCACGCGAGCGGCTGCCAAAGAGCTTTCCAACGAGGCACGGCTTTCCCTCCTGGCTCTTCGGGCGTGGGAGCTGTGGCCAGAGCCGCGGCCCTACCCGAAAATGCTTCGCAGGCTGGCTCGGCGGCGCCAGGTGGGCGCCGGTGGCGCCGAGGCTGACGGCCGCCGCAAAGCCCGCAGCCCCACGGGCTGTGGGGCCACGTGAGCGGCTGCCAAAGAGCTTTCCAACGAGGCATGGCTTTCCCTCCTGGCTCTTCGGGCGTGGGAGCTGTGGCCAGAGACGCGGCCCTACCGGAAAATGCTTCGCAGGCTGGCTCAGCGGCGCCAGGTGGGCGCCGGTGGCGCCGAGGCTGACGGCCGCCGCAAAGCCCGCAGCCCCACGGGCTGTGGGGCCACGCGAGCGGCTGCCAAAGAGCTTTCCAACGAGGCACGGCTTTCCCTCCTGGCTCTTTGGGCGTGGGAGCTGTGGCCAGAGCCGCGGCCCTACCGGAAAATGCTTCGCAGGCTGGCTCGGCGGCGCCAGGTGGGCGCCAGTGGCGCCGAGGCTGACGGCCACCGCAAAGCCCGCAGCCCCACGGGCTGTGGGGCCACGCGAGCGGCTGCCAAAGAGCTTTCCAACGAGGCACGGCTTTCCCTCCTGGCTCTTCGGGCGTGGGAGCTGTGGCCAGAGACACGGCCCTACTGGAAAATGCTTCGCAGGCTGGCTCGGCGGCGCCAGGTGGGCGCCAGTGGCGCCGAGGCTGACGGCCGCCGCAAAGCCCGCAGCCCCACGGGCTGTGGGGCCACGCGAGCGGCTGCCAAAGAGCTTTCCAACGAGGCACGGCTTTCCCTCCTGGCTCTTCGGGCGTGGGAGCTGTGGCCAGAGCCGCGGCCCTACCGGAAAATGCTTCGCAGGCTGGCGCGGCGGCGCCACGTGGGCGCCGGTGGCACCGAGGCTGACGGCCGCCGCAAAGCTTTCAGCCCCACGGGCTGTGGGGCCACGCGAGCGGCTGCCAAAGAGCTTTCCAACGAGGCACGGCTTTCCCTCCTGGCTCTTCGGGCGTGGGAGCTGTGGCCAGAGACGCTTTCCTATCAGAAATTGCTTCGCAGGCTGGCTCGGCGGCGCCAGGTGGGCGCCGGTGGCGCCGAGGCTGACGGCCGCCGCAAAGCCCGCAGCCCCACGGGCTGTGGGGCCACGCGAGCGGCTGCCAAAGAGCTTTCCAACGAGGCACGGCTTTCCCTCCTGGCTCTTCGGGCGTGGAAGCTGTGGCCAGAGACGCGGCCCTACCGGAAAATGATTCACAGGCTGGCGCGGCAGCGCTACGTAGGCATCGGTGGCGCCGAGGCTGACGGCCGCCGCAAAGCCCGCAGCCCCACGGGCTGTGGGGCCACGCGAGCGGCTGCCAAAGAGCTTTCCAACGAGGCACGGCTTTCCCTCCTGGCTCTTCGGGCGTGGGAGCTGTGGCCAGAGACGCGGCCCTACCGGAAAATGCTTCGCAGGCTGGCTCGGCGGCGCCAGGTGGGCGCCGGTGGCGCCGAGGCTGACGGCCGCCGCAAAGCCCGCAGCCCCACGGGCTGTGGGGCCACGCGAGCGGCTGCCAAAGAGCTTTCCAACGAGGCACGGCTTTCCCTCCTGGCTCTTCGGGCGTGGGAGCTGTGGCCAGAGACGCGGCCCTACCGGAAAATGCTTCGCAGGCTGGCGCGGCGGCGCCAGGTGGGCGCCGGTGGCGCCGAGGCTGACGGCCGCCGCAAAGCCCGCAGCCCCACGGGCTGTGGGGCCACGCGAGCGGCTGCCAAAGAGCTTTCCAACGAGGCACGGCTTTCCCTCCTGGCTCTTTGGGCGTGGGAGCTGTGGCCAGAGACTCGGCCCTAGTGGAAAATGCTTCGCAGGCTGGCGCGGCGGCACCACGTGGGCGGCGGTGGCGCCGAGGCTGACGGCCGCCGCAAAGCCCGCAGCCCCACGGGCTGTGGGGCCACGTGAGCGGCTGCCAAAGAGCTTTCCAACGAGGCACGGCTTTCCCTCCTGGCTCTTCGGGCGTGGGAGCTGTGGCCAGAGCCGCGGCCCTACCGGAAAATGCTTCGCAGGCTGGCTCGGCGGCGCCAGGTGGGCGGCGGTGGTGCCGAGGCTGACGGCCGCCGCAAAGCCCGCAGCCCCACGGGCTGTGGGGCCACGCGAGCGGCTGCCAAAGAGCTTTCCAACGAGGCACGGCATGCCCTCCTGGCTCTTCGGGCGTGGGAGCTGTGGCCAGAGCCGCGGCCCTACCGGAAAATGCTTTGCAGGCTGGCTCGGCGACGACAGGTGGGCGCCGGTGGCGCCGAGGCTGACGGCCGCCGCAAAGCCCGCAGCCCCACGGGCTGTGGGGCCACGCGAGCGGCTGCCAAAGAGCTTTCCAACGAGGCACGGCTTTCCCTCCTGGCTCTTCGGGCGTGGGAGCTGTGGCCAGAGACGCGGCCCTACCCGAAAATGCTTTGCAATCTGGCGCGGCGGCACCACGTGGGCGGCGGTGGCGCCGAGGCTGACGGCCGCCGCAAAGCCCGCAGCCCCACGGGCTGTGGGGCCACGCGAGCGGCTGCCAAAGAGCTTTCCAACGAGGCACGGCTTTCCCTCCTGGCTCTTCGGGCGTGGGAGCTGTGGCCAGAGACGCGGCCCTACCGGAAAATGCTTCGCAGGCTGGCGCGGCGGCGCCAGGTGGGCGCCGGTGGCGCCGAGGCTGACGGCCGCCGCAAAGCCCGCAGCCCCACGGGCTGTGGGGCCACGCGAGCGGCTGCCAAAGAGCTTTCCAACGAGGCACGGCTTTCCCTCCTGGCTCTTTGGGCGTGGGAGCTGTGGCCAGAGCCGCGGCCCTACCGGAAAATGCTTCACAATCTGGCGCGGCGGCACCACGTGGGCGGCGGTGGCGCCGAGGCTGACGGCCGCCGCAAAGCCCGCAGCCCCACGGGCTGTGGGGCCACGCGAGCGGCTGCCAAAGAGCTTTCCAACGAGGCATGGCTTTCCCTCCTGGCTCTTCGGGCGTGGGAGCTGTGGCCAGAGCCGCGGCCCTACCGGAAAATGCTTCGCAGGCTGGCTCGGCGGCGCCAGGTGGGCACCGGTGGCACCGAGGCTGACGGCCACCGCAAAGCCCGCAGCCCCACGGGCTGTGGGGCCACGTGAGCGGCTACCAAAGAGCTTTCCAACGAGGCATGGCTTTCCCTCCTGGCTCTTCGGGCGTGGGAGCTGTGCCAGAGACGCGGCCCTACCGGAAAATGCTTCGCAGGCTGGCTCGGCGGCGCCAGGTGGGCGCCGGTGGCGCCGAGGCTGATGGCCGCCGCAAAGCCCGCAGCCCCACGGGCTGTGGGCCATGCGAGCGGCTGCCAAAGAGCTTTCCAACAGGCACGGCTTTCCCTCCTGGCTCTTTGGGCGTGGGAGCTGTGGCCAGAGCCGCGGCCCTACCGGAAAATGCTTCGCAGGCTGGCGCGGCGGCACCACGTGGGCGGCGGTGGCGCCGAGGCTGACGGCCGCCGGAAAGCCCGCAGCCCCACGGGCTGTGGGGCCACGAGAGCGGCTGCCAAAGAGCTTTCCAACGAGGCACGGCTTTCCCTCCTGGCTCTTCGGGCGTGGGAGCTGTGGCCAGAGACGCGGCCCTACCGGAAAATGCTTCGCAGGCTGGCTCGGCGGCGCCACGTGGGCGGCGGTGGCGCCGAGGCTGACGGCCGCCGCAAAGCCCGCAGCCCCACGGGCTGTGGGGCCACGTGAGCGGCTGCCAAAGAGCTTTCCAACGAGGCACGGCTTTCCCTCCTGGCTCTTCGGGCGTGGGAGCTGTGGCCAGAGCCGCGGCCCTACCGGAAAATGCTTCGCAGGCTGGCTCGGCGGCGCCAGGTGGGCGGCGGTGGTGCCGAGGCTGACGGCCGCCGCAAAGCCCGCAGCCCCACGGGCTGTGGGGCCACGCGAGCGGCTGCCAAAGAGCTTTCCAACGAGGCACGGCATGCCCTCCTGGCTCTTCGGGCGTGGGAGCTGTGGCCAGAGACGCGGCCCTACCGGAAAATGCTTCGCAGGCTGGCTCGGCGGCGCTACGTGGGCGCCGGTGGCACCGAGGCTGACGGCCGCCGCAAAGCCCGCAGCCCCACGGGCTGTGGGGCCACGCGAGCGGCTGCCAAAGAGCTTTCCAACGAGGCACGGCTTTCCCTCCTGGCTCTTCGGGCGTGGGAACTGTGGCCAGAGCCGCGGCCCTACCCGAAAATGCTTCGCAGGCTGGCTCGGCGGCGCCAGGTGGGCGCCGGTGTCTCCGAGGCTGACGGCCGCCGCAAAGCCCGCAGCCCCACGGGCTGTCGGGCCACGTGAGCGGCTGCCAAAGAGCTTTCCAACGAGGCACGGCTTTCCCTCCTGGCTCTTCGGGCGTGGGAGCTGTGGCCAGAGCCGCGGCCCTACCGGAAAATGCTTCGCAGGCTGGCTCGGCGGCGCCAGGTGGGCGCCGGTGGCGCCGAGGCTGACGGCCGCCGCAAAGCCCGCAGCCCCACGGGCTGTGGGGCCATGCGAGCGGCTGCCAAAGAGCTTTCCAACGAGGCACGGCTTTCCCTCCTGGCTCTTCGGGCGTGGGAGCTGTGGCCAGAGCCGCGGCCCTACCGGAAAATGCTTCACAGGCTGGCGCAGCAGCGCCAGGTGGGCGCCTGTGGCGCCGAGGCTGACGGCCGCCGCAAAGCCCGCAGCCCCACGGGCTGTGGGGCCATGCGAGCGGCTGCCAAAGAGCTTTCCAACGAGGCACAGCTTTCCCTCCTGGCTCTTCGGGCGTGGGAGCTATGGCCAGAGCCGCGGCCCTACCGGAAAATGCTTCGCAGGCTGGCTCGGTGGTGCCAGGTGGGCGCCCTTGGCGCCGAGGCTGACGGCCGCCGCAAAGCCCGCAGCCCCACGGGCTGTGGGGCCACGCGAGCGGCTGCCAAAGAGCTTTCCAACGAGGCACGGCTTTCCCTCCTGGCTCTTCGGGCGTGGGAGCTGTGGCCAGAGCCGCGGCCCTACCAGAAAATGCTTCGCAGGCTGGCTCGGCGACGCCAGGTGGGCGCCGGTGGCGCCGAGGCTGACGGCCGCCGCAAAGCCCGCAGCCCCACGGGCTGTGGGGCCACGCGAGCGGCTGCCAAAGAGCTTTCCAACGAGGCACGGCTTTCCCTCCTGGCTCTTTGGGCGTGGGAGCTGTGGCCAGAGCCGCGGCCCTACCGGAAAATGCTTCGCAGTCTGGCTCGGCGGCGTCAGGTGGGCGCCGGTGGCGCCGAGGCTGACGGCCGCCGTAAAGCCCGTAGCCCCACGGGCTGTGGGGCCACGCGAGCGGCTGCCAAAGAGCTTTCCAACGAGGCACAGCTTTCCCTCCTGGCTCTTCGGGCGTGGGAGCTGTGGCCAGAGCCGCGGCCCTACCGGAAAATGCTTCGCAATCTGGCGCGGCGGCACCACGTGGGCGGCGGTGGCGCCGAGGCTGACGGCCGCCGCAAAGCGCGCAGCCCCACGGGCTGTGGGGCCACGCGAGCGGCTGCCAAAGAGCTTTCCAACGAGGCACGGCTTTCCCTCCTGGCTCTTCGGGCGTGGGAGCTGTGGCCAGAGACGCGGCCCTACTGGAAAATGCTTCGCAGGCTGGCTCGGCGTCGCCAGGTGGGCCCCAGTGGCGCCGAGGCTGACGGCCGCCGCAAAGCCCGCAGCCCCACGGGCTGTGGGGCCACGCGAGCGGCTGCCAAAGAGCTTTCCAACGAGGCACGGCTTTCCATCCTGGCTCTTCGGGCGTGGGAGCTGTGGCCAGAGCCGCGGCCCTACCGGAAAATGCTTCGCAGGCTGGCTCGGCGGCGCCAGGTGGGCGGCGGTGGCGCCGAGGCTGACGGCCGCCGCAAAGCCCGCAGCCCCACGGGCTGTGGGGCCACGCGAGCCCCTGCCAAAGAGCTTTCCAACGAGGCACGGCTTTCCCTCCTGGCTCTTCGGGCGTGGGAGCTGTGGCCAGAGACGCGGCCCTACCGGAAAATGCTTCGCAGGCTGGCTCGGCGGCGCCAGGTGGGCACCGGTGGCACCGAGGCTGACGGCCACCGCAAAGCCCGCAGCCCCACGGGCTGTGGGGCCACGTGAGCGGCTACCAAAGAGCTTTCCAACGAGGCATGGCTTTCCCTCCTGGCTCTTCGGGCGTGGGAGCTGTGCCAGAGACGCGGCCCTACCGGAAAATGCTTCGCAGGCTGGCTCGGCGGCGCCAGGTGGGCGCCGGTGGCGCCGAGGCTGACGGCCGCCGCAAAGCCCGCAGCCCCACGGGCTGTGGGGCCATGCGAGCGGCTGCCAAAGAGCTTTCCAACGAGGCACAGCTTTCCCTCCTGGCTCTTCGGGCGTGGGAGCTATGGCCAGAGCCGCGGCCCTACCGGAAAATGCTTCGCAGGCTGGCTCGGTGGTGCCAGGTGGGCGCCCTTGGCGCCGAGGCTGACGGCCGCCGCAAAGCCCGCAGCCCCACGGGCTGTGGGGCCACGCGAGCGGCTGCCAAAGAGCTTTCCAACGAGGCACGGCTTTCCCTCCTGGCTCTTCGGGCGTGGGAGCTGTGGCCAGAGCCGCGGCCCTACCAGAAAATGCTTCGCAGGCTGGCTCGGCGACGCCAGGTGGGCGCCGGTGGCGCCGAGGCTGACGGCCGCCGCAAAGCCCGCAGCCCCACGGGCTGTGGGGCCACGCGAGCGGCTGCCAAAGAGCTTTCCAACGAGGCACGGCTTTCCCTCCTGGCTCTTTGGGCGTGGGAGCTGTGGCCAGAGCCGCGGCCCTACCGGAAAATGCTTCGCAGTCTGGCTCGGCGGCGTCAGGTGGGCGCCGGTGGCGCCGAGGCTGACGGCCGCCGTAAAGCCCGTAGCCCCACGGGCTGTGGGGCCACGCGAGCGGCTGCCAAAGAGCTTTCCAACGAGGCACAGCTTTCCCTCCTGGCTCTTCGGGCGTGGGAGCTGTGGCCAGAGCCGCGGCCCTACCGGAAAATGCTTCGCAATCTGGCGCGGCGGCACCACGTGGGCGGCGGTGGCGCCGAGGCTGACGGCCGCCGCAAAGCGCGCAGCCCCACGGGCTGTGGGGCCACGCGAGCGGCTGCCAAAGAGCTTTCCAACGAGGCACGGCTTTCCCTCCTGGCTCTTCGGGCGTGGGAGCTGTGGCCAGAGACGCGGCCCTACTGGAAAATGCTTCGCAGGCTGGCTCGGCGTCGCCAGGTGGGCCCCAGTGGCGCCGAGGCTGACGGCCGCCGCAAAGCCCGCAGCCCCACGGGCTGTGGGGCCACGCGAGCGGCTGCCAAAGAGCTTTCCAACGAGGCACGGCTTTCCATCCTGGCTCTTCGGGCGTGGGAGCTGTGGCCAGAGCCGCGGCCCTACCGGAAAATGCTTCGCAGGCTGGCTCGGCGGCGCCAGGTGGGCGGCGGTGGCGCCGAGGCTGACGGCCGCCGCAAAGCCCGCAGCCCCACGGGCTGTGGGGCCACGCGAGCCCCTGCCAAAGAGCTTTCCAACGAGGCACGGCTTTCCCTCCTGGCTCTTCGGGCGTGGGAGCTGTGGCCAGAGACGCGGCCCTACCGGAAAATGCTTCGCAGGCTGGCTCGGCGGCGCCAGGTGGGCGCCGGTGGCGCCGAGGCTGACGGCCGCCGCAAAGCCCGCAGCCCCACGGGCTGTGGGGCCACGTGAGCGGCTGCCAAAGAGCTTTCCAACGAGGCACGGCTTTCCCTCCTGGCTCTTCGGGCGTGGGAGCTGTGGCCAGAGCTGCGGCCCTACCCGAAAATGCTTCGCAGGCTGGCACGGCGGAACCACGTGGGCGCCGGTGGCGCCGAGGCTGACGGCCGCCGCAAAGCCCGCAGCCCCACGGGCTGTGGGGCCACGCGAGCGGCTGCCAAAGAGGTTTCCAACGAGGCACGGCTTTCCCTCCTGGCTCTTCGGGCGTGGGAGCTGTGGCCAGAGCCGCGGCCCTACCGGAAAATGCTTCGCAGGCTGGCTCGGCGGCGCCAGGTGGGCGCCGGTGGCGCCGAGGCTGACGGCCGCCGCAAAGCCCGCAGCCCCACGGGCTGTGGGGCCACGCGAGCGGCTGCCAAAGAGCTTTCCAACGAGGCACGGCTTTCCCTCCTGGCTCTTCGGGCGTGGGAGCTGTGGCCAGAGCCGCGGCCCTACCGGAAAATGCTTCGCAGGCTGGCTCGGCGGCGCCACGTGGGCGGCGGTGGCGCCGAGGCTGACGGCCGCCGCAAAGCCCGCAGCCCCACGGGCTGTGGGGCCACGTGAGCGGCTGCCAAAGAGCTTTCCAACGAGGCACGGCTTTCCCTCCTGGCTCTTCGGGCGTGGGAGCTGTGGCCAGAGCCGCGGCCCTACCGGAAAATGCTTCGCAGGCTGGCTCGGCGGCGCCAGGTGGGCGGCGGTGGTGCCGAGGCTGACGGCCGCCGCAAAGCCCGCAGCCCCACGGGCTGTGGGGCCACGCGAGCGGCTGCCAAAGAGCTTTCCAACGAGGCACGGCATGCCCTCCTGGCTCTTCGGGCGTGGGAGCTGTGGCCAGAGCCGCGGCCCTACCGGAAAATGCTTCGCAGGCTGGCTCGGCGGCGCTACGTGGGCGCCGGTGGCACCGAGGCTGACGGCCGCCGCAAAGCCCGCAGCCCCACGGGCTGTGGGGCCACGCGAGCGGCTGCCAAAGAGCTTTCCAACGAGGCACGGCTTTCCCTCCTGGCTCTTCGGGCGTGGGAACTGTGGCCAGAGCCGCGGCCCTACCCGAAAATGCTTCGCAGGCTGGCTCGGCGGCGCCAGGTGGGCGCCGGTGTCTCCGAGGCTGACGGCCGCCGCAAAGCCCGCAGCCCCACGGGCTGTCGGGCCACGTGAGCGGCTGCCAAAGAGCTTTCCAACGAGGCACGGCTTTCCCTCCTGGCTCTTCGGGCGTGGGAGCTGTGGCCAGAGCCGCGGCCCTACCGGAAAATGCTTCGCAGGCTGGCTCGGCGGCGCCAGGTGGGCGCCGGTGGCGCCGAGGCTGACGGCCGCCGCAAAGCCCGCAGCCCCACGGGCTGTGGGGCCATGCGAGCGGCTGCCAAAGAGCTTTCCAACGAGGCACGGCTTTCCCTCCTGGCTCTTCGGGCGTGGGAGCTGTGGCCAGAGCCGCGGCCCTACCGGAAAATGCTTCACAGGCTGGCGCAGCAGCGCCAGGTGGGCGCCTGTGGCGCCGAGGCTGACGGCCGCCGCAAAGCCCGCAGCCCCACGGGCTGTGGGGCCATGCGAGCGGCTGCCAAAGAGCTTTCCAACGAGGCACAGCTTTCCCTCCTGGCTCTTCGGGCGTGGGAGCTATGGCCAGAGCCGCGGCCCTACCGGAAAATGCTTCGCAGGCTGGCTCGGTGGTGCCAGGTGGGCGCCCTTGGCGCCGAGGCTGACGGCCGCCGCAAAGCCCGCAGCCCCACGGGCTGTGGGGCCACGCGAGCGGCTGCCAAAGAGCTTTCCAACGAGGCACGGCTTTCCCTCCTGGCTCTTCGGGCGTGGGAGCTGTGGCCAGAGCCGCGGCCCTACCAGAAAATGCTTCGCAGGCTGGCTCGGCGACGCCAGGTGGGCGCCGGTGGCGCCGAGGCTGACGGCCGCCGCAAAGCCCGCAGCCCCACGGGCTGTGGGGCCACGCGAGCGGCTGCCAAAGAGCTTTCCAACGAGGCACGGCTTTCCCTCCTGGCTCTTTGGGCGTGGGAGCTGTGGCCAGAGCCGCGGCCCTACCGGAAAATGCTTCGCAGTCTGGCTCGGCGGCGTCAGGTGGGCGCCGGTGGCGCCGAGGCTGACGGCCGCCGTAAAGCCCGTAGCCCCACGGGCTGTGGGGCCACGCGAGCGGCTGCCAAAGAGCTTTCCAACGAGGCACAGCTTTCCCTCCTGGCTCTTCGGGCGTGGGAGCTGTGGCCAGAGCCGCGGCCCTACCGGAAAATGCTTCGCAATCTGGCGCGGCGGCACCACGTGGGCGGCGGTGGCGCCGAGGCTGACGGCCGCCGCAAAGCGCGCAGCCCCACGGGCTGTGGGGCCACGCGAGCGGCTGCCAAAGAGCTTTCCAACGAGGCACGGCTTTCCCTCCTGGCTCTTCGGGCGTGGGAGCTGTGGCCAGAGACGCGGCCCTACTGGAAAATGCTTCGCAGGCTGGCTCGGCGTCGCCAGGTGGGCCCCAGTGGCGCCGAGGCTGACGGCCGCCGCAAAGCCCGCAGCCCCACGGGCTGTGGGGCCACGCGAGCGGCTGCCAAAGAGCTTTCCAACGAGGCACGGCTTTCCATCCTGGCTCTTCGGGCGTGGGAGCTGTGGCCAGAGCCGCGGCCCTACCGGAAAATGCTTCGCAGGCTGGCTCGGCGGCGCCAGGTGGGCGGCGGTGGCGCCGAGGCTGACGGCCGCCGCAAAGCCCGCAGCCCCACGGGCTGTGGGGCCACGCGAGCCCCTGCCAAAGAGCTTTCCAACGAGGCACGGCTTTCCCTCCTGGCTCTTCGGGCGTGGGAGCTGTGGCCAGAGACGCGGCCCTACCGGAAAATGCTTCGCAGGCTGGCTCGGCGGCGCCAGGTGGGCGCCGGTGGCGCCGAGGCTGACGGCCGCCGCAAAGCCCGCAGCCCCACGGGCTGTGGGGCCACGTGAGCGGCTGCCAAAGAGCTTTCCAACGAGGCACGGCTTTCCCTCCTGGCTCTTCGGGCGTGGGAGCTGTGGCCAGAGCTGCGGCCCTACCCGAAAATGCTTCGCAGGCTGGCACGGCGGAATCACGTGGGCGCCGGTGGCGCCGAGGCTGACGGCCGCCGCAAAGCCCGCAGCCCCACGGGCTGTGGGGCCACGCGAGCGGCTGCCAAAGAGCTTTCCAACGAGGCACGGCTTTCCCTCCTGGCTCTTCGGGCGTGGGAGCTGTGGCCAGAGCCGCGGCCCTACCGGAAAATGCTTCTCAGGCTGGCGCGGCGGCGCCAGGTGGGCGGCGGTGGAACCGAGGCTGACGGCCGCCGCAAAGCCCGCAGCCCCACGGGCTGTGGGGCCACGCGAGCGGCTGCCAAAGAGCTTTCCAACGAGGCACGGCTTTCCCTCCTGGCTCTTCGGGCGTGGGAGCTGTGGCCAGAGACGCGGCCCTACTGGAAAATGCTTCGCAGGCTGGCTCGGCGGCGCCAGGTGGGCGCTGGTGGCGCCGAGGCTGACGGCCGCCGCAAAGCCCGCAGCCCCACGGGCTGTGGGGCCACGCGAGCGGCTGCCAAAGAGCTTTCCAACGAGGCACGGCTTTCCCTCCTGGCTCTTTGGGCGTGGGAGCTGTGGCCAGAGCCGCGGCCCTACCGGAAAATGCTTCACAATCTGGCGCGGCGGCACCACGTGGGCGGCGGTGGCGCCGAGGCTGACGGCCGCCGCAAAGCCCGCAGCCCCACGGGCTGTGGGGCCACGCGAGCGGCTGCCAAAGAGCTTTCCAACGAGGCACGGCTTTCCCTCCTGGCTCTTCGGGCGTGGGAGCTGTGGCCAGAGCCGCGGCCCTACCGGAAAATGCTTCGCAGGCTGGCTCGGCGGCGCCAGGTGGGCACCGGTGGCACCGAGGCTGACGGCCGCCGCAAAGCCCGCAGCCCCACGGGCTGTGGGGCCACGCGAGCGGCTGCCAAAGAGCTTTCCAACGAGGCACGGCTTTCCCTCCCGGCTCTTCGGGCGTGGGAGCTGTGGCCAGAGACGCGGCCCTACTGGAAAATGCTTCGCAGGCTGGCTCGGCGGCGCCAGGTGGGCGCCGGTGGCGCCGAGGCTGACGGCCGCCGCAAAGCCCGCAGCCCCACGGGCTGTGGGGCCACGCGAGCGGCTGCCAAAGAGCTTTCCAACGAGGCACGGCTTTCCCTCCTGGCTCTTCGGGCGTGGGAGCTGTGGCCAGAGACGCGACCCTACCGGAAAATGCTTCGCAGGCTGGCGCGGCGGCGCCACGTGGGCGCCGGTGGCGCCGAGGCTGACGGCCGCCGGAAAGCCCGCAGCCCCACGGGCTGTGGGGCCACGCGAGCGGCTGCCAAAGAGCTTTCCAACGAGGCACGGCATGCCCTCCTGGCGCTTCGGGCGTGGGAGCTGTGGCCAGAGACGCGGCCCTACCCGAAAATGCTTCGCAGGCTGGCTCGGCGGCGCCAGGTGGGCGCCGGTGGCGCCGAGGCTGACGGCCGCCGCAAAGCCCGCAGCCCCACGGGCTGTGGGGCCACGCGAGCGGCTGCCAAAGAGCTTTCCAACGAGGCATGGCTTTCCCTCCTGGCTCTTCGGGCGTGGGAGCTGTGGCCAGAGCCGCGGCCCTACCCGAAAATGCTTCGCAGGCTGGCTCGGCGGCGCCACGTGGGCGCCGGTGGCGCCGAGGCTGACGGCCGCCGCAAAGCCCGCAGCCCCACGGGCTGTGGGGCCACGCGAGCGGCTGCCAAAGAGCTTTCCAACGAGGCATGGCTTTCCCTCCTGGCTCTTCGGGCGTGGAAGCTGTGGCCAGAGACGCGGCCCTACCGGAAAATGATTCACAGGCTGGCGCGGCAGCGCTACGTAGGCATCGGTGGCGCCGAGGCTGACGGCCGCCGCAAAGCACGCAGCCCCACGGGCTGTGGGGCCACGCGAGCGGCTGCCAAAGAGCTTTCCAACGAGGCACGGCTTTCCCTCCTGGCTCTTTGGGCGTGGGAGCTGTGGCCAGAGCCGCGGCCCTACCGGAAAATGCTTCGCAGGCTGGCTCGGCGGCGCCAGGTGGGCGCCAGTGGCGCCGAGGCTGACGGCCACCGCAAAGCCCGCAGCCCCACGGGCTGTGGGGCCACGCGAGCGGCTGCCAAAGAGCTTTCCAACGAGGCACGGCTTTCCCTCCTGGCTCTTCGGGCGTGGGAGCTGTGGCCAGAGACGCGGCCCTACCGGAAAATGCTTCGCAATCTGGCGCGGCGGCACCACGTGGGCGGCGGTGGCGCCGAGGCTGACGGCCGCCGCAAAGCCCGCAGCCCCACGGGCTGTGGGGCCACGCGAGCGGCTGCCAAAGAGCTTTCCAACGAGGCACGGCTTTCCCTCCTGGCTCTTTGGGCGTGGGAGCTGTGGCCAGAGCCGCGGCCCTACCGGAAAATGCTTCGCAGGCTGGCTCGGCGGCGCCAGGTGGGCGCCAGTGGCGCCGAGGCTGACGGCCACCGCAAAGCCCGCAGCCCCACGGGCTGTGGGGCCACGCGAGCGGCTGCCAAAGAGCTTTCCAACGAGGCACGGCTTTCCCTCCTGGCTCTTCGGGCGTGGGAGCTGTGGCCAGAGACGCGGCCCTACTGGAAAATGCTTCGCAGGCTGGCTCGGCGGCGCCAGGTGGGCGCCAGTGGCGCCGAGGCTGACGGCCGCCGCAAAGCCCGCAGCCCCACGGGCTGTGGGGCCACGCGAGCGGCTGCCAAAGAGCTTTCCAACGAGGCACGGCTTTCCATCCTGGCTCTTCGGGCGTGGGAGCTGTGGCCAGAGCCGCGGCCCTACCGGAAAATGCTTCGCAGGCTGGCGCGGCGGCGCCACGTGGGCGCCGGTGGCACCGAGGCTGACGGCCACCGGAAAGCTTTCAGCCCCACGGGCTGTGGGGCCACGCGAGCGGCTGCCAAAGAGCTTTCCAACGAGGCACGGCTTTCCCTCCTGGCTCTTCGGGCGTGGGAGCTGTGGCCAGAGACGCTTTCCTATCAGAAATTGCTTCGCAGGCTGGCTCGGCGGCGCCAGGTGGGCGCCGGTGGCGCCGAGGCTGACGGCCGCCGCAAAGCCCGCAGCCCCACGGGCTGTGGGGCCACGCGAGCGGCTGCCAAAGAGCTTTCCAACGAGGCACGGCTTTCCCTCCTGGCTCTTCGGGCGTGGAAGCTGTGGCCAGAGACGCGGCCCTACCGGAAAATGATTCACAGGCTGGCGCGGCAGCGCTACGTAGGCATCGGTGGCGCCGAGGCTGACGGCCGCCGCAAAGCCCGCAGCCCCACGGGCTGTGGGGCCACGCGAGCGGCTGCCAAAGAGCTTTCCAACGAGGCACGGCTTTCCCTCCTGGCTCTTCGGGCGTGGGAGCTGTGCCAGAGACGCGGCCCTACCGGAAAATGCTTCGCAGGCTGGCTCGGCGGCGCCAGGTGGGCGCCGGTGGCGCCGAGGCTGACGGCCGCCGCAAAGCCCGCAGCCCCACGGGCTGTGGGGCCACGCGAGCCCCTGCCAAAGAGCTTTCCAACGAGGCACGGCTTTCCCTCCTGGCTCTTCGGGCGTGGGAGCTGTGGCCAGAGACGCGGCCCTACCCGAAAATGCTTCGCAGGCTGGCTCGGCGGCGCCAGGTGGGCGCCGGTGGCGCCGAGGCTGACGGCCGCCGCAAAGCCCGCAGCCCCACGGGCTGTGGGGCCACGCGAGCGGCTGCCAAAGAGCTTTCCAACGAGGCACGGCTTTCCCTCCTGGCTCTTCGGGCGTGGGAGCTGTGGCCAGAGACGCGGCCCTACCGGAAAATGCTTCGCAGGCTGGCGCGGCGGCGCCAGGTGGGCGCCGGTGGCGCCGAGGCTGACGGCCGCCGCAAAGCCCGCAGCCCCACGGGCTGTGGGGCCACGCGAGCGGCTGCCAAAGAGCTTTCCAACGAGGCACGGCTTTCCCTCCTGGCTCTTTGGGCGTGGGAGCTGTGGCCAGAGACGCGGCCCTACCGGAAAATGCTTCGCAGGCTGGCGCGGCGGCACCACGTGGGCGGCGGTGGCGCCGAGGCTGACGGCCGCCGCAAAGCCCGCAGCCCCACGGGCTGTGGGGCCACGTGAGCGGCTGCCAAAGAGCTTTCCAACGAGGCACGGCTTTCCCTCCTGGCTCTTCGGGCGTGGGAGCTGTGGCCAGAGCCGCGGCCCTACCGGAAAATGCTTCGCAGGCTGGCTCGGCGGCGCCAGGTGGGCGGCGGTGGTGCCGAGGCTGACGGCCGCCGCAAAGCCCGCAGCCCCACGGGCTGTGGGGCCACGCGAGCGGCTGCCAAAGAGCTTTCCAACGAGGCACGGCATGCCCTCCTGGCTCTTCGGGCGTGGGAGCTGTGGCCAGAGACGCGGCCCTACCGGAAAATGCTTTGCAGGCTGGCTCGGCGGCGCCAGGTGGGCGCCGGTGGCGCCGAGGCTGACGGCCGCCGCAAAGCCCGCAGCCCCACGGGCTGTGGGGCCACGCGAGCGGCTGCCAAAGAGCTTTCCAACGAGGCACGGCTTTCCCTCCTGGCTCTTCGGGCGTGGGAGCTGTGGCCAGAGACGCGGCCCTACCGGAAAATGCTTCGCAGGCTGGCGCGGCGGCGCCAGGTGGGCGCCGGTGGCGCCGAGGCTGACGGCCGCCGCAAAGCCCGCAGCCCCACGGGCTGTGGGGCCACGCGAGCGGCTGCCAAAGAGCTTTCCAACGAGGCACGGCTTTCCCTCCTGGCTCTTTGGGCGTGGGAGCTGTGGCCAGAGACTCGGCCCTAATGGAAAATGCTTCGCAGGCTGGCGCGGCGGCACCACGTGGGCGGCGGTGGCGCCGAGGCTGACGGCCGCCGCAAAGCCCGCAGCCCCACGGGCTGTGGGGCCACGTGAGCGGCTGCCAAAGAGCTTTCCAACGAGGCACGGCTTTCCCTCCTGGCTCTTCGGGCGTGGGAGCTGTGGCCAGAGCCGCGGCCCTACCGGAAAATGCTTCGCAGGCTGGCTCGGCGGCGCCAGGTGGGCGGCGGTGGTGCCGAGGCTGACGGCCGCCGCAAAGCCCGCAGCCCCACGGGCTGTGGGGCCACGCGAGCGGCTGCCAAAGAGCTTTCCAACGAGGCACGGCATGCCCTCCTGGCTCTTCGGGCGTGGGAGCTGTGGCCAGAGCCGCGGCCCTACCGGAAAATGCTTTGCAGGCTGGCTCGGCGGCGCCAGGTGGGCGCCGGTGGCGCCGAGGCTGACGGCCGCCGCAAAGCCCGCAGCCCCACGGGCTGTGGGGCCACGCGAGCGGCTGCCAAAGAGCTTTCCAACGAGGCACGGCTTTCCCTCCTGGCTCTTCGGGCGTGGGAGCTGTGGCCAGAGACGCGGCCCTACCCGAAAATGCTTTGCAATCTGGCGCGGCGGCACCACGTGGGCGGCGGTGGCGCCGAGGCTGACGGCCGCCGCAAAGCCCGCAGCCCCACGGGCTGTGGGGCCACGCGAGCGGCTGCCAAAGAGCTTTCCAACGAGGCACGGCTTTCCCTCCTGGCTCTTCGGGCGTGGGAGCTGTGGCCAGAGACGCGGCCCTACCGGAAAATGCTTCGCAGGCTGGCGCGGCGGCGCCAGGTGGGCGCCGGTGGCGCCGAGGCTGACGGCCGCCGCAAAGCCCGCAGCCCCACGGGCTGTGGGGCCACGCGAGCGGCTGCCAAAGAGCTTTCCAACGAGGCACGGCTTTCCCTCCTGGCTCTTTGGGCGTGGGAGCTGTGGCCAGAGACGCGGCCCTAGTGGAAAATGCTTCGCAGGCTGGCGCAGCGGCACCACGTGGGCGGCGGTGGCGCCGAGGCTGACGGCCGCCGCAAAGCCCGCAGCCCCACGGGCTGTGGGGCCACGTGAGCGGCTGCCAAAGAGCTTTCCAACGAGGCACGGCTTTCCCTCCTGGCTCTTCGGGCGTGGGAGCTGTGGCCAGAGCCGCGGCCCTACCGGAAATTGCTTCGCAGGCTGGCTCGGCGGCGCCAGGTGGGCGGCGGTGGTGCCGAGGCTGACGGCCGCCGCAAAGCCCGCAGCCCCACGGGCTGTGGGGCCACGCGAGCGGCTGCCAAAGAGCTTTCCAACGAGGCACGGCATGCCCTCCTGGCTCTTCGGGCGTGGGAGCTGTGGCCAGAGCCGCGGCCCTACCGGAAAATGCTTCGCAGGCTGGCTCGGCGGCGCCAGGTGGGCGCCGGTGGCGCCGAGGCTGACGGCCGCCGCAAAGCCCGCAGCCCCACGGGCTGTGGGGCCACGCGAGCGGCTGCCAAAGAGCTTTCCAACGAGGCACGGCTTTCCCTCCTGGCTCTTCGGGCGTGGGAGCTGTGGCCAGAGCCGCGGCCCTACCGGAAAATGCTTCGCAGGCTGGCTCGGCGGCGCCAGGTGGGCGCCGGTGGCGCCGAGGCTGACGGCCGCCGCAAAGCCCGCAGCCCCACGGGCTGTCGGGCCACGTGAGCGGCTGCCAAAGAGCTTTCCAACGAGGCACGGCTTTCCCTCCTGGCTCTTCGGGCGTGGGAGCTGTGGCCAGAGCCGCGGCCCTACCGGAAAATGCTTCGCAGGCTGGCTCGGCGGCGCCAGGTGGGCGCCGGTGGCGCCGAGGCTGACGGCCGCCGCAAAGCCCGCAGCCCCACGGGCTGTGGGGCCACGCGAGCGGCTGCCAAAGAGCTTTCCAACGAGGCACGGCTTTCCCTCCTGGCTCTTCGGGCGTGGGAGCTGTGGCCAGAGCCGCGGCCCTACCGGAAAATGCTTCGCAGGCTGGCTCGGCGGCGCCAGGTGGGCGCCGGTGGCGCCGAGGCTGACGGCCGCCGCAAAGCCCGCAGCCCCACGGGCTGTGGGGCCACGCGAGCGGCTGCCAAAGAGCTTTCCAACGAGGCACGGCTTTCCCTCCTGGCTCTTCGGGCGTGGGAGCTGTGGCCAGAGCCGCGGCCCTACCGGAAAATGCTTCGCAATCTGGCGCGGCGGCACCACGTGGGCGGCGGTGGCGCCGAGGCTGACGGCCGCCGCAAAGCCCGCAGCCCCACGGGCTGTGGGGCCACGCGAGCGGCTGCCAAAGAGCTTTCCAACGAGGCACGGCTTTCCCTCCTGGCTCTTCGGGCGTGGGAGCTGTGGCCAGAGCCGCGGCCCTACCGGAAAATGCTTCGCAGGCTGGCTCGGCGGCGCCAGGTGGGCGCCGGTGACACCGAGGCTGACGGCCGCCGCAAAGCCCGCAGCCCCACGGGCTGTGGGGCCACGCGAGCGGCTGCCAAAGAGCTTTCCAACGAGGCACGGCTTTCCCTCCTGGCTCTTCGGGCGTGGGAGCTGTGGCCAGAGCCGCGGCCCTAACGGAAAATGCTTCGCAGGCTGGCACGGCGGCAACACGTGAGCGCCGGTGGCGCCGAGGCTGACGGCCGCCGCAAAGCCCGCAGCCCCACGGGCTGTGGGGCCACGCGAGCGGCTGCCAAAGAGCTTTCCAACGAGGCACGGCTTTCCCTCCTGGCTCTTTGGGCGTGGGAGCTGTGGCCAGAGACACAGCCCTACTGGAAAATGCTTCGCAGGCTGGCTCGGCGGCGCCAGGTGGGCGCCAGTGGCGCCGAGGCTGACGGCCACCGTAAAGCCCGCAGCCCCACGGGCTGTGGGGCCACGCGAGCGGCTGCCAAAGAGCTTTCCAACGAGGCACGGCTTTCCCTCCTGGCTCTTCGGGCGTGGGAGCTGTGGCCAGAGCCGCGGCCCTACCGGAAAATGCTTCGCAGGCTGGCGCGGCGGCGCCACGTGGGCGCCGGTGGCGCCGAGGCTGATGGCCGCCGCAAAGCCCGCAACCCCATGGGCTGTGGGGCCACGCGAGCGGCTGCCAAAGAGCTTTCCAACGAGGCACGGCTTTCCCTCCTGGCTCTTCGGGCGTGGGAGCTGTGGCCAGAGACGCGGCCCTACCGGAAAATGCTTCGCAGGCTGGCGCGGCGGCGCCAGGTGGGCGCCGGTGGCGCCGAGGCTGACGGCCGCCGCAAAGCCCGCAGCCCCACGGGCTGTGGGGCCACGCGAGCGGCTGCCAAAGAGCTTTCCAACGAGGCACGGCTTTCCCTCCTGGCTCTTTGGGCGTGGGAGCTGTGGCCAGAGACTCGGCCCTAGTGGAAAATGCTTCGCAGGCTGGCGCGGCGGCACCACGTGGGCGGCGGTGGCGCCGAGGCTGACGGCCGCCGCAAAGCCCGCAGCCCCACGGGCTGTGGGGCCACGTGAGCGGCTGCCAAAGAGCTTTCCAACGAGGCACGGCTTTCCCTCCTGGCTCTTCGGGCGTGGGAGCTGTGGCCAGAGCCGCGGCCCTACCGGAAAATGCTTCGCAGGCTGGCTCGGCGGCGCCAGGTGGGCGGCGGTGGTGCCGAGGCTGACGGCCGCCGCAAAGCCCGCAGCCCCACGGGCTGTGGGGCCACGCGAGCGGCTGCCAAAGAGCTTTCCAACGAGGCACGGCATGCCCTCCTGGCTCTTCGGGCGTGGGAGCTGTGGCCAGAGCCGCGGCCCTACCGGAAAATGCTTTGCAGGCTGGCTCGGCGGCGCCAGGTGGGCGCCGGTGGCGCCGAGGCTGACGGCCGCCGCAAAGCCCGCAGCCCCACGGGCTGTGGGGCCACGCGAGCGGCTGCCAAAGAGCTTTCCAACGAGGCACGGCTTTCCCTCCTGGCTCTTCGGGCGTGGGAGCTGTGGCCAGAGACGCGGCCCTACCCGAAAATGCTTTGCAATCTGGCGCGGCGGCACCACGTGGGCGGCGGTGGCGCCGAGGCTGACGGCCGCCGCAAAGCCCGCAGCCCCACGGGCTGTGGGGCCACGCGAGCGGCTGCCAAAGAGCTTTCCAACGAGGCACGGCTTTCCCTCCTGGCTCTTCGGGCGTGGGAGCTGTGGCCAGAGCCGCGGCCCTACCGGAAAATGCTTCGCAGGCTGGCGCGGCGGCGCCAGGTGGGCGCCGGTGGCGCCGAGGCTGACGGCCGCCGCAAAGCCCGCAGCCCCACGGGCTGTGGGGCCACGCGAGCGGCTGCCAAAGAGCTTTCCAACGAGGCACGGCTTTCCCTCCTGGCTCTTTGGGCGTGGGAGCTGTGGCCAGAGACGCGGCCCTAGTGGAAAATGCTTCGCAGGCTGGCGCAGCGGCACCACGTGGGCGGCGGTGGCGCCGAGGCTGACGGCCGCCGCAAAGCCCGCAGCCCCACGGGCTGTGGGGCCACGTGAGCGGCTGCCAAAGAGCTTTCCAACGAGGCACGGCTTTCCCTCCTGGCTCTTCGGGCGTGGGAGCTGTGGCCAGAGCCGCGGCCCTACCGGAAATTGCTTCGCAGGCTGGCTCGGCGGCGCCAGGTGGGCGGCGGTGGTGCCGAGGCTGACGGCCGCCGCAAAGCCCGCAGCCCCACGGGCTGTGGGGCCACGCGAGCGGCTGCCAAAGAGCTTTCCAACGAGGCACGGCATGCCCTCCTGGCTCTTCGGGCGTGGGAGCTGTGGCCAGAGACGCGGCCCTACCGGAAAATGCTTCGCAGGCTGGCTCGGCGGCGCCAGGTGGGCGCCGGTGGCGCCGAGGCTGACGGCCGCCGCAAAGCCCGCAGCCCCACGGGCTGTGGGGCCACGCGAGCGGCTGCCAAAGAGCTTTCCAACGAGGCACGGCTTTCCCTCCTGGCTCTTCGGGCGTGGGAACTGTGGCCAGAGCCGCGGCCCTACCCGAAAATGCTTCGCAGGCTGGCTCGGCGGCGCCAGGTGGGCGCCGGTGTCTCCGAGGCTGACGGCCGCCGCAAAGCCCGCAGCCCCACGGGCTGTCGGGCCACGTGAGCGGCTGCCAAAGAGCTTTCCAACGAGGCACGGCTTTCCCTCCTGGCTCTTCGGGCGTGGGAGCTGTGGCCAGAGCCGCGGCCCTACCGGAAAATGCTTCGCAGGCTGGCTCGGCGGCGCCAGGTGGGCGCCGGTGGCGCCGAGGCTGACGGCCGCCGCAAAGCCCGCAGCCCCACGGGCTGTGGGGCCACGCGAGTGGCTGCCAAAGAGCTTTCCAACGAGGCACGGCTTTCCCTCCTGGCTCTTCGGGCGTGGGAGCTGTGGCCAGAGACGCGGCCCTACCGGAAAATGATTCACAGGCTGGCGCGGCAGCGCTACGTAGGCATCGGTGGCGCCGAGGCTGACGGCCGCCGCAAAGCCCGCAGCCCCACGGGCTGTGGGGCCACGCGAGCGGCTGCCAAAGAGCTTTCCAACGAGGCACGGCTTTCCCTCCTGGCTCTTCGGGCGTGGGAGCTGTGGCCAGAGCCGCGGCCCTACCGGAAAATGCTTCGCAGGCTGGCTCGGCGGCGCCAGGTGGGCGCCGGTGGCGCCGAGGCTGACGGCCGCCGCAAAGCCTGCAGCCCCACGGGCTGTGGGGCCACGCGAGCCCCTGCCAAAGAGCTTTCCAACGAGGCATGGCTTTCCCTCCTGGCTCTTCGGGCGTGGGAGCTGTGGCCAGAGCCGCGGCCCTACCGGAAAATGCTTCGCAGGCTGGCTCGGCGGCGCCAGGTGGGCGCCGGTGGCGCCGAGGCTGACGGCCGCCGCAAAGCCCGCAGCCCCACGGGCTGTGGGGCCACGCGAGCGGCTGCCAAAGAGCTTTCCAACGAGGCACGGCTTTCCCTCCTGGCTCTTCGGGCGTGGGAGCTGTGGCCAGAGCCGCGGCCCTACCGGAAAATGCTTCGCAGGCTGGCTCGGCGGCGCCAGGTGGGCGCCGGTGGCGCCGAGGCTGACGGCCGCCGCAAAGCCCGCAGCCCCACGGGCTGTGGGGCCACGCGAGCGGCTGCCAAAGAGCTTTCCAACGAGGCACGGCTTTCCCTCCTGGCTCTTCGGGCGTGGGAGCTGTGGCCAGAGCCGCGGCCCTACCGGAAAATGCTTCGCAATCTGGCGCGGCGGCACCACGTGGGCGGCGGTGGCGCCGAGGCTGACGGCCGCCGCAAAGCCCGCAGCCCCACGGGCTGTGGGGCCACGCGAGCGGCTGCCAAAGAGCTTTCCAACGAGGCACGGCTTTCCCTCCTGGCTCTTCGGGCGTGGGAGCTGTGGCCAGAGCCGCGGCCCTACCGGAAAATGCTTCGCAGGCTGGCTCGGCGGCGCCAGGTGGGCGCCGGTGACACCGAGGCTGACGGCCGCCGCAAAGCCCGCAGCCCCACGGGCTGTGGGGCCACGCGAGCGGCTGCCAAAGAGCTTTCCAACGAGGCACGGCTTTCCCTCCTGGCTCTTCGGGCGTGGGAGCTGTGGCCAGAGCCGCGGCCCTAACGGAAAATGCTTCGCAGGCTGGCACGGCGGCAACACGTGAGCGCCGGTGGCGCCGAGGCTGACGGCCGCCGCAAAGCCCGCAGCCCCACGGGCTGTGGGGCCACGCGAGCGGCTGCCAAAGAGCTTTCCAACGAGGCACGGCTTTCCCTCCTGGCTCTTTGGGCGTGGGAGCTGTGGCCAGAGACACAGCCCTACTGGAAAATGCTTCGCAGGCTGGCTCGGCGGCGCCAGGTGGGCGCCAGTGGCGCCGAGGCTGACGGCCACCGTAAAGCCCGCAGCCCCACGGGCTGTGGGGCCACGCGAGCGGCTGCCAAAGAGCTTTCCAACGAGGCACGGCTTTCCCTCCTGGCTCTTCGGGCGTGGGAGCTGTGGCCAGAGCCGCGGCCCTACCGGAAAATGCTTCGCAGGCTGGCGCGGCGGCGCCACGTGGGCGCCGGTGGCGCCGAGGCTGATGGCCGCCGCAAAGCCCGCAACCCCATGGGCTGTGGGGCCACGCGAGCGGCTGCCAAAGAGCTTTCCAACGAGGCACGGCTTTCCCTCCTGGCTCTTCGGGCGTGGGAGCTGTGGCCAGAGACGCGGCCCTAACGGAAAATGCTTCGCAGGCTGGCACGGCGGCAACACGTGAGCGCCGGTGGCGCCGAGGCTGACGGCCGCCGCAAAGCCCGCAGCCCCACGGGCTGTGGGGCCACGCGAGCGGCTGCCAAAGAGCTTTCCAACGAGGCATGGCTTTCCCTCCTGGCTCTTCGGGCGTGGGAGCTGTGCCAGAGCCGCGGCCCTACCGGAAAATGCTTCGCAATCTGGCGCGGCGGCGCCAGGTGGGCGCCGGTGGCGCCGAGGCTGACGGCCGCCGCAAAGCCCGCAGCCCCACGGGCTGTGGGGCCACGCGAGCGGCTGCCAAAGAGCTTTCCAACGAGGCACGGCTTTCCCTCCTGGCTCTTCGGGCGTGGGAGCTGTGGCCAGAGCCGCGGCCCTACCGGAAAATGCTTCGCAATCTGGCGCGGCGGCACCACGTGGGCGCCGGTGGCGCCGAGGCTGACGGCCGCCGCAAAGCCCGCAGCCCCACGGGCTGTGGGGCCACGCGAGCGGCTGCCAAAGAGCTTTCCAACGAGGCACGGCTTTCCCTCCTGGCTCTTCGGGCGTGGGAGCTGTGGCCAGAGCCGCGGCCCTACCGGAAAATGCTTCGCAGGCTGGCACGGCGGCGCCAGGTGGGCGCCGGTGGCACCGAGGCTGACGGCCGCCGCAAAGCCCGCAGCCCCACGGGCTGTGGGGCCACGCGAGCGGCTGCCAAAGAGCTTTCCAACGAGGCACGGCTTTCCCTCCTGGCTCTTCGGGCGTGGGAGCTGTGGCAAGAGACGCGGCCCTACTGGAAAATGCTTCGCAGGATGGCTCGGCGGCGCCAGGTGGGCGCCAGTGGCGCCGAGGCTGACGGCCACCGCAAAGCCCGCAGCCCCACGGGCTGTGGGGCCACGTGAGCGGCTGCCAAAGAGCTTTCCAACGAGGCACGGCTTTCCATCCTGGCTCTTCGGGCGTGGGAGCTGTGGCCAGAGCCGCGGCCCTACCGGAAAATGCTTCGCAGGCTGGCTCGGCGGCGCCAGGTGGGCGCCGGTGGCGCCGAGGCTGACGGCCGCCACAAAGCCCGCAGCCCCACGGGCTGTGGGGCCACGCGAGCGGCTGCCAAAGAGCTTTCCAACGAGGCACGGCTTTCCCTCCTGGCTCTTTGGGCGTGGGAGCTGTGGCCAGAGCCGCGGCCCTACCGGAAAATGCTTCGCAATCTGGCGCGGCGGCACCACGTGGGCGGCGGTGGCGCCGAGGCTGACGGCCGCCGCAAAGCCCGCAGCCCCACGGGCTGTGGGGCCACGCGAGCGGCTGCCAAAGAGCTTTCCAACGAGGCACGGCTTTCCCTCCTGGCTCTTCGGGCGTGGGAGCTGTGGCCAGAGCCGCGGCCCTACCGGAAAATGCTTCGCAGGCTGGCTCGGCGGCGCCAGGTGGGCGCCGGTGGCACCGAGGCTGACGGCCGCTGCAAAGCCCGCAGCCCCACGGGCTGTGGGGCCACGCGAGCGGCTGCCAAAGAGCTTTCCAACGAGGCACGGCTTTCCCTCCTGGCTCTTCGGGCGTGGGAGCTGTGGCCAGAGCCGCGGCCCTACCGGAAAATGCTTCGCAGGCTGGCGCGGCGGCGCCAGTTGGGCGCCGGTGGCGCCGAGGCTGACGGCCGCCGGAAAGCTTGCAGCCCCACGGGCTGTGGGGCCACGCGAGCGGCTGCCAAAGAGCTTTCCAACGAGGCACGGCTTTCCCTCCTGGCTCTTCGGGCGTGGGAGCTGTGGCCAGAGCCGCTTTCCCACCGGAAATTGCTTCGCAGGCTGGCTCGGCGGCGCCAGGTGGGCACCGGTGGCGCCGAGGCTGACGGCCGCCGCAAAGCCCGCAGCCCCACGGGCTGTGGGGCCACGTGAGCGGCTGCCAAAGAGCTTTCCAACGAGGCATGGCTTTCCCTCCTGGCTCTTCGGGCGTGGGAGCTGTGCCAGAGACGCGGCCCTACCGGAAAATGCTTCGCAGGCTGGCTCGGCGGCGCCAGGTGGGCGCCGGTGGCGCCGAGGCTGACGGCCGCCGCAAAGCCCGCAGCCCCACGGGCTGTGGGGCCACGCGAGCGGCTGCCAAAGAGCTTTCCAACGAGGCACGGCTTTCCCTCCTGGCTCTTCGGGCGTGGGAGCTGTGGCCAGAGCCGCTTTCCCACCGGAAATTGCTTCGCAGGCTGGCTCGGCGGCGCCAGGTGGGCACCGGTGGCGCCGAGGCTGACGGCCGCCGCAAAGCCCGCAGCCCCACGGGCTGTGGGGCCACGTGAGCGGCTGCCAAAGAGCTTTCCAACGAGGCATGGCTTTCCCTCCTGGCTCTTCGGGCGTGGGAGCTGTGCCAGAGACGCGGCCCTACCCGAAAAAGCTTCGCAGGCTGGCTCGGCGTCGCCAGGTGGGCGCCGGTGGCGCCGAGGCTGACGGCCGCCGCAAAGCCCGCAGCCCCACGGGCTGTGGGGCCACGCGAGCGGCTGCCAAAGAGCTTTCCAACGAGGCACGGCTTTCCCTCCTGGCTCTTCGGGCGTGGGAGCTGTGGCCAGAGCCGCGGCCCTACCCGAAAATGCTTCGCAGGCTGGCTCGGCGGCGCCAGGTGGGCGCCGGTGGCACCGAGGCTGACGGCCGCCGCAAAGCCCGCAGCCCCACGGGCTGTGGGGCCACGCGAGCGGCTGCCAAAGAGCTTTCCAACGAGGCACGGCTTTCCCTCCTGGCTCTTCGGGCGTGGGAGCTGTGGCCAGAGACGCGGCCCTACTGGAAAATGCTTCGCAGGCTGGCTCGGCGGCGCCAGGTGGGCGCCAGTGGCGCCGAGGCTGACGGCCACCGCAAAGCCCGCAGCCCCACGGGCTGTGGGGCCACGTGAGCGGCTGCCAAAGAGCTTTCCAACGAGGCACGGCTTTCCATCCTGGCTCTTCGGGCGTGGGAGCTGTGGCCAGAGACGCGGCCCTACCGGAAAATGCTTCGCAGGCTGGCACGGCGGCACCACGTGGGCGCCGGTGGCGCCAAGGCTGATGGCCGCCGCAAAGCCCACAGCCCCACGGGCTGTGGGGCCACGCGAGCGGCTGCCAAAGAGCTTTCCAACGAGGCACGGCTTTCCCTCCTGGCTCTTCGGGCGTGGGAGCTGTGGCCAGAGCCGCGGCCCTACCGGAAAATGCTTCGCAGGCTGGCGCGGCGGCGCCACGTGGGCGCCGGTGGCGCCGAGGCTGACGGCCGCCGCAAAGCTTGCAGCCCCACGGGCTGTGGGGCCACGCGAGCGGCTGCCAAAGAGCTTTCCAACGAGGCACGGCTTTCCCTCCCGGCTCTTCCTGCGTGGGAGCTGTGGCCAGAGCCGCGGCCCTACCGGAAAATGCTTCGCAGGCTGGCTCGGCGGCGCCAGGTGGGCGCCGGTGGCGCCGAGGCTGACGGCCGCCGCAAAGCCCGCAGCCCCACGGGCTGTGGGGCCACGCGAGCGGCTGCCAAAGAGCTTTCCAACGACACACGGCTTTCCCTCCTGGCTCTTCGCGCGTGGGAGCTGTGGCCAGAGCCGCGGCCCTACCGGAAAATGCTTCGCAGGCTGGCTCGGCGGCGCCAGGTGGGCGCCGGTGGCGCCGAGGCTGACGGCCGCCGCAAAGCCCGCAGCCCCACGGGCTGTGGGGCCACGCGAGCGGCTGCCAAAGAGCTTTCCAACGAGGCACGGCTTTCCCTCCTGGCTCTTCGGGCGTGGGAGCTGTGGCCAGAGACGCGGCCCTACCGGAAAATGATTCACAGGCTGGCGCGGCAGCGCTACGTAGGCATCGGTGGCGCCGAGGCTGACGGCCGCCGCAAAGCCCGCAGCCGCACGGGCTGTGGGGCCACGCGAGCGGCTGCCAAAGAGCTTTCCAACGAGGCACGGCTTTCCCTCCTGGCTCTTCGGGCGTGGGAGCTGTGGCCAGAGCCGCGGCCCTACCCGAAAATGCTTCGCAGGCTGGCTCGGCGGCGCCAGGTGGGCGCCGGTGGCGCCGAGGCTGACGGCCGCCGCAAAGCCCGCAGCCCCACGGGCTGTGGGGCCACGTGAGCGGCTGCCAAAGAGCTTTCCAACGAGGCATGGCTTTCCCTCCTGGCTCTTCGGGCGTGGGAGCTGTGGCCAGAGCCGCGGCCCTACCGGAAAATGCTTCGCAGGCTGGCTCGGCGGCGCCAGGTGGGCGCCGGTGGCGCCGAGGCTGACAGCCGCCGCAAAGCCCGCAGCTCCACGGGCTGTGGGGCCACGCGAGCGGCTGCCAAAGAGCTTTCCAACGAGGCACGGCTTTCCCTCCTGGCTCTTCGGGCGTGGGAGCTGTGGCCAGAGCCGCGGCCCTACCCGAAAATGCTTCGCAGGCTGGCTCGGCGGTGCCAGGTGGGCGCCGGTGGCACCGAGGCTGACGGCCGCCGCAAAGCCCGCAGCCCCACGGGCTGTGGGGCCACGCGAGCGGCTGCCAAAGAGCTTTCCAACGAGGCACGGCTTTCCCTCCTGGCTCTTCGGGCGTGGGAGCTGTGGCCAGAGACGCGGCCCTACTGGAAAATGCTTCGCAGGCTGGCTCGGCGGCGCCAGGTGGGCGCCAGTGGCGCCGAGGCTGACGGCCGCCGCAAAGCCCGCAGCCCCACGGGCTGTGGGGCCACGCGAGCGGCTGCCAAAGAGCTTTCCAACGAGGCACGGCTTTCCATCCTGGCTCTTCGGGCGTGGGAGCTGTGGCCAGAGCTGCGGCCCTACCGGAAAATGCTTCGCAGGCTGGCGCGGCGGCGCCACGTGGGCGCCGGTGGCGCCGAGGCTGACGGCCACCGGAAAGCTTGCAGCCCCACGGGCTGTGGGGCCACGCGAGCGGCTGCCAAAGAGCTTTCCAACGAGGCACGGCTTTCCCTCCTGGCTCTTCGGGCATGGGAGCTGTGGCCAGAGCCGCTTTCCCACCGGAAATTGCTTCGCAGGCTGGCTCGGCGGCGCCAGGTGGGCACCGGTGGCGCCGAGGCTGACGGCCGCCGCAAAGCCCGCAGCCCCACGGGCTGTGGGGCCACGTGAGCGGCTGCCAAAGAGCTTTCCAACGAGGCATGGCTTTCCCTCCTGGCTCTTCGGGCGTGGGAGCTGTGGCCAGAGACGCGGCCCTACCGGAAAATGCTTCGCAGGCTGGCTCGGCGGCGCCAGGTGGGCGCCGGTGGTGCCGAGGCTGACGGACGCCGCAAAGCCCGCAGCCCCACGGGCTGTGGGGCCACGCGAGCGGCTGCCAAAGAGCTTTCCAACGAGGCACGGCTTTCCCTCCTGGCTCTTTGGGCGTGGGAGCTGTGGCCAGAGCCGCGGCCCTACCGGAAAATGCTTCGCAGGCTGGCGCGGCGGCACCACGTGGGCGCCGGTGGCGCCAAGGCTGATGGCCGCCGCAAAGCCCGCAGCCCCACGGGCTGTGGGGCCACGCGAGCGGCTGCCAAAGAGCTTTCCAACGAGGCACGGCTTTCCCTCCTGGCTCTTCGGGCGTGGGAGCTGTGGCCAGAGCCGCGGCCCTACCGGAAAATGCTTCGCAGGCTGGCACGGCGGCGCCAGGTGGGCGCCAGTGGCGCCGAGGCTGACGGCCGCCGCAAAGCCCGCAGCCCCACGGGCTGTGGGGCCACGCGAGCGGCTGCCAAAGAGCTTTCCAACGAGGCATGGCTTTCCCTCCTGGCTCTTCGGGCGTGGGAGCTGTGCCAGAGACGCGGCCCTACCGGAAAATGCTTCGCAATCTGGCACGGCGGCGCCAGGTGGGCACCGGTGGCGCCGAGGCTGATGGCCGCCGTAAAGCCCGCAGCCCCACGGGCTGTGGGGCCACGCGAGCGGCTGCCAAAGAGCTTTCCAACGAGGCACGGCTTCCCCTCCTGGCTCTTCGGGCGTGGGAGCTGTGGCCAGAGCCGCGGCCCTACCGGAAAATGCTTCGCAGGCTGGCGCGGCGGCGCCAGGTGGGCGGCGGTGGCGCCGAGGCTGACGGCCGCCGCAAAGCCCGCAGCCCCACGGGCTGTGGGGCCACGCGAGCGGCTGCCAAAGAGCTTTCCAACGAGGCACGGCTTTCCCTCCTGGCTCTTCGGGCGTGGGAGCTGTGGCCAGAGCCGCGGCCCTACCGGAAAATGCTTCGCAGGCTGGCGCGGCGGAACCACGTGGGCGCCGGTGGCGCCAAGGCTGATGGCCGCCGCAAAGCCCGCAACCCCACGGGCTGTGGGGCCACGCGAGCGGCTGCCAAAGAGCTTTCCAACGAGGCATGGCTTTCCCTCCTGGCTCTTCGGGCGTGGGAGCTGTGCCAGAGCCGCGGCCCTACCGGAAAATGCTTCGCAATCTGGCGCAGCGGCGCCAGGTGGGCGCCGGTGGCGCCGAGGCTGATGGCCGCCGCAAAGCCCGCAGCCCCACGGGCTGTGGGGCCACGCGAGCGGCTGCCAAAGAGCTTTCCAACGAGGCACGGCTTTCCCTCCTGGCTCTTTGGGCGTGGGAGCTGTGGCCAGAGACGCGGCCCTACCGGAAAATGCTTCGCAGGCTGGCGCGGCGGCACCACGTGGGCGCCGGTGGCGCCGAGGCTGACGGCCGCCGCAAAGCCCGCAGCCCCACGGGATGTGGGGCCACGCGAGCGGCTGCCAAAGAGCTTTCCAACGAGGCACGGCTTTCCCTCCTGGCTCTTCGGGCGTGGGAGCTGTGGCCAGAGCCGCGGCCCTACCGGAAAATGCTTCGCAGGCTGGCTTGGCGGCGCCAGGTGGGCGCCGGTGGCGCCGAGGCTGACGGCCGCCGCAAAGCCCGCAGCCCCACGGGCTGTGGGGCCACGCGAGCGGCTGCCAAAGAGCTTTCCAACGAGGCACGGCTTTCCATCCTGGCTCTTCGGGCGTGGGAGCTGTGGCCAGAGCTGGGGCCCTACCGGAAAATGCTTCGCAGGCTGGCGCGGCGGCGCCACGTGGGCGCCGGTGGCGCCGAGGCTGACGGCCACCGGAAAGCTTGCAGCCCCACGGGCTGTGGGGCCACGCGAGCGGCTGCCAAAGAGCTTTCCAACGAGGCACGGCTTTCCCTCCTGGCTCTTCGGGCATGGGAGCTGTGGCCAGAGCCGCTTTCCCACCGGAAATTGCTTCGCAGGCTGGCTCGGCGGCGCCAGGTGGGCACCGGTGGCGCCGAGGCTGACGGCCGCCGCAAAGCCCGCAGCCCCACGGGCTGTGGGGCCACGTGAGCGGCTGCCAAAGAGCTTTCCAACGAGGCATGGCTTTCCCTCCTGGCTCTTCGGGCGTGGGAGCTGTGGCCAGAGACGCGGCCCTACCGGAAAATGCTTCGCAGGCTGGCTCGGCGGCGCCAGGTGGGCGCCGGTGGTGCCGAGGCTGACGGACGCCGCAAAGCCCGCAGCCCCACGGGCTGTGGGGCCACGCGAGCGGCTGCCAAAGAGCTTTCCAACGAGGCACGGCTTTCCCTCCTGGCTCTTTGGGCGTGGGAGCTGTGGCCAGAGCCGCGGCCCTACCGGAAAATGCTTCGCAGGCTGGCGCGGCGGCACCACGTGGGCGCCGGTGGCGCCAAGGCTGATGGCCGCCGCAAAGCCCGCAGCCCCACGGGCTGTGGGGCCACGCGAGCGGCTGCCAAAGAGCTTTCCAACGAGGCACGGCTTTCCCTCCTGGCTCTTCGGGCGTGGGAGCTGTGGCCAGAGCCGCGGCCCTACCGGAAAATGCTTCGCAGGCTGGTGTGGCGGCGCCAGGTGGGCGCCAGTGGCGCCGAGGCTGACGGCCGCCGCAAAGCCCGCAGCCCCACGGGCTGTGGGGCCACGCGAGCGGCTGCCAAAGAGCTTTCCAACGAGGCATGGCTTTCCCTCCTGGCTCTTCGGGCGTGGGAGCTGTGCCAGAGACGCGGCCCTACCGGAAAATGCTTCGCAATCTGGCGCGGCGGCGCCAGGTGGGCACCGGTGGCGCCGAGGCTGATGGCCGCCGCAAAGCCCGCAGCCCCACGGGCTGTGGGGCCACGCGAGCGGCTGCCAAAGAGCTTTCCAACGAGGCACGGCTTCCCCTCCTGGCTCTTCGGGCGTGGGAGCTGTGGCCAGAGCCGCGGCCCTACCGGAAAATGCTTCGCAGGCTGGCGCGGCGGCGCCAGGTGGGCGGCGGTGGCGCCGAGGCTGACGGCCGCCGCAAAGCCCGCAGCCCCACGGGCTGTGGGGCCACGCGAGCGGCTGCCAAAGAGCTTTCCAACGAGGCACGGCTTTCCCTCCTGGCTCTTCGGGCGTGGGAGCTGTGGCCAGAGCCGCGGCCCTACCGGAAAATGCTTCGCAGGCTGGCGCGGCGGAACCACGTGGGCGCCGGTGGCGCCAAGGCTGATGGCCGCCGCAAAGCCCGCAACCCCACGGGCTGTGGGGCCACGCGAGCGGCTGCCAAAGAGCTTTCCAACGAGGCATGGCTTTCCCTCCTGGCTCTTCGGGCGTGGGAGCTGTGCCAGAGCCGCGGCCCTACCGGAAAATGCTTCGCAATCTGGCGCGGCGGCGCCAGGTGGGCGCCGGTGGCGCCGAGGCTGATGGCCGCCGCAAAGCCCGCAGCCCCACGGGCTGTGGGGCCACGCGAGCGGCTGCCAAAGAGCTTTCCAACGAGGCACGGCTTTCCCTCCTGGCTCTTTGGGCGTGGGAGCTGTGGCCAGAGACGCGGCCCTACCGGAAAATGCTTCGCAGGCTGGCGCGGCGGCACCACGTGGGCGCCGGTGGCGCCGAGGCTGACGGCCGCCGCAAAGCCCGCAGCCCCACGGGATGTGGGGCCACGCGAGCGGCTGCCAAAGAGCTTTCCAACGAGGCACGGCTTTCCCTCCTGGCTCTTCGGGCGTGGGAGCTGTGGCCAGAGCCGCGGCCCTACCGGAAAATGCTTCGCAGGCTGGCTTGGCGGCGCCAGGTGGGCGCCGGTGGCGCCGAGGCTGACGGCCGCCGCAAAGCCCGCAGCCCCACGGGCTGTGGGGCCACGCGAGCGGCTGCCAAAGAGCTTTCCAACGAGGCACGGCTTTCCCTCCTGGCTCTTCGGGCGTGGGAGCTGTGGGCAGAGACGCGGCCCTACCGGAAAATGCTTCGCAGGCTGGCGCGGCGGCGCCACGTGGGCGCCGGTGGCGCCGAGGCTGACGACCGCCGCAAAGCCCGCAGCCCCACGGGCTGTGGGGCCACGCGAGCGGCTGCCAAAGAGCTTTCCAACGAGGCACGGCTTTCCCTCCTGGCTCTTCGGGCGTGGGAGCTGTGGCCAGAGCCGCGGCCCTACCGGAAAATGCTTCGCAGGCTGGCTCGGCGGTGCCAGGTGGGCGCCAGTGGCGCCGAGGCTGACGGCCGCCGCAAAGCCCGCAGCCCCACGGGCTGTGGGGCCACGTGAGCGGCTGCCAAAGAGCTTTCCAACGAGGCATGGCTTTCCCTCCTGGCTCTTCGGGCGTGGGAGCTGTGGCCAGAGCCGCGGCCCTACCGGAAAATGCTTCGCAGGCTGGCGCAGCGGCACCACGTGGGCGCCGGTGGCGCCAGGGCTGATGGCCGCCGCAAAGCCCGCAGCCCCACGGGCTGTGGGGCCACGCGAGCGGCTGCCAAAGAGCTTTCCAACGAGGCACGGCTTTCCCTCCTGGCTCTTCGGGCGTGGGAGCTGTGGCCAGAGCCGCGGCCCTACCGGAAAATGCTTCGCAGGCTGGCACGGCGGCACCAGGTGGGCGCCGGTGGCGCCGAGGCTGACGGCCGCCGCAAAGCCCGCAGCCCCACGGGCTGTGGGGCCACGCGAGCGGCTGCCAAAGAGCTTTCCAACGAGGCATGGCTTTCCCTCCTGGCTCTTCGGGCGTGGGAGCTGTGCCAGAGACGCGGCCCTACCGGAAAATGCTTCGCAGGCTGGCGCGGCGGTGCCAGGTGGGCGCCGGTGGCGCCGAGGCTGACGGCCGCCGCAAAGCCCGCAGCCCCACGGGCTGTGGGGCCACGCGAGCGGCTGCCAAAGAGCTTTCCAACGAGGCACGGCTTTCCCTCCTGGCTCTTCGGGCGTGGGAGCTGTGGCCAGAGACGCGGCCCTACCGGAAAATGCTTCGCAGGCTGGCTCGGCGGCGCCAGGTGGGCGCCGGTGGCGCCGAGGCTGACGGCCGCCGCAAAGCCCGCAGCCCCACGGGCTGTGGGGCCACGCGAGCGGCTGCCAAAGAGCTTTCCAACGAGGCACGGCTTTCCCTCCTGGCTCTTCGGGCGTGGGAGCTGTGGCCAGAGACGCGGCCCTACCGGAAAATGATTCACAGGCTGGCGCGGCAGCGCTACGTAGGCATCGGTGGCGCCGAGGCTGACGGCCGCCGCAAATCACGCAGCCCCACGGGCTGTGGGGCCACGCGAGCGGCTGCCAAAGAGCTTTCCAACAAGGCATGGCTTTCCCTCCTGGCTCTTCGGGCGTGGGAGCTGTGGCCAGAGCCGCGGCCCTACCCGAAAATGCTTCGCAGGCTGGCTCGGCGGCGCCAGGTGGGCGCCGGTGGCGCCGAGGCTGACGGCCGCCGCAAAGCCCGCAGCCCCACGGGCTGTCGGGCCACGCGAGCGGCTGCCAAAGAGCTTTCCAACGAGGCACGGCTTTCCCTCCTGGCTCTTCGGGCGTGGGAGCTGTGGCCAGAGCCGCGGCCCTACCGGAAAATGCTTCGCAGACTGGCTCGGCGGCGACAGGTGGGCGCCGGTGGCACCGAGGCTGACGGCCGCCGCAAAGCCCGCAGCCCCACGGGCTGTGGGGCCACGCGAGCGGCTGCCAAAGAGCTTTCCAACGAGGCACGGCTTTCCCTCCTGGCTCTTCGGGTGTGGGAGCTGTGGCCAGAGAGGCGGCCCTACCGGAAAATGCTTCGCAGGCTGGCTCGGCGGCGCCACGTGGGCGCCGGTGGCGCCGAGGCTGACGGCCGCCGCAAAGCCCGCAGCCCCACGGGCTGTGGGGCCACGCGAGCGGCTGCCAAAGAGCTTTCCAACGAGGCACGGCTTTCCCTCCTGGCTCTTCGGGCGTGGGAGCTGTGGCCAGAGCCGCGGCCCTACCGGAAAATGCTTCACAGGCTGGCGCAGCGGCACCACGTGGGCGCCGGTGGCGACGAGGCTGACGGCCGCCGGAAAGCCCGCAGCCCCACGGGCTGTGGGGCCACGCGAGCGGCTGCCAAAGAGCTTTCCAACGAGGCACGGCTTTCCCTCCTGGCTCTTCAGGCGTGGGAGCTGTGGCCAGAGCCGCAGCCCTACCGGAAAATGCTTCGCAGGCTGGCACGGCGGCACCACGTGGGCGGCGGTGGCGCCGAGGCTGACGGCCGCCGCAAAGCCCGCAGCCCCACGGGCTGTGGGGCCACGCGAGCGGCTGCCAAAGAGCTTTCCAACGAGGCACGGCTTTCCCTCCTGGCTCTTCGGGCGTGGGAGCTGTGGCCAGAGACGCGGCCCTACCAGAAAATGCTTCGCAGGCTGGCTCGGCGGCGCCAGGTGGGCGCCGGTGGCGCCGAGGCTGACGGCCGCCGCAAAGCCCGCAGCCCCACGGGCTGTGGGGCCACGCGAGCGGCTGCCAAAGAGCTTTCCAACGAGGCACGGCTTTCCCTCCTGGCTCTTCGGGCGTGGGAGCTGTGGCCAGAGCCGCGGCGCTACCGGAAAATGCTTCGCAGGCTGGCGCGGCGGCACCACGTGGGCGGCGGTGTTGCCGAGGCTGACGGCCGCCGCAAAGCCCGCAGCCCCACGGGCTGTGGGGCCATGCGAGCGGCTGCCAAAGAGCTTTCCAACGAGGCACGGCTTTCCCTCCTGGCTCTTCGGGCGTGGGAGCTGTGGCCAGAGCCGCGGCCCTACCGGAAAATGCTTCGCAATCTGGCGCGGCGCCACCACGTGGGCGGCGGTGGCGCCGAGGCTGACGGCCGCCGCAAAGCCCGCAGCCCCACGGGCTGTGGGGCCACGCGAGCGGCTGCCAAAGAGCTTTCCAACGAGGCACGGCTTTCCCTCCTGGCTCTTCGGGCGTGGGAGCTGTGGCCACAGACGCGGCCCTACCGGAAAATGCTTCGCAGGCTGGCTCGGCGGCGCCACGTGGGCGCCGGTGGCGCCGAGGCTGACGGCCGCCGTAAAGCCCGCAGCCCCACGGGCTGTGGGGCCACGCGAGCGGCTGCCAAAGAGCTTTCCAACGAGGCACGGCTTTCCCTCCTGGCTCTTCGGGCGTGGGAGCTGTGGCCAGAGCCGCGGCCCTACCGGAAAATGCTTCGCAGGCTGGCGCGGCGGCACCACGTGGGCGGCGGTGCTGCCGAGGCTGACGGCCGCTGCAAAGCCCGCAGCCCCACGGGCTGTGGGGCCACGCGAGCGGCTGCCAAAGAGCTTTCCAACGAGGCACGGCTTTCCCTCCTGGCTCTTCGGGCGTGGGAGCTGTGGCCAGAGCCGCGGCCCTACCGGAAAATGCTTCGCAGGCTGGCTCGGCGGCGCCAGGTGGGCGCCGGTGGCGCCGAGGCTGACGGCCGCCGCAAAGCCC
The DNA here is from genome assembly GCF_964199755.1 of Larus michahellis. Lineage (NCBI taxonomy): Eukaryota > Metazoa > Chordata > Aves > Charadriiformes > Laridae > Larus > Larus michahellis. Next base: position 103,213 of record NW_027436014.1, on the reverse strand, counting down.
GCAGCCCCACGGGCTGTGGGGCCACGCGAGCGGCTGCCAAAGAGCTTTCCAACGAGGCACGGCTTTCCCTCCTGGCTCTTCGGGCGTGGGAGCTGTGGCCAGAGCCGCGGCCCTACCCGAAAATGCTTCGCAGGCTGGCGCGGCGGCACCACGTGGGCGGCGGTGCTGCCGAGGCTGACGGCCGCCGCAAAGCCCGCAGCCCCACGGGCTGTGGGGCCACGCGAGCGGCTGCCAAAGAGCTTTCCAACGAGGCACGGCTTTCCCTCCTGGCTCTTCGGGCGTGGGAGCTGTGGCCAGAGACGCGGCCCTACCGGAAAATGCTTCGCAGGCTGGCTCGGCGGCGCCAGGTGGGCGGCGGTGGCGCCGAGGCTGACGGCCGCCGCAAAGCCCGCAGCCCCACGGGCTGTGGGGCCACGCGAGCGGCTGCCAAAGAGCTTTCCAACGAGGCACGGCTTTCCCTCCTGGCTCTTCGGGCGTGGGACCTGTGGCCAGAGACGCGGCCCTACCCGAAAATGCTTCGCAGGCTGGCTCGGCGACGCCAGGTGGGCGCCGGTGGCGCCGAGGCTGACGGCCGCCGCAAAGCCTGCAGCCCCACGGGCTGTGGGGCCACGCGAGCGGCTGCCAAAGAGCTTTCCAACGAGGCACGGCTTTCCCTCCTGGCTCTTCGGGCGTGGGAGCTGTGGCCAGAGACGCGGCCCTACCCGAAAATGCTTCGCAGGCTGGCGCGGCGGCGCCAGGTGGGCGCCGGTGGCACCGAGGCTGACGGCCGCCGCAAAGCCCGCAGCCCCACGGGCTGTGGGGCCACGCGAGCGGCTGCCAAAGAGCTTTCCAACGAGGCACGGCTTTCCCTCCTGGCTCTTCGGGCGTGGGAGCTGTGGCCAGAGACGCGGCCCTACCCGAAAATGCTTCGCAGGCTGGCTCGGCGGCGCCAGGTGGGCGCCGGTGGCGCCGAGGCTGACGGCCGCCGCAAAGCCCGCAGCCCCACGGGCTGTGGGGCCACGCGAGCGGCTGCCAAACAGCTTTCCAACGAGGCACGGCTTTCCCTCCTGGCTCTTCGGGCGTGGGAGCTGTGGCCAGAGACGCGGCCCTACCCGAAAATGCTTCGCAGGCTGGCTCGGCGGCACCACATGGGCGCCGGTGGCGCCGAGGCTGACGGCCGCCGCAAAGCCCGCAGCCCCACGGGCTGTGGGGCCACGCGAGCGGCTGCCAAAGAGCTTTCCAACGAGGCACGGCTTTCCCTCCTGGCTCTTCGGGCGTGGGAGCTGTGGCCAGAGCCGCGGCCCTACCGGAAAATGCTTCGCAGGCTGGCTCGGCGGCGCCAGGTGGGCGCCGGTGGCGCCGAGGCTGACGGCCGCCGCAAAGCCCGCAGCCCCACGGGCTGTGGGGCCACGCGAGCGGCTGCCAAAGAGCTTTCCAACGAGGCACGGCTTTCCCTCCTGGCTCTTCGGGCGTGGGAGCTGTGGCCAGAGACGCGGCCCTACCCGAAAATGCTTCGCAGGCTGGCACGGCGGCACCACGTGGGCGCCGGTGGCACCGAGGCTGACGGCCGCCGCAAACCCTGCAGCCCCACGGGCTGTGGGGCCACGCGAGCGGCTGCCAAAGAGCTTTCCAACGAGGCACGGCTTTCCCTCCTGGCTCTTCGGGCGTGGGAGCTGTGGCCAGAGCCGCCGCCCTACCGGAAAATGCTTCGCAGGCTGGCTCGGCGGCGCCAGGTGGGTGCCGGTGGCGCCGAGGCTGACGGCCGCCGCAAAGCCCGCAGCCCCACGGGCTGTGGGGCCACGCGAGCGGCTGCCAAAGAGCTTTGCAACGAGGCACGGCTTTCCCTCCTGGCTCTTCGGGCGTGGGAGCTGTGGCCAGAGCCGCGGCCCTACCGGAAAATGCTTCGCAGGCTGGCACGGCGGCACCACGTGGGCGCTGGTGGCTCCGAGGCTGACGGCCGCCGCAAAGCCCGCAGCCCCACGGGCTGTGGGGCCACGCGAGCGGCTGCCAAAGAGCTTTCCAACGAGGCACGGCTTTCCCTCCTGGCTCTTCGGGCGTGGGAGCTGTGGCCAGAGCCGCGGCCCTACCGGAAAATGCTTCGCAATCTGGCGCGGCGGCACCACGTGGGCGCCGGTGGCGCCGAGGCTGACGGCCGCCGCAAAGCCCGCAGCCCCACGGGCTGTGGGGCCACGCGAGCGGCTGCCAAAGAGCTTTCCAACGAGGCACGGCTTTCCCTCCTGGCTCTTCGGGCGTGGGAGCTGTGGCCAGAGACGCGGCCCTACCGGAAAATGCTTCGCAGGCTGGCTAGGCGGCGCCAGGTGGGCGCCGGTGGCGCCGAGGCTGACGGCCGCCGCAAAGCCCGCAGCCCCACGGGCTGTGGGGCCACGCGAGCGGCTGCCAAAGAGCTTTCCAACGAGGCACGGCTTTCCCTCCTGGCTCTTCGGGCGTGGGAGCTGTGGCCAGATCCGCGGCCCTACCGGAAAATGCTTCGCAGCCTGGCTCGGCGGCGCCAGGTGGGCGCCGGTGGCGCCGAGGCTGACGGCCGCCGCAAAGCCCGCAGCCCCACGGGCTGTGGGGCCACGCGAGCGGCTGCCAAAGAGCTTTCCAACGAGGCACGGCTTTCCCTCCTGGCTCTTCGGGCGTGGGAGCTGTGGCCAGAGACGCGGCCCTACCCGAAAATGCTTCGCAGGCTGGCACGGCGGCACCACGTGGGCGCCGGTGGCGACGAGGCTGACGGCCGCCGCAAAGCCCGCAGCCCCACGGGCTGTGGGGCCACGCGAGCGGCTGCCAAAGAGCTTTCCAACGAGGCACGGCTTTCCCTCCTGGCTCTTCGAGCGTGGGAGCTGTGGCCAGAGCCGCGGCCCTACCGGAAAATGCTTCGCAGGCTGGCTCGGCGGCGCCAGGTGGGCGGCGGTTGTGCCGAGGCTGACGGCCGCCGCAAAGCCCGCAGCCCCACGGGCTGTGGGGCCACGCGAGCGGCTGCCAAAGAGCTTTCCAACGAGGCACGGGTTTCCCTCCTGGCTCTTCGGGCGTGGGAGCTGTGGCCAGAGACGCGGCCCTACCGGAAAATGCTTCGCAGGCTGGCGCAGCGGCGCTACGTGGGCGCCGGTGGCGCCGAGGCTGACGGTCGCCGCAAAGCCCGCAGCCCCACGGGCTGTGGGGCCACACGAGCGGCTGCCAAAGAGCTTTCCAACGAGGCACGGCTTTCCCTCCTGGCTCTTCGGGCGTGGGAGCTGTGGCCAGAGACGCGGCCCTACCCGAAAATGCTTCGCAGGCTGGCTCGGCGACGCCAGGTGGGCGCCGGTGGCGCCGAGGCTGACGGCCGCCGCAAAGCCCGCAGCCCCACGGGCTGTGGGGCCACGCGACCGGCTGCCAAAGAGCTTTCCAACGAGGCACGGCTTTCCCTCCTGGCTCTTCGGGCGTGGGAGCTGTGGCCAGAGACGCGGCCCTACCCGAAAATGCTTCGCAGGCTGGCTCGGCGGCACCACGTGGGCGCCGGTGGCGCCGAGGCTGACGGCCGCCGCAAAGCCCGCAGCCCCACGGGCTGTGGGGCCACGCGAGCGGCTGCCAAAGAGCTTTCCAACGAGGCACGGCTTTCCCTCCTGGCTCTTCGGGCGTGGGAGCTGTGGCCAGAGCCGCGGCCCTACCCGAAAATGCTTCGCAGGCTGGCTCGGCGGCGCCAGGTGGGCGCCGGTGGCGCCGAGGCTGACGGCCGCCGCAAAGCCCGCAGCCCCACGGGCTGTGGGGCCACGCGAGCGGCTGCCAAAGAGCTTTCCAACGAGGCACGGCTTTCCCTCCTGGCTCTTCGGGCGTGGGAGCTGTGGCCAGAGACGCGGCCCTACCGGAAAATGCTTCACAGGCTGGCGCAGCGGCGCCACGTGGGCGCCGGTGGCGACGAGGCTGATGGTCGCCGCAAAGCCCGCAGCCCCACGGGCTGTGGGGCCACGCGAGCGGCTGCCAAAGAGCTTTCCAACGAGGCACGGCTTTCCCTCCTGGCTCTTCGGGCGTGGGAGCTCTGGCCAGAGCCGCGGCCCTACTGGAAAATGCTTCGCAGGCTGGCTCGGCGACGCCACGTGGGCGCCGGTGGCGCCGAGGCTGACGGCCGCCGCAAAGCCCGCAGCCCCACGGGCTGTGGGGCCACGCGAGCGGCTGCCAAAGAGCTTTCCAACGAGGCACGGCTTTCCCTCCTGGCTCTTCGGGCGTGGGAGCTGTGGCCAGAGACACGGCCCTACCCGAAAATGCTTCGCAGGCTGGCGCGGCGGCGCCAGGTGGGCGCCGGTGGCACCGAGGCTGACGGCCGCCGCAAAGCCCGCAGCCCCACGGGCTGTGGGGCCACGCGAGCGGCTGCCAAAGAGCTTTCCAACGAGGCACGGCTTTCCCTCCTGGCTCTTCGGGCGTGGGAGCTGTGGCCAGAGCCGCGGCCCTACCGCAAAATGCTTCGCAGGCTGGCTCGGCGGCGCCAGGTGGGCGCCGGTGGCGCCGAGGCTGACGGCCGCCGCAAAGCCCGCAGCCCCACGGGCTGTGGGGCCACGCGAGCGGCTGCCAAAGAGCTTTCCAACGAGGCACGGCTTTCCCTCCTGGCTCTTCGGGCGTGGGAGCTGTGGCCAGAGCCGCGGCCCTACCGGAAAATGCTTCGCAGGCTGGCTCGGCGGCGCCAGGTGGGCGCCGGTGGCGCCGAGGCTGACGGCCGCCGCAAAGCCCGCAGCCCCACGGGCTGTGGGGCCACGCGAGCGGCTGCCAAAGAGCTTTCCAACGAGGCATGGCTTTCCCTCCTGGCTCTTCGGGCGTGGGAGCTGTGGCCAGAGCCGCGGCCCTACCGGAAAATGCTTCGCAGGCTGGCTCGGCGGCGCCAGGTGGGCGCCGGTGGCGCCGAGGCTGACGGCCGCCGCAAAGCCCGCAGCCCCACGGGCTGTGGGGCCACGCGAGCGGCTGCCAAAGAGCTTTCCAACGACGCACGGCTTTCCCTCCTGGCTCTTCGGGCGTGGGAGCTGTGGCCAGAGACGCGGCCCTACCCGAAAATGCTTCGCAGGCTGGCTCGGCGACGCCAGGTGGGCGCCGGTGGCGCCGAGGCTGACGGCCGCCGCAAAGCCCGCAGCCCCACGGGCTGTGGGGCCACGCGAGCGGCTGCCAAAGAGCTTTCCAACGAGGCACGGCTTTCCCTCCTGGCTCTTCGGGCGTGGGAGCTGTGGCCAGAGACGCGGCCGTACCGGAAAATGCTTCGCAGGCTGGCTCGGCGGCGCCAGGTGGGCGCCGGTGGCGCCGAGGCTGACGGCCGCCGCAAAGCCCGCAGCCCCACGGGCTGTGGGGCCACGCGAGCGGCTGCCAAAGAGCTTTCCAACGAGGCACGGCTTTCCCTCCTGGCTCTTCGGGCGTGGGAGCTGTGGCCCGAGCCGCGGCCCTACCGGAAAATGCTTCGCAGGCTGGCTCGGCGGCGCCAGGTGGGCGCCGGTGGCGCCGAGGCTGACGGCCGCCGCAAAGCCCGCAACCCCACGGGCTGTGGGGCCACGCGAGCGGCTGCCAAAGAGCTTTCCAACGAGGCACGGCTTTCCCTCCTGGCTCTTCGGGCGTGGGAGCTGTGGCCAGAGCCGCGGCCCTACCGGAAAATGCTTCGCAGGCTGGCTCGGCGACGCCAGGTGGGCGCCGGTGGCGCCGAGGCTGACGGCCGCCGCAAAGCCTGCAGCCCCACGGGCTGTGGGGCCACGCGAGCGGCTGCCAAAGAGCTTTCCAACGAGGCACGGCTTTCCCTCCTGGCTCTTCGGGCGTGGGAGCTGTGGCCAGAGCCGCGGCCCTACCGGAAAATGCTTCGCAGGCTGGCTCGGCGGCGCCACGTGGGCGCCGGTGGCGCCGAGGCTGACGGCCGCTGCAAAGCCCGCAGCCCCACGGGCTGTGGGGCCACGCGAGCGGCTGCCAAAGAGCTTTCCAACGAGGCACGGCTTTCCCTCCTGGCTCTTCGGGCGTGGGAGCTGTGGCCAGAGCCGCGGCCCTACCGGAAAATGCTTCACAGGCTGGCTCGGCGGCGCCAGGTGGGCGCCGGTGCCGCCGAGGCTGACGGCCGCCGCAAAGCCCGCAGCCCCACGGGCTGTGGGGCCACGCGAGCGGCTGCCAAAGAGCTTTCCAACGAGGCACGGCTTTCCCTCCTGGCTCTTCGGGCGCGGGAGCTGTGGCCAGAGACGCGGACCTACCGGAAAATGCTTCACAGGCTGGCTCGGCGGCGCCAGGTGGGCGCCGGTGGCGCCGAGGCTGACGGCCGCCACAAAGCCCGCAGCCCCACGGGCTGTGGGGCCACGCGAGCGGCTGCCAAAGAGCTTTCCAACGACGCACGGCTTTCCCTCCTGGCTCTTCGGGCGTGGGAGCTGTGGCCAGAGACGCGGCCCTACCCGAAAATGCTTCGCAGGCTGGCTCGGCGACGCCAGGTGGGCGCCGGTGGCGCCGAGGCTGACGGCCGCCGCAAAGCCTGCAGCCCCACGGGCTGTGGGGCCACGCGAGCGGCTGCCAAAGAGCTTTCCAACGAGGCACGGCTTTCCCTCCTGGCTCTTCAGGCGTGGGAGCTGTGGCCAGAGACGCGGCCCTACCCGAAAATGCTTCGCAGGCTGGCGCGGCGGCGCCAGGTGGGCGCCGGTGGCGCCGAGGCTGACGGCCGCCGCAAAGCCCGCAGCCCCACGGGCTGTGGTGCCACGCGAGCCCCTGCCAAAGAGCTTTCCAACGAGGCACGGCTTTCCCTCCTGGCTCTTCGGGCGTGGGAGCTGTGGCCAGAGACGCGGCCCTACCCGAAAATGCTTCGCAGGCTGGCTCGGCGGCGCCAGGTGGGCGCCGGTGGCGCCGAGGCTGACGGCCGCCGCAAAGCCCGCAGCCCCACGGGCTGTGGGGCCACGTGAGCGGCTGCCAAAGAGCTTTCCAACGAGGCACGGCTTTCCCTCCTGGCTCTTCGGGTGTGGGAGCTGTGGCCAGAGCCGCGGCCCTACCGGAAAATGCTTCGCAGGCTGGCTCGGCGACGCCAGGTGGGCGCCGGTGGCGCCGAGGCTGACGGCCGCCGCAAAGCCCGCAGCCCCACGGGCTGTGGGGCCACGTGAGCGGCTGCCAAAGAGGTTTCCAACGAGGCACGGCTTTCCCTCCTGGCTCTTCGGGCGTGGGAGCTGTGGCCAGAGCCGCGGCCCTACCGGAAAATGCTTCGCAGGCTGGCTCGGCGGCACCAGGTGGGCGCCGGTGGCGCCGAGGCTGACGGCCGCCGCAAAGCCCGCAGCCCCACGGGCTGTGGGGCCACGCGAGCGGCTGCCAAAGAGCTTTCCAACGAGGCACGGCTTTCCCTCCTGGCTCTTCGGGCGTGGGAGCTGTGGCCAGAGACGCGGCCCTACCGGAAAATGCTTCGCAGGCTGGCACGGCGGCAACACGTGGGCGCCGGTGCCGCCGAGGCTGACGGCCGCCGCAAACCCCGCAGCCCCACGGGCTGTGGGGCCACGTGAGCGGCTACCAAAGAGCTTTCCAACGAGGCACGGCTTTCCCTCCTGGCTCTTCGGGCGTGGGAGCTGTGGCCAGAGCCGCGGCCCTACCGGAAAATGCTTCGCAGGCTGGCTCGGCGGCACCAGGTGGGCGCCGGTGGCGCCGAGGCTGACGGCCGCCGCAAAGCCCGCAGCCCCACGGGCTGTGGGGCCACGCGAGCGGCTGCCAAAGAGCTTTCCAACGAGGCACGGCTTTCCCTCCTGGCTCTTCGGGCGTGGGAGCTGTGGCCAGAGCCGCGGCCCTACCGCAAAATCCTTCGCAATCTGGCGCGACGGCACCACGTGGGCGGCGGTGGCGCCGAGGCTGACGGCCGCCGCAAAGCCCGCAGCCCCACGGGCTGTGGGGCCACGCGAGCGGCTGCCAAAGAGCTTTCCAACGAGGCACGGCTTTCCCTCCTGGCTCTTCGGGCGTGGGAGCTGTGGCCAGAGCCGCGGCCCTACCGGAAAATGCTTCGCAGGCTGGCTCGGCGGCGCCAGGTGGGCGCCGGTGGCGCCGAGGCTGACGGCCGCCGCAAAGCCCGCAGCCCCACGGGCTGTGGGGCCACGCGAGCGGCTGCCAAAGAGCTTTCCAACGAGGCACGGCTTTCCCTCCTGGCTCTTCGGGCGTGGGAGCTGTGGCCAGAGCCGCGGCCCTACCGCAAAATCCTTCGCAATCTGGCGCGGCGGCGCCAGGTGGGCGGCGGTGGCGCCGAGGCTGACGGCCGCCGCAAAGCCCGCAGCCCCACGGGCTGTGGGGCCACGCGAGCGGCTGCCAAAGAGCTTTCCAACGAGGCACGGCTTTCCCTCCTGGCTCTTCGGGCGTGGGAGCTGTGGCCAGAGCCGCGGCCCTACCGGAAAATGCTTCGCAGCCTGGCTCGGCGGCGCCAGGTGGGCGCCGGTGGCGCCGAGGCTGATGGCCGCCGCAAAGCCCGCAGCCCCACGGGCTGTGGGGCCACGCGAGCGGCTGCCAAAGAGCTTTCCAACGAGGCACGGCTTTTCCTCCTGGCTCTTCGGGCGTGGGAGCTGTGGCCAGAGACGCGGCCCTACCGGAAAATGCTTCGCAGGCTGGCTCGGCGGCGCCAGGTGGGCGCCGGTGGCACCGAGGCTGACGGCCGCCGCAAAGCCCGCAGCCCCACGGGCTGTGGGGCCACGTGAGCGGCTGCCAAAGATCTTTCCAATGAGGCACGGCTTTCCCTCCTGGCTCTTCGGGCGTGGGAGATGTGGCCAGAGACGCGGCCCTACCCGAAAATGCTTCGCAGGCTGGCACGGCGGCACCACGTGGGCGCCGGTGGCGCCGAGGCTGACGGCCGCCGCAAAGCCCGCAGCCCCACGGGCTGTGGGGCCACGCGAGCGGCTGCCAAAGAGCTTTCCAACGAGGCACGGCTTTCCCTCCTGGTTCTTCGGGCGTGGGAGCTGTGGCCAGAGCCGCGGCCCTACCGGAAAATGCTTCGCAGGCTGGCTCGGCGGCGCCAGGTGGGCGGCGGTTGCGCCGAGGCTGACGGCCGCCGCAAAGCCCGCAGCCCCACGGGCTGTGGGGCCACGCGAGCGGCTGCCAAACAGCTTTCCAACGAGGCACGGGTTTCCCTCCTGGCTCTTCGGGCGTGGGAGCTGTGGCCAGAGACGCGGACCTACCGGAAAATGCTTCGCAGTCTGGCTCGGAGGCGCCAGGTGGGCGCCGGTGGCGCCGAGGCTGACGGCCGCCGCAAAGCCCGCAGCCCCACGGGCTGTGGGGCCACGCGAGCGGCTGCCAAACAGCTTTCCAACGAGGCACGGCTTTCCCTCCTGGCTCTTCGGGCGTGGGAGCTGTGGCCAGAGCCGCGGCCCTACCGGAAAATGCTTCGCAGGTCTGCTCGTCGGCGCCAGGTGGGCGCCGGTGGCGCCGAGGCTGACGGCCGCCGCAAAGCCCGCAGCCCCACGGGCTGTGGGGCCACGTGAGCGGCTGCCAAAGAGCTTTCCAACGAGGCACGGCTTTCCCTCCTGGCTCTTCGGGCATGGGAGCTGTGGCCAGAGACGCGGCCCTACCCAAAAATGCTTCGCAGGCTGGCTCGGCGGCGCCAGGTGGGCGCCGGTGGTGCCGAGGCTGACGGCCGCCGCAAAGCCCGCAGCCCCACGGGCTGTAGGGCCACGCGAGCGGCTGCCAAAGAGCTTTCCAATGAGGCACGGCTTTCCCTCCTGGCTCTTCGGGCGTGGGAGCTGTGGCCAGAGCCGCGGCCCTACCGGAAAATGCTTCGCAGGCTGGCTCGGCGGCGCCAGGTGGGCGCTGGTGCCGCCGAGGCTGACGGCCGCCGCAAAGCCTGCAGCCCCACGGGCTGTGGGGCCACGCGAGCGGCTGCCAAAGAGCTTTCCAACGAGGCACGGCTTTCCCTCCTGGCTCTTCGGGCGTGGGAGCTGTGGCCAGAGCCGCGGCCCTACCGGAAAATGCTTCGCAGGCTGGCTCGGCGGCACCAGGTGGGCGGCGGTGGCGCCGAGGCTGACGGCCGCCGCAAAGCCCGCAGCCCCACGGGCTGTGGGGCCACGTGAGCGGCTGCCAAAGAGCTTTCCAACGACGCACGGCTTTCCCTCCTGGCTCTTCGGGCGTGGGAGCTGTGGCCAGAGCCGCGGCCCTACTGGAAAATGCTTCGCAGGCTGGCGCGGCGGCGCCAGGTGGGCGGCGGTGGCGCCGAGGCTGACGGCCGCCGCAAACCCCGCAGCCCCACGGGCTGTGGGGCCACGCGAGCGGCTGCCAAAGAGCTTTCCAACGAGGCATGGCTTTCCCTCCTGGCTCTTCGGGCGTGGGAGCTGTGGCCAGAGACGGGGCCCTACCCGAAAATGCTTCGCAGGCTGGCTCGGCGACGACAGGTGGGCGCCGGTGGCGCCGAGGCTGACGGCCGCCGCAAAGCCCGCAGCCCCACGGGCTGTGGGGCCACGCGAGCGGCTGCCAAAGAGCTTTCCAACGAGGCACGGCTTTCCCTCCTGGCTCTTCGGGCGTGGGAGCTGTGGCCAGAGCCGCGGCCCTACCGGAAAATGCTTCGCAGGCTGGCTCGGCGGCGCCAGGTGGGCGGCGGTGCCGCCGAGGCTGACGGCCGCCGCAAAGCCCGCAGCCCCACGGGCTGTGGGGCCACGCGAGCGGCTGCCAAAGAGGTTTCCAACGAGGCACGGCTTTCCCTCCTGGCTCTTCGGGCGTGGGAGCTGTGGCCAGAGCCGCGGCCCTACCAGAAAATGCTTCGCAGGCTGGCTCGGCGGCACCACGTGGGCGGCGGTGGCGCCGAGGCTGACGGCCGCCGCAAAGCCCGCAGCCCCACGGGCTGTGGGGCCACGCGAGCGGCTGCCAAAGAGCTTTCCAACGAGGCACGGCTTTCCCTCCTGGCTCTTCGGGCGTGGGAGCTGTGGCCAGAGCCGCGGCCCTACCGGAAAATGCTTCGCAGGCTGGCTCGGCGGCGCCAGGTGGGCGCCGGTGGCGCCGAGGCTGACGGCCGCCGCAAAGCCCGCAGCCCCACGGGCTGTGGGGCCACGCGAGCGGCTGCCAAAGAGCTTTCCAACGAGGCACGGCTTTCCCTCCTGGCTCTTCGGGCGTGGGAGCTGTGGCCAGAGCCGCGGCCCTACCGGAAAATGCTTCGCAGCCTGGCTCGGCGGCGCCAGGTGGGCGCCGGTGGCGCCGAGGCTGACGGCCGCCGCAAAGCCCGCAGCCCCACGGCCTGTGGGGCCACGTGAGCGGCTGCCAAAGAGCTTTCCAATGAGGCACGGCTTTCCCTCCTGGCTCTTCGGGCGTAGGAGATGTGGCCAGAGACGCGGCCCTACCCGAAAATGCTTCGCAGGCTGGCGCGGCGGCACCACGTGGGCGCAGGTGGCGCCGAGGCTGACGGACGCCGCAAAGCCCGCAGCCCCACGGGCTGTGGGGCCACGCGAGCGGCTGCCAAAGAGCTTTCCAACGAGGCACGGCTTTCCCTCCTGGCTCTTCGGGCGTGGGAGCTGTGGCCAGAGCCGCGGCCCTACCGGAAAATGCTTCGCAGGCTGGCTCGGCGGCGCCAGGTGGGCGGCGGTTGTGCCGAGGCTGACGGCCGCCGCAAAGCCCGCAGCCCCACGGGCTGTGGGGCCACGTGAGCGGCTGCCAAAGAGCTTTCCAACGAGGCACGGCTTTCCCTCCTGGCTCTTCGGGCGTGGGAGCTGTGGCCAGAGACGCGGCCCTACCCAAAAATGCTTCGCAGGCTGGCTCGGCGGCGCCAGGTGGGCGCCGGTGGTGCCGAGGCTGACGGCCGCCGCAAAGCCCGCAGCCCCACGGGCTGTGGGGCCACGCGATCGGCTGCCAAACAGCTTTCCAACGAGGCATGGCTTTCCCTCCTGGCTCTTCGGGCGTGGGAGCTGTGGCCAGAGCCGCGGCCCTACCGGAAAATGCTTCGCAGGCTGGCTCGGCGACGCCAGGTGGGCGCCGGTGGCGCCGAGGCTGACGGCCGCCGCAAAGCCCGCAGCCCCACGGGCTGTGGGGCCACGCGAGCGGCTGCCAAAGAGCTTTCCAACGAGGCACGGCTTTCCCTCCTGGCTCTTCGGGCGTGGGAGCTGTGGCCAGAGACGCGGCCCTACCCAAAAATGCTTCGCAGGCTGGCTCGGCGGCGCCAGGTGGGCGCCGGTGGTGCCGAGGCTGACGGCCGCCGCAAAGCCCGCAGCCCCACGGGCTGTGGGGCCACGCGAGCGGCTGCCAAAGAGCTTTCCAACGAGGCACGGCTTTCCCTCCTGGCTCTTCGGGTGTGGGAGCTGTGGCCAGAGCCGCGGCCCTACCGGAAAATGCTTCGCAGGCTGGCTCGGCGGCGCCAGGTGGGCGGCGGTGCCGCCGAGGCTGACGGCTGCCGCAAAGCCCGCAGCCCCACGGGCTGTGGGGCCACGCGAGCGGCTGCCAAAGAGCTTTCCAACGAGGCACGGCTTTCCCTCCTGGCTCTTCGGGCGTGGGAGCTGTGGCCAGAGACGCGGCCCTACCCGAAAATGCTTCGCAGGCTGGCACGGCGGCACCACGTGGGCGCCGGTGGCGCCGAGGCTGACGGCTACCGGAAAGCCCGCAGCCCCACGGGCTGTGGGGCCACGCGAGCGGCTGCCAAAGAGCTTTCCAACGAGGCACGGCTTTCCCTCCTGGCTCTTCGGGCGTGGGAGCTGTGGCCAGAGCCGCGGCCCTACCGGAAAATGCTTCGCAGGCTGGCGCGGCGGCGCCAGGTGGGCGCTGGTGGCACCAAGGCTGACGGCCGCCGCAAAGCCCACAGCCCCACGGGCTGTGGGGCCACGCGAGCGGCTGCCAAAGAGCTTTCCAACGAGGCACGGCTTTCCCTCCTGGCTCTTCGGGCGTGGGAGCTGTGGCCAGAGCCGCGGCCCTACCGGAAAATGCTTCGCAGCCTGGCTCGGCGGCGCCAGGTGGGCGCCGGTGGCGCCGAGGCTGACGGCCGCCGCAAAGCCCGCAGCCCCACGGGCTGTGGGGCCACGCGAGCGGCTGCCAAAGAGCTTTCCAACGAGGCACGGCTTTCCCTCCTGGCTCTTCGGGCGTGGGAGCTGTGGCCAGAGACGCGGCCCTACCGGAAAATGCTTCGCAGGCTGGCGCGGCGGCGCCAGGTGGGCGCCGGTGGCGCCGAGGCTGACGGCCGCCGCAAAGCCCGCAGCCCCACGGGCTGTGGGGCCACGTGAGTGGCTGCCAAAGAGCTTTCCAATGAGGCACGGCTTTCCCTCCTGGCTCTTTGGGCGTGGGAGCTGTGGCCAGCGACGCGGCCCTACCCGAAAATGCTTCGCAGGCTGGCACGGCGGCACCACGTGGGCGCAGGTGGCGCCGAGGCTGACGGCCGCCGCAAAGCCCACAGCCCCACGGGCTGTGGGGCCACGCGAGCGGCTGCCAAAGAGCTTTCCAACGAGGCACGGCTTTCCCTCCTGGCTCTTCGGGCGTGGGAGCTGTGGCCAGAGCCGCGGCCCTACCGGAAAATGCTTCGCAGGCTGGCTCGGCGGCGCCAGGTGGGCGCCGGTGCCGCCGAGGCTGACGGCCGCCGCAAAGCCCGCAGCCCCACGGGCTGTGGGGCCACGCGAGCGGCTGCCAAAGAGCTTTCCAACGAGGCACGGCTTTCCCTCCTGGCTCTTTGGGCGTGGGAGCTGTGGCCAGAGCCGCGGCCCTACCGGAAAATGCTTCGCAATCTGGCGTGGCGGAACCACGTGGGCAGCGGTGGCGCCGAGGCTGATGGCCGCCGCAAGGCCCGCAGCCCCACGGGCTGTGGGGTCACGCGAGCGGCTGCCAAAGAGCTTTCCAACGAGGCACGGCTTTCCCTCCTGGCTCTTCGGGCGTGGGAGCTGTGGCCAGAGCCGCGGCCCTACCGGAAAATGCTTCGCAGGCTGGCGCGGCGGCGCCAGGTGGGCGCCGGTGGCGCCGAGGCTGACGGCCGCCGCAAAGCCCGCAGCCCCACGGGCTGTGGGGCCACGCGAGCGGCTGCCAAAGAGCTTTCCAACGAGGCACGGCTTTCCCTCCTGGCTCTTCGGGCGTGGGAGCTGTGGCCAGAGCCGCGGCCCTACCGGAAAATGCTTCGCAGGCTGGCTCGGCGACGCCAGGTGGGCGCCGGTGGCGCCGAGGCTGACGGCCGCCGCAAAGCCTGCAGCCCCACGGGCTGTGGGGCCACGCGAACGGCTGCCAAAGAGCTTTCCAACGAGGCACAGCTTTCCCTCCTGGCTCTTCGGGCGTGGGAGCTGTGGCCAGAGCCGCGGCCCGAGCCGCGGCCCTACCGGAAAATGCTTCGCAGGCTGGCTCGGCGGCACCACGTGGGCGGCGGTGGCGCCGAGGCTGACGGCCGCCGCAAAGCCCGCAGCCCCACGGGCTGTGGGGCCACGCGAGCGGCTGCCAAAGAGCTTTCCAACGAGGCACGGCTTTCCCTCCTGGCTCTTCGGGCGTGGGAGCTGTGGCCAGAGCCGCAGCCCTACCGGAAAATGCTTCGCAGGCTGGCTCGGCGGCGCCAGGTGGGCGCCGGTGGCGCCGAGGCTGACGGCCGCCGCAAAGCCCGCAGCCCCACAGGCTGTGGGGCCACGCGAGCGGCTGCCAAAGAGCTTTCCAACGAGGCACGGCTTTCCCTCCTGGCTCTTCGGGCGTGGGAGCTGTGGCCAGAGACGCGGCCCTACCGGAAAATGCTTCGCAGGCTGGCGCGGCGGCGCCAGGTGGGCGCCGGTGGCGCCGAGGCTGACGGCCGCCGCAAAGCCCGCAGCCCCACGGGCTGTGGGGCCACGTGAGCGGCTGCCAAAGAGCTTTCCAATGAGGCACGGCTTTCCCTCCTGGCTCTTCGGGCGTGGGAGCTGTGGCCAGAGACGCGGCCCTACCCAAAAATGCTTCGCAGGCTGGCACGGCGGCACCACGTGGGCGCCGGTGGCGCCGAGGCTGACGGCCGCCGCAAAGCCCGCAGCCCCACGGGCTGTGGGGCCACGCGAGCGGCTGCCAAAGAGCTTTCCAACGAGGCATGGCTTTCCCTCCTGGCTCTTCGGGCGTGGGAGCTGTCGCCAGAGCCGCGGCCCTACCGGAAAATGCTTCGCAGGCTGGCTCGGCGGCGCCAGGTGGGCGGCGGTTGTGCCGAGGCTGACGGCCGCCGCAAAGCCTGCAGCCCCACGGGCTGTGGGGCCACGTGAGCGGCTGCCAAACAGCTTTCCAACGAGGCACGGGTTTCCCTCCTGGCTCTTCGGGCGTGGGAGCTGTGGCCAGAGACGCGGCCCTACCGGAAAATGCTTCGCAGGCTGGCGCGGCGGCGCCACGTGGGCGCCGGTGGCGCCGAGGCTGATGGTCGCCGCAAAGCCCGCAGCCCCACGGGCTGTGGGGCCACGCGAGCGGCTGCCAAAGAGCTTTCCAACGAGGCACGGCTTTCCCTCCTGGCTCTTCGGGCGTGGGAGCTGTGGCCAGAGACGCGGCCCTACCTGAAAATGCTTCGCAGGCTGGCTCGGCGGCACCACGTGGGCGCCGGTGGCGCCGAGGCTGACGGCCGCCGCAAAGCCCGCAGCCCCACGGGCTGTGGGGCCACGCGAGCGGCTGCCAAAGAGCTTTCCAACGAGGCACGGCTTTCCCTCCTGGCTCTTCGGGCGTGGGAGCTGTGGCCAGAGACGCGGCCCTACCCGAAAATGCTTCGCAGGCTGGCTCGGCGGCGCCAGGTGGGCGCCGGTGGCGCCGAGGCTGACGGCCGCCGCAAAGCCCGCAGCCCCACGGGCTGTGGGGCCACGCGAGCGGCTGCCAAACAGCTTTCCAACGAGGCATGGCTTTCCCTCCTGGCTCTTCGGGCGTGGGAGCTGCGGCCAGAGCCGCGGCCCTACCCGAAAATGCTTCGCAGGCTGGCTCGGCGACGCCAGGTGGGCGCCGGTGGCGCCGAGGCTGACGGCCGCCGCAAAGCCCGCAGCCCCACGGGCTGTGGGGCCACGCGAGCGGCTGCCAAAGAGCTTTCCAACGAGGCACGGCTTTCCCTCCTGGCTCTTCGGGCGTGGGAGCTGTGGCCAGAGCCGCGGCCCTACCGGAAAATGCTTCGCAGGCTGGCTCGGAGGCGCCAGGAGGGCGCCGGTGGCGCCGAGGCTGACGGCCGCCGCAAAGCCCGCAGCCCCACGGGCTGTGGGGCCACGTGAGCGGCTGCCAAAGAGCTTTCCAACGAGGCACGGCTTTCCCTCCTGGCTCTTCGGGCGTGGGAGCTGTGGCCAGAGCCGCGGCCCTACCGGAAAATGCTTCGCAGGCTGGCTCGGCGGCGCCAGGTGGGCGCCGGTGGTGCCGAGGCTGACGGCCGCCGGAAAGCCCGCAGCCCCACGGGCTGTGGGGCCACGCGAGCGGCTGCCAAAGAGCTTTCCAACGACGCACGGCTTTCCCTCCTGGCTCTTCGGGCGTGGGAGCTGTGGCCAGAGCCGCGGCCCTACCGGAAAATGCTTCGCAGGCTGGCTCGGCGGCGCAGGTGGGCGCTGGTGCCGCCGAGGCTGACGGCCGCCGCAAAGCCTGCAGCCCCACGGGCTGTGGGGCCACGCGAGCGGCTGCCAAAGAGCTTTCCAACGACACACGGCTTTCCCTCCTGGCTCTTCGGGCGTGGGAGCTGTGGCCAGAGCCGCGGCCCTACCGGAAAATGCTTCGCAGGCTGGCGCGGCGGCGCCAGGTGGGCGCCGGTGGCGCCGAGGCTGACGGCCGCCGCAAAGCCCGCAGCCCCACGGGCTGTGGGGCCACGTGAGCGGCTGCCAAACAGCTTTCCAACGAGGCACGGCTTTCCCTCCTGGCTCTTCGGGCGTGGGAGCTGTGGCCAGAGACGCGGCCCTACCCAAAAATGCTTCGCAGGCTGGCTCGGCGGCGCCAGGTGGGCGCCGGTGGTGCCGAGGCTGACGGCCGCCGGAAAGCCCGCAGCCCCACGGGCTGTGGGGCCACGCGAGCGGCTGCCAAAGAGCTTTCCAACGACGCACGGCTTTCCCTCCTGGCTCTTCGGGCGTGGGAGCTGTGGCCAGAGCCGCGGCCCTACCGGAAAATGCTTCGCAGGCTGGCTCGGCGGCGCCAGGTGGGCGCCGGTGGCGCCGAGGCTGACGGCCGCCGCAAAGCCCGCAGCCCCACGGGCTGTGGGGCCACGTGAGCGGCTGCCAAAGAGCTTTCCAACGAGGCACGGCTTTCCCTCCTGGCTCTTCGGGCGTGGGAGCTGTGGCCAGAGCCGCGGCCCTACCGGAAAATGCTTCGCAGGCTGGCGCGGCGGCGCCAGGTGGGCGCCGGTGGCGCCGAGGCTGACGGCCGCCGCAAAGCCCGCAGCCCCACGGGCTGTGGGGCCACACGAGCGGCTGCCAAAGAGCTTTCCAACGAGGCACGGCTTTCCCTCCTGGCTCTTCGGGCGTGGGAGCTGTGGCCAGAGCCGCGGCCCTACCGGAAAATGCTTCGCAGGCTGGCGCGGCGGCGCCAGGTGGGCGCCGGTGGCACCGAGGCTGACGGCCGCCGCAAAGCCCGCAGCCCCACGGGCTGTGGGGCCACGCGAGCGGCTGCCAAAGAGCTTTCCAACGAGGCACGGCTTTCCCTCCTGGCTCTTCGGGCGTGGGAGCTGTGGCCAGAGCCGCGGCCCTACCGGAAAATGCTTCGCAGGCTGGCTCGGCGGCGCCAGGTGGGCGCCGGTGGCGCCGAGGCTGATGGTCGCCGCAAAGCCCGCAGCCCCACGGGCTGTGGGGCCACGCGAGCGGCTGCCAAAGAGCTTTCCAACGAGGCACGGCTTTCCCTCCTGGCTCTTCGGGCGTGGGAGCTGTGGCCAGAGACGCGGCCCTACCGGAAAATGCTTCGCAGGCTGGCTCGGCGGCGCCAGGTGGGCGCCGGTGGCGCCGAGGCTGACGGCCGCCGGAAAGCCCGCAGCCCCACGGGCTGTGGGGCCACGCGAGCGGCTGCCAAAGAGCTTTCCAACGAGGCACGGCTTTCCCTCCTGGCTCTTCGGGCGTGGGAGCTGTGGCCAGAGCCGCGGCCCTACCGGAAAATGCTTCGCAGGCTGGCTCGGCGGCGCCAGGTGGGCGCCGGTGCCGCCGAGGCTGACGGCCGCCGCAAAGCCCGCAGCCCCACGGGCTGTGGGGCCACGCGAGCGGCTGCCAAAGAGCTTTCCAACGAGGCACGGCTTTCCCTCCTGGCTCTTTGGGCGTGGGAGCTGTGGCCAGAGCCGCGGCCCTACCGGAAAATGCTTCGCAATCTGGCGTGGCGGAACCACGTGGGCAGCGGTGGCGCCGAGGCTGATGGCCGCCGCAAGGCCCGCAGCCCCACGGGCTGTGGGGTCACGCGAGCGGCTGCCAAAGAGCTTTCCAACGAGGCACGGCTTTCCCTCCTGGCTCTTCGGGCGTGGGAGCTGTGGCCAGAGCCGCGGCCCTACCGGAAAATGCTTCGCAGGCTGGCGCGGCGGCGCCAGGTGGGCGCCGGTGGCGCCGAGGCTGACGGCCGCCGCAAAGCCCGCAGCCCCACGGGCTGTGGGGCCACGCGAGCGGCTGCCAAAGAGCTTTCCAACGAGGCACGGCTTTCCCTCCTGGCTCTTCGGGCGTGGGAGCTGTGGCCAGAGCCGCGGCCCTACCGGAAAATGCTTCGCAGGCTGGCTCGGCGACGCCAGGTGGGCGCCGGTGGCGCCGAGGCTGACGGCCGCCGCAAAGCCTGCAGCCCCACGGGCTGTGGGGCCACGCGAACGGCTGCCAAAGAGCTTTCCAACGAGGCACAGCTTTCCCTCCTGGCTCTTCGGGCGTGGGAGCTGTGGCCAGAGCCGCGGCCCGAGCCGCGGCCCTACCGGAAAATGCTTCGCAGGCTGGCTCGGCGGCACCACGTGGGCGGCGGTGGCGCCGAGGCTGACGGCCGCCGCAAAGCCCGCAGCCCCACGGGCTGTGGGGCCACGCGAGCGGCTGCCAAAGAGCTTTCCAACGAGGCACGGCTTTCCCTCCTGGCTCTTCGGGCGTGGGAGCTGTGGCCAGAGCCGCGGCCCTACCGGAAAATGCTTCGCAGGCTGGCTCGGCGGCGCCAGGTGGGCGCCGGTGGCGCCGAGGCTGACGGCCGCCGCAAAGCCCGCAGCCCCACGGGCTGTGGGGCCACGCGAGCGGCTGCCAAAGAGCTTTCCAACGAGGCACGGCTTTCCCTCCTGGCTCTTCGGGCGTGGGAGCTGTGGCCAGAGCCGCGGCCCTACCCGAAAATGCTTCGCAGGCTGGCGCGGCGGCGCCAGGTGGGCGCCGGTGGCGCCGAGGCTGACGGCCGCCGCAAAGCCCGCAGCCCCACGGGCTGTGGGGCCACGCGAGCGGCTGCCAAAGAGCTTTCCAATGAGGCACGGCTTTCCCTCCTGGCTCTTCGGGCGTGGGAGCTGTGGCCAGAGACGCGGCCCTACCCAAAAATGCTTCGCAGGCTGGCACGGCGGCACCACGTGGGCGCCGGTGGCGCCGAGGCTGACGGCCGCCGCAAAGCCCGCAGCCCCACGGGCTGTGGGGCCACGCGAGCGGCTGCCAAAGAGCTTTCCAACGAGGCATGGCTTTCCCTCCTGGCTCTTCGGGCGTGGGAGCTGTCGCCAGAGCCGCGGCCCTACCGGAAAATGCTTCGCAGGCTGGCTCGGCGGCGCCAGGTGGGCGGCGGTTGTGCCGAGGCTGACGGCCGCCGCAAAGCCTGCAGCCCCACGGGCTGTGGGGCCACGTGAGCGGCTGCCAAACAGCTTTCCAACGAGGCACGGGTTTCCCTCCTGGCTCTTCGGGCGTGGGAGCTGTGGCCAGAGACGCGGCCCTACCGGAAAATGCTTCGCAGGCTGGCGCGGCGGCGCCACGTGGGCGCCGGTGGCGCCGAGGCTGATGGTCGCCGCAAAGCCCGCAGCCCCACGGGCTGTGGGGCCACGCGAGCGGCTGCCAAAGAGCTTTCCAACGAGGCACGGCTTTCCCTCCTGGCTCTTCGGGCGTGGGAGCTGTGGCCAGAGACGCGGCCCTACCTGAAAATGCTTCGCAGGCTGGCTCGGCGGCACCACGTGGGCGCCGGTGGCGCCGAGGCTGACGGCCGCCGCAAAGCCCGCAGCCCCACGGGCTGTGGGGCCACGCGAGCGGCTGCCAAAGAGCTTTCCAACGAGGCACGGCTTTCCCTCCTGGCTCTTCGGGCGTGGGAGCTGTGGCCAGAGACGCGGCCCTACCCGAAAATGCTTCGCAGGCTGGCTCGGCGGCGCCAGGTGGGCGCCGGTGGCGCCGAGGCTGACGGCCGCCGCAAAGCCCGCAGCCCCACGGGCTGTGGGGCCACGCGAGCGGCTGCCAAACAGCTTTCCAACGAGGCATGGCTTTCCCTCCTGGCTCTTCGGGCGTGGGAGCTGCGGCCAGAGCCGCGGCCCTACCGGAAAATGCTTCGCAGGCTGGCTCGGCGACGCCAGGTGGGCGCCGGTGGCGCCGAGGCTGACGGCCGCCGCAAAGCCCGCAGCCCCACGGGCTGTGGGGCCACGCGAGCGGCTGCCAAAGAGCTTTCCAACGAGGCACGGCTTTCCCTCCTGGCTCTTCGGGCGTGGGAGCTGTGGCCAGAGCCGCGGCCCTACCGGAAAATGCTTCGCAGGCTGGCTCGGAGGCGCCAGGAGGGCGCCGGTGGCGCCGAGGCTGACGGCCGCCGCAAAGCCCGCAGCCCCACGGGCTGTGGGGCCACGTGAGCGGCTGCCAAAGAGCTTTCCAACGAGGCACGGCTTTCCCTCCTGGCTCTTCGGGCGTGGGAGCTGTGGCCAGAGCCGCGGCCCTACCGGAAAATGCTTCGCAGGCTGGCTCGGCGGCGCCAGGTGGGCGCCGGTGGTGCCGAGGCTGACGGCCGCCGGAAAGCCCGCAGCCCCACGGGCTGTGGGGCCACGCGAGCGGCTGCCAAAGAGCTTTCCAACGACGCACGGCTTTCCCTCCTGGCTCTTCGGGCGTGGGAGCTGTGGCCAGAGCCGCGGCCCTACCGGAAAATGCTTCGCAGGCTGGCTCGGCGGCGCCAGGTGGGCGCTGGTGCCGCCGAGGCTGACGGCCGCCGCAAAGCCTGCAGCCCCACGGGCTGTGGGGCCACGCGAGCGGCTGCCAAAGAGCTTTCCAACGACACACGGCTTTCCCTCCTGGCTCTTCGGGCGTGGGAGCTGTGGCCAGAGCCGCGGCCCTACCGGAAAATGCTTCGCAGGCTGGCGCGGCGGCGCCAGGTGGGCGCCGGTGGCGCCGAGGCTGACGGCCGCCGCAAAGCCCGCAGCCCCACGGGCTGTGGGGCCACGTGAGCGGCTGCCAAACAGCTTTCCAACGAGGCACGGCTTTCCCTCCTGGCTCTTCGGGCGTGGGAGCTGTGGCCAGAGACGCGGCCCTACCCAAAAATGCTTCGCAGGCTGGCTCGGCGGCGCCAGGTGGGCGCGGGTGGTGCCGAGGCTGACGGCCGCCGGAAAGCCCGCAGCCCCACGGGCTGTGGGGCCACGCGAGCGGCTGCCAAAGAGCTTTCCAACGACGCACGGCTTTCCCTCCTGGCTCTTCGGGCGTGGGAGCTGTGGCCAGAGCCGCGGCCCTACCGGAAAATGCTTCGCAGGCTGGCTCGGCGGCGCCAGGTGGGCGCCGGTGGCGCCGAGGCTGACGGCCGCCGCAAAGCCCGCAGCCCCACGGGCTGTGGGGCCACGTGAGCGGCTGCCAAAGAGCTTTCCAACGAGGCACGGCTTTCCCTCCTGGCTCTTCGGGCGTGGGAGCTGTGGCCAGAGCCGCGGCCCTACCGGAAAATGCTTCGCAGGCTGGCGCGGCGGCGCCAGGTGGGCGCCGGTGGCGCCGAGGCTGACGGCCGCCGCAAAGCCCGCAGCCCCACGGGCTGTGGGGCCACACGAGCGGCTGCCAAAGAGCTTTCCAACGAGGCACGGCTTTCCCTCCTGGCTCTTCGGGCGTGGGAGCTGTGGCCAGAGCCGCGGCCCTACCGGAAAATGCTTCGCAGGCTGGCGCGGCGGCGCCAGGTGGGCGCCGGTGGCACCGAGGCTGACGGCCGCCGCAAAGCCCGCAGCCCCACGGGCTGTGGGGCCACGCGAGCGGCTGCCAAAGAGCTTTCCAACGAGGCACGGCTTTCCCTCCTGGCTCTTCGGGCGTGGGAGCTGTGGCCAGAGCCGCGGCCCTACCGGAAAATGCTTCGCAGGCTGGCTCGGCGGCGCCAGGTGGGCGCCGGTGGCGCCGAGGCTGATGGTCGCCGCAAAGCCCGCAGCCCCACGGGCTGTGGGGCCACGCGAGCGGCTGCCAAAGAGCTTTCCAACGAGGCACGGCTTTCCCTCCTGGCTCTTCGGGCGTGGGAGCTGTGGCCAGAGACGCGGCCCTACCCGAAAATGCTTCGCAGGCTGGCTCGGCGGCGCCAGGTGGGCGCCGGTGGCGCCGAGGCTGACGGCCGCCGGAAAGCCCGCAGCCCCACGGGCTGTGGGGCCACGCGAGCGGCTGCCAAAGAGCTTTCCAACGAGGCACGGCTTTCCCTCCTGGCTCTTCGGGCGTGGGAGCTGTGGCCAGAGCCGCGGCCCTACCGGAAAATGCTTCGCAGGCTGGCTCGGCGGCGCCAGGTGGGCGCCGGTGGTGCCGAGGCTGACGGCCGCCGCAAAGCCTGCAGCCCCACGGGCTGTGGGGCCACGCGAGCGGCTGCCAAAGAGCTTTCCAACGAGGCACGGCTTTCCCTCCTGGCTCTTCGGGCGTGGGAGCTGTGGCCAGAGCCGCGGCCCTACCGGAAAATGCTTCGCAGGCTGCCGCGGCGGCGCCAGGTGGGCGCCGGTGGCGCCGAGGCTGACGGCCGCCGCAAAGCCCGCAGCCCCACGGGCTGTGGGGCCACGTGAGCGGCTGCCAAAGAGCTTTCCAACGACGCACGGCTTTCCCTCCTGGCTCTTCGGGCGTGGGAGCTGTGGCCAGAGACGCGGCCCTACTGGAAAATGCTTCGCAGGCTGGCTCGGCGGCGCCAGGTGGGCGCCGGTGGCGCCGAGGCTGACGGCCGCCGCAAAGCCCGCAGCCCCACGGGCTGCGGGGCCACGCGAGCGGCTGCCAAAGAGCTTTCCAACGAGGCACGGCTTTCCCTCCTGGCTCTTTGGGCGTGGGAGCTGTGGCCAGAGACGCGGCCCTACCCGAAAATGCTTCGCAGGCTGGCACGGCGGCACCACGTGGGCGCCGGTGGCGCCGAGGCTGACGGCCGCCGCAAAGCCCGCAGCCCCACGGGCTGTGGGGCCACGCGAGCGGCTGCCAAAGAGCTTTCCAACGAGGCACGGCTTTCCCTCCTGGCTCTTCAAGCATGGGAGCTGTGGCCAGAGCCGCGGCCCTACCGGAAAATGCTTCGCAGGCTGGCGCGGCGGCACCACGTGGGCGCCGGTGGCGCCGAGGCTGACG
This sequence comes from Larus michahellis, assembly GCF_964199755.1. Taxonomy (NCBI): domain Eukaryota; kingdom Metazoa; phylum Chordata; class Aves; order Charadriiformes; family Laridae; genus Larus; species Larus michahellis. Next base: position 80,000 of record NW_027436014.1, on the reverse strand, counting down.
GCCGCCGCAAAGCCCGCAGCCCCACGGGCTGTGGGGCCACGCGAGCGGCTGCCAAAGAGCTTTCCAACGACGCACGGCTTTCCCTCCTGGCTCTTCAGGCGTGGGAGCTGTCGCCAGAGCCGCGGCCCTACCGGAAAATGCTTCGCAGGCTGGCGCGGCGGCGCCATGTGGGCGCCGGTGGCGCCGAGGCTGACGGCCGCCGGAAAGCCCGCAGCCCCACGGGCTGTGGGGCCACGCGAGCGGCTGCCAAAGAGCTTTCCAACGAGGCACGGCTTTCCCTCCTGGCTCTTCGGGCGTGGGAGCTGTGGCCAGAGCCGCGGCCCTAACAAAAAATGCTTCGGGGTCTGGCGCGGCGGCGCCAGGTGGGCGCCGCTGGCACCGAGGCTGACGGCCGCCGCAAAGCCCGCAGCCCCACGGGCTGTGGGGCCATGCGAGCGGCTGCCAAAGAGCTTTGCAACGAGGCACGGCTTTCCCTCCTGGCTCTTCGGGCGTGGGAGCTGTGGCCAGAGACGCGGCCCTGCTGGAAAATGCTTCGGGGGCTGGCGCGGCGGCGCTACGTAGGCGCCGGTGGCGCCGAGGCTGACGGCTGACAGAAAGCCCGCAGCCCCACGGGCTGTGGGGCCACGCGAGCGGCTGCCAAAGAGCTTTGCAACGAGGCACGGCTTTCCCTCCTGGCTCTTCGGGCGTGGGAGCTGTGGCCAGAGACGCAGCCGTACCAGAAAATGCTTCGCAGGCTGGCGCGACGGCGCCATGTGGGCGCCGGTGGCGCCGAGGCTGACGGCCGCCGCAAAGCCCGCAGCCCCACGGGCTGTGGGGCCACGCGAGCGGCTGCCAAATAGCTTTCCAACGAGGCATGGCTTTCCCTCCTGGCTCTTCGGGCGTGGGAGCTGTGGCCAGAGCCGCGGCCCTACCGGAAAATGCTTCGCAGGCTGGCGCGGCGGCGCCAGGTGGGCGCCGGTGGCGCCGAGGCTGACGGCCGCCGCAAAGCCCGCAGCCCCACGGGCTGTGGGGCCACGCGAGCGGCTGCCAAAGAGCTTTGCAACGAGGCACGGCTTTCCCTCCTGGCTCTTCGGGTGTGGGAGCTGTGGCCAGAGCCGCGGCCCTACCGGAAAATGCTTCGGGGGCTGGCGCGGCGGCGCCAGGTGGGCGCCGGTGGCGCCGAGGCTGACGGCCGCCGGAAAGCCCGCAGCCCCACGGGCTGTGGGGCCATGCGAGCGGCTGCCAAAGAGCTTTCCAACGAGGCACGGCTTTCCCTCCTGGCTCTTCGGGCGTGGGAGCTGTGGCCAGAGACGCGGCCCTACTGGAAAATGCTTCGGGGGCTGGCGCGGCGGCGCTACGTAGGCGCCGGTGGCGCCGAGGCTGACGGCTGACAGAAAGCCCGCAGCCCCACGGGCTGTGGGGCCACGCGAGCGGCTGCCAAAGAGCTTTGCAACGAGGCACGGCTTTCCCTCCTGGCTCTTCGGGCGTGGGAGCTGTGGCCAGAGCCACGGCCCTACCGGAAAATGCTTCGGGGGCTGGCGCGGCGGCGCCAGGTGGGCGCCGGTGGCGCCGAGGCTGACAGCCGCCGCAAAGCCCGCAGCCCCACGGGCTGTGGGGCCACGCGAGCGGCTGCCAAAGAGCTTTCCAATGAGGCATGGCTTTCCCTCCTGGCTCTTCGGGTGTGGGAGCTGTGGCCAGAGCCGCGGCCCTACCGGAAAATGCTTCGGGGGCTGGCGCGGCGGCGCCAGGTGGGCGCCGGTGGCGCCGAGGCTGACGGCCGCCGCAAAGCCCGCAGCCCCACGGGCTGTGGGGCCACGCGAGCGCCTGCCAAAGAGCTTTCCAACGAGGCACGGCTTTCTCTCCTGGCTCTTCGGGCGTGGGAGCTCTGGCCAGAGCCGCGGCCCTACCGGAAAATGCTTCGGGAGCTGGCGCGGCGGCGCCACGTGGGCGCCGGTGGCGCCGAGGCTGACGGCCGCCGCAAAGCCCGCAGCCCCACGGGCTGTGGGGCCACGCGAGCGGCTGCCAAAGAGCTTTCCAACGAGGCACGGCTTTCCCTCCTGGCTCTTCGGGCGTGGGAGCTGTGGCCAGAGCCGCGGCCCTACCGGAAAATGCTTCGCAGGCTGGCGCGGCGGCGCCACGTGGGCGCCGGTGGCGCCGAGGCTGACGGCCGCCGCAAAGCCCGCAGCCCCACGGGCTGTGGGGCCACGTGAGCCCCTGCCAAAGAGCTTTCCAACGAGGCACGGCTTTCCCTCCTGGCTCTTCGGGCGTGGGAGCTGTGGCCAGAGACGCGGCCCTACCGGAAAATGCTTCGCAGGCTGGCGCGGCGGCGCCAGGTGGGCGCCGGTGGCGCCAAGGCTGACGGCCGCCGGAAAGCCCGCAGCCCCACAGGCTGTGGGGCCACGCGAGCGGCTGCCAAAGAGCTTTCCAATGAGGCACGGCTTTCCCTCCTGGCTCTTCGGGCGTGGGAGCTGTGGCCAGAGCCGCGGCCCTACCGGAAAATGCTTCGCAGGCTGGCGCGGCGGCGCCACGTGGGCGCCGGTGGTGCCGAGGCTGACGGCCGCCGCAAAGCCCGCAGCCTCACGGGCTGTGGGGCCACGCGAGCGGCTGCCAAAGAGCTTTCCAACGAGGCACGGCTTTCCCTCCTGGCTCTTCGGGTGTGGGAGCTTTGGCCAGAGACGCGGCCCTACCGGAAAATGCTTCGGGGGCTGGCGCGGCGGCGCCAGGTGGGCGCCGGTGGCGCTGAGGCTGACGGCCGCCGGAAAGCCCGCAGCCCCACGGGCTGTGGGACCACGCGAGCGGCTGCCAAAGAGCTTTGCAACGAGGCACGGCTTTCTCTCCTGGCTCTTCGGGGGTGGGAGCTGTGGCCAGAGACGCGGCCCTACCGGAAAATGCTTCGGGAGCTGGCGCGGCGGCGCCACGTGGGCGCCGGTGGCGCCGAGGCTGACGGCCGCCGCAAAGCCCGCAGCCCCACGGGCTGTGGGGCCACGCGAGCGGCTGCCAAAGAGCTTTCCAACGAGGCACGGCTTTCCCTCCTGGCTCTTCGGGCGTGGGAGCTGTGGCCAGAGCCGCGGCCCTACCGGAAAATGCTTCGCAGGCTGGCGCGGCGGCGCCACGTGGGCGCCGGTGGCGCCGAGGCTGACGGCCGCCGCAAAGCCCGCAGCCCCACGGGCTGTGGGGCCACGTGAGCCCCTGCCAAAGAGCTTTCCAACGAGGCACGGCTTTCCCTCCTGGCTCTTCGGGCGTGGGAGCTGTGGCCAGAGACGCGGCCCTACCGGAAAATGCTTCGCAGGCTGGCGCGGCGGCGCCAGGTGGGCGCCGGTGGCGCCAAGGCTGACGGCCGCCGGAAAGCCCGCAGCCCCACAGGCTGTGGGGCCACGCGAGCGGCTGCCAAAGAGCTTTCCAATGAGGCACGGCTTTCCCTCCTGGCTCTTCGGGCGTGGGAGCTGTGGCCAGAGCCGCGGCCCTACCGGAAAATGCTTCGCAGCCTGGCGCGGCGGCGCCAGGTGGGCGCCGGTGGCGCCGAGGCTGACGGCCGCCGGAAAGCCCGCAGCCTCACGGGCTGTGGGGCCACGCGAACGGCTGCCAAAGAGCTTTCCAACGAGGCACGGCTTTCCCTCCTGGCTCTTCGGGCGTGGGAGCTTTGGCCAGAGACGCGGCCCTACCGGAAAATGCTTCGGGGGCTGGCGCGGCGGCGCCAGGTGGGCGCCGGTGGCGCTGAGGCTGACGGCCGCCGGAAAGCCCGCAGCCCCACGGGCTGTGGGGCCACGCGAGCGGCTGCCAAAGAGCTTTCCAACGAGGCACGGCTTTCTCTCCTGGCTCTTCGGGCGTGGGAGCTGTGGCCAGAGATGCGGCCCTACCGGAAAATGCTTCGCAGGCTGGCGTGGCGGCGCTACGTAGGCGCCGGTGGCGCCGAGGCTGACGGCTGACAGAAAGCCCGCAGCCCCACGGGCTGTGGGGCCACGCGAGCGGCTGCCAAAGAGCTTTCCAACGAGGCACGGCTTTCCCTCCTGGCTCTTCGGGCGTGGGAGCTGTGGCCAGAGACGCGGCCCTACCGGAAAATGCTTCGGGGGCTGGCGCGATGGCGCCAGGTGGGCGCCGGTGGCGCCGAGGCTGACGGCCGCCGCAAAGCCCGCAGCCCCACGGGCTGTGGGGCCACGTGAGCCCCTGCCAAAGAGCTTTCCAATGAGGCACGGCTTTCCCTCCTGGCTCTTCGGGCGTGGAAGCTGTGGCCAGAGACGCGGCCCTACCGGAAAATGCTTCGCAGGCTGGCGCAGCGGCGCAAGGTGGGCGCCGGTGGCGCCGAGGCTGACGGCCGCCGGAAAGCCCGCAGCCCCACGGGCTGTGGGGCCACGCGAGCGGCTGCCAAAGAGCTTTCCAATGAGGCACGGCTTTCCCTCCTGGCTCTTCGGGCGTGGGAGCTGTGGCCAGAGCCGCGGCCCTACTGGAAAATGCTTCGGGGGCTGGCGCGGCAGCGCGAGGTGGGCGCCGGTGGCGCCGAGGCTGACGGCCGCCGCAAAGCCCGCAGCCCCACGGGCTGTGGGGCCACGCGAGCGGCTGCCAAAGAGCTTTCCAACGAGGCACGGCTTTCCCTCCTGGCTCTTCGGGTGTGGGAGCTGTGGCCAGAGACGCGGCCCTACCGGAAAATGCTTCGGGGGCTGGCGCGATGGCGCCAGGTGGGCGCCGGTGGCGCCGAGGCTGTCGGCCGCCGGAAAGCCCGCAGCCCCACGGGCTGTGGGGCCACGTGAGCCCCTGCCAAAGAGCTTTCCAATGAGGCACGGCTTTCCCTCCTGGCTCTTCGGGCGTGGGAGCTGTGGCCAGAGCCGCGGCCCTACCGGAAAATGCTTCGCAGGCTGGCGCGGCGGCGCCAGGTGGGCGCCGGTGGCGCTGAGGCTGACGGCCGCCGGAAAGCCCGCAGCCCCACGGGCTGTGGGGCCACGCGAGCGGCTGCCAAAGAGCTTTGCAACGAGGCACGGCTTTCCCTCCTGGCTCTTCGGGCGTGGGAGCTGTGGCCAGAGACGCGGCCCTACCGGAAAATGCTTCGCAGGCTGGCGCGGCGGCGCCAGGTGGGCGCCGGTGGCGCCGAGGCTGACGGCCGCCGGAAAGCCCGCAGCCCCACGGGCTGTGGGGCCACGCGAGCGGCTGCCAAAGAGCTTTCCAATGAGGCACGGCTTTCCCTCCTGGCTCTTCGGGCGTGGGAGCTGTGGCCAGAGCCGCGGCCCTACCGGAAAATGCTTCGCAGGATGGCGTGGCGGCGCCAGGTGGGCACCGGTGGCGCCGAGGCTGACGGCCGCCGCAAAGCCCGCAGCCCCACGGGCTGTGGGGCCACGCGAGCGGCTCCCAAAGAGCTTTCCAACGAGGCACGGCTTTCCCTCCTGGCTCTTCGGGCGTGGGAGCTCTGGCCAGAGCCGCGGCCCTACCGGAAAATGCTTCGGGGGCTGGCACGGCGGCGCCAGGTGGGCGCCGGTGGCGCCGAGGCTGACGGCCGCCGCAAAGCCCGCAGCCCCACGGGCTGTGGGGCCACGCGAGCGGCTGCCAAAGAGCTTTGCAACGAGGCACGGCTTTCCCTCCTGGCTCTTCGGGCGTGGGAGCTGTGGCCAGAGACGCGGCCCTACCGGAAAATGCTTCGCAGGCTGGCGCGGCGGCGCCAGGTGGGCGCCGGTGGCGCCGAGGCTGACGGCCGCCGGAAAGCCCGCAGCCCCACGGGCTGTGGGGCCACGCGAGCGGCTGCCAAAGAGCTTTCCAATGAGGCACGGCTTTCCCTCCTGGCTCTTCGGGCGTGGGAGCTGTGGCCAGAGCCGCGGCCCTACCGGAAAATGCTTCGCAGGATGGCGTGGCGGCGCCAGGTGGGCACCGGTGGCGCCGAGGCTGACGGCCACCGCAAAGCCCGCAGCCCCACGGGCTGTGGGGCCACGCGAGCGGCTCCCAAAGAGCTTTGCAACGAGGCACGGCTTTCCCTCCTGGCTCTTCGGGCGTGGGAGCTGTGGCCAGAGACGCGGCCCTACCGGAAAATGCTTCGCAGGCTGGCGCGGCGGCGCCAGGTGGGCGCCGGTGGCGCCGAGGCTGACGGCCGCCGCAAAGCCCGCAGCCCCACGGGCTGTGGGGCCACGCGAGCGGCTGCCAAAGAGCTTTCCAACGAGGCACGGCTTTCCCTCCTGGCTCTTCGGGCGTGGGAGCTGTGGCCAGAGACGCGGCCCTACCGGAAAATGCTTCGGGGGCTGGCGCGGCGGCGCCACGTGGGGCTGGGGGCTTTCCTGCTGCCTTTAGAATCTCACAACCACCCTTTCCCACTTGGCGCTACACCAGCCTATAGAATTTCTATTTTAAAGTCAAGACAGTGCACCACTTGACATTATGCGGAGCGCTACCCATCAATACATGCTCAAATAAAGAATAGCCAATGGACAGTGCCATCGTATGTTACCAAGTGTCAGATGTCATTGAAGACAATGACAGAGCGATACAACGTAAAGCGTAACACAGTACGGGGCCGTGCCAGGCAATACGCCGTCACGGAATCACCAATAGAGAAATTCACAACGGAGTGCAGTCTTACGACAGAATCTCTAAAGCCGCCGTTAAGCCAGTGACAGGCGGTACAATGCCACACGTTACAGGATACAGGGCAGTACAACCCGATTCGCAGACAAATAAATTAGAGCAAATTACAAGACTCCCAATACAGTCCAGTACAATGCCAGACAGTCTCAGATGTCGGTCAAGACAATGCCAGGGCAACGCAGTGCAAGACATAACTTTATACAGGTCAGTACAAGGCAATACACAGTCAAATGAAGAACAGTACACTACAATACCCAAACCACACTGCAGTACAATGGCAAACAATCCCACATGTCGGTCGAGACAATGACAACGCGAGACGGAACACCGTGCAGGGCAGCGCAAGGCAGTACGCAGTCAAATAAAGAACAGCTGACCAGAAAACCCGCACTACGCTGCCGTACCATCTCAAAACGTCTCGGATGGCAGTCAAGGCAATTACAGGGCAATACAAAGCACCACGTCGCAGTACACAAGGCAGTACAAGGCAACACTCAGTCAAATAAATAACAGACAGTCAAAAAAATTCACAGTGCAGTGCACTACTCTGACACCATGGGTCAGATGGCAACCAAAAGAAGGACAGGGCAATACAAGGCGAGAGGTAACCCAATACGGGGCTGGACAAGGCAAGATGCAGTTGTGGCAGGTGGAGCGATTCACTTCAGTCCTGAGAGAAGTAGAGGAACATTTAGAAACATCAACACAGTGATTCGACAAAGGCAGCAGTGAACTTAACATCCCTTTACCAGGTTCCGTGGCCACGTCCCCCGGATAATTTATTGCACAGGGGCCAGGGTCAGACGAGCTGTTAGGGAGACCCTCCCGTTGAGCCACAACCCCCTTGCTTTCTAAACTCCTTCTTGAAGAGCAGTTTAAGTGCGGCTGGATCCAATTACTAGCCCTGGACTTGGGCAACGGTTCACCTCTAAAGGATTGTATCCGCGCCATCAACCCTTTATATCACTGAGCTAAGGCTACGAGGTTTAGCGTGGTATTAGTCACTTACTGAGGCTCTGTTGTGGCAAGGGATCTCTCAGCCTTGAGGAGCAGAACCTGAAGCAAGCATCCCCGCTCAAGGGCACATCCTGGTGCCATGACAGACTATGACAGGCAATACTATGACAGGGCAATACAACGCAAGACGTAACTTTACACAGGGCAGTACAAGGCCAATACACAGTCAAATAGGGAACGACCGATCACAAAATTGATGCACGGTCAAATAGAGTACAACAGCCTAAGAAGCTCTCAATACAGCGCCTGTCAACGCCAGAATACATCAGATGGCTCGCGGCACGGTGAGAGGGCAATACGACACAAGACTTGGGAAAATACAGGGCAGTACAAAGCAATACGCAGTCAAATATAGAACAGCCGATCAAAAACACCCTCAGTTCGGTGCGGTACAACCCCAGAGAGTGTAAAAGGACAGTTAAGACTATTTCATGGCAACACAACGCACAATGTAACACAATACAGGTTGCTACAACGCAATACAGAATAATAAACAACCGATCAAAACGCCACAATACGGTGCAGTACGATCCCACACGGTCTCGGGTGGCAGTCAAGACAACTATAGGGCGACACGATCCAAGATGCAACATTACACGACAGAGCAGAACGGAAGACGCAGTCAACTAAATACCAACCGATTAGGAGAACCGCAATACAGTGCGGGAGAAAACAAAAATAAGTGGAGATGCCAGTCAAGACAATGACAGAGCAATATGAGGCAAGAAATAACGCAATACAGGGCAGTACAGTGAAATACACGGTCAAATAAATAACTGATAAAGTATCCCGCAATACCGTGCGATGCAATGCCAAAACGTGTGAGACAGCAGTCGAGGCAGTGACAGAGCTATACAATGGAAGACATAACGCAGGGCTGTACAACACCGAAACGTATCAGATGGCACTCGGAACAACAACATGGCGATACAACGCAAGCCGCAACACAATACAAGGTGGTAACAAGGCAATACACGGGTCAAACACAGAACAACGAATAAAACCTGCACAATACGGATCGCTGCAATCCCAGAACGTCTAAAGTGACAGTGAAGGGAATGACGGGGCAGTACAATGCAAGATACAACACTAGACAGGGCAACACGCATTCAAATAATGCAAAACTGATTAAAAAACCCACAATACACACCAGTACAATGCCGGAACAGATCAGATGGCAGTCCGGGCGAATAGAGGGCAACACAATGCCAAACGTGACACCATACAGGGCTGGACAAGGCAATACGCTGTTGTGGCAGGCCGAGCGGCTAACTTCGCTTCTAAGAGAGAAGCAGTGAAACATTCAGAAACATCAACACAGTGATTCTCCAAAGGCAGCAGCGCACGTGACGGCGCTTTACCAGATTCCATATGGCCACGCACCCCGGATTATTTCCTGCCTAGGGGCCAGGGTCAGACAAGCTGTCTGGGAGACCCTCCCGTTGAGTCACGAGGCTCGGAAAGGACCCCCTTGCTTTCTAAACTCCTTCTCGGAGAGGAGTCTAGGTGCGGCTGGATCCAATTCCTAGCTCGGAAAGGACCCCCTTGCTTTCTAAACTCCTTCTCCGAGAGGAGTCTAGGTGCGGCTGGATCCAATTCCTAGCCCCGGACTTAGGCAATGGTTCACCTCTAAAGGATTGTATCTGCGCCATGGACCCTTTATATCACTGAGCTAAGGCTACAAGGTTTTGCATGCTATTAGTGACTTACTGAGAATCTGTTGCGGCAAGGCATATCTCAATCTCGAGGAGCAGAACCTTAATCGAGCGTCCCTGCTCAAGGGGAGATCCTGGCACGGAGGCCCCTGCCATGCAGAAGTCAAAAGGCTCTTGGGCTGTCCACTACTTATGGGGTAAGCCAATTGACTTATAGTCACATCAGCACGGGAACAAAATATCTAGGTCCCCACTGTGTTGCCAACCATCCCCCAACTTCAAGTACCACTCAGAACAACTCCATGGATGATTGGGGCACCAAAACGAAGGGGCGCCCACACCACCCCAGCAGTCAAATAAGGAACAACCAATGGAACTTTCACAATAAATAAGTACAATCCCAGACAGTCCAAAGTAACAGCCAAGACAATGACAGACCAATACAGTGCAAGACCTAACATCATACAGAGCAGTAAAAGGCAACGCGCAGCCAAGTCAAGAACAGTTAAAATACCCAAAATCCAGTGCAGCACTATGACACTGTCCCAAAACACAGTCAAAACAACAGCAGAGTAATGCAACACGAGCCGTAACACAACACAGGGCAGCACAAGGCAATACACAGTCACACAAAGAACAGCCAATTAAAAAACCCACAACAGAACGCCCTACAATCTCAGGAAGTCTCAGAGGGCCGTCACGGCAAATACAGGGCAATACGGTGCAAGACAACACAATACAGGCCACTGCCAGCCAATATCAGTCAAATAAATAACAGACAGTCAAAAAATTCACAGTGCAGTGCACTACTATGACACCATGGGTCAGGCGGCAATCATGACAACGACAGGGCAACACAAGGCAAGACGTAACCCAATACGGGGCCGGACAAGGCAATATGCAGTTGTGGCGGGTGGAGCCATTCACTTCAGTCCTAAGAGAAAAGTAGAGAAACATTCAGAAACATCAACACAGTGATTCTCCAAAGGCAGCAGCGCACATGACGGCGCTTTATCAGGTTCCGTGGCCACGTACCCTGGATTATTTCCTGCCTAGGGGCCAGGGTCAGACAAGCTGTCTGGGAGACCCTCCCCTTGAGTCACGAGGCTCGGAAAGGACCCCCTTGCTTTCTAAACTCCTTCTCCGAGAGGAGTCTAGGTGCGGCTGGATCCAATTCCTAGCCCCGGACTTGGGCAACGGTTCACCTCTAAAGGATTATGTCTGTGCCGTCAACCCTTTACGTGGCTCATAAAAAACAGCTGATGAAGGAAGTGGCAATATGGTGGCCTACAACGGCAGAATAGATCAGATGACAATCGAGACAACAACAGAGCAATACAATGGAAGACGTAACACCACACGGGGCCGGACAAGGCAATACGCAGCCACATCAGAACCCATGAGAGACATCACACTACAGTCCAGACCTAGGACAGATTCTCTAACGTGACCGTCAAGACGACGGGGCAATACAACGCAAGACGTAACACAGGCCATATGCAGTTGTGGCGGGCGCAGGGATAAAATTCACTCCTAAGAGAGAGGCAGAGAAACATTTACAAACATAACAGCAGTGATTCACCAAAGGTAGCAGCGCACGTGATGGCACTTTACCAGACTGCACGGCCACGCACCCCGGGTCATTTACTGCCTAGGGGCCAGGGTCAGACGAGCTGTCAGGGAGACCCTCCCCTTGAGTCACGAGGCTCAGAAAGGACCCCCTTGCTTTCTAAACTCCTTCTCCGAGAGGAGTCTAGGTGCGGCTGGATCCCATCCTCGCCCCGGACTTGGGCAACGGTTCACCTCTAAAGGATCATATCTGCGTGATCAAACCCTTGGTATCGCTCAGCCAAGATGGCAAAGTCTGGCATGCTGTTAGTCACTGACCCAGAATCTGTTGTGGCAAGGCTTCTCTCAGCCTCGAGGAGCAGAACCTTAAGTGAGTGTCCCCGGGAAATGCTGGTGAACAGGCCGCTGCCTTGCAAGAAAGCTCCAAGGGCTCTTGGTCTGTCCGCTAGGTCTATAGCGAGCTAACTGACTCACAGTGTCTTGACTCTGGTGCCAGCCATCCCACAAAGTTCAAGTGCCACTCGTAGCGACTCCTCCTGGTCGTTATAGCTCGAGCAGCAGCCCGGGGGAAAAAGGGGGGTGACATCCCAACAGCGGTCAAATACAGAACAACCGGTTAAAAATTGCACAATACAGTGCCAGAGACTCTAAAATAACTGGCAAGACAACGACAGGGCAACACCATGCAAGATCTAACCTTACACAGGGCAGTACAAGGCAACGTACAATCAAATGCAGAGCAGACAATGAAAGAATTGACGGTACAGTGCCACGCAATGGTAGACTATATCAGATGTCGGTCACCACAATGACAGAGCAATACAAGGCAAGACGTAACGCGATACGGGGCCCTACCAGGCGACACAGTCAAGGAAACAACCACCCCATGAAAGAACTCACAACACAGCGCGGTCCTAGAACGGAAGGTGTAAAATGACCGTCGAGACAGTGACAGGGCAATACAATGCAAGATGCAACACCATACCAAGGCAACATGCAGCCAAATGAACAACCCATTAAGAAACCCAGCATACGTTCAACTGTAATACCAGAAAAGATCAGAAGGCAGTCAAGACAATGACAGCGCACTATAACGCGAGAAGTAACACAATACAGGGCAGTACAAGGCATTACACAGGCAAATAAAGAAGAACCCATTAAAAACCACACAATACAGTGCGGTGCGAGGCCAGAGTAGATCAGAAGGCAGTCAAGGCTACGACGGGGCAATATAATGCGAGATGTTACATGGTACAGGGCAGTACAAGGCATTAGAAAGCCAAACGAAGAACAACCCCAAATGAAGAACAACCGATTAAAAAAACCCGCAATACAGTGTGGTACGAGGCCCAAACAGATCAGAAGGCAGTCAAGGCTACGACAGGGCAATATAACGCTAGACGTAACGCAATAGAGGGCGGTACAAGGCATTGCACAGTCAAAGGACAACGGATTAAAAAAAAAAAATGCAACACAGTATGGTACGATGCCAGAATAGATCACAGAGCAGTCAAGAGCGTGACGGGGCAACACGATGCGAAACCGATACTGAGTGAGGCGGAGCAATACTATTGCAAATATACAAGAACACAGTACGGAACCAAGTTCTTAAGCGTACGACGCAAGACCATCTCAAATGGCAGTCAAGGAAGTTCCTGAGCAACGTAATCCCGATTTGCACAAAATGGTGCCATCAGGCACCATCGCGTCGGTCAACACTAAGTTGTACTGCAATATCCCCCGCATCACACGCGCCATACCCTCCTGCTCACCTGCTCCGCATGGATTCCGGATTCGGACTTCGTGGCACTCTCTGGTTCTGGCACCTAAAACACCTAAGACACACAATATTCCTGTTGAGCTTACGGGAAACCACCACCCCCATGCGCTACCTCTCTGCTACCCAGCTCACCTTCAACGCTCGTCCGGCTCCGGATGCCTGCGGCGCCTGCAAAACCAAAGACAAACACTCCCCTGAGCTCCCCAACGTGTCCACAACCGCCTCACTCGCTGGGACTACTCAGTGGGCGTGCAGCATCGCCCCTCTGACCCTGCGTGTCACACCAACCGAAGAAACGCACGCCGAGATACCGCCCAAAACCTACCAAATTCCCATCTCCCGCTCCCTCACCTTGCCCGCCCGTCCTCCCCCGAGGCGTGCAACCTGAAGGCTCGCAAACCACCCATAAAACCCAACCGACACGGGTTGCTTTACAACTTGAAAGTTGCTCCCTCTGAGGCAGATGTGATACTTCAGCCCACCCGCCCCTGCTGACCTTGACTGACTCATCCCCATCCCCACATCCCACGTCATTCATTGCTTCAAAACTTCAAATTGGAAAGAACCAATACATACAGTACTCAGAGCCACATCTTCTCTCTAACACCACGTGCTGACCCACCTTCTTACGTCGCTCTCCTCCTCTACGCTGCCCCGCCAAGCTTGTCCTGCTGCATCTGCAAGAACGACATCAGAGAAATCACCCTGAGGCAGAGCAATAGAGTCATAACAACAAAAAGTCTTGCACCTTTTCACAAATACCATCTAAGGTCCAAATACAACCGTACACAAAGAAAATTACAAAAAAAAAATCCGCACCAAAACCAGCCATACCCTCTTCCACATGAACTCTTCTTCACTGCTGCTGTGTTGCCTTCCCAACATGCCTCTGCTCTTCCCAAACAAAACAGAAGAGGTGTCTACACAGCCTCCCGATGGCTACCCTGAGATGACTCTAACACCTTTGCCCCGATCTACGGGGATTCATGTACTACATACAGACTCTCCACACGACTCCGCCCACCCTGGACACTACGCGCCCGGGCAGGGCAGCCCCAAGCCAAACACTCATGGTTACAGACAGACACTACACGGAACGCTACGAACGACACGCCTCAAAGATGAGAGAAAACTCTCAGCAAGAAAGATGACACGGGGACCAAAGTCACCATCGTGCAAGAAAGTCTGTGGGATCGTGATGATGTCAACGTGAAGACGCTCTACGGAACCCCCTGAAGCAAACTGTAGAACGTGATGGTACGTAATAAGAATGGACTGTTGAGCCCGATAAGATGGACATGCAGGAAGCCTGGCTTCAAGACCTAAGAACGTAACGACGCAGGGAAGAACTCCCAGACATGGAAGTGGGCCGTCCAGAAACTTCCGAGAGGCAAGATTGATGCACGCTTTAAGATGCTAACACAAGAAGAGCATCAGATGAATGGTGCTACGCCCACAGGCCCAAGCAGTCGAGACCCTAAGGATGACGCCCAGGGCCCCACGTCGTGCTCCTGGGGCTCAAAGATGACCTCGAGACCCAAGAAGGGGCGAAGATACACAACACAGACCACATGAACGACATGACAACACGCACAGGCTGGAACTGCCCTGCCCGGGACACGCTAGCGTCACACTGAACAGTAAGCAACATCCTTTACCTTCCTAAATATGACTGTGCCCCGGGACAGCCCTCGCCACTACGCTAACGTCAAAGACCCCATTTTGCAATTGTCCACCTCGGCCCCTCTCCGGCGCCTGACTGTCAACTTAGCTTTTGGAGGGCCAGGCGTCTGAATCCTTCTTCGATGCGGTCCGCAAAAACCAGCCATCCGATACATTTCCGCAGTCACCAGGTTCCTCCTCTTCCTCTGCAAAAGGAAAATAAAAAATAACCCCAGAGGCCGCCACAGCACCAGCAATAAGCATCCTGAGAGGAGACGCCAACCTCTTCCACGACACCTTCAGCCTCCCGAAGGCCGTGGCGTTCTGCTCGCCCGCTCCGCGCCGATTCCAGAGTCCGAGGCTGCGGTGATAGTTATTCACAGCACCTAAGAGACCAAGAAACACAACTTTACCACTGCGCTTCTGCCAAACCGCCACACCATCGACTCCTATCTTCTGTCTTCATTCACATGAGGAAAAAAAAGCACCCAATTGTATTCATAGAGGCGCCAGTCACATCTTCCCTCTAACGCCACGTGCCGAGCCACCTCCGTACAGCGCTCCTCTCGGCTCCCCTGCGTCACCCTGCACATCTCGTCTCTCGGCATCTAAAAAGAGAAAAAAAAAAAAATCAAGCATTACCCTGATGGCAGAGTGATAGCTTAATTCCAAAGGTCTTGTTTCTACTTCGGAACACTGTTCAATTAGATCCAACTACAGCCTGCCGTCAAAAAAAAAAACACCACAGAAAAAGCCCACAAACATTACACCCCACACAAAGCAGCCCGAACGTCTTTGAGATACTGCGTCCTTCACTGGCTGCGAACAGCCTCTCCGACTTGGCTCTGCTTATGCCAACACCCACTAATGAAACACCCCCGCACCCAACCTACTGAGAGCCAATTAATTCCAGACGACTACCCAACCTTTGCCTCGGTCTCCACAGATCCACGTATTAACCGTAGACTCTCGTCACTACTCTGCCTGCCCTGGACTCTACACACCCGGGCAGGGGGGCTCCGAGCCAGACACACACACAAGCACAGACCGACACTACACAGAACGCTAAAAACCACGCGCCTCAAGGATGAGAGAAAACTCTCAGCAAGAAGGATGACACCCGGACGGAAGTCACCGTCGGGCAAGATGACCTGGAGACCGTGGTGGTGATGTGAAGAGGCTCTATGGAAGCCCCTGAAACAGAGTGTAGGACATCATTGTCTGCGATAAGAAGGGACTGTCAAGACTGATAAGATGTATGCGGGGGAAGCCTGGCTTCAAGACCTAAGAACGTAATGACATAGGGAAGAAGTCCCAGTTGTAGACGCGGGCCATCCGGAAACTTCCAAGACGCAAGACCGATGCGAGCTTTAAGCTTCTAACGCAAGAAGACCAGCAGCCGAACGGTGCTATGCCCACGGGTGCAGGTGTTCGAGACCCTAGGGATGGTGCCTGAGGCGCCATGCCGTGCTCCTGGAGCTTAAAGACGACCTCGAGACCCGAGAAAGGTCTAAGACACAGAACACGGACCACACGAAAGACACGACAACACACACAGGCTGGAACCGCCCTGCCCGGGAATGCCGAACAGTAAGCCACGTCCCTTACGTGCCTAAAGGAGACTGCGCTCCAGGACAAACCTCTCCCCTACGCCAACTTCAAAGACACCTTTTTGCAATTCTCAACCTCGTCCCCTCTCGGGCGCCAGTCTCTCAACTTAGCTTTTGGAGGGCCAGGGGTCCGAATCCATCCTTGAGGCAGTCCACAGAAAACAGCCATCCAGTACGTTCCTGTGGTCACCAGCTTCCTCCTCTTCCTCTGCAAAAGGAAAAGAAAAAAAAAGTTATCCCAAAAGCAGCCACAGCACCAGCAATAAGCATCCTGAGAGGAGATGCCAACCTCTTCCACAACACCCTCAGCCTCATGAACGCCGAGGCATTCTGCTCGCCCGCTCAGCACCAATTCCAGCGTCTGACGCTGCAGCAACAGTTATTCACGGCACCTAAGATACCAAGAAACACAGCATTACCACCGCACTTCTGCCAAACCACCAGTCCCGTGCTCCTCCTCGATACTATCTGGCTTGCCTCAAATGCGAGAGCCTAGAACACACCAGGCTCCGACGACACCCGAACCCATCTGCAAAACCTGTCCAAGGACGACTCGTGAACCCGGCTCCCTTTCCTAGCCCTCCCCCAGTGGCAAAGCTTTAGAAACCCCTTCTCTTCTCCCTGAGCTGCCAGGGAAGGAGCCCCACTTCTTCCCCACAGCTCCCACCCTTTATTTGCCAGCCCGAACACCGGGCGTTGGATGCTTCTCGGGAGTCACTCTTCCCAGCCTCTCCCTGCGTCCGCCACCACCTCCCATCTTCTGTCTTCCCACGGACTCCGGGCTCTGCTGCAGACCCACAGAGTCAGCGAAGCCCTGACCCGACCTACACCAGGGGCCTGCCACAAGCCGCAAAGGCTCCAGGGACACGGCAAAACCCTGAGCACCGTGGGGGAAGGCGACGAGGCGCCCCACATCCTGAAACGCGTTATGCTTTATGGCCCTGCTGCTTTCCTGAGAAATGAGGAAACTCCATCTACGGCTGCAGACAAGGTGCTCACCCAGTCCCTGCAAAGTGATCTCATCACCTGCCCGATTGAGACAGATTCTATTGGCATCTTATCTGGGATACAGCAAAGCTAGTGGGAAAAACAAAAACCACAAACAAGAAAGTTCCGTCTTCAATACAGTCAGGGATTCCAGGAAAATGCACCATGCCTGGAAGAGAGAAAACCATACCCTTAAACCATCTCACCACCCCCTAAGACTCATTACCACGCGACTCACCTGAAAAACCACAAGGAAGAGAACCGGCGCATGAGGCCGCTCTCTACTGTACGTGCTGCCAAACCTCACCTGGTCCTGAAGGTCTTGCCACCTCCAGCTTCTTACCTGCTATTCTCTAAATGGGATAACGTCTCCACCCCAGGAGCTGAGCCGCCTCCGAAGCTGCAATCGACTGAAGGACAGGCAGAGCTCTGACCCTGGAGACGCCTGGCAGCAGAATGAGCTGCCCCAGCAGAGGCAAAATTGTAAATTGGCAATACAGTGCCATCGTATGTTACCAAGTGTCAGATGTCATTGAAGACAATGACAGAGCGATACAACGTAAAGCGTAACACAGTACGGGGCCGTGCCAGGCAATACGCCGTCACGGAATCACCAATAGAGAAATTCACAACGGAGTGCAGTCTTACGACAGAATCTCTAAAGCCGCCGTTAAGCCAGTGACAGGAGGTACAATGCCACACGTTACAGGATACAGGGCAGTATAACCCGATTCGCAGACAAATAAATTAGAGCAAATTACAAGACTCCCAATACAGTACAGTACAATGCCAGACAGTCTCAGATGTCGGTCAAGACAATGCCAGGGCAACGCAGTGCAAGACATAACGTTATACAGGTCAGTACAAGGCAATACGCAGTCAAATAGGGAACGACCGATCACAAAATTGATGCACGGTCAAATAGAGTACAACAGCCTAAGAAGCTCTCAATACAGCGCCTGTCAACGCCAGAATACATCAGATGGCTCGCGGCACGGTGAGAGGGCAATACGACGCAAGACTTAGGAAAATACAGGGCAGTACAAAGCAATACGTAGTCAAATATAGAACAGCCGATCAAAAACACCCTCAGTTCGGTGTGGTACAACCCCAGAGAGTGTAAAAGGACAGTTAAGACTATTTCATGGCAACACAACGCACAATGTAACACAATACAGGTTGCTACAACGCAATACAGAATAATAAACAACCGATCAAAACGCCACAATACGGTGCAGTACGATCCCACACGGTCTCGGGTGGCAGTCAAGACAACTATAGGGCGACACGATCCAAGATGCAACATTACACGACAGAGCAGAACGGAAGACGCAGTCAACTAAATACCAACCGATTAGGAGAACCGCAATACAGTGCGGGAGAAAACAAAAATAAGTGGAGATGCCAGTCAAGACAATGACAGAGCAATATGAGGCAAGAAATAACGCAATACAGGGCAGTACAGTGAAATACACGGTCAAATAAATAACTGATTAAGTATCCCGCAATACCGTGCGATGCAATGCCAAAACGTGTGAGACAGCAGTCGAGGCAGTGACAGAGCTATACAATGGAAGACATAACGCAGGGCTGTACAACACCGAAACGTATCAGATGGCACTCGGAACAACAACATGGCGATACAACGCAAGCCGCAACACAATACAAGGTGGTAACAAGGCAATACACGGGTCAAACACAGAACAACGAATAAAACCTGCACAATACGGATCGCTGCAATCCCAGAACGTCTAAAGTGACAGTGAAGGGAATGACGGGGCAGTACAATGCAAGATACAACACTAGACAGGGCAACACGCATTCAAATAACGCAAAACCGATTAAAAAACCCACAATACACACCAGTACAATGCCGGAACAGATCAGATGGCAGTCCGGGCGAATAGAGGGCAACACAATGCCAAACGTGACACCATACAGGGCTGGACAAGGCAATACGCAGTTGTGGCAGGCCGAGCGGCTAACTTCGCTTCTAAGAGAGAAG
Organism: Larus michahellis; assembly: GCF_964199755.1. Lineage (NCBI taxonomy): Eukaryota > Metazoa > Chordata > Aves > Charadriiformes > Laridae > Larus > Larus michahellis. Next base: position 61,178 of record NW_027436014.1, on the reverse strand, counting down.
CAGTGAAACATTCAGAAACATCAACACAGTGATTCTCCAAAGGCAGCAGCGCACGTGACGGCGCTTTACCAGATTCCATATGGCCACGCACCCCGGATTATTTCCTGCCTAGGGGCCAGGGTCAGACAAGCTGTCTGGGAGACCCTCCCCTTGAGTCACGAGGCTCGGAAAGGACCCCCTTGCTTTCTAAACTCCTTCTCGGAGAGGAGTCTAGGTGCGGCTGGATCCAATTCCTAGCTCGGAAAGGACCCCCTTGCTTTCTAAACTCCTTCTCCGAGAGGAGTCTAGGTGCGGCTGGATCCAATTCCTAGCCCCGGACTTAGGCAATGGTTCACCTCTAAAGGATTGTATCTGCGCCATGGACCCTTTATATCACTGAGCTAAGGCTACAAGGTTTTGCATGCTATTAGTGACTTACTGAGAATCTGTTGCGGCAAGGCATATCTCAATCTCGAGGAGCAGAACCTTAATCGAGCGTCCCTGCTCAAGGGGAGATCCTGGCACGGAGGCCCCTGCCATGCAGAAGTCAAAAGGCTCTTGGGCTGTCCACTACTTATGGGGTAAGCCAATTGACTTATAGTCACATCAGCACGGGAACAAAATATCTAGGTCCCCACTGTGTTGCCAACCATCCCCCAACTTCAAGTACCACTCAGAACAACTCCATGGATGATTGGGGCACCAAAACGAAGGGGCGCCCACACCACCCCAGCAGTCAAATAAGGAACAACCAATGGAACTTTCACAATAAATAAGTACAATCCCAGACAGTCCAAAGTAACAGCCAAGACAATGACAGACCAATACAGTGCAAGACCTAACATCATACAGAGCAGTAAAAGGCAACGCGCAGCCAAGTCAAGAACAGTTAAAATACCCAAAATCCAGTGCAGCACTATGACACTGTCCCAAAACACAGTCAAAACAACAACAGAGTAATGCAACACGAGCCGTAACACAACACAGGGCAGCACAAGGCAATACACAGTCACACAAAGAACAGCCAATTAAAAAACCCACAACAGAACGCCCTACAATCTCAGGAAGTCTCAGAGGGCCGTCACGGCAAATACAGGGCAATACGGTGCAAGACAACACAATACAGGCCACTGCCAGCCAATATCAGTCAAATAAATAACAGACAGTCAAAAAATTCACAGTGCAGTGCACTACTATGACACCATGGGTCAGGCGGCAATCATGACAACGACAGGGCAACACAAGGCAAGACGTAACCCAATACGGGGCCGGACAAGGCAATATGCAGTTGTGGCGGGTGGAGCCATTCACTTCAGTCCTAAGAGAAAAGTAGAGAAACATTCAGAAACATCAACACAGTGATTCTCCAAAGGCAGCAGCGCACATGACGGCGCTTTATCAGGTTCCGTGGCCACGTACCCTGGATTATTTCCTGCCTAGGGGCCAGGGTCAGACGAGCTGTCTGGGAGACCCTCCCCTTGAGTCACGAGGCTCGGAAAGGACCCCCTTGCTTTCTAAACTCCTTCTCCGAGAGGAGTCTAGGTGCGGCTGGATCCAATTCCTAGCCCCGGACTTGGGCAACGGTTCACCTCTAAAGGATTATGTCTGCGTGATCAAACCCTTTGTATCGCTCAGCCAAGATGGCAAAGTCTGGCATGCTGTTAGTCACTGACCCAGAATCTGTTGCGGCAAGGCTTCTCTCAGCCTCGAGGAGCAGAACCTTAAGTGAGTGTCCCCGGGAAATGCTGGTGAACAGGCCGCTGCCTTGCAAGAAAGCTCCAAGGGCTCTTGGTCTGTCCGCTAGGTCTATAGCGAGCTAACTGACTCACAGTGTCTTGACTCTGGTGCCAGCCATCCCACAAAGTTCAAGTGCCACTCGTAGCGACTCCTCCTGGTCGTTATAGCTCGAGCAGCAGCCTGGGGGAAAAAGGGGGGGTGACATCCCAACAGCGGTCAAATACAGAACAACCGGTTAAAAATTGCACAATACAGTGCCAGAGACTCTAAAATAACTGGCAAGACAACGACAGGGCAACACCATGCAAGATCTAACCTTACACAGGGCAGTACAAGGCAACGTACAATCAAATGCAGAGCAGACAATGAAAGAATTGACGGTACAGTGCCACGCAATGGTAGACTATATCAGATGTCGGTCACCACAATGACAGAGCAATACAAGGCAAGACGTAACGCGATACGGAGCCCTACCAGGCGACACAGTCAAGGAAACAACGACCCCATGAAAGAACTCACAACACAGCGCGGTCCTAGAACGGAAGGTGTAAAACGACCGTCGAGACAGTGACAGGGCAATACAATGCAAGATGCAACACCATACCAAGGCAACATGCAGCCAAACGAAGAACAACCGATTAAGAAACCCAGCATACGTTCAACTGTAATACCAGAAAAGATCAGAAGGCAGTCAAGACAATGACAGCGCACTATAACGCGAGAAGTAACACAATACAGGGCAGTACAAGGCATTACACAGGCAAATAAAGAAGAACCCATTAAAAACCACACAATACAGTGCGGTGCGAGGCCAGAGTAGATCAGAAGGCAGTCGAGACTACGACGGGGCAATATAATGCGAGATGTTACATGGTACAGGGCAGTACAAGGCATTAGAAAGCCAAACGAAGAACAACCCCAAATGAAGAACAACCGATTAAAAAAACCCGCAATACAGCGTGGTACGAGGCCCGAACAGATCAGAAGGCAGTCAAGGCTACGACAGGGCAATATAACGCTAGACGTAACGCAATAGAGGGCGGTACAAGGCATTGCACAGTCAAAGAACAACGGATTAAAAAAAAAATGCAACACAGTATGGTACGATGCCAGAATAGATCACAGAGCAGTCAAGAGCGTGACGGGGCAACACGATGCGAAACCGATACTGAGTGAGGCGGAGCAATACTATTGCAAATATACAAGAACACAGTACGGAACCAAGTTCTTAAGCGTACGACGCAAGACCATCTCAAATGGCAGTCAAGGAAGTTCCTGAGCAACGTAATCCCGATTTGCACAAAATGGTGCCATCAGGCACCATCGCGTCGGTCAACACTAAGTTGTACTGCAATATCCCCCGCATCACACGCGCCATACCCTCCTGCTCACCTGCTCCGCATGGATTCCGGATTCGGACTTCGTGGCACTCTCTGGTTCTGGCACCTAAAACACCTAAGACACACAATATTCCTGTTGAGCTTACGGGAAACCACCACCCCCACGCGCTACCTCTCTGCTACCCAGCTCACCTCCAACGCTCGTCCAGCTCCGGATGCCTGCGGCGCCTGCAAAACCAAAGACAAACACTCCCCTGAGCTCCCCAACGTGTCCACAACCGCCTCACTCGCTGGGACTACTCAGTGGGCGTGCAGCATCGCCCCTCTGACCCTGCGTGTCACACCAACCGAAGAAACGCACGCCGAGATACCGCCCAAAACCTACCAAATTCCCATCTCCCGCTCCCTCACCTTGCCCGCCCGTCCTCCCCCGAGGCGTGCAACCTGAAGGCTCGCAAACCACCCATAAAACCCAACCGACACGGGTTGCTTTACAACTTGAAAGTTGCTCCCTCTGAGGCAGATGTGATACTTCAGCCCACCCGCCCCTGCTGACCTTGACTGGCTCATCCCCATCCCCACATCCCACGTCATTCATTGCTTCAAAACTTCAAATTGGAAAGAACCAATACATACAGTACTCAGAGCCACATCTTCTCTCTAACACCACGTGCTGACCCACCTTCTTACGTCGCTCTCCTCCTCTACGCTGCCCCGCCAAGCTTGTCCCGCTGCATCTGCAAGAACGACATCAGAGAAATCACCCTGAGGCAGAGCAATAGAGTCATAACAACAAAAAGTCTTGCACCTTTTCACAAATACCACCTAAGGTCCAAATACAACCGTACACAAAGAAAGTTACAAAAAAAAATCCGCACCAAAACCAGCCGTACCCTCTTCCACATGAGCTCTTCTTCACTGCTGCTGTGTTGCCTTCCCAACATGCCTCTGCTCTTCCCAAACAAAACAGAAGAGGTGTCTACACAGCCTCCCGATGGCTACCCTGAGATGACTCTAACACCTTTGCCCCGATCTACGGGGATTCATGTACTACATACAGACTCTCCACACGACTCCGCCCACCCTGGACACTACGCGCCCGGGCAGGGCAGCCCCGAGCCAAACACTCACGGTTACAGACAGACACTACACGGAACGCTACGAACGACGCGCCTCAAATATGAGAGAAAACTCTCAGCAAGAAAGATGACATGGGGACCAAAGTCACCATCGTGCAAGAAAATCTGTGGGATCATGATGATGTCAACGTGAAGACGCTCTACGGAACCCCCTGAAGCAAACTGTAGAACGTGATGGTACGTAATAAGAATGGACTGTTGAGCCCGATAAGATGGACGTGCAGGAAGCCTGGCTTCAAGACCTAAGAACGTAACGACGCAGGGAAGAACTCCCAGACGTGGAAGTGGGCCGTCCAGAAACTTCCGAGAGGCAAGATTGATGCACGCTTTAAGATGCTAACACAAGAAGAGCATCAGATGAATGGTGCTACGCCCACAGGCCCAAGCAGTCGAGACCCTAAGGATGACGCCCAGGGCCCCACGTCGTGCTCCTGGGGCTCAAAGATGACCTCGAGACCCAAGAAGGGGCGAAGATACACAACACAGACCACATGAACGACATGACAACACGCACAGGCTGGAACTGCCCTGCCCGGGACACGCTAGCGTCACACTGAACAGTAAGCAACATCCTTTACCTTCCTAAATATGACTGTGCCCCGGGACAGCCCTCGCCACTACGCTAACGTCAAAGACCCCATTTTGCAATTGTCCACCTCGGCCCCTCTCCGGCGCCTGACTGTCAACTTAGCTTTTGGAGGGCCAGGCGTCTGAATCCTTCTTCGATGCGGTCCGCAAAAACCAGCCATCCGATACATTTCCGCAGTCACCAGGTTCCTCCTCTTCCTCTGCAAAAGGAAAATAAAAAATAACCCCAGAGGCCGCCACAGCACCAGCAATAAGCATCCTGAGAGGAGACGCCAACCTCTTCCACGACACCTTCAGCCTCCCGAAGGCCGTGGCGTTCTGCTCGCCCGCTCCGCGCCGATTCCAGAGTCCGAGGCTGCGGTGATAGTTATTCACAGCACCTAAGAGACCAAGAAACACAACTTTACCACTGCGCTTCTGCCAAACCGCCACACCATCGACTCCTATCTTCTGTCTTCATTCACATGAGGAAAAAAAAGCACCCAATTGTATTCATAGAGGCGCCAGTCACATCTTCCCTCTAACGCCACGTGCCGAGCCACCTCCGTATAGCGCTCCTCTCGGCTCCCCTGCGTCACCCTGCACATCTCGTCTCTCGGCATCTAAAAAGAGAAAAAAAAAAAAATCAAGCATTACCCTGATGGCAGAGTGATAGCTTAATTCCAAAGGTCTTGTTTCTACTTCGGAACACTGTTCAATTAGATCCAACTACAGCCTGCCGTCAAAAAAAAAAACACCACAGAAAAAGCCCACAAACATTACACCCCACACAAAGCAGCCCGAACGTCTTTGAGATACTGCGTCCTTCACTGGCTGCGAACAGCCTCTCCGACTTGGCTCTGCTTATGCCAACACCCACTAATGAAACACCCCCGCACCCAACCTACTGAGAGCCAATTAATTCCAGACGACTACCCAACCTTTGCCTCGGTCTCCACAGATCCACGTATTAACCGTAGACTCTCGTCACTACTCTGCCTGCCCTGGACTCTACACACCCGGGCAGGGGGGCTCCGAGCCAGACACACACACAAGCACAGACCGACACTACACAGAACGCTAAAAACCACGCGCCTCAAGGATGAGAGAAAACTCTCAGCAAGAAGGATGACACCCGGACGGAAGTCACCGTCGGGCAAGACGACCTGGAGACCGTGGTGGTGATGTGAAGAGGCTCTATGGAAGCCCCTGAAACAGAGTGTAGGACATCATTGTCTGCGATAAGAAGGGACTGTCAAGACTGATAAGATGTATGCGGGGGAAGCCTGGCTTCAAGACCTAAGAACGTAATGACATAGGGAAGAAGTCCCAGTTGTAGACGCGGGCCATCCGGAAACTTCCAAGACGCAAGACCGATGCGAGCTTTAAGCTTCTAACGCAAGAAGACCAGCAGCCGAATGGTGCTATGCCCACGGGTGCAGGTGTTCGAGACGCTAGGGATGGCGCCTGAGGCGCCATGCCGTGCTCCTGGAGCTTAAAGACGACCTCGAGACCCGAGAAAGGTCTAAGACACAGAACACGGACCACACGAAAGACACGACAACACACACAGGCTGGAACCGCCCTGCCCGGGAATGCCGAACAGTAAGCCACGTCCCTTACGTGCCTAAAGGAGACTGCGCTCCAGGACAAACCTCTCCCCTACGCCAACTTCAAAGACACCTTTTTGCAATTCTCAACCTCGTCCCCTCTCGGGCGCCAGTCTCTCAACTTAGCTTTTGGAGGGCCAGGGGTCCGAATCCATCCTTGAGGCAGTCCACAGAAAACAGCCATCCAGTACGTTCCTGTGGTCACCAGCTTCCTCCTCTTCCTCTGCAAAAGGAAAAGAAAAAAAAAGTTATCCCAAAAGCAGCCACAGCACCAGCAATAAGCATCCTGAGAGGAGATGCCAACCTCTTCCACAACACCCTCAGCCTCATGAACGCCGAGGCATTCTGCTCGCCCGCTCAGCGCCAATTCCAGCGTCTGACGCTGCAGCAACAGTTATTCACGGCACCTAAGATACCAAGAAACACAGCATTACCACCGCACTTCTGCCAAACCACCAGTCCCGTGCTCCTCCTCGATACTATCTGGCTTGCCTCAAATGCGAGAGCCTAGAACACACCAGGCTCCGACGACACCCGAACCCATCTGCAAAACCTGTCCAAGGACGACTCGTGAACCCGGCTCCCTTTCCTAGCCCTCCCCCAGTGGCAAAGCTTTAGAAACCCCTTCTCTTCTCCCTGAGCTGCCAGGGAAGGAGCCCCACTTCTTCCCCACAGCTCCCACCCTTTATTTGCCAGCCCGAACACCCGGCGTTGGATGCTTCTCGGGAGTCACTCTTCCCAGCCTCTCCCTGCGTCCGCCACCACCTCCCATCTTCTGTCTTCCCACGGACTCCGGGCTCTGCTGCAGACCCACAGAGTCAGCGAAGCCCTGACCCGACCTACACCAGGGGCCTGCCGCAAGCCGCAAAGGCTCCAGGGACACGGCAAAACCCTGAGCACCGTGGGGGAAGGCGACGAGGCGCCCCACATCCTGAAACGCGTTACACCTTATGGCCCTGCTGCTTTCCTGAGAAATGTGGAAACTCCATCTACGGCTGCAGACAAGGTGCTCACCCAGTCCCTGCAAAGTGATCTCATCACCTGCCCGATTGAGACAGATTCTATTGGCATCTTATCTGGGATACAGCAAAGCTAGTGGGAAAAAAAAAAAACCACAAACAAGAAAGTTCCGTCTTCAATACAGTCAGGGATTCCAGGAAAATGCACCATGCCTGGAAGAGAGAAAACCATACCCTTAAACCATCTCACCACCCCCTAAGACTCATTACCACGCGACTCACCTGAAAAACCACAAGGAAGAGAACCGGCGCATGAGGCCGCTCTCTACTGTACGTGCTGCCAAACCTCACCTGGTCCTGAAGGTCTTGCCACCTCCAGCTTCTTACCTGCTATTCTCTAAATGGGATAACGTCTCCACCCCAGGAGCTGAGCCGCCTCCGAAGCTGCAATCGACTGAAGGACAGGCAGAGCTCTGACCCTGGAGACGCCTGGCAGCAGAATGAGCTGCCCCAGCAGAGGCAAAATTGTAAATTGGCAATACAGTGCCATCGTATGTTACCAAGTGTCAGATGTCATTGAAGACAATGACAGAGCGATACAACGTAAAGCGTAACACAGTACGGGGCAGTGCCAGGCAATACGCCGTCACGGAATCACCAATAGAGAAATTCACAACGGAGTGCAGTCTTACAACAGAATCTCTAAAGCCGCCGTTAAGCCAGTGACAGGAGGTACAATGCCACACGTTACAGGATACAGGGCAGTATAACCCGATTCGCAGACAAATAAATTAGAGCAAATTACAAGACTCCCAATACAGTCCAGTACAATGCCAGACAGTCTCAGATGTCGGTCAAGACAATGCCAGGGCAACGCAGTGCAAGACATAACGTTATACAGGTCAGTACAAGGCAATACGCAGTCAAATAGGGAACGACCGATCACAAAATTGATGCATGGTCAAATAGAGTACAACAGCCTAAGAAGCTCTCAATACAGCGCCTGTCAACGCCAGAATACATCAGATGGCTCGCAGCACGGTGAGAGGGCAATACGACGCAAGACTTGGGAAAATACAGGGCAGTACAAAGCAATACGTAGTCAAATATAGAACAGCCGATCAAAAACACCCTCAGTTCGGTGTGGTACAACCCCAGAGAGTGTAAAAGGACAGTTAAGACTATTTCATGGCAACACAACGCACAATGTAACACAATACAGGTTGCTACAACACAATACAGAATAATAAACAACCGATCAAAACGGCACAATACGGTGCAGTACGATCCCACACGGTCTCGGGTGGCAGTCAAGACAACTATAGGGCGACACGATCCAAGATGCAACATTACACGACAGAGCAGAACGGAAGACGCAGTCAACTAAATACCAACCGATTAGGAGAACCGCAATACAGTGCGGGAGAAAACAAAAATAAGTGGAGATGCCAGTCAAGACAATGACAGAGCAATATGAGGCAAGAAATAACGCAATACAGGGCAGTACAGTGAAATACACGGTCAAATAAATAACTGATTAAGTATCCCGCAATACCGTGCGATGCAATGCCAAAACGTGTGAGACAGCAGTCGAGGCAGTGACAGAGCTATACAATGGAAGACATAACGCAGGGCTGTACAACACCGAAACGTATCAGATGGCACTCAGAACAACAACATGGCGATACAACGCAAGCCGCAACACAATACAAGGTGGTAACAAGGCAATACACGGGTCAAACACAGAACAACGAATAAAACCTGCACAATACGGATCGCTGCAATCCCAGAACGTCTAAAGTGACAGTGAAGGGAATGACGGGGCAGTACAATGCAAGATACAACACTAGACAGGGCAACATGCATTCAAATAACGCAAAACCGATTAAAAAACCCACAATACACACCAGTACAATGCCGGAACAGATCAGATGGCAGTCCGGGCGAATAGAGGGCAACACAATGCCAAACGTGACACCATACAGGGCTGGACAAGGCAATACGCAGTTGTGGCAGGCCGAGCGGCTAACTTCGCTTCTAAGAGAGAAGCAGTGAAACATTCAGAAACATCAACACAGTGATTCTCCAAAGGCAGCAGCGCACGTGACGGCGCTTTACCAGATTCCATATGGCCACGCACCCCGGATTATTTCCTGCCTAGGGGCCAGGGTCAGACAAGCTGTCTGGGAGACCCTCCCCTTGAGTCACGAGGCTCGGAAAGGACCCCCTTGCTTTCTAAACTCCTTCTCGGAGAGGAGTCTAGGTGCGGCTGGATCCAATTCCTAGCTCGGAAAGGACCCCCTTGCTTTCTAAACTCCTTCTCCGAGAGGAGTCTAGGTGCGGCTGGATCCAATTCCTAGCCCCGGACTTAGGCAATGGTTCACCTCTAAAGGATTGTATCTGCGCCATGGACCCTTTATATCACTGAGCTAAGGCTACAAGGTTTTGCATGCTATTAGTGACTTACTGAGAATCTGTTGCGGCAAGGCATCTCTCAGTCTCGAGGAGCAGAACCTTAATCGAGCGTCCCTGCTCAAGGGGAGATCCTGGCACGGAGGCCCCTGCCATGCAGAAGTCAAAAGGCTCTTGGGCTGTCCACTACTTATGGGGTAAGCCAATTGACTTATAGTCACATCAGCACGGGAACAAAATATCTAGGTCCCCACTGTGTTGCCAACCATCCCCCAACTTCAAGTACCACTCAGAACAACTCCATGGATGATTGGGGCACCAAAACGAAGGGGCGCCCACACCACCCCAGCAGTCAAATAAGGAACAACCAATGGAACTTTCACAATAAATAAGTACAATCCCAGACAGTCCAAAGTAACAGCCAAGACAATGACAGACCAATACAGTGCAAGACCTAACATCATACAGAGCAGTAAAAGGCAACGCGCAGCCAAGTCAAGAACAGTTAAAATACCCAAAATCCAGTGCAGCACTATGACACTGTCCCAAAACACAGTCAAAACAACAACAGAGTAATGCAACACGAGCCGTAACACAACACAGGGCAGCACAAGGCAATACACAGTCACACAAAGAACAGCCAATTAAAAAACCCACAACAGAACGCCCTACAATCTCAGGAAGTCTCAGAGGGCCGTCACGGCAAATACAGGGCAATACGGTGCAAGACAACATAATACAGGCCACTGCCAGCCAATATCAGTCAAATAAATAACAGACAGTCAAAAAATTCACAGTGCAGTGCACTACTATGACACCATGGGTCAGGCAGCAATCATGACAACGACAGGGCAACACAAGGCAAGACGTAACCCAATACGGGGCCGGACAAGGCAATATGCAGTTGTGGCGGGTGGAGCCATTCACTTCAGTCCTAAGAGAAAAGTAGAGAAACATTCAGAAACATCAACACAGTGATTCTCCAAAGGCAGCAGCGCACATGACGGCGCTTTATCAGGTTCCGTGGCCACGTACCCTGGATTATTTCCTGCCTAGGGGCCAGGGTCAGACGAGCTGTCTGGGAGACCCTCCCCTTGAGTCACGAGGCTCAGAAAGGACCCCCTTGCTTTCTAAACTCCTTCTCCGAGAGGAGTCTAGGTGCGGCTGGATCCAATTCCTAGCCCCGGACTTGGGCAACGGTTCACCTCTAAAGGATTATGTCTGCGTGATCAAACCCTTTGTATCGCTCAGCCAAGATGGCAAAGTCTGGCATGCTGTTAGTCACTGACCCAGAATCTGTTGCGGCAAGGCTTCTCTCAGCCTCGAGGAGCAGAACCTTAAGTGAGTGTCCCCGGGAAATGCTGGTGAACAGGCCGCTGCCTTGCAAGAAAGCTCCAAGGGCTCTTGGTCTGTCCGCTAGGTCTATAGCGAGCTAACTGACTCACAGTGTCTTGACTCTGGTGCCAGCCATCCCACAAAGTTCAAGTGCCACTCGTAGCGACTCCTGCTGGTTGTTATAGCTCGAGCAGCAGCCCGGGGGAAAAAGGGGGGTGACATCGCAACAGCGGTCAAATACAGAACAACCGGTTAAAAATTGCACAATACAGTGCCAGAGACTCTAAAATAACTGGCAAGACAACGACAGGGCAACACCATGCAAGATCTAACCTTACACAGGGCAGTACAAGGCAACGTACAATCAAATGCAGAGCAGACAATGAAAGAATTGACGGTACAGTGCCACGCAATGGTAGACTATATCAGATGTCGGTCACCACAATGACAGAGCAATACAAGGCAAGACGTAACGCGATACGGAGCCCTACCAGGCGACACAGTCAAGGAAACAACCACCCCATGAAAGAATTCGCAATACAGCGCAGTCCTAGAACGGAAGGTGTAAAATGACCGTCGAGACAGTGACAGGGCAATACAATGCAAGATGCAACACCATACCAAGGCAACATGCAGCCAAACGAAGAACAACCGATTAAGAAACCCAGCATACGTTCAACTGTAATACCAGAAAAGATCAGAAGGCAGTCAAGACAATGACAGCGCACTATAACGCGAGAAGTAACACAATACAGGGCAGTACAAGGCATTACACAGGCAAATAAAGAAGAACCCATTAAAAACCACACAATACAGTGCGGTGCGAGGCCAGAGTAGATCAGAAGGCAGTCGAGACTACGACGGGGCAATATAATGCGAGATGTTACATGGTACAGGGCAGTACAAGGCATTAGAAAGCCAAACGAAGAACAACCCCAAATGAAGAACAACCGATTAAAAAAACCCGCAATACAGTGTGGTACGAGGCCCAAACAGATCAGAAGGCAGTCAAGGCTACGACAGGGCAATATAACGCTAGACGTAACGCAATAGAGGGCGGTACAAGGCATTGCACAGTCAAAGAACAACGGATTAAAAAAAAAATGCAACACAGTATGGTACGATGCCAGAATAGATCACAGAGCAGTCAAGAGCGTGACGGGGCAACACGATGCGAAACCGATACTGAGTGAGGCGGAGCAATACTATTGCAAATATACAAGAACACAGTACGGAACCAAGTTCTTAAGCGTACGACGCAAGACCATCTCAAATGGCAGTCAAGGAAGTTCCTGAGCAACGTAATCCCGATTTGCACAAAATGGTGCCATCAGGCACCATCGCGTCGGTCAACACTAAGTTGTACTGCAATATCCCCCGCATCACACGCGCCATACCCTCCTGCTCACCTGCTCCGCATGGATTCCGGATTCGGACTTCGTGGCACTCTCTGGTTCTGGCACCTAAAACACCTAAGACACACAATATTCCTGTTGAGCTTACGGGAAACCACCACCCCCACGCGCTACCTCTCTGCTACCCAGCTCACCTCCAACGCTCGTCCAGCTCCGGATGCCTGCGGCGCCTGCAAAACCAAAGACAAACACTCCCCTGAGCTCCCCAACGTGTCCACAACCGCCTCACTCGCTGGGACTACTCAGTGGGCGTGCAGCATCACCCCTCTGACCCTGCGTGTCACACCAACCGAAGAAACGCACGCCGAGATACCGCCCAAAACCTACCAAATTCCCATCTCCCGCTCCCTCACCTTGCCCGCCCGTCCTCCCCCGAGGCGTGCAACCTGAAGGCTCGCAAACCACCCATAAAACCCAACCGACACGGGTTGCTTTACAACTTGAAAGTTGCTCCCTCTGAGGCAGATGTGATACTTCAGCCCACCCGCCCCTGCTGACCTTGACTGACTCATCCCCATCCCCACATCCCACGTCATTCATTGCTTCAAAACTTCAAATTGGAAAGAACCAATACATACAGTACTCAGAGCCACATCTTCTCTCTAACACCACGTGCTGACCCACCTTCTTACGTCGCTCTCCTCCTCTACGCTGCCCCGCCAAGCTTGTCCCGCTGCATCTGCAAGAACGACATCAGAGAAATCACCCTGAGGCAGAGCAATAGAGTCATAACAACAAAAAGTCTTGCACCTTTTCACAAATACCATCTAAGGTCCAAATACAACCGTACACAAAGAAAATTACAAAAAAAAAATCCGCACCAAAACCAGCCATACCCTCTTCCACATGAACTCTTCTTCACTGCTGCTGTGTTGCCTTCCCAACGTGCCTCTGCTCTTCCCAAACAAAACAGAAGAGGTGTCTACACAGCCTCCCGATGGCTACCCTGAGATGACTCTAACACCTTTGCCCCGATCTACGGGGATTCATGTACTACATACAGACTCTCCACATGACTCCGCCCACCCTGGACACTACGCGCCCGGGCAGGGCAGCCCCGAGCCAAACACTCACGGTTACAGACAGACACTACACGGAACGCTACGAACGACGCGCCTCAAATATGAGAGAAAACTCTCAGCAAGAAAGATGACACGGGGACCAAAGTCACCATCGTGCAAGAAAGTCTGTGGGATCGTGATGATGTCAACGTGAAGACGCTCTACGGAACCCCCTGAAGCAAACTGTAGAATGTGATGGTACGTAATAAGAACGGACTGTTGAGCCCGATAAGATGGACATGCAGGAAGCCTGGCTTCAAGACCTAAGAACGTAACGACGCAGGGAAGAACTCCCAGACGTGGAAGTGGGCCGTCCAGAAACTTCCGAGAGGCAAGACTGATGCACGCTTTAAGATGCTAACGCAAGAAGAGCATCAGATGAATGGTGCTACGCCCACAGGCCCAAGCAGTCGAGACCCTAAGGATGACGCCCAGGGCCCCACGTTGTGCTCCTGGAGCTCAAAGATGACCTCGAGACCCAAGAAGGGGCGAAGATACACAACACAGACCACATGAACGACATGACAACACGCACAGGCTGGAACTGCCCTGCCCGGGACACGCTAGCATCACACTGAACAGTAAGCAACATCCTTTACCTTCCTAAATATGACTGTGCCCCGGGACAGCCCTCGCCACTACGCTAACGTCAAAGACCCCATTTTGCAATTGTCCACCTCGGCCCCTCTCCGGCGCCTGACTGTCAACTTAGCTTTTGGAGGGCCAGGCATCTGAATCCTTCTTCGATGCGGTCCACAAAAACCAGCCATCCGATACATTTCCGCAGTCACCAGGTTCCTCCTCTTCCTCTGCAAAAGGAAAATAAAAAATAACCCCAGAGGCCGCCACAGCACCAAGAATAAGCATCCTGAGAGGAGATGCCAACCTCTTCGACGACACCCTCAGCCTCCCGAACGCCGTGGCGTTCTGCTTGCCTGCTCCGCACCGATTCCGGAGTCCGAGGCTGCGGTGATAGTTATTCACAGCACCTAAGAGACCAAGAAACACAACTTTACCACTGCGCTTCTGCCAAACCGTCACACCATCGACTCCTATCTTCTGTCTTCATTCACATGAAAAAAAAAGTACCCAATTGTATTCATAGAGGTGCCAGTCACATCTTCCCTCTAATACCACATGCCGAGCCACCTCCGTATAGCGCTCCTCTCGGCTCCCCTGCGTCACCCTGCACATCTCGTCTCTCGGCATCTAAAAAGAGGAAAAAAAAAAAAATCAAACATTACCCTGATGCAGAGCGATAGCTTAATTCCAAAGGTCTTGTTTCTACTTCGGAACACTGTTCAATTAGATCCAACTACAGCCTGCCATCAAAAAAAAAAAAAACCACAGAAAAAGCCCACAAACATTACACCCCACACAAAGCAGCCTGAACGTCTTTGAGGTACTGCGTCCTTCACTGACTGTGAACAGCCTCTCCGACTTGGCTCTGCTTATGCCAACACCCACTAATAAAACACCCATGCACCCAACCTACTGAGAGCAAATTAATTCCAGATGACTACCCAACCTTTGCCTCGGTCTCCACAGATCCACATATTAACTGTAGACTCTCGTCACTATTCTGCCTGCCCTGGACTCTACACACCCGGGCAGGGGGGCTCCGAGCCAGACACACACACAAGCACAGACCAACACTACACAGAATGCTAAAAACAAGGCGCCTCAAGGATGAGAGAAAACTCTCAGCAAGAAGGATGACACCCAGACGGAAGTCACCGTCGGGCAAGACGACCTGGAGACCGTGGTGGTGATGTGAAGAGGCTCTATGGAAGCCCCTGAAACAGAGTGTAGGACATCATCGTCTGTGATAAGAAGGGACTGTCAAGACTGATAAGATGTATGCGGGGGAAGCCTGGCTTCAAGACCTAAGAACGTAATGACATAGGGAAGAAGTCCCAGTTGTAGACGCGGGCCATCCGGAAACTTCCAAGATGCAAGACCGATGCGAGCTTTAAGCTTCTAATGCAAGAAGACCAGCAGCCGAATGGTGCTATGCCCACGGGTGCAGGTGTTCGAGACGCTAGGGATGGCGCCTGAGGCGCCATGCCGTGCTCCTGGAGCTTAAAGACGACCTCGAGACCCGAGAAAGGTCTAAGACACAGAACACGGACCACACGAAAGACACGACAACACACACAGGCTGGAACCGCCCTGCCCGGGAATGCCGAACAGTAAGCCGCGTCCCTTACGTGCCTAAAGGAGACTGCGCTCCAGGACAAACCTCTCCCCTACGCCAACTTCAAAGACACCTTTTTGCAATTCTCAACCTCGTCCCCTCTCGAGCGCCAGTCTCTCAACTTAGCTTTTGGAGGGCCAGGGATCCAAATCCATCCTTGAGGCAGTCCACAGAAAACAGCCATCCAGTACGTTCCTGTGGTCACCAGCTTCCTCCTCTTCCTCTGCAAAAGGAAAAGAAAAAAAAAGTTATCCCAAAAGCAGCCACAGCACCAGCAATAAGCATCCTGAGAGGAGATGCCAACCTCTTCCACAACACCCTCAGCCTCATGAACGCCGAGGCATTCTGCTCGCCCGCTCAGCACCAATTCCAGCATCTGACGCTGCGGCAACAGTTATTCACGGCACCTAAGATACCAAGAAACACAGCATTACCACCGCGCTACTGCCAACCCACCAGTCCCGTGCTCCTCCTCGATACTATCTGGCTTGCCTCAAGTGCGAGAGCCTAGAACACACCAGGCTCCGACGACACCCGAACCCATCTGCAAAACCTGTCCAAGGACGACTCATGAACCCGGCTCCCTTTCCTAGCCCTCCCCCAGTGGCAAAGCTTTAGAAACCCCTTCTCTTCTCCCTGAGCTGCCAGGGAAGGAGCCCCACTTCTTCCCCACAGCTCCCACCCTTTATTTGCCAGCCCAAACACCGGGCGTTGGACGCTTCTCAAGAGCCACTCTTCCCAGCCTCTCCCTGCGTCCGCCACCACCTCCCATCTTCTGTCTTCCCACGGACTCCGGGCTCTGCTGCAGACCCACAGAGTCACCGAAGCCCTGACCCGACCTACACCAGGGGCCTGCCGCAAGCCGCAAAGGCTCCAGGGACACGGCGAAACCCTGAGCACAGTGGGGGAAGGAGACGAGGCGCCCCACATCCTGAAACGCGTTACACCTTATGGCCCTGCTGCTTTCCTGAGAAATGCGAAAACTCCATCTACGGCTGCAGACAAGGTGCTCACCTGGTCCCTGCAAAGTGATCTCATCACCTGCCCGATTGAGACAGATTCTATTGGCATCTTATCTGAGATACAGCAAAGCTAGTGGGAAAAAAAAAAACCACAAACAAGAAAGTTCCGTCTTCAATACAGCCAGGGATTCCAGGATAACGCGCCATGCCTGGAAGAGAGAAAACCATACCCTTAAACCATCTCACCCCCCCCGAATGCTCATTACCACGCGACTCACCTGAAAAACCACACGGAAGAGAAGCGGCGCATGAGGCCGCTCTCTACTGTACGTGCTGCCAAACCTCACCTGGTCCCCAAGGTCTTGCCACCTCCAGCTTCCTACCTGCGGTTCTCTAAATGGGATAACGTCTCCACCCCAGGAGCTGAGCCGCCTCCGAAGCTGCAATCGACTGAAGGACAGGCAGAGCTCTGACCCTGGAGACGCCTGGCAGCAGAATGAGCTGCCCCAGCAGAGGCTGTGGGTTATATACCCCGGGCCCTGCCCACCCCCCTTCCCACCATCCCCTGGGAAAGGGGCCCGGCTGACCTCCAGGAGGCACAGAGCCTGCCAGAGGAGCAGCTGCTCCTTTCCTCACAGGCCTGAGAAGTCCAGCGTGCAAAACACCAAAACGGAGAAAGCGACCCTTAGAGGAACGGACAATACGTGCTCTTTTATTACAACTACGTCAATTGTGTCAGCAACGGGGCCCGGTAGGTACGTAAACTTAAACTTCTGCAGGGCGTAGACATAAAGAGAAAGACATCATCCTAACCTCCATAGGCAAGTAGACCATTAGGCCCGATAACCACGTTTTTAATCAAGACTCGATGTCCTTTAGTTTCCTTGTGAAAGAAAACCCACAATGCTGGGGGGGGTCATATGTCACTTCTAGCAAGACGACACGTATTACCCGACTTCTGCCAGAACCACGTTCTGGATAGGAAGGACGGACAGAGCGCAAGCAGAGGCTTGTGCGCCGCCTGTAATACAGCGGCTGAGAAAGAACCAACCCTTCCGACCGCCGCTCTCCTCAGCCGAGTCCGCTCCGGTGCCCCTTCTGTCATTGCTGTCATGGCTTAGGCTGGGCATTAAATGAAACGACAGATGCTCTCTTTTAACTTCTCTCCTGAGGGAGAAAACAATGTGAGGGAGACTTAGGAACTGAAAGAGAAACTGAACTCTAACGAAATATAAACAGAAAAGTAGTACCGAGGAAAGACAAGAATAACAGGAAAACAGTAGCAGAGAGAAAATATATACACACAACCCGGCATGGAGCTCCCAAGATGACCATCGCCTCACCCGCTGGCACGGGTAAAGTCCGGGACCAGACTCGGCGACAGACTGGAACCAGATTCCGGACCTGGTTGCATAAATGCACGGATCGGCGTCAAAGGACAATGACCAGACAGAGGAGTCCTCAAAGGCCAGACGACAGGTACCGACCCCTTCGATCCCCCCGCTTTTATACTGAGGGTGATGAGGATGGGATGCGATACCCCATCAGTCAGATTCGGGTCACCGGTCCCGTCTACTCTTCACCATGGGTGCAACCCCTCTACGCTTTTCTGCTTCCGACCCTCCGACGGGGCATATATAAAAGTCAGCTGCGCTGTGCTGTTATAGGAATAAGTATAAGCAAGAGCCTCTCTGCACGGCATCCCTTCGCATTAAGTGTAAATATAAGTTCTTGGCGCTCTGAAGGCAGATACTACCTGAAAAATACGTCATTACCTTCAGAGAGTTCAGTTCATTGGAAGAGACTTACCTGCAAAGTGACGTGACTGCAAACAACACCGGTTCTGTTGTACCTCAGACCAGCACTTCCACACATGGCTACGTAACCTCACATTCACACGAAAAAAAGAAGAAATGACCAAATGTATTCATGGAGCCACCGGTCACATCTTCCCTTTAATACCTCGGGCTCAGCCACCTTCGTCCTGCGCTCCCGTCAGCTCCCCTGCGTATCCCCGGCCACCTCATCTCTCTGCACCTGAAAAAAAAGCAACACAACATCAAACATTACCCAATGCGGAGCAGTAGCTTAACTCCAAAGGTCTTGTTTCTACTGAAGAACCCTGTTCACATAAGTCCAACTACAGCCTGTCATCCAGAGAAGAGACGCCTGCAAACGTTACACCCCACACAACGCAGGCTTACCATCTTTGAGATACTGTCCCCTTCACTGGCCACGAACACCCTCTCCAACTTGGCTGCGCTTGTGCCAGCGCCCACTAATGAAACACCCGTCCACGCAGCCTCTCGAGAGCTAATCAAGTCGAGACGACTGAGCAACCTGTGCCCGGGTCTAGACAGATCCTCATATTCACTACAGACTGCCGTCGTGATTCTGCCTACCCTGGACGCTACGCACCTGGGCAGGGCAGCCCCGAGCCAGACACACACAGACTGACGCCACACAGAACACGACAAACGACGCGCCTCAAGGATGAGAGAAAACTCTCAGCAAGAGGAATGACACCGGGACCAAAGTCACCGTCGGGCAAGACGACCTGCGGCACTGTGATGGCGACGATGTGAAGAGGCTCCACAGAACCCCCTGAAACCAAGTGTAGAACTTCACAGTTCCTGAGGAGGGACTGTCGAGCCTGACAAGATGGACGCGTAGGAAGCCCAGCTTCAAGACCTAAGAGCGTAACGACACAGGGAAGAAGCCCCAGTCGCTGAAGTGGGCCATCCGGAAAGCTCCAAGATGCAAGACCGATGCACGCTTTAAGATGCTAATGCAAGAAGAGAGGCAGACGGTTGGTGCTACGCCCACGGGTGCAGGCGTTCGACACCATAAGGATGGCGCCCGATGCACGTTCCGTGCTCCTGGAGCTTCAAGATGATCTCGAGACCCAGAAAAAGGGTCTAGGATGCAAAACACAGACCACACGAACGACACGACAACACACACAGGCTGGAACTGCCCTGCCCAGGTTGCGTTCACATCACACCGGACAGTAAGCTACGTCATTTACCTGCCCAAAGGAGACTGTGCCCCAGAACAGCCCTCCCCCCTACACTAACATCAAAGACCCCATTACACAGTTGTCAGCCTCCGCCCCTCTCCGGTGCTGGTCTCTCAACTTAGCTTTTGGAGGGCTAGCATCTGATTCCATCCTCGACATAGTCCACAAGACACAACCATCCGATACGTTCCTGCGGTCACCGGCTTACTCCTCTTCCTCTGCAAAAGGAAAAGGAAAAGTCATCGCAAGAGCAGCCCCAACACCAGCAATAAGCGCCCCGAGGGGAGATGCCGACCTCCTCCACAAAACCCCTCAAGCCTCCTGAACGCTGACGCAGTCTGATTGCCTGCCCCGCGCCGATTCTAGAGTGGGATGCTGCAGCGACGGTTATTCACAGCACCTAAGATACCAAGAAACACAACATGACCACCGCGCTTCTGCCAACCCACCAGTCCCGTGCTCCTCCTCGATACCATCTGTCTTGCCTCAAATGCGAGAGCCTAGAGCAGACCAGACACCATCGACAACCAAACCCAACTACAAGACTGGTTTGAGAAAGACACATGAACCCGCCTCCCTTGCCCAGCCATCCCCTAATGCCAAAACTTTAGAGACTCCCTCCCTTCTCCTGAGCCGTCAGGGAAGGAGACCCACTGCCCCCCCACAACTCCTGCCCCTGATTTTCCAACCGCTCCTCGGGACCTGCTCTTCTGAGCCCTGTGTGTGGCAGACACCTCCCGTCTTCTGCCTTCACAGAGACTCCGGGCTCTGCTACAGACCCGGAAAGCCAGGAAAACAGTTACAGAACCTACCGGTAGCCTCCTGCAAGAGCTTCAGGGCCACCGTGATGCCCTGTGTGCTCTGGGGGGAAATGATGAGCCATCCCTGCTGTTACATCCCTGCTGCTTTCTCAAAACAAACTCAATATATAGATACCTACAAAACACTCACCCTAAATCCTGCTCCAGTATCTCATAACGCACCCGATTAAGACTAACAAAAACACCAACTAACGTAGCATACATCAAAATTGGAAAAAAATACAACATTTTATCTTCAGTGAAGTCAGAAGTTATAGTAAAACACACACCACCTGCCATAAGCAAGAAAAAAAAGAAGAGACGCATACTATTAAACCATTTAAACAAACTAAATGCTCCCTACGAAACTAAAGATATGGGGGGGGAAAAAAAAAGAAAAAAGATAACATACAACTCCACTTTCTGTGGCAACCACCCTTCCATTGAGGAGTCTCACCTCTGATGTCTCACCTACGCTAGTTCAAACGCCAAAACAAGCCTTCCCGAACGGCCACACGAGCTCCAAGACAACACCGAAGGAGCTCCAGAGCTCTGACCCCGGAGAAGACCAGCAGCAGAACGAGCTCCTGACCCGAAGCTGTGGCTCATGTACCCCGGGCCCCGCCCACCACCTTTCCCACAATCCCCTGGGTAAAGGGTGGGGCCGCCCCCCAGAAGCATAAAAGCAGCTGAAGGGGCAGCAGGTGTTGTTATTTGCTTTAATTTTACCATCTAACAAGTAGTGAAGAGTGAGAGCGACCCTTGCTAGAAAAAGCATCATCTGCTCCTCCCATTGCATCAACGGTGTGTCTAGGGGAGCAGTTAGAGAGAGGTGAGACAGAAAAAAAATAAACATCAGACTTATCTCTACGGGAAAGTGGCTTATTCAATGCAATGGTAACATTATTATTAAAATTTATGTACTTGAGTGTCCTTCAAAACAAAAAAAATGCAAACCCAGACACAATCTGTTACTACGGGGTCGTTCCTCATTTCTAGCGAGAGCGTGTGCACTAACGACCTTCTGCCAGAACCCCTTTCTGGATGGGAGCGAATAACAAAACAGAACCAGATTCTAGGAGAAAACTTCCTCAAAAACATCTTCCCCTGTGAAATAAGTTATTTATTGTAAACTGCTGGCAATTTAAAGTCATATTGATAATCTCGCTTTGACTTTTTACACCACAGCGCTACTTGCGTCCCAAAATACAGAGAGCAACAAAAAAGCATGGAATTACAAGTCACGTGTTTCCTGAACCTGCATAAAGCACCCTAATTAACATCTCAGTAGCTAGAACAAAAACGAGTTTATACACATAAACTCATATTTTACAATATCTGTAAAGATGAGAAAATCTTCTTTATTTCAATGCCTCACGCCCATATAGACAGGTTTTATTCTATTTTTAAACACACATTCCCCCCATGAATTTTCAGGCATTTTTGGGGGGGACCCAGTGTGACACCCCACACACCCCCCCGGAAAAGGTCGTCTTTTGACTTAGAAATACCATCTGGAGTACAATTGCCGCCTGACATCAAAAAGAATCCAAACTACACAAACATGACACCCCACACAAAGCGGCTTTAACATCTCGGAGACACAGTCTGCGTCACTACTGCGGAACAGCCCCTCCCACACAGCTCTGCTCATCCCAAAAAACCCCTTAATTAAAGAGCTGCCCACACCACCTGCTGGTGGCTCCTTGATGGGAGTTGACTGTGCCACCTTGGCCTCAACAGTCTCGTTACGTCAACGTATTACCCATAGAGTCCTGCTGCTCTTCCCCCTGCCCCTGACTTTACGCGACCGGGCAGAGCAGCTTCGAGCCCAACACGCACAAGCACAGACCAACGCTACACACAACGCCACAAACAACGCACCTCGCGGATCAGAGAAAACTCCCAGCAAGAAGGATGACACCCCGACGACGTAAGGGATTGTCAGGCAAGAAGACCTGCGGGCCCATGGCGGTGACGTGAGAAGGCTCGAGGGAAAGCCCAGGAAATGACGACAACGCAACGGCCCGGGACAACGAGTGACTCTCAGACTGAGGAGGTGTATGCGCAGGAAGCCGGTCTTCAAGACCGAAGAACTTAAGGATGCAGGGAAGAAGTCGCAGTCACTGAAAAGGGGTGGCTAGAGAACAGGGCTGCTCCCGCAGCCAGGAACAACGCCGCAGATGAGGACCGTCCAGAAACTTCCGAGTTTCTAAAGACCCAGCCACGCTTTAAGCTTATGATGCAAGAAAAGCAGCCCCCGACTGGGGCAATGCCAATGGGGACAGGCATTCGAGGCTCTAGGGATGGTGCCTGAAGTACAGACCGCGCTCCTCAAGTGGAAAGAGGACACTGAGTCCCAAGGAAGGTTTAAGACACAGAAAACACACCACACAAACAACACAACAGACGCGGGCCAGAACTGCCCTGCCCAGCACACGCTACCTTTGTGCTGAAGAGTAACCCGCCCCCTTTACCTGCGCAGAGGACACTGCTCCTGGATACGCCTCTGCTCTGCCCTGACTTGAAAACTCCTCCCTGAAACTGCCAACCTTGGCCCCCTGCAGCGCCTGTCCCTCTACTTCGCTTTCGGAGGGCCAGTGGCCTGAATTCATCCTTGACGAAAAAAACCCACAACAAACAGCTAACTGAGGCGTTCCTGCAGTCACCACGTTCCTCTTCATCGGCAAAACAAAGAGAAAGCACAGCTCCAGCAGCGACCGCCATGACAGTAGATGTCAACCTCTTCCACAACACCCTCGTCCTCAGAGGTGCCACGGCAATCCGCTCACCTGCGTCGCGTCGATGCCAGAGTCGGAGGCTGCCGCAACAATTATTTATGGCACCGACGATACCAACAAACACAAAATTACCATTGCGTTTCCGCGACATCACCAGTCCCGCGCTCCTCCTCCACACCGTCCAGCTCGCCTCAACTGCAAGAGACTAGAACAGACCGGACCCCGTCGACACCCAGATCCAAAGGCAAAACCGACACGACAGAGACTGACGAACCCAGTTTGCTGCCAGCTGCAAACACGCGAGGGACACCGTGGCACTCCGCGGGCAATGGGGGAAGGTGACGAGCCACGCCACACCCTGAGCGACGCTACGCCTTACGTCCCTGCTGCTTTCTTGAGAAACGCTAGTGCCATATGCAGCCGCATACAAAACGCTCGCCGTAACCCCTACAAGATAATCTCGTCGTCAGCCCAATTAAGAGAAACAATATCAGCAATTCACACAGCCTACTGCAAAACCGGTGAAAACCCCACAGTTCCATCTTCAAAGAAGTCAGGAATTCTAGGAAAACGCGGTGCTCCTAGAACAAAGCAAAGCAAAGCACGCTGTTAAACCATCCGGGCACCCCCCAAACACGCATCACGAAGTCACTGACCTGAGAAAAAGGAAACAAAAAAGCAGCAGACCAGCCAACTTTCTGCCGTACAGGCGGCTGGAGGTTTACTGCTCCCGAAGGCCTCAGCTCAGCCCTTCTCACCCCCGCCCCCCGAAACGCCAAAACGCGCCTCCCCAGACAGCTGAGCCCGCCCCAGAGCTGCCGCCAACCGAAGGCCCAGCAGAGCACCGACCCCCCGGGGCCCAGCAGCAGAACGAGCTCCTGAGCCCGGGCGGGGGCTCACGTACCCCGGGCCCCGCCCACCGCCCTCGGGCCCCGCCCACCGCCCTTCCCACAATCCCCTGGGAAAGGGGCAGGGCCGACCCCCAGGAGACGCGAAGGCGGCCGCAGGAGCAGCAGCTGCTTTTCCCCTGCCTTAAGTTCCCCGCAGGCGAAGCACCACCCCTTTTTCTGTCCCTTTGGGACTCGCCTCTGGTGATTCTCTCACCGCCTTGGGTTGATTTCTGTCCAGTCGTTGCTGTGGAGAAGAGAGTTCCGCAGGGGTCGCTTTGTTTTTGCGATCTTCGGATATTTTTGTGGTTAACTGTTCATCGCGCTTTGCGGTCTGGGAAGAGTGCTGGAATCATGGGATTCCCAGAAGACTGATGGGCATTTCCGGGCTCCCGGAGGACTAAAGTACCACGGAGACGCGCGTCGGCTGCCTGAGGGGGCCCCTGGAGGACTAAACTGCCATAGAGACGCGTGCCGGCTGACTGAGGGGGCACTTCCGAGTTTCTGGAGGACTAAAGTGCCATAGAGACACGCGTCGGCTGACTGAGGGGGCACTTCCGGGTTTCTGGAGGACTAAACTGCCATAGAGACGCGCGTCGGCTGACTGAGGGGGCACTTCCGGGTTCACGGAGGACTAAAGTGCCATAGAGACGCGCGTCGGCTGACTGAGGGGGCACTTCTGGGTTTCTGGAGGACTAAAGTGCCATAGAGACGCGCGTCGGCTGACTGAGGGGGCACTTCCGGGGTCCTGGAGGACTAAAGTGCCATAGAGATGCGCGTCGGCTGCCTGAGGGGGCCCCTGGAGGACTAAACTGCCATAGAGACGCGCGTCGGCTGACTGAGGGGGCACTTCCGGGTTCTGGAGGACTAAACTGCCATAGAGACGCGCGTCGGCTGACTGAGGGGGCACTTCCGGGTTTCTGGAGGACTAAACTGCCATAGAGACGCGTGTCGGCTGACTGAAGGGGCACTTCCGGGTTCCTGGAGGACTAAAGTGCCATAGAGACGCGCGTCGGCTGACTGAGGGGGCACTTCCGTGTTCCTGGAGGACTAAACTGCCATAGAGACGCGCGTCGGCTGACTGAGGGGGCACTTCCGGGTTCCCGGAGGACTAAACTGCCATAGAGACGCGCGTCGGCTGACTGAAGGGACGCCTGGAGGACTAAAGTGCAATAGAGACGCGCGTCGGCTGACTGAAGGGACGCCTGGAGGACTAAAGTGCAATAGAGACGCGCGTCGGCTGACTGAAGGGACCCCTGGAGGACTAAAGTGCAATAGAGACGCGCGTCGGCTGACTGAGGGGGCACTTCCGGGGTCCTTGAGGACCGCGGGGCCATGGAGATGGACGCCCTGAAAACTGCCGGGCACCGCCGGGGGCGCGTTAACGCGTTAAGAGCCGATTACTGGAGGGCCGACGGCCGCTCTCGGGGCCGGGCGGGCGGCACCGATGGCGCTCCAGGCGGCGCGGAGCTCGCCGGTGCCCCGGCAGTCCCGGTTCGGCCTCCAGCCGCCGCTCTCTCGGGACAGGCGCCGGACCGGGCAGCCGCGAAGCCGCGCATGCGCACGAGCTGCGGAGCCGAGGGGCGGGGCCGAGGGGCGCGGGGGGCGGGGCCGGGGCTGCCGGGGGCGGGCCCGGGGAGGGCGGGAGGCGGGGCCACAGCGCACGCGCCGCTCCCCCCGACCCCCCCCCCCCCCGCAGGACCCGCCCTCGGTCCCGCCGCTCCCACGCGCCGCCGCCGCCCACGGCCCCTCAGCGCCGCCGGGCCCCGCGGCCTCTCTGCAGCCGCCGCCGCCGCGCCCCGGACCCGCCCAGCGCGGCCTTGCCCCCCGCAACCAGCCCCGGGGACGCGGCATCGCCCCGCGCGGGGCGGCGGGGCCGGGACGGAGGGCGGGGGGGGGGGGTCTCGTCCGCCGGAACGGGAGAATCGGGGATTTGGGCCTTTTCCCGCACGAATTATTTTTTTTTTCCCCATTTCTTTTTTTCCTTTCCGGCTGCACGAGCCCAGCTGCAGCCCCGGCCCTCGCAGTCGCGCCGCCCTTTACACAAACGTTGTATCTGTATTTTACACAAACGTTATATCTCTATTTTATACATATATTATATCTGTAATTTGTGTTTTCTGTTCACTCTTATACAGAGAATCTGCCTAAACACGTACGTCCGCGCAGGCCGCCGGCTCACCCGTCTGTTCTGACACTAAAACCTTTCTGTAAATGCATTTTTTAAGTACTTTTATATTCTGGGACCTTTTATATAACGCAGAAGCACAGAATCAGCGAGTCCTCAGAGACGGAGGTTTTTATTTTGAACTTATTTCACACCCATCAATGAATATTATTTCTCAATACACACATTCCTTACGTATAAATGAGAGATTTTGGTCTATTCCGACGCCTCACGCCCGCAGTTACAGGTTTTCCCATTTTTTTAACGCATCCTGAGAAGTTTCAGACGTTTTGGGGCCGGGACCCACCTCTTTCGGGGACCCCCCACGTAACCCCCCCCCATCCCCCATCCCCCGCTCACCTGCTCCTCCGCCCCGGCGATGTCACGGTGCCCCAAATGACGTCATCAGCCGCCCGGACACACCCCCCCTTTCAGTCCCCCCCCAAAAAAAGGACCACGAGGCGCCGGGAGAACATAAAACGCCCGATTCCGGCTGCGCGCCTTAAAATCCCAGCCCGGGGGGGGGCGGGGGGGGGGAGGGGTTCAGCCGCGAGCCGACGCGGGGGCTGCGCTTCGAACAGCGTGGGTCAGCGGGTAAATCATACGACGTTAATTTATTTTTTGGAAGTTTAATTTCGCACAGAGAAACCGGCGCGACGAGAGATTCCCCCCGAACGCTTTGGCTTTCGAGGGCCGGGGGGGAATCGAATCCCCCGGCGCCGCAATCCACCCGGCCACCGAGAAGGAGCGGCGGCTTTCGGCTGCGGAACGGGCCCCGCAACGGGCCTTGTACCGTTCGTACCATCTCGTTAAAAACTACTTCGTACAAACCCCGCCGGAGGAGAAGCCGACAAAGCCGCCGCGTTGACTCCCGCGTCCGCAGCGCGAGGACCTTCGGGGGGACGCAGACGCCCATCGCAGACGGACGTCCCTCGCGCTCGCGGGACGCTCCGGGTCCTTTCCGCCTGCCCCGCGCCGCCACCGCGCAGCAAAAACCGCGGGCGACCGCGGAGAAACGCTGCCGAAGGGGGGGGGGGGGGAAAAACACCTTTAGCACGAAGGCGGGCAGCGACCCAAGGCCTCCTCCTTCCCCGAGGGTTGGCGACGGCAGCAGCCGAGGGGAGGGAAAAGCCTTTGGCGCCGTCTCCGGCACGGCTGTGGGTACGGGCCACCGGAGCCCGGCGTTTCTCCGACTCGCCGGCAGCTTTGGTTCCCCCGGAGCCGCCTTCCCAGGCGCGGGCGGGTGACAGGCACGGGCGCCTGCGGGCGTCTTCTCCAGCCCGCGCAGAGCCAAGGTTTTCCTCCCCCTGCGCGTCCCGAGATGAATATTTTCCTTAAAGGCTACGGCAAAACCCCCCCCTCCTTCCAAACCGCCTCCTCGCGACAAAGCAGCCGGTTTTTCCGGGCCGTTTCTCCGAACGGCCGCGACCTTTTCAAACCGCCCTCGCGCCACCGAACCCTGCGGGCTCCCTCCCGGCTTTTTGGCTGCCCTTGGCTTTACCGGGCGCGTTGTTCCCTCTCCCGGCGGCAAAAGGGACGCGCTCAGGCCAGAGCGGGTGCCGGCGCGCGCCCGGCTGCTTCGACGAGGAGCCTCCCCCCCCCCGCCATGGCCGCGCTTCCTTCGGAAACTCTGCTCGTAGCCGAGGTTTTCGTTACGGGTTCCGGCGTTCGCCTTCCCGGAATTACCGGCACTTTCCGGCAGGTCACTGAACCGCTCTCCTGAAACCGTCCGGCGAAGTTACAGCCCTGGAAGAGGAGGGGAAAAGACAAGGGGAGCTCGACATCGCGCTCCGGTTTCAAAAGCGCAAACACACACCCAAAAAAAACCCCCATTCCCCCCCAAAACAAACAAACAAACCCCCCAGGACCTTGTATCTCCCCCCGCCTCAGCAGATGGGCTTGTCAGAGCGCGGCGCGCAGACCACCCGCGCCCCCAGGACGTCTGCGCGCGAGGAACATGTGTCCAGAAACGGTCCAGTTCTCTAAGAGTTGTGTCGTTTTGGGGGGTTTCATTGTCATAACTCGATTTTATTGACGGGGACATTTGAGAGGAAACTCATTAACTTTTAAGCACAGCCTCCCCTCGGGGAAAAAAATGTGTTGGAGACCGAAAAGAAACTACGATTCGGAGCTCCCGCCTGCGAGGAAGCTGTGGGGACACTGACAACAGCGAAGAACCGACGGCAGCAACATTCCATGAAATTTGGCTTTAATTCTGGTCACGTCCTTAAGAGCCCCCCCAGGTCTACACCTCAGTCCCACGAAGGACGAGTTTTCCGGAGGGACAAACTTTTCGTACTTACAAGTCGCAGACTGAAGGCTCCAGAGAACAGACCGTGCACCGAGCCATAGAAAAACGTGCCGCCGCCGCTCTAACGAAGAGGAAAACGGAGTAAAAAATCAAGCGACACGCCAGTTTCCACCACGTTTCACTCGCTACGTTTCCACCCGCATCTAGCGCCCGAAAATTAACCGTACCGACACCGCAAACTAATAAAAACTCAGTTGTGCCCCCGAAGAGAAAAGGCTGTTCCCGCTTTGCCCGTGAAACGGGTACGAACAAACAGAAGAGAAACGCCCGACCCTAAAGACGGCGACGGGCAACTCCCCGTTGACCCGATGTGAAAGTTTGCTCTTTTACCCCAAAGGAAAACGCTCCGAACTACCAAGGCGCCGACGCGGGCAGGAGACGCGCTCTGTTCGCTGCAGCTCCTCGGCAGCTCTCCCGCGCTGGCAGCAAAGGTGCCTTTTCTGCAGGTTTGATTGACGTGGACTTGGACTGTCTGTAGCGTCCCCGAGCTCCCCAGCGGGTCTCCCCGCTCCCCCAGCCCCACAGATGCCGTTACCTGAGCCGCGAGCGGAATCAGCCGTGCGGGATCCTCTTCCCGGGAGGCAGAAGGTGACCCTGGGAAAAGAGGAGGCGAGAAATGAGCCTGTTTCTCACACCCAGCCAACGGGGACGAGCCGGGGGCCCCCCACCCCGCCTCTGCCCTCGGGAGCCGGGACGGATCCCATGCGGAGAGAGGCGCCCGCTGCGGATTTCATCCTGGCCCCCGTTCCCGAGCCCAACGCCACGCAACGCCCTCCGCTTCTCAGCCCCGAAACCAGCCACAGGAGCCCCTTTGCCAGCCCCGGGAGCAGAGACCCGCTCCCCGCGTCGGGCCCCAAAGCGGCTCCCCCTCTCTGCCCCCTCAGCAGCCCCCCTGGGGCGCAGCCACCCCACGGCCCCGCACCCCTAGGCCCCTCCGCGGGCGGTTCTGGGGAGCGCTGGGGAACCGCGGAGGGCCCGGCCCCGCGCCTCTGCGGGGCGGCACCAGCTCGGCCCGGCCGCCCCTCGATTAGCGCCGCTCCGGGTCTCCCCGCTCCGGCACCGCCAGCAGCGCACCCCAACCCCTCCAGGGCGAAGGGACCCCGCGGGGAGCCGGGCCCGGCCAGCGCCCTCCGACACTACAACGCCCCACTGAGACCCCGGCCCCGGCCCCCTCAGAGACCCCTCGGGCCCCCCGTGGCCAACTCGGGTCCCCCCCGTCTCACCTCGGGACCCCGCCGGCCCCCGCTCACCTTGACGCGGCCCAGATGCTTCACGACGTGCTCGCGGCGGCCCCGCGGGCCCGGCCCGGCCGAGGACCCGCCCGTCGGGCCCCGCTTTCCCCCCGGGCCGCCCCGCGCCCGCTTCCCCCCGGCCGCCATCTTCCCCCGAACCCCTCCGCTTCCGCAGCGCCGCGGCCCGCCGCCGACGGCCCGCCCACGCCGCGCGCCCATTGGCCATGGCCCACGCCGCTCACGGGCCGCTCAGCTCCATTGGCCTTTCGCCGCCGTCAATCCCCACCTCGCCCCACCCCGACCAATGGGAGCGCGGCGCCCGCGCCGTGATTGGTCCATTGTCCCGCGCGTGCGCCCCAGGGCGTTTGCGGTGGCGGGGGCCGGCGCCGTTGCCATGGTGACGGGGCCCTGCGGCCGGGCAGGGCGCGAGCGGGATTCACCAAAACCCGGGTTTTTCCCCTGAAAAACTGCAGAGATTCGGGTGCGAAAGCCCGAAATAAGGCGGGGGCACGGCCCGCCCCCCCCCCCGCAGCGCTCCCGGGGCTCCCGACCCTCGAGCGCCCCAAAACTAAATACACACACACACACCCCCCCCCCAGTACACGACCCCTGTGACCCCCAAACCCCCCCCCAGCATTAATTTATCGACCGATTGATTAGTGCTCAATAATGCGTCACACCCTCCCCCCCCCCCCCATATGACCCCCCCCCCAACACCTGGGTCCTCCCCCTCCCCCCCCCCCCGCCAAGAGCCGGAGCCGCCCCATTTAATTCCAACTCGTTTATTAACGACCCCCCCCACACTTGACCTCTGTTGACCTTTGACCTTGAACTCGGGGGGGGGGGTCCGGGGGGGGTACCCATAAGGCTTTGCAAGCACCAGCGTGTTTCCCAGCGTCCTTTGCAACACCCCCACCCCCCCCACCCCCCCCCCCGAGCATCCAATGGGATTTTCCCACAATGCCCCGGGAGTGGGCGGGGGGGGGGGGAAGGACCCAGAATCCCTTGGGGGGGGGCTGGGGGGTACCCAGAAGGCACTGCGGGGGGGTGGGGGGTGGTACCCAGAAGCCTTTGCAGCTGGAGACCCCCCCCCCAAAAATAATATGGGGGGGGGGGGGTGTTGTGGGGGTTCAGCTCAGAGTATTGCACTGGGGGGGGGACCTGAGCCTGGGGGGGGGCTGGAGTGGGGGGGGGGGGGGAAATGCCCCCCCCGCGGGTATTTGGTGTAGGGGGGGGGGGATACCCCAGAGGGGGCTGGAGTGTTGGGGGGGGGGGGGGACAGATACCCCCCCGCGGGGGGAGGGGCTGGAGGAGGAGGTATCTGCCCCCCACCCCCGGTATTTGGTGTGGTTTGGTGGGGGGGGGGGGGGGGACATTTGCCCCCCTCCCCCCGTTTCCCCTCCCCCTCGGTATTTTGGGGGAGGGGCAGAGCCCCCCCGAGGCGTCCGGCGCCGTTGGCGGTGGGGGGGGGGCTCAGCCCCTCTCCGGGGGGGTCACAGGGGCTGGGCCCATTTGCTGGGGACGCGGCCGTACTGCGGGGGGGGGGGGGGGGGGGAGGGAGTAGAGGGTTATTGGGGGGGGGGGGTGACCCCCCCCGGACCCCCTGCCCCCCAGTGCGTCCGTCCCCCCCCCCCCAAGCGCCCCCCCCCCGTGTCGCACCTGGATGTCGCTGAGGGCGCGCAGGAAGCGCTGCGCCAGCTCGGGGCCGTGCTCCATGGTGGGGACCGGGTGCCACTGGGCGGGGGCAAAAAGGGGAGGTCACCGGGGGGGGGCACGACGTGGACCCCCCCCCCCAAATCCCCCCCCACCCCCCTCCCCCGAGGTGTCCCCCAGCCCCCCCCATAGCAGCGCCCTGTTACCCTCCCCCCACCGAGGATGCCCCCCCCCCCCTCGGGACACCCCACACAGGTTTTGGGGGGGGTCCCTGTCGTCTGTTCTCCCCCCCCAGACAGCCCCCAGCCCCCCCCCACAGCCCCCCTATACAGCCCTCACCCCCCCCATACCCTCCCCGCCCCCCAGCTCCCCCCATAGCCCCCCCTACCTGCACCCCATGGCGCCCCCCAGACCCCCGTAGCCGCCCCATACCCTCTGCCCATGGCCCCCCCGGCCCCCCCAGCCCCATGGCCCCCCCCCCAGCCCCCCGTACCTGCTCCCTGTAGAGCAGCCCCCCCACGGGACACACCACGCAGGCCGTCCCCGACCCGAACATCTCCCGCAGCCGCCCCTGGGCCAGGGCCCCCAGCACCGACTCCATGGGGAGGGGCCCCTCCCGCACCCCGAACTCTCCCTGGGGGGGGGAAAACGGGGCGGAGGGGGGGGGGCTTGGCCCTGAACCCCCCCCCCCTACTGCCCCTGGGATTGGGGCGAGGGGGATGTGGGGGCACCCTGTCCCCCGCCACGTGCCCCATCTCCCCCGGCGCCCCCCCCCGCCTCCCCTCCCCTTGTCCCCCCCCCACGTCCCCCCCCCCATCCTCTCCTCCCCACTCCCAATGCCCCCCACATCCCCCCCCGTGTCCTCCCTCCTGTCCCCCCCGTATCCCCCCCCACTCCGTACCCCCTCTGCCCCCCACGACGCTCCCTCCCCCCACCCCCCCCGCCACGACCCTGCTGCAATCCCCCCCCCCCCGCGTCCCCCCTCCCTCCTGTCCCCCCCCCCCCCATCCCTGTGCCCCCCCCTCCCCGTACCCACTCCCGCGCCAGCTCCAGCAGACTCTGCCGGGTCACCCCGGGCAGGATCAGCCCGTCCAGGGGGGGGGTCACCAGCTCCAGCTCTGCAGGGGTTTGGGGGGGGGGGGACGACACACATAAGCGTGGGGGGGCAGAGGGTCGCCTCACCCCCCCCCACGTGTGTGTCCCCCCCCCTTCCTCCGCGTACCCCCGTCCTGGTTGTGCCAGAAGATGAAGAGGTTCATGGTCCCGACCTCGGTGAGCAGCTGCTGGGGGCCGTGGAGCCAAAGGACCTGCTGACACCCCCGCGCCTGGGCCGCCCGCTGCAGGGCGATGGTGGGGCCGTAATTCCTGGGGGGGGGACACAGAGGGGGCAGCGGAGGGTGGGGGGGGGGGTCCCGGCTGCCAAAGGCAGCCGGGACCACCCCCCCCCCACCCTCCGCTGCCCTTCAGATGCCTGGAGTTCCCTCAAACGCATCCCCCCCCCAACCACTCGTGACACCCCCACAAAAAAAATTGGAAACCCCCCCCCCCACCCCGAAACACCCCTCCCAAATGCCTCGTGTGTGTGTCCGTCCCCCCCCCCGCCCCGCAACGTCTAACGCCCTCCCTAAAACTCGGCGTCCCCCCAAACACCCACGATCCCCCCTCCATGTCCAACGCCTCCCCCCAAAACGCCTATGCCACACACACCCCCCCCCCCCCCCAAAATCTATGCCCCCCCCCCCCCAAACACCTGAGGCATTCCCACGTGCCCTATCATCCCCCCCCCCAGTCTCCGGACCCCCCCGTTATCCCCCCTGGGTCCTCCGCAGACCCCCCCCCCCCCCGTCATTCCCCTCCTTCCAGACTCCTGCCCCCCCCCGCCGGCCCCACTCCCCCCGAACTCACCCCCCCAGCTTGCAGTTCCCGGCCCCCCCGGGCCAGGCCCGGACGTGGGAGGGGTCGGCCAGGAGCCCCACGGGGCTGAAGTGCCCCCCCGGGAAATAGGGACCCACCGGGCAGAGGATGACAAAGAGCAGCGCCCGCCCGGGGGGGGCCACCCCCAGCGAGGGCTGGCCGGGGGGGTCAGCACCCCATAGAGACCCCCCGGAACCCCACAGACACCCCCCCGGACCCCAGAACCCTCCCGCGACCCCCCCCCAGCCCACCCCAGACCCCCCCATAATCACCCCAGGACCCTCCTAAGCCCCCCATAACCCCCCTGGGCCCCCACCCCAGGACCCCCCTAACCCACTCCAGACCCCCATAACTCCCCCCAGGACCCCCGAACCCTCCTGGGACCCCCCCCAACCGACTCCAGACCCCCATAACCCCCCAGGGACCCCCCCAGGATCCTCCTGACCCCCCCATACCCTCCCATAACCCTCCCCAGGACCCCCATAACCCCCCAATAACCCCCCCGCGACCCCCCCAACCCACTCCAGACCCCCATAACTCCTCCCCAGGACCCCCATAGCCCCCCAGGGACGCCCCACCTGGACCCTCCTGACCCCCCCAGCTCCCCCCCCGGCCCCCACCTCGGTGCCGATGAAGGTGGGGCGGATGTAGAGGCTGGTGCCGGGGCCGGGGGGGACCCACTCCTGCTCCAGCCGCACCAGCGCCCGGATGCACTCCAGCAGCTCCCCCTCGTCGAAGGCCTGCGGGACCCCCCCGCCCCCCCCCGGCACCCGGTGTCACCCCCAGGGACCCCCCCCCAGGGACACCCCCCCCAGGGACACACTCCCCCACAGGGACCTCCACGTTGTCCTCCCCACAGGGACCCCCCCAAGACCTGGTGTCACCCCCAGGGAACCCCCCCACAAGGACCCCCTGTCACCCCCAGGGACCCCCCCCCACATGGACCCCCCCCCCCCCCCCCCGAGACCCAGCGTCACCCACAGGGACCCCTACGTCATCCCCCTACAGGGACCCCACATCACCCCCAGGGCCCCCCCCCCGCCCCGAGACCCAGTGTCACCGCCAGGGACCTCTCCATGGGGACCCCCCCCAACATGGACCCCCACGTTGTCCCCCCACAGGGACCCCCCCTGCCACAGGGACCCCGGCGTCACCCACAGGGACCCCCCCACAGCTACCCCCCCACCCCACCCCGAGACCTGGCTGTCACCCAAAGGGACCCCCCCAGGGACCCCAGTGTCACCCCCCACCAGGGGACCCCCCCCATGACCCCTGCGTTATGTCCCCCCCCCAGGGGAACCCGGTGTCTAGGAGGGTCCTGTCCGCCCCCCCCTCCAAAAAAGGGACCCCCTGGGTGTGCCCCCCCCCCACCCCGTGGCCCCCGGCCCCCCCCTCACGGGCAGGACAGGCCCTGGCAGCCGAGCGCTGCATCCGCTCCATGTTCAATTCGGGGCGAAAAAGGCGGATTTTGTCGTCCTCCCCCCGAAAGGCCTTCATGCCCTCAAAGAGCTGCGGGGTCAGAGGTCGCGGGGGGGGCAGAGGTCACGGGGGGGCAGAGGTCAGGGAAGGGACGTGGGGAGTCAGAGGTCATGGGGGCGTCAGAGGTCAGGGAAGGGACGGGGGGTCAGAGGTCATGGGGGGGTCAGAGGTGACAGGGGGTCAGAGGTCAGGGAAGGGATGTGGGGGGTCAGAGGTCACAGGGGGGTCAGAGGTGACGGGGGTCAGAGGTCAGGGAAGGGATGTGGGGGTTAGAGGTCATGGGGGGGTCAGAGGTCATGGGGGGTCAGAGGTGACGGGGGTCAGAGGTCAGGGAAGGGACGTGGGGGTTAGAGGTCACGGGGGGTCAGAGGGCAGAGGAGACGGGGTCACAGGAGGGTCAGAGGGGGCAGGGGGTCAGAGGTCAGAGGTCACAGGGGGTCAGGGAGGGGTGTTAGAGGTCCCGGGGGGGTCAGAGGGCGGGCAGTCAGGGGCTGGGGGGGGTCAGAGGCCAGCGGGGTCCGCGGGGGCGGGGGCGGCTGACCTGGACGCCGTAGTGCAGGGCGGAGGTGGCGGGGTGCAGGCGCAGGTCGCGGAAGGGGTGGATGCGGGGGGGCCCCCAGCCCCCGTCCCGGCTCCACTCCACGCTCAGCATGTGGTCGGTGAACTCCCGCCCGAACACCAGATCCCCCGGCCCCGGCTTCGCCCGCGGGGCCCCGCTGCGCTCCAGGGACAGATCCGCGGCCTGGGGGGGGGGCACGGGGGGTCGGGGGGGGGGCTGCGTGACCCCGGCTGGGGGGGCTCAGGGGGAGCCCAGGGCTTGGGGGGGCTCAGGGGGGGTTCGGAGAGACCCCAGGAGCTGGGGGGGGGGGGGCAAAGAGGGACGCGGGGGGGCGCGGGGGGAGCCGGGGGGCCCTCGGGGGGACCCCAGTGGGGGAGGGGGAGGCTCAGGGGCACCCAGGCACCCGGGGTGTCCCCCCCCCACACTCCCCAGGGCCCCCCCTTACCCTGAAGACATGGTTGTAGCCTCGCCGGGGGCCCAGCAGTGTCACCAGAAGCTGGGGGGGGGAAACGAGGTGGGGTCAGGGGGGACCCAGGCACCTGGCCCGCCCCCCCCCCTCCCCCAATTCGTCCCAGTCCGGGTCCAGTAACAGCAGAGGGCGTGGCTGGGGGAGGGGCCCCGCACTCCTGGATCCCCGCCCCCCCCCACACCCCCTGCCCTGGACTTTGCCCCCCCAGCGCCGCCATTGGGACCAGACTGGGGGAGCCGCCTGGACGCCGGGGTCCTCTCGGGGCCGAGGGGCACTGGGAGAACTGGGAGGGACTCCAGTAGGGCCTGGGGGGCACTGGGAGAACTGGGAGAGACTCCAGTAGGGCTTGGGGGGCACTGGGAGAGACTCCAGTAGGGTTTCGGGGAGGGGGAGGGCGGCTGGGAGGGCACTGGGAGGACTGGGAGGGATTCCAGTAGCATTTGGGGGGCACTGGGAGGACCTGGGGGGGCTCCGGTAGGGTCTGGGAGGGTCTCCAGTAGGGCTTAGCCGGGGCTGGGAGGGCACTGGGAGGGCTGGGAGAGACTCCAGTAGGGCTTGGGGGGCACTGGGAGAACTGGGAGAGACTCCAGTAGGGCCTGGGGGGCACTGGGAGGACCTGGATAGACGCCAGTAGGACTTGGGGGGCACTGGGAGAGCTGCAGTAGGGTTTCAGGGGGAGGGGGTGGCTGGGAGGGCACTGGGAGGACTGGGAGGGATTCCAGTAGCGTTTTGGGGGCACTGGGAGGACCTGGGGGGGTTCCGATAGGGCTCGGGGGGCACTGGGAGGGCTCCGGTAGGGTTTGGGGGCAGGGGGGGCTGGGAGGGCACTGGGAGAGACTCTAGTAGGGCCTGGGGGGCACTGGGAAGACCTGAATGGGCTCCAGTAGGGTTTGGGGGGCACTGGGAGAGCTCCAGTAGGGTTTCGGGGGGGAGGGGGGGCGGCTGGGAGGACTGGGAGGGCACTGGGAGGACTGGGAGGGACTCCAGTAGGGCCTGGCGGCCACTGGGAGGACTGGGTAGGGCTCCACTAGCATTCTGGGGGCACTGGGAGGACCTGGGGGGGCTCTGATAGGGCTTGGGGGGCACTGGGAGGGCTCCAGTAGGGACTGGGGGCGGGGGGGGCTGGGAGGGCACTGGGAGGACTGGGAGAGACTCCAGTAGGGCCTGGGAGGACCTGCATAGACTCCAGTAGGGGCCAGGGAGGCACTGGGAGAGCTCCAGTAGGGCCTCCAGTAGGGTTTTGGGGGGACTGGGAGGACTGGGAGGGGCTTCAGTAGGGCCTGGGGGGCACTGGCAGGACCTGGGGGGAGCTCCGGTAGGGTCTGGGAGGGTCTCCAGTAGGGCTTAGGGGAGGCTGGGAGGGCACTGGGAGGGCTGGGAGAGACTCCAGTAGGGCCTGGGGGGCACTGGGAGGACTGGGACGGTCTCCAGTAGGGCTTGGGGGGCACTGGGAGGACTGGGACGGTCTCCAGTAGGGCTTGGGGGGCACTGGGAGGACTGGGAGAGACTCCAGTAGGGCTTGGGGGGCACTGGGAGGACTGGGAGAGACTCCAGTAGGGCCTGGGGGGCACGGGGAGAGCTCCAGTAGGGTTTGGGGGCGGGGGGGGGACTGGGAGAGGTGCCAGCAGGGTCTCCAGTATGGTTTGGGGGGGGGCTGGGAGGACTGAGGAGACTGGGAGGGGCTTCAGTAGGGCCTGGGGGGGCTTCGGGAGGGCCTGGGGGGCACTGGGAGGAGGTCGCGGGGGATACTGGGAGGACTGGGAAGGGTTCCAGCAGGGCCGGGGGGAGAGGACATTAAGAGGCCTGAGGGAGGCACTGGGGGGCCCGGGGGGCTCCAGTAGGGCCTGGGGGTCACTGGGAGGACTGGAAGGAGCTCCAGAACAGCCTGGGGGGCGCTGGGAGCACTGGGAAGGGCTCCAGGAGGGCCCGGAGGGCACTGGGAAGGGTTCCGTGTGGGCCTGGGGGCACTGGGAGGTTCGGGGGAGGCACCGGCAGGACGGGGGAGGGCTCCAGCAGAACCGGGGGAGCTCCGGGAGGGCCTGAGGGGCATTGGGAGGCCGCGGGTGGGAGCACTGGGACGGTGGGGCGCGGGACCGGGCAGAGCTCCGGCAGGGAGCAGGGAGCACCGGCAGGCACCGGGGGGTCCCGCCCCGGAAACAGTTCCACACACACACACCGCCCCCCCCCCCCCCCCCCCGCCCCCAGCTCACCGATCCGCGGCACCGGCACCGGGACCGCAGCGCCGCCGCCGCCATGTCGCCGCCGCCCCGCCCCCGCCCTACCGGCCAATAGCAGCGCCCCGCGCCATCCCGCCCCCGCTGCCCGCCAATCGCGGCCTCCCGCCCGCCCGCGCCCCCGACACCGCCTCCTCCCCCACCAAACACGCCCCCAGCGGCGCCTCCTCCACCAATAGCGAGACGCACGCTCGGGTCCGCCCCCCGAGGCCACGCCCCCTCCCCGCGGGGTGGGCGTGGCGAGCCCGCTGCTGGGCGGAGAAAACCGCCCCCCTCCTCCGTTGCCGGGTAACGCGCCTCGATGTCACTAAAAGCCTTTTTTCCCCCCCCCCCCGCCTTTCGTGAGGCTCCGCCCTGGTTCGTTCGCGTTGACCACGCCCCCGGCGCTCATTTGCATACAGACCCCGCCCCCGGGGCGGGGAGGGGCGGGGCCTGGCACGTGCGTGGGAGGGACCCCGCCCTTCGCCCCAAAGCCGATGATTGACAGCGCCCGGACGCCGGCCCCCCCCCCCCCCCCCCCCCGGGGCGGTGGCGGGGCCTGAACACCTGGGTGGGGCCCCCCCGGACGCCGGGGCCCCCCCGGGGAGGGAGGGGGGGGGGAGATGAGGCCCGGACGCCGGGGCCCCCCCGGACGTCTGGGTGCCCCGAAGGCCATGGCCGTGTGTCCCATCCCCGTCCCCCCCCCACCAAGACCTTGGACACCCCCCTCTCTCTGCCCCTCCCCCCCCCGCAAGCGTCGCGTCCCGCCGTGGGTGGGGGGAGGGGCGGCGTGGGCCGCCCACGGGTGGGGGAAGGGCGGGGCGCGGCCACCCCCCCCCCCCACCACCACCATTATCACCCCACCCCTCCCCCCCCGGCACCCCAAAGATGGAGCCGCCGCCGACGGAAGCGCGTCAGTGCCCGGACGGCAGGGTCTCCCGCGAGGGGGGAGGGGAGGGGGGGTCCCCCGAGGGGGGGGTGGGGGGAGGGGGGTGTTGTCCCCCCCCCACCCGCTGGGGCATCTGCTCGGCCGGGCACATCAGCCACGACTTCGCGGTGGCCCTGAAGACCCTCCCCCCCGAGGAGCACGTGGTGGGTGCGGGGGGGCGACGGGGGGGGGCGGTGGGGGCGGGGGCTCCAGGAATGTGATGGGGGGGGAGGGGCGAGGCCGGGGCGGGGGGGGGGGGTCCCCTTGGGTGGGGGAGGGGCTCCCAGACACCCGGGCGCTTGGAGGGGGAGGGGCCGGGGGGGGGGTTGTCCCTTGGAGGGGGGGGGGTGTCCCCCGGAGGGGGGGAGGGGGGTGTCCCCCCGAGTGGGGGAGGGGGGGTTCCCACACACCGGGATCACCCTGGGCGGGGGAGGGGCTCCCGGACACCCCGGTCCCGGGGGGGGGGGGGGGGGTATCTCCCATCCCCCTGCCCCCCCCCCCGACCCCCCCTGTCCCCCCCCAGGCGCTGGCGGTGGCCGCCCGGGAGCTGCCGC
The DNA here is from genome assembly GCF_964199755.1 of Larus michahellis. Taxonomy (NCBI): domain Eukaryota; kingdom Metazoa; phylum Chordata; class Aves; order Charadriiformes; family Laridae; genus Larus; species Larus michahellis. The sequence goes on along the minus strand of NW_027436014.1, from coordinate 21,539 downwards.
GGGCCCAGGCCTTCGCCCTCCGCCACGGGCTGCCCCGGGCCTACGGCTCCTACCGGGAGCTGGCCCAGGACCCCGACGTGGGTGAGTCCGGGGGGGGGACGGGGGGGGGTCCGGAGGGTTGTGGGGAAGGGACTGACCCCCCCTGTCCCGTGTGCCCCCCCCCCAGACGTGGTGTACGTGGGGACCGTGAACACCCAGCACCTGGCGGCCGGGCGGCTCTTCCTGGCCGCGGGCAAGGCCGTGCTGATGGAGAAGCCCATGGCGGTGGGGGCCGGGGAGGTCCGGGAGCTGGTGGAGGCCGCCCGAGCCCGGGGGGTCTTCCTCATGGAGGTGGGGACCCCCCCGGTGTGACCAGTAACCCCCCCAGTGCAACCAGTAACCCCAGTGACCCCCCACCCTGCTCCCAGTATAACCAGTAACCCAGTGACCTGCTCCCAGCGTGACCAGTGACCCACAATCCCCATTCCCGGTGATCCCAGTGCGACCAGTAACCCCCCGGTGCCCCCACCCTGCTCCCAGTATAACCAGTAAACCCCCGACCCCCCCTACCCTGCTCCCAGTATAACCAGTGACCCCACTGACCCCCCAACCCTGCTCCCAGTATAACCAGTGACCCCAGTGACCCCCTCCCAGTGATCCCAGTATAACCAGTAACCCCAGTGACCCCCCAACCCTGCTCCCAGTATAACCAGTGACCCCAGTGACCCCCTCCCAGTGATCCCAGTATAACCAGTAACCCCAGTGACCCCCCCCACCCTGCTCCCAGTATAACCAGTAACCCCAGTGACCCCCCAACCCTGCTCCCAGTATAACCAGTGACCCCCTCCCAGTGATCCCAGTATAACCAGTAACCCCAGTGACCCCCCCCACCCTGCTCCCAGTATAACCAGTCACCCCAGTGACCCCCCCACCCTGCTCCCAGTATAACCAGTAACGCCCCGGCCCCCCCCACCCTGCTCCCAGTATAACCAGTGACCCCACTGACCCCCCAACCCTGCTCCCAGTATAACCAGTGACCCCAGTGACCCCCTCCCAGTGATCCCAGTATAACCAGTGACCCCCTGCCAGTGACCCCAGTGTGACCATTCCCAATCCCCCCCACCCCAGCGCCCCCCTGACCCCCCCACTCCCACTCCCCCCCCAGTCCTGGTGCTCCCAGTCCTGTTCCCCCCCCCAGGGCCCCCCCTGACCCCCCCGCCCCCCCCAGGGCTTCTGGACGCGCTTCTTCCCGGCCTGGGGGCGGCTGCGGGCGCTGGTGGCCGGGGGGGCGCTGGGGGAGCCGCGGCTGCTGCGGGGGGGCCTGGCCTTCGCCCTGGGGGACGTGGAGCGGCTGCGGGAGCCCGGCCTGGCCGGGGGGGCCCTGCTGGACCTGGGGGGCTACGGGCTGCAGATGGCCCTGGCCCTGATGGGGGGGGGCCCCCAGCGCCTGCGGGCGACCGGCTGCCTGCACCCCACCGGTAAGGGGGCACTGGGGGGCACTGGGGGGAACTGGGGGGCACTGGAGTAGGAATGGGGGGCACTGGGAGGGGACTGGGGGATACTGGGAGGGAACTGAGGGGCACTGGGGGGCACTGGGGGGGAACTGACGGGCACTGGAGTAGGAATGGAGGGCACTGGGGGGAACTGGGGGGCACTGGAGTAGGAATGGGGGACACTGGGGGGCACTGGGGGGAACTGGGGGGCACTGGAGTAGGAATGGGGGGCACTGGGGGGCACTGGGGGACACTGGAGTAGGAATGGGGGACACTGGGGGGAACTGGGGGGCACTGGAGTAGGAATGGGGGGCACTGGGGGGAACTGGGGGGCACTGGAGTAGGAATGGGGGGCACTGGGGGGCACTGGGGGGAACTGACGGGCACTGGGGGGGACTGGAATAGGAATGGGGGGCACTGGGGGCACTGGGGGGGACTGGAGTAGGAATGGGGGGCACTGGGAGGGGACTAGGGGATACTGGGAGGGAACTGGGGGGCACTGGGGGGGACTGGGAGACAGTAGGGGGCAGTGGGGGGCAGTGGGGGGCACAAGGATGGGGGGCACTGGGTTATACTGGGAGGGGACTGGGAGGTGCTGGGGGGCAGTGGGACGCCCGGGGCAGTTGTGGGGCTGGGGATTTTGTGGGGCACAGGGGACGCGTGTGGGTCCAGAGCCCCACGGCTGTGTGGCACAGGGGTGGACGTGTGGGGCTGGGGGGGATGCGGGGGGAGTCCCTGGGGGGCAGGTGTGGGTCTGAGCCCCACACGTGTGGGGCGCAGGGGTGGAATTGTGGGGCTGGGGGGGGTGTATGTGTGCGCAGTATGAGGCGGGGGCCGCAGGTCCCAGCCCCACGGCTGTGGGGGTGCCGTGAGGGGGTTGTGGGTCCCGGGGGGGGGGGGGGGGGGGGTCGGTGTGGGTCCGAGCCCCACACGTGTGGGGCGCAGGGGTGGACGAGACGGTGACGATGACGCTGGAGTTCGAGGGGAACCGCCTGGCCGTGCTGAGCTGCTCCATGGCCGCCGAGATGCCGGGGGGGGCCGCGCTGGGGGGCACCCGCGGCTGGGCCGAGGTGGGGCCGGGACCCCCCCGGGGCGGGGGGGAGGGCACAATGGCTGGGTCCCCCCAGGGGAAAAAATGGGGGGGGGGGGCGGCACCCTGGGGGGCTGCAGACACCTGGGGGGGGGGGGGGCAGATGGCTGGGTCCCCCCCAGGGAAAAGGGGGGGCCGGGGGGGGGGGGTAGAAGCCGGGGGGGGGTGGGGGCCCCTTTGGGGAATTTGGGGGGGAGAGGGGTGTCCTGGGGGGGGGGGGGGGCCCTTTGGGGAATTTTGGGGGGAATCCCTGAATTTGGGGGGGGGGGGCAGACACTTGGGGGGGGGGGGGGCACATTGGGGGGATCCCTCGCTTGGGGTGGGGGGGCCTCGGGGAGGGTTTTCCTGACTCTGCCCCCCCCCCGCAGTTCCCCAGCCACATGAACTGCCCCACGGAGCTGGTGGTGGGGGGGCGGCGGGAGCTCTTTCCCCTGCCCCCCCCCTCGCAGCCCCTCAACTTCCCCCACGGCACCGGCCTCCGCTACGAGGCCCAGCACGTGCGCGAGTGTCTGCTGCGGGGTGAGGGGGGGCCGGGGGGGGCCCCGCTATTCCCCGCTAACACCTGGACCCCCCCCAGTGCCCCCCGCACCCCCCCCCAGTGTTCCCAGTATCTCCCCAGGACGCCCACAACGCCCCCGGTGCCCCCCCCCCCCCGAGGCTCCCGGTGCCCCCCCAGTACCTCCTAGTGCCCCCGGGACCCCCCCTCAATGTGCCCCAGTGCCCCCCCCCCCGTCGTCCCCAATAACACCTGGACCCCCCCAGTGCCCCACGGACCCCCCCCCAGCGCCTCCCAGAACGCCCCCAGTGCCCCCCCCCCGCCTCCCCCAGTGTCACTCCAGCATCTCCCAGAGCCCCCCAGTCCCCCCCCCGAACCCCACCAGTGCCTCCCAGTGCCCCCCCCGCAACCCCCCCCCTTATCTGTGTGTCCCCCCCCAGGTCTGACCGAGAGCCCCGTGATGCCGCTGGCCGAGAGCGAGCTCATCGCCCGGCTACTGGACGAGGCTCGGCGGCAAGTGGGGGCTGCGGGGCCACGGGGGGCCGAGGCGGGGGGGGCCGAGGGAGCCCCCAGCCCCACAGAGTGAGCCCCAGCCCCACGGCGCTGGGCTCCAGCCCCACGGCACGGACCCTCCGCCCCGAACCGCAATAAAGAGCTAAACCTCCCCAAAACCTGCGTGCTCCTGGCCCCCCCCCCCAGCTCCCAGGTGACCCCTCCCAGTACGAACCAGCACAAACCAGCACAAACCAGCACAAACCAGTACAAACCAGTACAAACCAGTACAAACCAGTGCCCCGCAGAGAGCAGCGCCTTTATTCAGAGCAGCAGCCCGTGCTGCCGCAGCACGGCCGTGAACGGCGCCGTCTTCTCCTCCACGTTGCGCTCGGCCCGACGCCGCAGGCTCTGAAATGGGGGGCGGGGGGGGGGGACAGGACACTCAAGGGGGGGCCCAGCACCCCCCCGCTGGGGGGGGGGACGGACACCGAGACCCCCGGGGGGGTTGTTCCGGTGCATCCCCGATCCCTGGCTCCGAGACCCGCCCCTTCTATTTTTGAAGTTTCTCACCCGTTTTTCGACTGTGTCACCCCCTCACTGTTTCAGGCCCCCCCCATTTTTGGGGCGCTCCCCCCTATTTTCAGGGTGTGTGTGTCCCCCCCCCCATCTCGGGGTCACCGAGACCCCTCCGGGGGGGCTCCAAGCCGTCCGAGAGCGGTGGCTTCGACACCTCCCTCCCTCCTTCTGCTTTTCTGGGGACAACTCTCCCTTTCTGGGCTGTGACCCCCTGTTTTGTGCCCCCCCCTCCCCTTTTTCGGGCCCCCCCCCCTCACCATCAGCTTTTTCTTCTTGTTGTAGCGCAGTTTTGCCTTTTCCTTCCTCTTTTCCTCCAGCGCCGCCGTCACCGCCTGGTACTTCCAGCCCACCTCGTGCGCCAGCCGGCCCAGGAACGCGAACTGGGGGGGGGGGGGGGGGAACGACACGTGAGGGGGGGGGTCAGGGGGGTCCCCACTGGGGAGGGGGACACACACCCTGGCTCTGGGAGGGGCCCCCGACCCCCCCAGAGCTCACCTTGCGGGTGGGCTTCAGGCGGATGATCTTGAGCGCAGCCGGAACCACCATGCGCTTGCGCTGCCGCGGAAAGGAGGAGAGTGTCAGCGGGGGGGGGCTGGGGGGGGACGGGGGGGGGATCTGGGGGCACGCGGGTGCATTGCGGGGCACAAGGGTGTTCTCTTGGGGGGAAAAGGGGGGGGGTTAAGAGGCTACGGGGGGCACACGGGAGGGATTTAGGGGGCTGGGGGGGGGACAAGGGGGTGCTGCGGGGCAGCGGGGGGGGGTGGGGAGGGAGAGGAGGGGATTTGAGGGGCTGGGGGGGGCACAAGAGGGGTTTTGGGGGTCCTGGGGGGGGACAAGGGGGGGGCAACAAAGGAGCACTGGGGGGCAGAAGGGGCGGTTTTGGGGGGACAAGGGGGCTCAAGGTGGGGGTAGGGGCCTGGGGGGCACAAGAGGGGCTTTAAGGCGGGGGGGCACAAAGTGGGGGGCCTGGGGGGCACAAGAGGGGCTTTAAGGCGGGGGGGCACAAAGTGGGGGGTTTGGGGGGCACAAGAGGGGCTTTAAGGCGGGGGGGGCACAAAGTGGGGGGTTTGGGGGCCCCCAGTGTCTCAGTGTCGAAGTTTCTCTCAAGGAGCATCGAACAATGTAGGTAAAAGCGGCATCATCGACACGGGGGGGCAGATTTAGGGGGGTCCCGGGGGGGTCCCACGGGTCGGGACGGGTGTCCCAGAGATCCGGGGGGGTCCCGGGGGGGGAGGGGGGGCGTTCCCTTTACCTTATCGTAAGGGGGGGGGATTCCGTCGAACACCTTCAGCCTCTCCAGCGCCGCTTGGCCCCGCTTCGTCTTGTGGGGCAGCATCCCTGGGGAGGGGGGGGGACACGCGGTCATGGGGGGGGCCCGGGGGGGGGTTGGGGGAAGCGGGGGGGGTGTGTGGTGTGTGTGTCGTGGCCCCCCCCCGGACTCACCTCGGACCGTGCGCCAGAAGATGCGGCTGGGGGCGCGGAAGTGGTAGGGCCCCCGCGAGGGGTTGGTGTTCATCCGCTTCCGCAGGAAAGCCAGGAATTTCACTGCGGGGGGGGAGAAACTGTCACCCCCCCACTCTTTAACACGGTCCCAGGACCCCTCTCCCCCCCCGTGTCCCCCCCCCCAACTCACGTTTGTTGCGGTAGAAGTTGCCGGAGATGTTGATGCCCTCGCAGCGAACGACCACGACGCGCCGGCCTGCGGGGGGGGGGCACATGGGCACGGGGGGGACACGTGAGAGGGAGAGAAACAGACCTGGGGACACGGGGGGGGGACACAGGGACACGGGGGGGGACACGGGGAGACACGGGGGGACACAGGGACACGGGGGGACACGGGGGGACACAGGGACACGGGGGGACACGGGGGGGGGCACAGGGACACGGGGGCACACGGGGGACACGGGGGGGGCACGTGAGAGGGAGGGAAACAGACCCCGGGGACACGGGGGGGGGACACAGGGACACGGGGGGGAACACGGGGGGACACGGGGGGGGCACAGGGACACGGGGGACAACGGGGGACACGGGGGGACACAGGGACACGGGGGCACACGGGGGACACGGGGGGGACACAGGGACACGGGGGACAACGGGGGACACGGGGGGGGCACGGGGACACACGGGGGGGGGCACATGGGGTGGGGACAAGGCGGGGGGGGGGCACGGCGCGGACACACACACGCGCGTTGCAGCCCCGGTCCCCACGCGCCTTCGCGCCCCCCCAGGCCCCCCCGCGCTCAGCTGGTAGTGCATGAGGCGCCTCTCACGGTCGTGAGACTCAACAGCCGAAAAGGCTCATCACGGCGCGGGGGGGGGGGGCGGTCCCGGGGGGGGGGGAGGGTGTCTCCCGGTGTCCCGGGGGGGATCCCGCACTCACCCAGCAGCACCTGCTTGGCCACGATGGCCGCCAGCCGGCCCAGGAGGTGCCCGCGGCCGTCGATCACCAGAACCTGGGGGGGGGGAACCGGGAGAAAAGGGGAGGGGGGGGGGGGGGGGGTGTCACCGGAGGCCGCCGGGCCTAGCGGGAGGCTCCACGTGGACGCGCCCGCCCCCCGCCCTCCCGGGTGCCGCCGTCCCCCCGAGGCTCCCCCGCGCCTCCCCGGTCCCCCCCGGTTCCTCTTGAACCCCCCGAGACCCCCCCGAGACCCCCCGTTTCGCCGCCGCCCGCACCCGCGGCTCCGCCATCGCCGCCGCCCGCTCGGGAAAGAGACTCCGCCCCGCGCGCGCCGCGGGGTCGCCGCTTCCGGCGGAGGGTCGGGAGCAGGGGCGGAAGTGACGTCCGGCGCGGGGAGAGCGGAAGTGGTGTCAGGCGCGGGGATGGGGGCGGCGCGGGACCCCCGGGACCCCCCCCGTGTCCCCCAGTAACCGCCGGGACCCCCCCAGTGTCCCTCCAGTGTCTCCCAGGGCCCCCCCAGTGCCCCCTCCATCGCCCCCGCTATTCCCCGATAACACCCGGCCCCCCCAGTGCCCCCCGGACCCCCCCCAGTGCCTCCCCAGTAACCCCCAGTACCCCCGGGAGCCCCCCGGTGCCCCCAGGAACCCCCAGTATCTCCCAGTGCTTCCCGGTAACCCCACAGGATCCCCCCCAATGTCCCCCAGTGCCCCCCCCCGAGCCTCCCAGTGCCCCTCCAGTATCTCCCAGGACCCCCAGTACCCCCCCAGAGCCTCCCAGTATTTCCCAGTGCCCCTCCCGTATCTCCCGGTGCCCCCAGTAAGCAGCTCACACAGACTGGAGAGGCCGATCCAGGGGCCGCAGCCCCCCCTGTATTGGTGTCTGTACAACGTGGGGGGCGGGGGGGCTCGGGGGGGTCCTTGGGGGGGGTCTTTGGTGGTGCCGGGGGGTCCTGGGCGGGTCCCGGGGGCTCCCTGCCTGTTCCTGAGGGTTTTGGGGGGTCCCCGGGAGACTCTGAGGGTCCCCAAAGCTCCCGGGGGGGCCCTGGGGGGGCGGGGGTGGTGGTCCCGGGGGGGCTCTGAGAGGTCGGGGGGGGTTCTGGGGGGCCCCGGGGGGGCCGTGGTGGTCCCTGAGGGTCTCGGGGGGGTTCCCGGCGGGGTCCCCGGGGGGGCTCTGAGGGGCCCCGGTGGTCCCCGGGGTCTCTTGGGGGGCTGTGGTGATCCCGGGGGTGCCCTCGGGGGGTCCCGCGGGGGGCTCTGGGGGTCCCCAGTGGTCTCGGAAGGTTCCGGGGGGGCTCTGAGGGGCCCCGGGGGGATCCCCGGCAGCAGGGGGGGGGTGGGGGTGTCTCACCCATGGGTGTCCCCGCGGGGGACGGGGGCGGGGGTGGTCCCGGTGGCCCCGTACCCCGGGGGGGGCCCTCCCGGGGGTCCCCCTCCCGCCATTCCGTCCTCCCCGCCCCCTTCCTCCCCCTCCTCCTCCTCCTCCTCCTCGCTGTCCCCGCCCCGGGGCGCGAGCGGCTCCGCCTCCTCGCGCGGCGGCTCCGCCCAGCGCTGCGGCTCCCCCGAGGCGAACACGCCGTAAAAGACCACGCCCCCGTAGTGCACGAGCGCCGCGATCAGGAACACCCACTGCCACTCCTCCCGCGTCTTGGCCAATCAGCGCCCGCCCCGCCGCCCGCCGGCCAATGGGCGAGCAGCAAAGGAGAGGGGGGCGTGGTCAGGGAGGGGAGGGCCGACGGAGAAGAGGCGGGGCCAGAGGGCGGCGGTGAGTGTCAGGGTCCTGGTGCCCCCCCTTTGGGTCCCCGTTGCTCCCTCCACCAGGTCACAGCGCCCCCCCCCACAGTCCCCATTACTCGCCAAATCCCTATATCCCTCCCTCGCCCCTGGGTCCTAGTGCCCCCCCCCCAGGACCCCACTGCCCCCCCAAAGCCTCTAGTGCTCCCCCGTACACCTCATTGCACCCCCGGGGTCCTAATGCCCCCCCCGCTCATTGGGTCCCTGCTGACCCCCCGGGTCCTAGTGCCCCCGCCATACACCCCCTTGCTCCGGCGGTTCTAGTGTCCCCCCACACTCCCCAATGTCCCCCCACTCCTGCCCTAGTGTCCGCCTGGGTCCGCATCGCCCCCTCCGGGTCCTAGAGCCCCCCCGGGACCCCACTGTATTTCCCCCTCCTCCCCCCGGGTCCTAGCGCCCCCCCAAAGGCCCTAGAACCCCCCCATTAACCCCATTGCCCCCCAGGGTCCCCGTCACGCCCAAGCCCCTATTTCCCCCCCTTTCCAGGTCCTAGTGCCCCCCCCCCCAGCCCCCTTATTTCCCTCCCCAGGGTCCCCCTCACCTTGTGGCGGGTGAGAGCCCCCACGATGAGGGGACAGACCATCCCCGAGAGCGTCCCCACGCCGTTGGAGAGTCCCATCAAGACGCTGGCGTAGCGGGGGGCGATGTCCAGGTGGTTGACGTTGAACCCTGGAGGGGAGGAAGGGCGGGGGGGGGGGGGCACAGACAGGAGATGGGGGAGGGAAGTCACCCACGCATGTATCATCCCCCCCCCGCCCTCCTTGACGCGTCCCCGTCCCCGCGTCCCCACCGGAGATGGCGAAGCCGCTGAAGCCGACGGCCAGGACGAGGAAGGAGATGGCGACGGCGCGGGAGTGGGAGTAGCCCACCACCAGCAGCAGCGTCGCCTCCATGCCGAAACCTGGGGGGGGGACACGGTGGGGGGCGTCACCCATGGCTGGGGACACCCCAGACCCCCCCGGAAACCCCCACCGCCCCCCTGGTCACCCCTCGGTTACTCCACATTCTCCCCTTGTGCCTCCACCCCCCCACGGCCCCGCTGCGTCCCCTCGTTCTCTCCCCCATGTCCCCCCTCGGCCCCTTTATGTCCCATCTGTGTCCCCCCCCCTCCCCGCGTCCCCTCTGCGTGTCCCCCCACGTCCCCTCTGTAGCCCCCACCTCCCCCCTTATCTCCCCCGTGTCCCCTTTGTGTCCTGTGTCCCCGCCGTGTCCCCCTCCCTGTCCCCTTCACATCCTCTCCACGTCCCCCCATGCCCCCCCCGGCCACGTCCCCCCTCCGTGTCCCCCCCGTGCCCCCCCTCACCGCCGCAGTTCATCATCTTGCGGACGTTGGTGGTCGACATCAGCCCCCGGGAGCGCAGGAAATCGGCGATTTGGCCCCCGATGGGGACCACGATGGTCATCACCAGGTGGGGGAGGGCCGAAAGCAGCCCCACCTGTGGGGACTGGGGGTCAGCCGGGGGGGGGGGGGACGGTGCCGGGGTCCCCCCCAGACACACCAGGGTCCCCCCCAGACACCGGGCCCCCCACCCCCGAGATCAGAGTTGTCCCCCCCAGATGCCGGGGTCCCCCCAGGGTCCCCCCTGGACGCCTGGGTCCCCCCCACAAACACCGGGGCCCCCCCAGGTCGGGTTTGGGGTCCCCCCCCAGATGCTGGGGTTCCTCCTGGATGCCTGGGACCCCCCAGGTCGGGTTTGGGGTCCCCCCCGGATGCCCGGGGCCCCTCAGGGTGGGCCAGGATCCCTCCCCAGACGCCTGGGTCCCCCCCCGTGACAGCGGGACCCCCCCAGGTGGGATTTGGGGGCCCCCCCGGCGCCACCTTGCTGATCTCGAAGCCGAAGACCTCCTCGAAGTAGGCGGGCTGGCTGATGAGCAGCAGGTAGAAGGTCCAGCTGCGGCAGAAGTTGGCGACGATGATGGCGTAGACGGGCATGGAGGTGAAGAACTGCCGCCAGGGCGTGGCCAGCTGCGGGGGCAGGGCTGCCAGCCACCTCCCGACCCCCCGCCCCCGGCCCCCCGCCCCCGGCCCCGCTGCCGGCGCCCCCCCAACGCCGCTGCCCCGACCCCTCACCCCCAGCCTCAGCACCCCAAGGCCCAGCCCTGACCCGACACCCTGAGCCCAGACCCGCCGCTGACCCCCGACCCCTCACCCCTGACCTCTGACCCCCAACCCCACTGCCCTGACCCCTGACCTCTGACCCCTGACTCCGCTGCCACGACCCCTGACCTCTGACCCCCAACCCCACTGCCCCGACCCCTCACCCCCGACCCCAGGACCCCAAGGCCCGGCCTTGACCCCGGACCCGCCGCTGACCCCGGACCTGACCCCGGCCTAAGCCCCTCTTTGCCCCCCCCCCCCGGCAGCGACCCTCAGGGCTGCCCCGACCCCTGACCCCCCTTCTGACCTCTGACCCCCCCCGCCCCCCCCGTTGCCCCCCGCCCCGCGCACCAGCAGGGGGTTGGCCCCCAGGCTCTCCCCGATGCTCTCCTCGATGTACTTGCGCTCGGCCGGGGAGATGGTGGGGTGCTGGGCCGGGCTCTCGTAGGACACCAGCACCCAGAAGAGGTACCAGCACACCCCGAAGCTGCCTGGGGGAAGGGGGGGGGGGTCAGGGGGGGTGGGACACCCCCCTGGGGGGGCTCGCGGGGGCGGGGGGGTCTCACCGTAGACGTAGAAGACGGAGCTCCAGCCCGTGTACTGCACCAGGAAACCCGCCAGCGGCATGGCCACCACCGCCCCCGCGTAGGAGCCTGGGGGGGAAAGGGGTCTGAGGGGGGGGCACGGACACAATGACCCCCCCCCACGGAACCAGTGACCCCCCCCCCAGGGACCCACTGAACCCCCCCCCGTCCTGGGACACAGGTGTCTGGGGGGGGACACACGAATGCACCGACCCCAACCAACGGACCCGGGCATTTGTTGGGGGGGAGGATGGACACAATGACCCCCCCACAGACACAGCGGCCCCCCCTGGCCTGGGACCCAGGTGTCCGGGGGGGCACGGACCCACTGAACCTCCCCCAGACCCACTGAACCCCCCCTCGGACACAATGACCCCCCCACAGTCACACCGAACACCCCGCCCACCCTGGGAGCCAGGTGTCTGGGGGGGCATGGACCCACTGAACCCCCCCCCCCAGACCCACTGAACCCCCCCAGGACCCACTGAACCCCCCCCCCAGACCCACTGAACCCCCCCAGGACCCACTGAACCCCCCCCACTGACACGCTGGTGCCAGCACTGTCCTGTCCCCCCCCGCCCCGCAAGGGACCCCAGTGTGTCCCCCCCCAGGGAGACCCCAGCGTCGTGCCCCCCCCATCCCACGAGAGCCCCTGTGTCCTTCCCAGGGCGGGCCCCGACCCCGTGCCCCCCCCGTGCCCCCCCGTGCCCCCCGTACCGCAGAAGGCCGTGGTGGCCAAGCGGCTCCTCTCCAGGGGGGGGGCCCATTTGCTCCAGATGCCGTGACAGGCCGGGTACGTCACGCCCTGGGGGGGACACACACGTCACCCGCCACGCCCGGCCACGCCCCGCCCCACCCCTCCCCCCCTTCACCCCGCCCAGCAGCCGATAGGGTGTGTCTGCCCCACCCCGGCCCCACCCTCTCAAGCCCCACCCAGAGGGACCAATAGAGCGTGGCCAAACCCACCCTGGCCCCGCCCCACTCCACCCAATAGGGCGGGGCTGCCCCGCCCCAGCCCCACCCACCCCCCCCTCACCTCCACCAGCCCCTGCAGCCAATGGGGCGGCACCATCCCGGCCCCGCCCACCCCCCCCCTCACCTCCACCAGCCCCTGCAGCCAATGGGGCGGCACCATCCCGGCCCCGCCCACCCCCCCCCTCACCTCCACCAGCCCCTGCAGCCAATGGGGCGGCACCATCCCGGCCCCGCCCACCCCCCCCCTCACCTCCACCAGCCCCTGCAGCCAATGGGGCGGCACCATCCCAGCCCCGCCCCGGCCCCGCCCGCCCCCCCGTGCCCCCCCTCACCTCCACCAGCCCCTGCAGCACGCGCACGGTGATGACGCAGCCCACGTGGGTGCGGGCGGCCGCGGGGATCAGCATGTTGAGCAGCGACGTGGAGACGATGGCGAGGCCGAAGACCCTGGGGGGGCCGGGGGGGCCGTGAGGGGGCCGGGGAACGGGGGGACGTTCCGGGGAAGGGGGACGTGGCGGGGGTGGGATGGACGGACACGGGAAGGGGGGGGACGCCTGGGGGACGCACAAAGTGGGGACACGGGGAAAGGGGGGACGGGGGGAGGGAGGAGATTGGGGGGGACGGGGAAGGGGGGAACGTGGGGGGGGATGTGGGGGGGGACGGGGGGGTGGATGTGGAAGGGGGGGATGGGGGGGACGCGTGTAGAGGACACACGAGGGGGAAAGGGCGAGATGTGGGGGGGACATAGACGGGGGGGAACGTGCATGGGGAGGGGAACACGGGGGGGGCACAAAAGTGGGGGGACACCGGGGAGGGGAATGTGGAGGGGGGGAGGGACATGCAAGGGGGGGAGGGGACTCGCACAACGGGCCCCACGCGAGTGCGGTGGCTGGTGCCCCCCATGTCCACCCCCCACCTCGTGCCCCCCCCTCAATGTGCCCCCCCCCCCGTGCCCCCCCCAACCTGTTGGCGGCGAATTTCTGGGCGATGAAGCCCCCCGGGATCTGGGTGACGATGTACCCCCAGAAGAAGGAGCCGTGGATCAGCCCCACCGTCTCGGGGTCCCAGTTGAACTGGGCGTGCTGGGGGGGGGGGGAATGGGGAGGGCCGTCACCATTGGTGGGACCCCCCTGCAGCCCCCCAACCCACACCCCCACCTCCCCGGGCCCCCCATTGCCCCCAACCCCCCCCCCGTGCCCCCACCTTGTCCCCCACCTGCCCGTGCTCCCCCTTGACCCCCAGCCCTCAATTGCCCCCCCCCCGCAGCCCCCCATTGCCCCCCCTGTGACCCCCCCGTCCACAGCCCTCCCTTGACCCCCAGCCCCCCAATTGTACCCTGCCACCCACAGCCCCCCCCATTGCCCCCCTCACCCGCAGCCCCCCCTTGACCCCCAGGCCCCCCATTGCCCCCCCTGCCCCCGCCACCTGCAGCCCCCCTTGACCCCCAGCCCCCCAATTGTACCCCCCCGCCCCCAGCCCCCCCATTGCCCCCCCCACCCGCAGCCCCCCCTTGACCCCCAGCCCCCCAATTGCCCCCCCGCCCCCAGCCCCCCCATTGCCCCCCCCACCCGCAGCCCCCCCTTGACCCCCAGCCCCCAATTGCCCCCCAGCCCCCCCTTGCCCCCAGCCCCCCATAGCTGCTGGTGCCCCCGTACCTGGCCGTGCCCCCCCCCGCTGACCATGCTGACGACGGCCACCCCCAGGTTGCAGCGGATGCCGAAGCTGATGCAGAAGCCGATGGCGCAGAGCACGGCGATGCCGTAGCGCCGGGGGAGGCCGCAGCACGTGCAGTCCAGCACGGGGGGGTGCGGGGGCCCCCCCCGCCCACGGTCCCCCCCGAGCCCCCCCCAGCTCCAGCCCCTCCGCATCCTCCTGCCGCCGCTCCAGAAACCTGGGGGGAGGAAGGACAAAGTGGGGGGAGGTCAGGTCACCCCACAGCCTGGAGACCCCCCCGGCCCCCAGGGACCCCCAAGTCCACCATCCCCTGTGCCCCCCCCGCCCCTCAACCTAGAGACCCCCCCAGCGCCCCCCAACCCCTGAGCCCCCCCCCACAGCCCCCAGGGCTCCTCTTCCCCCCCAACCTGGAGCCCCCCCAGCCCCCAGGGTCCCCCATCACTTGTGCCCCTCCCCCCCCGGACCCCCATCCCCCATATTCTGGAGCCCCCCCCCCCCCCCCAAGCCCCCAGAGCCCCCCAGCTCCTGAGCCCCCCCCATGTCCCCAAATCCCCCCTGTCCTGGTGTGTCGTGTCCCCCCCCCGCCGTGTCCCCGGTTCCCCCCGCAGCCCCCCCCGCGGCGGCAGCAGATTAACGCAGCCCTAAATCCCTGTCTGAGCCCCCGGGGGGGGACACACGCGACACACAGCAAGGACACGCACCGGGGGGGGGGGGGAAGGGGGGCGCACGCGTGTACAAGACCCCTGTTCCCCCTTCAGTGTCTGTCCTTGTCCCCCCCCAGTTCATGCTTACATAAACCCGGGGGGGGGGATTAAAGACAGCTGGGGGGGACACACAATGGAGCCCATCACACAGTGAAGGGGGGGGGACAAGGACAAGACCCCCCCTGCACCCACGATCCCCCCCCCAGAGGTGTATTGTCCGTCCCCCCCCAAAACCTGGGTCTTTCCCCGCCCCCCCCCCCCCCGGCCCAGATGCCCAGGTTCCCCCAAGGAGACCATTAACACCCCCCCGACACCCAAATCCCCCCCGCCAGGGTCCCCCCCCCCGACATGGGGGTGTCACCCCCCCCGGGGATACGGGGGTCCCCACTCACCGGTGCAGGCGGCCCAGCCCAGCCCCCACTTGCCGCCGAAATTCTTCCTTGTTGAACTGCATGGGCCCCCCCCGGACGCCTGGGGGGCCCCCCCTCCCCGGACGCCTGGGTGCCCCCCCCCTCCCCGCCCCTCGGACGCCGGGGTCCTCTCGCCTCCTCCCGGGCGCCTGGGTCCTCTGGGAGTCCCCCCCCGCGCCCCCCCGCCCCCGGCTCAGCGCTAAATCCCCCCCCCCCCCGGTGTGGGCTGAGCCCCCCCCCGCGGAGGGGGAGGGGCCGAGGCGTGCGGGGGAGGGCCCAGCTGCCGGGGGGGGTCACACACACACACCCGCGCTCTCGGGTGACCCCTTTATTGCAGGATTTTGTACAAAAATAACATCGGGGGGGGGCGCGGGGGGGCCAGTGCCGCCCCCTCACACCTTCAGGGGCATCGTCACAGTGAGCACCTGGGGGGGGGGGTCAGGGGTCAGCGGGGGGGGCAGAGCCTCCCCCCCCCCCCCCAAAAGGGAAAGGGTGGGGCCATCAGGGGGCGGGGTCACGGGAAAGGGGCGGGGCCACGGGGGAAGGGGGCACCAGGGGGTGGGGCCAGGGTAAAGGGGGGGGCCACGGGGAAGGGGTGGGGCTAAAGTGGTCCAGGGGGTGTGGCAGGAAATGGGCGTGGTCAAGGGGGTGTGGTCAGGAACTGCCCTGGTTACCGGGGAGAGGGTGGGTGTGGCCAAGGGCGGGGCTGAAGGGGGCAGGGCTAAGGGGGGGCGTTACCTTGGTGATGCGGTGGAAGCGGGCGTGGCAGCGGGCGGGGTCGGGGGGGAGGGGCAGCCCCAGATGCAGGAGGGGGGGGCCGCCCCCCGCCCCCCCCAGCACCAGCTGCTCCTCGCTCAGACCCAGCCACAGAGACCCCGCCCCCTCCTGGGCGGGGCCGGGGTGGGGTCAGGGGGCGGGGCCGGGCAGCCACACCCACAACCCCACCCCCACAACAGCTCCCCCCGCCCCATAGTGCCCCCCCAGTGCCCTCCCAGCCCCATAGCACCCCCCTCGGCCCCACAGAATTCCCCCTGTTTCCCCCCCAGCCCCACCTGGGTCCCCCCCTTGCCCCACATCACCCCCCCAGCCCCACAGCAGCCCCCCCATCACCCCCCAGCCCCACGTGGACCCCCACAGTGTTCCCCCCTTGCCCCACATCACCCCCCCAGCCCCACAGCAGCCCCCCCATCGCCCCCCAGCCCCACGTGGACCCCCACAGTGTCCCCCCCCTTGCCCCACATCACCCCCCCAGCCCCACAGCAGCCCCCCCATCGCCCCCCAGCCCCACATGGACTCCCACAGTGTCCCCTCCTTGCCCCACATCACCCCCCCAGCCCCACAGCAGCCCCCCCATCGCCCCCCAGCCCCACATGGACTCCCACAGTGTCCCCCCCTTGCCCCACACCACCCCCTCCAGTGACGCCGCAGCCCCACAGCAACCCCCAGTGCCCCCCCTGCCCACAGCACTGCCCCCAGTTTCCCCCCCAGCCCCCCACCCCATAGCACCCCCCGACTCACGGCGTGGGGCAGGAGGACACGCGCCTGCAGCACTTGGGGGTGCTGGGACGAGGGCTCAGCCACCACCACGAACTGGGGGGGCCCCGGGGGGCTGCGGGGGGGGACACACAGGTCAGATGGGGGGGTCCCGGGGTGGGGGGGTCCCATCCCCACTTGGGCCCACGGCTCCTACCTGGGGGGTGGTGGCGGCGACTCCTGGGGGGGGCTGTGGGGGGAAACAGGTCAGAGGGAGACAGGGGGGGAAGGGGGGGGCCCCCAGGAAGGTGGGGGGGGCCCGGGGGGGTCCCACTTACCCCTCGAGCTCCTGAATGTGGGGCCGGGACCGCGCACGGATGTTCTGGGCTGAGACGGAGCCCATGAACTTACGGTTCTTCAGCACCCGCCAGTCTGGGGGGGCCCAGGGGGGGTCACGGGGGTGCGACACCCCCCCTCAGACCCCCCAACCTCCCCACCGCTCCCCCCACGCTCTTCCCGGTTTTTACTCCTCCCAGTTTATCCCTCTTCCCTTCCCCAGTCCCCGCAGTCCCTCCCCGGTTCCCCCTCCCTCCCAGCCCCCCCAGTTCCCACCTCTGTTCCCAGCTTGTTGCCTCCCCAGTGTCCCCCCCCGGCCGCTCCCAGTCCCCCCAGTTCCCCCCTCTCCTGCCCAGTACCCCCAGTTCCCCCCAGCGCCCCCAGTTCCCCCCCCCGCCGCTCCCAGTCCCCCCAGTTCCCCCCTCTCCCCCCCAGTGCCCCCAGTTCCCCCCCCGGCCGCTCCCAGTCCCCCCAGTTCCCCCCAGTGCCCCCAGTTCCCCCCTCTCCTGCCCAGTGCCCCCAGTTCCCCCCAGCTCCCCCCAGTGCCCCCAGTTCCCCCCAGCTCCCCCCCAGTGCCCCCAGTTCCCCCCAGTGCCCCCAGTTCCCCCCCCGGCCGCTCCCAGTCCCCCCAGTTCCCCCCAGTGCCCCCAGTACCCCCCTCTCCCCCCCAGTTCCCCCCAGTGCCCCGCACCAGTCAGCTCCAGCTCCACCCCGTACTTCTCCGACAGCCCCTCCATGGCCACCGTCAGGAAGAATTCCAGGTACAGGGGGTCGGCCTGGGGGGGGAGGACACGACACGGGGCGAGGGGGGGGTCAGAGCCCCCCGATTCCCCGCCATGGGTCCCCCCCAACCCCCTCCCCACCCCCCGGCCCCCCCTCACCTGGAGGGTGCGGAAGAAGCCCGAGTTCACCACCACGTCGTAGGCGGTGCAGCCCCGGCCACCTGCGGGGAGGGGGGGCAGGCGTCGGGGGGGGTCAGAGAGGGAATTTGGGGGGCGGGGGGGACTGGGGGGAGTTTGGGGGGATGGGGGTCAGGGGGAGTCGGAGGGGCATCAGAGGGGGTTTGGGGGTGTCGGGAGGGGATCAAAGGGGGGGTTGGGGGGTTTTGGGGGGCTGGGGGGGGCGTGGTGGGGTCAGAGAGGGGGTTGGGGGGACCGTGGGGGGGTCAGGGAGAAAATGGGGGGCCGGGGGGGTCGGGATTGTCTGGGGGGGGCTCTTACCGCGGTCCAGCTCGGCGTGCGGCTCCCCCAGGCTCATGGGGATGCGGAAGCCCCCAGCGGGGGAGGGGCCGGGGGGGGCCTCCAGGAGGCGCCGCAGCCCGGGGGGGGACAGCGGGGGGGGCGGGGGCACCTCCCCCGAGTGACAGACATTGACGAAGACCTTGGCCCCCCCCGCCCGGGTCTTCACACACAGCCCTGGGGGGGACACAGGACGTGAGGGGGGGTGTTTCAGAGAGACCCCCCACCCCTCTGAACGCCCCCCCGCCCCGAAACCCTCCCGGGCCCCCCCTTACCTGGCTGTGGGGTGACAGCGCGGGAGGGGGCCACGGGGGGGGGCTCCTCATTGTCCTGGGTCACCTGGGGGGAACAGGGACGATGGGGGTCTGAACGTCCGACCCCCCGCCCCCCATCCGGGACCCCCCCCGGTGCCCCCCCCCGTCCCCACCTGCAGCAGGAGCCGCCGCAGCCCCTCGTCCTCCCCCTCCTCCAGCTCCGCCGACAGCAGCGACGGGTCCGCCATGGGCTGGGGGCGGGAAACGGGGGGAGGCAGCGTGGGGAACCGGGGCCTGGGGCCCCCACCCACCTGAGACCCCCTCGGGACCCCCCCGGGAGCCCCCAGGGCTCCCTCTGGAACCCCCCGGCCCCACGGACCCTTACGGTCCCCCATGTCCCCCACGGCTCCCACAGTGACCCCCCCCGGCCTCCCGAGACCCCCCCCCCAACACCTCCCGTGTGCCCCCACCAGTTCCATTCGATCCCCCAGACCCCCCCGACTCCCCAGGACACCCCCCGTGCCCACAGCCCCCCCCAGGCCCCTTCCAATGTCCCTCCACGGACCCCCCTTTCCCCCCCCCAGGAACCCCCAGCCCGCCCTGTGCCCCTCCGGAGCCCCCCAGGACCCCGCTCAGCCCCTCATGGAGCCCCCCCGACCTCCCGCGGCCTTTACCGAGCCGCCGCCACGGCCCCCCTCCGCCGCGCAGCACTTCCGCTTCCGGGTGGCGAGGGGCGCTCTAGGCCCTTCTCAGTGGTTCTGCAGCGGGCCCCGGAGCCGCTCCCTCCGCCCGTCTCGATGGTCGGGAGGACCGAAAGCGCCGGGGTTTGGGTAAATGAGGGGTTTTCGCCCCCGGGGCGGCGGCGGCTCCAAAGGAATTAACGGGGTGGGGGAGAAGGCAGATTTTAGCAGCGCTCGGTCCCCGACAGCTTTAAAGTTTTATAAAGCTGAAACTTATAAAGACTTATTAAGAAATTATTAGTTAAAAAATCGGAAAGTGACGTAATCGGCGCTTCGAAACAGAAAAAAAAACCGTGGTAGTTTAAAGCGTCTTCACTTATTGTCGGCGAGACGGAGAGCGGGCCGGAGGGCTCCCTCGGCGCGTGTGGGGACGCCCCCGAGCCGTGGGTCGCGGTGACGCCCCGCAGGGCCGGGCCGGGCCCCCGAGGGACCGGGGCGGGGGGAGGAGTTCAGCCAGGCCGAGCGCGGGGCCCTGCAGCCGGGTCAGGGCAGCCCCGGGCACAGAGCCAGGCTCGGGGGGAGACAGCGGCTGGGGCTGGGGGGGTTCAGCCGGGAGAAGAGAAGGCTCCGGGGAGACCTTGGAGCCCCTTCCAGCCCCTAAAGGGGCTGCGGGAGAGCTGGGGAGGACTCTGGAGCAGGGAGGGGACAGGGGGGAGGGTTTTACACTGAAAGAGGGAGATTTAGATGAGATCTGGGAAAGAAATTCTTGGCTGTGAGGGGGGTGAGCCCCTGGCCCAGGGTGCCCAGAGAAGCTGTGGCTGCCCCAGCCCTGGAGGGGCTCAAGGCCAGGTTGGACGGGGCTTGGAGCAACCTGGGCTGTGGGGGGGTCCCTGCCCAGGGCAGGGAGTGGGATGAGGTAATTTTTAAAGGCGTCTCCCAACCCGAACCATTCGGTGATTCTATGGCAAGTCTGAGCCAAACCCGGCCTAAATCTGAGCTAAACCTGGGCAATAGGTGAGCCGAACCTGAGGTAAATCTGAGCCGAACCTGAGGTAAATCTGAACCAAACCTGAGGTAAATCTGAGCCAAACCTGAGGTAAATCTGAGCCAAACCTGAGGTAAATCTGAGCCAAACCTGAGGTAAATCCGAACTAAATGCATTCCGGGGGTCCGGGCCGGTTCGGGGGTCCCTTGAGCCGTTTCCGCTCCCCCGAAACCCGCGTCTTTTCCCCCAAACCTCGGGTCGTGTCCCCCCCGCACCCCCAAGTCGGCGCCTCAACGCCCAAAATGGCGGCGCTCCCACAATGCCCCGCGGGACGGCGGGAAACTACAACTCCCGGCGTGCGCCGGGGTGGGAAAGGGGGCGGCGCCAAAGGGGTTGGGCCAATCAGAGCGGGAGGGCGGGGAGCGCGGCCCGGGCGCGGCCTGGACGGCGGCGTCGGCCATGAACATCCTCCCGAAGAAATCATGGCACGTCCGGAACCGGGAGAACGTGGCGCGGGTGCGGCGGGACGAGGCGGCGGCCGAGGCCGAGCGGCGGAAACGGGACGCCCGAGCCCTGAGGGCCGAGCAGGAGGCGAGCGCGGGGCGCACGCGCGGCGGGCGGCGGCGGGGACTGGGACTGCGCATGCGCGGGGGGGGAGACGGGACTGCGCATGGGCGGGGCTCGGGGCGGGGCTTTGGGTGGTGGGCGGGGCTTGGGCCAAACCATTCTCGGGGTGGGGGGGGGGGGGGGAACGGCGCAAAGAAAAGACCTTTGGGGGGGTGAAAAAAAGGCGGGGGGGGGGAAATACCTCCGGGGGGGGCACAATGTCCCGTGGGGACAGATCTGGGGGGCAGAAGGGGGGCAAAAGGGGCTGGGAGGGCATCTATGGGGCAAAATAGGCCCGGGGGGGGTAAAGTGCCCCGGGGTGGGGGCACTTATGGGGCTAAATACCCCCTGGGCGGGTAAAGCCCGCAGGGGAGGGGGGGCAAATAGCCAGGGAGGGGCCACCAAGTCCCCTGGGGGGCAGATGGGGGGGTGGTAGGGGGGTAAAAGGGGCTGGGGCAGCAACTATGGGGGAAAATACCCCCGGGGGGGGCAGACTGGGGGAGGGGGGGGGCCACCCATGGGGTAAAAGCTCCCCTGGGGGGGTGGGGGGGGGGCAGATGGCGGGGCTGGGGGTCGCTGAGCCCCCCCCCCCGCTGCCCCCCCAGGCCCGCACCCAGCTCCTGAGGAAGAAGGCGCGGGTGGGGGCGGGGGTCGGCAGCCCCTCGCCACCCCCTTCCCCCCCCACCTTTTCCCCCCCCCTGAAAAATCCGGGGGGGCCCCGACCCCCAACCGGGAGCACGAGGAGGAGAAACGGCAGGAGCAGGTACGGAGGGGGGGGGGTATAAAAGGGGGGGGTATTTTGGAATAAGGGGGGGGGTATTTTGGGGAAGGGGGGTACTTGGGAATGGGGGGCAGTTTGGAATGGGGGGGATTTGGGGGGGATATTTTGGAACGGGGGGGTACTTTGAGGGGGTATTTTGGAATAAGGGGGGATTTCAGGGGGGGTATTTTGGAATGAGGGGGGGCAGTTTGGAATGGGGGGGATTTGGGGGGGATATTTTGGAAACGGGGGGGTACTTTGAGGGGGCATTTTGGAATAAGGGGGGGGTATTTTGGGAATGGGGGGGATTTGGCAATGGGGGGGATTTCGGGGGGGGGTACTTTGGAACGGGGGGACTATTTTGGAAAGAGGGGGGGTGTTTTGCAAAGGGGGGGGGGCAGACCCCCCCTCACCCCACCCCCCCCCTCACCCCGTTGCCCCCCCA